>NC_067474.1:43162014-44362014 GCF_947179515.1 Apodemus sylvaticus | reverse complement strand
TTTAAAGAGTTTTGTAATACTACTTTCAATTGCAGAAAGCATTTGTCACTAACTCATGAGTGGAATATATTCACCTTCCACACAAACACATATTTCCAGCAACTTTTTAAAGTCTTGTTTATACATTGAAATAACATTGCCACCAAAGCATAGATACAGATAATAATATAGCATTAGAAGTTTAGGCTGATTAAAAGTGATTAAGACTGTTGCTAAAACATGTAAGAGATATTTATATCTGACTTCTTTTAAGGTGCATAGGCATGTAGGCACAAGACAGCCCATAGTACAGTAGAACAATTTAATGTAGGTAAAGCCTACTCATCAAAATGGAAAGTGATGCTACTGTTCTGAAGATCTGCTTTAACTTTAAGGAGTGTAATAAAAATACTTTTTTGGTCTTTGCTGGGAGAAACAATCTCATTGGCTCCTGATATCAGAAGTTGTCACTCATTGTATCCACATCAATTATATGATTTTCTCTCTGGGAATCAACAAATCCCCAATTTCACATATGTAAGTTAAGAGATATTGAAGATTTTGAAATATAAAGCTTCTAGAAAGCATGTTGGCTCATGGCTGATCTTATATTCTGACCAGTTCACTGGCTCATGCCTGAGCACAAAGAAGTCAGCTCTGAGATGCCAGTATACTGACATTGCATTAAATATTGTCTGACTTTGTGTTCTGTTGCTGTGGAGAGACCAAGGTAACTCATATAATAGAAAACATTTGACTTTGAGCATTGGTAGGATTTCAGAGGGTTAGGCTATTATTATCAAAGTGGAGAACATGGCTGCACACATGCTGACATGGTGCTTGAGAAGCGGCAAAGAGGTTTACATTATAATCTGCAGAAAGAAGGCAGCATTTTCTGTATCCATTCTTTTGTTGAGGAACAGCTGGGTTAATTACAACCCAATATGTCCTGGCTATTACAAATATGTCTACTGTGCACATAGTGGAGCACATGTCCTTGTCATATTTTGGAGCATCTTTTGGATATATGCCCAGTAATGGTATAGCTTGTTCTTCAGGTAGAACTATTTCCAATTTTTGGTGTTACTGCTAGGTTAATGCCCAGGGTGGCTGTAACAATTTGTAATACTCTATGATTATTTTTTATATTTCTTTCAGGAATTTAATGGGGATTTTGCTTGCAATTGCATTGAATCTGTAGTTAGCTTTTACTAAAATGATCATTTTTGAAGTGTTAATTTTATCAGCCCATGAACATGGGATGTTTCTCATTTTCTAGTGTCTTTCTTTCATTTATACAACAGAATACTGCTCAGCTGAGTACATGACAAATTTTGCAAGCAAATGGATGGAACTAGAAAATATCATCTTGAATGAGGCAATCAAGACCCAAAAGGACATTCAAGTCATGTATTCATTGATAAGCAGATATTAGTCCAAAAGTTCAAAATACTCATGAAACGACTTATAAGCCATATGAAGCTTAAAAGCAGGAAGTTAAGTATGGATGGTTCAATCTCACTTAGAAGGGGGGACAAAATAATCATGGGAAGCAGAAGGAGGGAGAGACCTGGGTGGGATAGGGAAGAAAAAGAAAGAAAGAAGGCAGCAGTTAGAGAAAGAGAGACACTGGGACTGGCATCGGCCTTGGAAACCTCCAAACCTACCCGTGTGTGACATGCCTCTGCAACAATCCCTCCCCTAGTCACTGTTTTATTTCTGTGAAGAGACACCGTGATCAAGGAAACTCTTATAAAATAAAGCATTTAATTGAGGGTATGCTTGGAGGTTCCCTGGCTTAGTCTGCTATCATCATCATGGTGGGGATGGCGTGCAAGCATGGTGATGGAAAGAAGTAGCTAAGAGTGACATCCCAATATACATAAGGAGAGGAAGAGCCGGAGTGCAAGTGAGAGCAGGAGGGAGCTCCTCCTGTACGAGAGAGAGAGAGAGAGAGAGAGAGAGAGAGAGAGAGAGAGAGAGAGAGAGAGAGAAGGAGGGAGGAGGATGGAGGGGAAGGGAGGGAGAAGGAGGCAGAAGGAGGGAGAGGAGGAAGGAGGGAGGGAGGGAAGGAGGAAGGAGGGGGAGGGAGAGATGAGAGAAAAACAGTTTGGGTTTGCTATGAACTTCGGAAACCTTGAAACCTATCCCCAGTGATACACTTCCTCCAAAGGGCCATGGTTCCTGTTCAGGGACCTGTTTCCTATTCCTTTTAATCCTTTAAACCTTGTATCTCTGTGGTACCTAAGCATTCACATTTATGAGTCTTTGGAGGACATCTTCATTCAAACCACCACAGAATGATTGTTTTCTTTAGATAAAAGCAGAGCATTTTATGTTTCCATCCGTATTAGCATATATATTTATTCTAACTTGGACAAAAGTTAATCTGTTAAATAAAGGGACTCTTAGGGGCAGCCGGAATATTCAGCGTGTAAAGGCACTTGTAACTACACATGAGAACTTGAGTTTGATTCCCAGGATGCACAAGGTAGAAGAGAAATCATCCTCGTGTATTGTGACCTGTGACCACTAAATGCACTCACACAAAAAGCAAAATGAACAAAAGCAAAAAAAAAAAAAAAAAAAAAAGGTAAAAACAGAAATCAATGAGCTCTTTCCTAAAACAAGAAAGTAGGATATTTTTAATTCCTTATTAGAAGTACAGCAAAACCAGAACAGGGAAGTGGGAAGGGGTGGGTGGGAAAACAGGGGGAGGGAAGGGGACTTATGTGACTTTTGGGGAGTGGGGGGCCAGAAAAGGGGAAATCATTTGAAATGTAAATAAAAAATATATCGAATAAAAAAATACTGTAAAAAAACGTCGAGATATAGATATATTAAAAGATAAAAAAAAGAAGTACTCCAACAAATCCAATAGCTAAGGAAAACTCACAAAATAAACAAAAACAAAATATGTTGTTTCATTAGCCTCAAATAGTATTCTCACCCACAGCTGGTCTGACTTCACATTTGTATGTACCATATACATGTGTGTATATATGTATGTGTGTGTGAGTGCATCTATGAGTGCATTCATTCATTAATGTGTGCATACATGCATGTATGTGTGCATGCCATACATTTCTTCTTTTAGTTTCATAATTAAAATAGAGGTAAAGGGGTTTCAGGGATTACTGAATTGTTAAGAACAGTTGTTTCTATTCCAGAGGACCTAAGTTTAAGTCCCAGTACCCACATAATGGCTTACAAGTGCATGTAACTCCATTCACGTTTCATCTAGCCCGTTTATCTGGCCTGCATCAAGTGCTGCACATATATAGATACAGGAAAAAAATATCCAAACAGAGAAAACAAATTTTGAGAAAAAAAATAGAAACAATTATTAGCTGTTATGTGGTGGATTGGATTCATTGTGTCTGTGAGATTATTTTAAAGCAATTTTGAGTATGTGAGATAGGAGAAAAGAGGCTGAGGAATATTTCATGGGGTACACTCTCAGGCTTGTGATAAAAAAAAGAGGAAACGGGAGAGTAGTGTTAAAAGACACAGGGAAGCAGTGCAGTACAATAGAGAGGGAGGAAAAGAGAAAGTGGGACAGAGACAAAGCTCTGTCTGGGGAGGGTGGCAACCCACACAGAGAATGACTCCTGCTGTCACTCAGGGCTGCCCCTGCCAGGACTTCACTGCATTGATCCAGCCTAATCCTCTCTACAACCACTCCCTTTTATTTCTGCTGTCAAAGAGGGTAAAGGACAAAAGAAAATAGGGATTTTTTTCTCCAGTTTTTATTCTTAAATCCTTCAGTTGAATTGAGACAGAAAATTTAATGTTTCAGATAGCACATTCTAAATCCAGTTCAAAATTTGTAGTATGGATTTGCAGTTGAAATGCTTGATTCAACATTCTTTGAGTTATTTTCTATTGGATTTAACAATGACACATGTACTGTTTCTAAAACTTTATTTTTTTTAACTACAGGTAGCATTGACTCTGTTTATTTCCTAATATTCGGTTGCAGTTTTATACAATCTCTTCTTTATGGTGGGGATTTGTTTGTAACTAAATTCAACTCAAGCTGAACAAAGGTAGCGGCAGCCTTCCTGAGTCTTGTGGCCCACCTTGCAAGGGGAAAGCCATCTTTCTCATTCTTATGATGTAAGAGGCTCTGGGTTTCTAGTATACTCTTAGGTCCATGGAAGAAAGGAATGCACAAGATTATATGAGGAGTAATGAAAATGTTATGTAAAATGAACAAACAACTTTTTTTTGCCAGTAAGATCAGGCAAACTAAAATACAGTGATTTGAACTTTTGTATTTACACACACACACACACACACACACACACACACACACACACACACACACACAGAGAGAGAGAGAGAGAGAGAGAGAGAGAGAGAGAGAGAGAGAGAGAGAGAGAGAAAGAGAGAGAGGAAGAGACATAAACATGCACACACACACACATGCCAGAATGCTAGCACTCATGCTTTCGGTCCATTCAAATAATCTCTGAATAATACTTTTATTTTCTACAACTAATTAATTTTGTTGCTAGCTAACCCTATGCTTTGTGGGCAATTTTAAAGGAAAAAAATGTACATTTAAGAGTTTCTAGACTTAGATGTAAGCAAAGAACAAGAACTTTTATTCAGTTAATTAAAAAAGATATTTCCTTCTCTCATCTTAGAAACCACAACACTTTTACTTCTTTTTAAATGCCAGCTAACAAATTAGTGTTCCTGTAACTTTGTACTGTCCTTTGACAAATAACTATATTGCAAAAAGTGCACTGAGAATTCTGGCAAGGTTTGGAGTCGTTTCTCTGAGGCTTAGCCTGGAGTGAGAGGCAAGGAGCTGGTCAAGAGGAAGGTGGATTTGTGGGGCAGCTCAGACAGCTGCACACCTGCCTGCATTATCCTCGGCTCTAGTGGAGAGTGTCATTAATCCTCCACTTTAATGAACACCAAGCTTTCACAGAAGATTTAAAATGAATCCCCTGCCAGGGACCCCTCTATATGCTGCTAAAATTTCATATATTCCATTAGATCATGCAATGGGTGAAACAAATGAGTCTTTTAGAAGACACTGAAATACAATAATGCAGGGATAGCTAACATGGAATCCCTCTTATAATTTTGGAAATCATTTGTTCATATGCTTCATAGTCTCATGAGCTTTGCACATCTATCTATGAAGAATGTTATCTAGTGGTGTATTTGGCAAATGTGATCATTGTTTTAATAGTTTTCTTTCTGGTATTATAAATTAGATTCCACAACCATTCTTCCTTCAAAACCTCTTCTATTTCTTTATAGAATTTAAAAATATTTAATGGTAAATTGGTACATTTGTACCATTTACTATAAAAACAACAAAAGATTAATGTAGGTAAATATTTAATTATTTTCCAAATATTACCAACTTATACAAAATAGTAGTTCATGAATATAGGAAAAAGTTTCCAATTGTTGAAGTCAAAATGCAGAGTTAAATAAAAACCATACAATGCAACTGAACATGAAATGATGGCTAGTTAGTTTCTGGGAAGCTAACATCAATACATAACCCCATTTTCAGCTTCCTGGAAAAGGACTGAACATATCTACTGGATAGAGTCATGAAGCTGCCCCAGGCACTGCCTTCTAGGAATCAGGAACTCAGAAATTATACATGTTCCTGGTAGACTGACTTGATAAGAATGGAAGCAAAATTCAAAGCAATAAAACAAAACAAAACAAAACAATAAACAAGAAAGGTTTGAAGCATTTTGCTGTATAATCAGATCTGTACACAGTAAGATTGACTTTAAACATGCCTTATTTGCTATGCTAAGTTCATATGTATGCTTTTATCTATTAGTCCGTTGTAATACTTGCTTCCTAGTGAGGATGAGGAACAGAGGTGAAAGATATTACCCTACGTTTAAACACTTAATAAGAATTTAAACATCCTCTGAATAGTTTGTACAGAACTTGCTTTAAGTGAAATCAAACGGGTATATACAAAATTATAGATAATTTACCAAACAAATAATACAATCTACAGTTAAAAAATGACCAAAATCATTTATTTTGATGAAATTAAAATATTGTTTTTTGCATGTATCATAAATATAAATTTGTACCTGTTAATGGGTTGTCACATTGTGTTTACAAATAAATTGTTTACCATTTATATTAGATTAAACAAAACTCATAAAAACATTTCAAATATTTTAAATTTATATTCAGTCTTTTCAAGGCATGTTGCCCATTATTAACTATAGACACTCTGATGATTAGCATTGTCTATATGACATAATTTGGAATTCCCTTAGGAAAGGAGACTCAGTGAAGGATTTTCTGCATTAGCTAGGTCTATGGGATTTTCTGCAGGGGATTATGATTATGAACTTAATTGAGATGTGAGACATGCCCACTGTGAGTAGCATCATTCCCTAGGCAGGGATCCTGGCCTGTTTAAGCGTGGAGAAGGTGGGCTGAGAACAAACATGCATAGGATAATTTATTGACTTCTGCTCTTAACTCTGGATGCCTGTTATTAACCGCTTCAAGTTTCTTCCTTGATAGCTTCCCACAGCAATGGCCCAATTCAGAGTTGTGAATTGAATAATATTTTTCCTTACATTGCTTTTGCCAAGATATTTTTATCACAACAAAACAACAGAAACTAAAACAGTCACTGTAATGTACAAGATCACACCAGTATTCTTATGCTGTTCTAACAATAACCTGTTGATCCCTCTCTTTTGCTATCCTCTGCCTTTGGTAACCACCACTGGATTCTCAGCTTCAATGAGGCCCACTTCTTCATGATTATACATGTAAGTTTCATCATTTGGTACTTGTCTTTCTTTGTCTGAATTATTCCATGTTACATCATGATCCATCCCTCTTGGTACAAATCATGAGGTTTCATCCATTGTCGCTAAACAGTGTTCCATCGTACATGTCTAGCTGCTTTCATCCTTTGATCCTCTGACAGATTTGTGATTGTTACTAGTATTGCCCTGATCATGAAAATGAACATATCTATTTGACTTACTTATCTTCCTTGATATTTTCCAAGTTGTGAGATAACATGTATTAGACAGTAGTCGTATTAGTTTTAGATTGTCACTAATAGTGTCCAAGGTTCCTTTATCCAACCCCAAAACTTGTCAAACTGAATTTCTGATAACAACTAGTCTAACTTATTTACATTTCTATGACTAAATCTAATGTGATTTTTTTAAAAAAAATTACTTTTACCTCTTGTCACTTGTCTTTTTTAAAGAAACTTTCTTTTGCTCTTTTGGAGCCACCCATACATCTCAAAATGTTAACTCCATAAAATGTTCTTATCCAAAGGAAAGACAGGGACAAAAAATGGAACAGAGACTGAAGGACATGCCATCCAGAGATTCCCTCACCATTCATCTGCAGGTACCAAACCCCCACACTATTGCTGATGCCAAAAAGTGCTTGTTGTTAGAAACTTGGTTTGGCTGTTCCCTGAGAGGTTCTACCAGCACCTTACCAATACATATACAGACAGATACTCATACCTAACCATTGGACTGAGCCCAGGAACCCCAATGGAAGAGCTAGGGGAAGTACTGAAGGACCTGAGGGAATTACAACCACATAATGAGAACAGTATCAACTAACTGAATCGCCCAGAGCTCTCAGGGGCAAAATCACCAACCAAAGAGTATACATAGAGGGAACCAGGACTCCATATACTTATGGAGCAGAGATGGTCTTATCTGATATCAATGGGAGGGGAGGGAGGCTTGATGCCCCAGTGTAGGAAAATGCTAGAGGGGTGAGGAGGGAATGGATAAATGGGAAGGAGTACATCCATATAGGAAAAGGGGAGGGGTTGAAGGGGAATGGGATGGGGGTGATTAGAGGGGTGATTGGGAAGGGGGATATCATTTGAAATGTAAATGAATAAAATGATTAATAAAAAACATATGCAATGTTATAAGTTCTGTACATTCTGCATGCTGTTGAACTTTCCTTGCATTTCTGAAATGGTGGTCTGGACACAGGGAATGCTGCTTGGATGCCATATTGGAGTCAGTTTCTTAGTACCTGGCTGAGAGTTAATTATGATTATTCATCCAGCATTACAGCCACTGATCTTGTGTTTATTATGTGTTCTTGCATGATTTTGGTGTTAAAGTTATGCCGGCTTCATAGAATGTGTTTTCAAGGATTCTTTCTTCTTTAATTATTTTAAAAG
Organism: Apodemus sylvaticus; assembly: GCF_947179515.1. Classification (NCBI taxonomy): domain Eukaryota; kingdom Metazoa; phylum Chordata; class Mammalia; order Rodentia; family Muridae; genus Apodemus; species Apodemus sylvaticus. Next base: position 44,353,841 of record NC_067474.1, on the reverse strand, counting down.
AACTGAAGAAAAATTAGTATAAACTGATTTTTAGATGCTGTGTAAGACTTGGTAGTAAAGTCATCAGGTCTGGTGATTTCTTTGGTGGAGGACTTTGTTTTACTATCTATTTAATCTTTTAGTCTTTATTGTTCTTTATAGGTTTTTCATTTCTTTATGAATCACTGTTAGTGTGGTATCTGTGTGGGGAAATGTGAGGATGTCTCTTAGTCATCAAGCTTTTGGTCTATGGCTGTTCACATACTTGAATGATTTCTGTGTCAGTTCAGTAACTTAATACTACTTTTTTTGACAGGGACTTTTGTGTAGTGCTGGGTTACATAGAATATTTTTATGTAGACCAGGCTGACCTGTGACTCAGAGATTTCCTGCCTGTGTTTCCAGAGAGTTAGAATTGTAGTAATTTGGCCCCATCCGCTTTCCATCTCTAGGTTTGAGTCATTTATTTTTCTTAGTCTATTTGCTTATTCGTGTTTTAAAAATTGATAATAGCACTCTTTATTTGATATTTTTGATTCATTTAGCTTTTATTTCACCTAAATCTCCTCTGACTGTTTTACCATTTTCCTTCCCTGAGATTTCAACTTTGAGTTCTTTGTGGAATAGCACTCAGTTATAAATGTGAGACTGTCCTGCTTCTCTGGTGTTGGTAGTAGTAAATATCCCAGTCACCAATGACTGAGTGATGGGGGATGTTGTACATTATTCACTAGGTTTTGGGTTTGGGGGGGGCTTTTATTTTCATTTCTTTTGAGATATTGAAAAAATATTTCCTGTTTATATACTTTATATACTTACTCATTGTCCAATAAGAAATTATAAATTTTCTTTGTAAATAATTTCTGATATTCTTTCATTCTTGATTTATAGTTTGTTTTGTGTTTACAAAATATACTTGTTATTGTTTCAAGTTTTCTAATTATGTTAATTATATTCTATATCTTGGAGTTACATAACATTGGAATGAAGCAGTAATTCCCAGCAATGCCTGAATTTGGCTGGCCTGAGTTTTGCTGGCTTTCTTCAGGTAAGAACAGCTGATGCAATTTTCTCAGTACAATAACCATGTCTTGTTCAGAAAACAACATTTTGTAGCATTTCTCTCCATCCTCCAACTCTTGCATTCTTTATATCTCATCTTCACCATTGCTCCCTGAACCTGCTTTATTAGACCTCTTGTAGGATTAATTTTCCTTGTGTCAATTTCTCAGTATGTCTTTTATTGGTCTATAGAACAACTACTGATTTCTTGAGTTAAAATTATATTCTGATAGTTTGCTGAAAATATTTGTCAACTTTTTTTTTGTCATCAGCATACCAAGAAAGTACCTAACATGAAATCTTTATCCTACAAAGGCTCCAGCTAAAGTTTGGGCAAAACAAATATATTTCACCCATAGTCACTGGTATATGATTACAGTTTCAAGATATGATCTGAGCTGAGGCATATATCAGCTTCACAAATTCAGGCCATAACTTTGACAATCCATGTAGCAAAGCTATACCATACCTTGAGTTCAATGCTTGCCAAGACTAGACCCACAGTATACAAATATCAAGGCCTCCACTGCTATGAGATGACAATAGCTGAAGTGGACTTATTAACAGAACTATTCACTGGTGAGTGCTGCTAAAACAGATGATGCTTGTCTCCATTTTTGTCTGGTATGAGGGCTGTTCTTAAGTATCTATTTGTAGTAATGGGAAGTTCATTAATTCACTGTGTAAAGATCTATCAATCCATCTTTGTGTTCTAGGAACTATTATCTTGTTCTGTGTTTAGTGAATAGAATGAATGATTCATGACTTGGTTTAAGGAAATCCATTAACTGCCAAAGTTAACCCAAACTGGGACTATTTCTATATTTCATGGATGTAAAGGATTAGGAGAGATCAGTTCAGGCCCAGGCTTTATTTTGTAGGAGTAAAGACAGAGAGATAGAAGCCATAAAAGCAAAGTATAGTCCACAATAATCACAGTAAAATGGTGCTACTTTCAAAATATACACTGATGAAATTGTGGCAGAAATATTATGGGAATAATGCACTGCTCACTTAAGAAACTGGATTATGTCTCACTCAATGAGCTAGAAGCCACACATCACATGGTTATTGAAGCCAAGATTCTAAAACAAGACTGGCCATAGGCTCTCAGTGAAAATATACTGTTTTTTGGCTAAATGAAAATAACAACAAGATGATTTCTACAACCATACATCACTGTATCATCTAACTCTTAGCTGAGTGCAGTAGATAATAATTAACACAGAGAATCATAATTCAATTGCTTACAGGTTCTGGTGACAGCAGATACTGGTGAGGATATAATAAAAAGGCGGGGGAGAATGAAGAGAATGAGAAGTCTGGTGTGATTCTTATAGGTCTTCCTTTATATGTTACTTGGCCTTTTTCTCTTACTGCCTTTAATATTCTTTCTTTGTTTAGTACATTTGGCGTTTTGATTATTATGTGACGAGAGGTATTTCTGCTCAGGTACAGTCTGTTTGGAGTTCTGTAGGCTTCTTGTATATTCATGGGCATCTCTCTCTTTAGGTTAGGGAAGTTTTCTTCCATAATTTTGTAGAAGATATTTGCTGGCCCATTCAACTGTAAATCTTCACTCTCATCTATACCTATAATCCTTAGGTTTGGTCTTCTCATTGTGTCCTGGATTTCCTGGATGTTCTAGGATACAAGCTTTTTGCATTTTGCATTTTCTTTAACTGTTGAATCCATGGTTTCTATGGTATCTTCAGCATCTGAGAATCTTTCTTCCATTTCTTGTATTCTGTTGTTGATATTTGCATCTATGGCCCCTGATTTCTTCTCAATGTTTTCTATCTCCAAAGTTGTCTCCCTTTGTGATTTCTTAGTTGTTTCTACTTCTGATTTTAGATCCTGGATGGTTTTGCTTAGCTCCTTCACATGCTTGTTTGTGTTTTCCTGTAATTTTTGTGTTTCCTCTTTTATGACTTCTGCTGTTTGACTCACTTTTCCCTGCATTTCTTTAATTTTTTTTTTTTGTGTGTGTGTTTCTTCTTTATTGGCTTCTATCTCTTGAGCCTTATTCTCCTGAATTTCTTTAAGTGATTTTTGTGTTTCCATTATACAGGTTTCTAGCTTATTCATGTTCCCCTGTATTTCTTTAAGAGATTCATTTATGTCCTTTTTGTGTTCTTCTAGCAGCATCATGAACAGTGATTTTAAATCCAAATCTTGTTTTTCTGGTGTGTTTGTGTAACCAGGACTTGCTGATGTTGAAGGGTTTGGTTCAGACACTGCCATATTGCCTAGATTTCTGTTAGTAGCATTCCTGTGTTTGCTCTTTGCCATCTTATTTCTGGCGTTAGTTGCTCTTGTCTCTAGCTGGTATTTGTGCCTCCTGTGAGGCTGTAGGGCTATTTCTGCAACACTGGATGGCTGGGTTTCCCCTGTCACAGATTGCTGATGTGCTGTCCTCCTCTTGGGTGCCCTTGGAGCCCTAGTGTGCCTTGCCCCAGAATGTCTGTGTGAACCAGGCAGTGCCTGTTTGCTCCTTCAGTGAGTGCTGATGGTGTATGCTGTGGGACCTTTTCTGAGTGCTGGTCACTCTACTAGGCAGCTGCTCTCCCAACTGGATTGGTTCACACAAGGCTAGCTTAGCTGCTGAGGCCTTGAGTCTAGGCAAAAGCCTCGCAGGCTAAGGCCCAAGCAAAGTTCCCCTCGGGATGTGACTGTTAATTGGTTCTGTCAGGTGGCCAGGATGGTGGAGTGTGAGTGAGCTCCCTGAAAGTGCTGGGAGAGTCTGCTAGGCTTACAACCTCCTGCCTGGGTTGGCACACAGATGGCCCACCGAGCAGCTCAGGGCCTGGGAGCAGTCCAAGACCTGTCCTGCTTAGACCCCTGCTATGTTGGCTGCTAGAACTCTCTGGCGTCCAGTAGTCAAAATGGCAGCATGTGTGCCGGGCTGGGCAAACAATCTCCTGGCCTGGTTGGCACACCGATGGCCCCCTGAACAGCCCAGGGCCTGGGTGCAGGCCAACGCCCATCATGCCCTCGGGTTATATTTGCATACCTCAGTCTGTCTGATTTCTCTGGCGCTGGAGATCCAGATCAGAACTTCTGGGCTGATATCCACTTATCAGTGATTGCATTCCATGTGTGTTTTTTTTTTGTGAGTGGGTTACCTCACTTTGGATGATATTTTCTAATTCCAACCACTTGCCTAAGAATTTCATGAATCCATTGTTTGTAATTGCTGAGTAGTATTCCATTGTGTAAATATACCACATTTTATGTATCCATTCCTCCATTGAGGGACATCTCGGTTCTTTCAAGCTTCTGGCTAATATAAATAAGGCTGCTATGAACATAGTAGAGCATGTGTCTTTATTGCATGTTGGGGAATCCTCTGGGTATATGCCCAGGAGTGGTATAGCAGGGTCCTCCGGAAGTGTCATGCTTAGTTTTCTGAGGAACCACCAGACTGACTTCCAGAATGGTTGTACTAGCTTGCAATCCCACCAGCAGTGGAGGAGTGTTCCTCTTTTTCCACATCCTTGCCAACACCTGCTGTCTCCTGAGATTTTATTCTTAGCCATTCTGACTGGTGTGAGGTGAAATCTCAGGGTTGTTTTGATTTTCATTCCCTAATAACTTTGACATTCCCCAAATGATGTTGAACATTTCTTAAGGTGCTTCTCAGCCATTTGAAATCCTTCATGTGAAAATTCCTTGTTTAGCCCTGTACCCCACTTTTTAATAGAGTTATTTTGCTCTCTGGAGTCTAGCTTCTTGAGTTCTTTGTATTTATTGGATATTAGCCCTCTGTCAGATATAGGATTGAAAATGACACCCTTCATGATAGCCACAAACAATATAAAGTATCTTGGTGTGACTCTAACCAAACAAGTGAAAGATCTATATGACAAAGAACTTCACGTCTCTGAAGAAGGAAATTTAAGACCTCAGAAAATGGAAAAATCTTCCATGCTCATGAATTGGCAGGATTAATATAGTAAAAATGGCCATCTTGCCAAAAGCAATATACAGATTCAATGCAATCCCCATTAAAACCCCAACTCAGTTCTTCATAGAGTTAGAAAGAAAATTCTTAAATTCATCTGGAATAACATAAAACCCAGGATAACTAAAATGATTTGCAACAGTAAAAGAACTGGGGAAATCCGTATCCCAGACCTCAAGCAGTACTACAGAGCAGTAGTGTTAAAACCTGCATGGTACTGGTACAGTGACAGGCAGGTAGATCAATAGAATAGAATTGAAGACTTGATCTTCGACGAAGGAGCTAAAACCATCCAGTGGAAAAAAAGATAGTCTTTTCAACAAATGGTTCAACTGGAGGTCAGCATGCACAAGAATGCAAATTGATCCATTCTTGTCTCCTTGTACTAAGCTCAACTCCAAAAGGATCAAGGACCTTCACATAAAACCAGACACACTGAAACTAATAGAATAGAAACTGGGGAAGAGCATTGAGCACATGAGCACAGGGGGGAATTTCCCGAACAGAACACCAATAGCTTATGCTCTAAGATCAAGAACTGACAAATGGGACCTCATAAAATTACAAAGTTTCTGTAAGGCAAAGGACACTGTCAAAAGCAAAAAATGGCAACCAACAAATTAGGAGCTATCCCTTCTTATCTAAACCTGCAGTGTTGAAACAATGGAACAGGCCTCACAGCATCTCCAGCCACCAGACCAGACCAAGGACTCCCCTACTGGGTGGTCAGGCTTCCTCTACAGGTACTCTGGCCTCCATACCACAGGATGAAGATTAGATCAAGGACTCCATCCCGTCTAGCCAGGTAGCTTCCCTCCACAGGTACAAAGGCGCCCAGCCATCCCGAGACATAAGGTAAGGAGAAGAGGTGCAAATTGGACAAGACAAAGCCATTGCAATCCTGAACTCATAGCAGCTATGGATAGATATCTGCTCCGGTTATGTACAAGAACGGAGCTATCAACATTGAGGTATAAATGAAGGATAGACTCAAAAGCCTGACCCTTTATTGCTGAATTATTTGTTACTAGCAAATTCGAAAAGGTGTGGGATTGAGTATTTATTGGTGACACTATGACATTCCTATAATTCAATGTCATACAGCAAGCATTGTTTAAAATAAGTATATTATAAATCAAAACCCAAACCTTTGAATATGTGAAAGGAGGAGGTCACTAGATGAGGCAGTTGAAGTTGGAAGGGAATAGGAAAGGATGCGAAGAGAGAAAGTAGAATATAATATGTATGTAAGGTATTATCAAAAATAAATTGTTTTTAAGATGTAACTTAAAGAAAACTATTAAAAAAGAACTAAAGACACAGCTTACATAACTTAAAGATGTTGCTGAAATATTGCATGGTAAGAATGCAAGTTTTGCTATTATAACATAATTTTACTATACAAAGTTTAAGTTTTCAGTTCTAATAATTTAGTACTTTCATGATATATAATTTGAATAATTTAATGCTTATTTAGCAACAATAGGATTAGAAGATTTCTACCTACAACTCCTCCCATGACATTCCCATTTACAAGTTGATAGCCTCATTTTCTTAATTATACTGTTATTTATGAGTGTGTACCTAATATCTATCTATCTATCTATCTATCTATCTATCTATCTATCTATCTATCTATCTCTCTCTATATATAGATATATATAGTTAATTATATATTAATTATATATAATTAAATATATATTATATATTATATATAAATATATATTATATATAATTAATTAATTATATATTTAGTTAATTCATCTTGTTTTGCTTATATATAGTTTATGTTTTAAGTATATTACAATGAATCAGATATAATAAAATTTACAAGTAGAATTTGAATAGAAAAGCCCTGTTTGAATGGTAAAGTTCATGTATACCTAATGTCCTGATGCAAGACTCACTGGACACATCTTACAGCAGAAATCTTCCAGTTACTATATAAATCACAGTCTATGGACAATACTATGAATTTAAATTTTGACATTAGACACGTTTCAAGGATAATTTACATAATACAGGTTACAGTCAATGTGAAAATTGTAATGATAGCATGAAATTGGAAATATAATTACTCATTAGCCAACCCTACTTGCCAGAAAGAAGATGATCCCCTGAGATGTAGCTTTATTTGGATGAAAATTGGGACTGTTGCCAGAACTTTGGTACTATCTATTTTTTTCCCTGATTAGTGGACTCTCTGCTGTACAATCTCTCCATCTCATTCAGAGAGGCCAGATCCTTTGAACCATTATGTATATATGTGAGAAACATAAGACTGAATTGAGCTTGACTTTTGACATAGATATCACCACTCAGCCACCAGAATCACAACACTGTCTGCCTAACTGTAAAAATCCTGTGTCTCCAGAGCAGAATTCTCAGAAGTGTGTGTAAGCCAGACCTTGTATCATATGACTTGAGAAGAACAGTAATGAAGGCTTACATTTGAACCTCAGTGGATACAGGAGGAGTTACAAAGATACTGTTGGTGACAGTTTTATGAAGACAGAGAGAATACATTGTGCACTGTAATGACTTGAAGACCAAAAGCCACAGGGGGGATGCAAACAACTATGATCTGTTAAACCATAACACAACTGAAGAAGGACATCCAGGCTCAAGGGAAATGCAGACTTCACAATCAGGCTGAATGCAGAGAGATTCTTAATCCAGAAACTCCTGCAGTAATAAGACCACAATGTCTTTTGATAAGAAATAAATATAACTGCACTCAGGAACTGAGCACATAGGCGGTTTGTCTGCCAGCCCGCCTGGAGTGGGGCCTGTGTCCTGCCCAGAGAGCTGCAGAAGGAGAGAAGCCCCGTGGCCATATTCACTGCCTGCAGGGACAGAAAAGGGTCACTAGGTACTGTATCACCCTAAGCTTTAGATCTCTGGTGGTGCAAGCCGCCAGGGGTCTGCCTGTGCCAAGGAACTGAGCACATAGGCGGTTGGTTTGTCTGCAAGCCGGCTGGGCATGGGGCCTGTGTCCCACCAGAGAGCTGTGGAAGGAGAGAAGCCCCGCGGCCATATTCGCTCCCTGCTGGGACAGAAGAGGGTCACTAGGTACTGGATCACCCTGAGCTTTAGATCTCTGGGGGTGCAAATCTCCAGGGATCTGCCTGCACTCAGTAACTGAGCACATAGGCGGTTCATCTGCAAGCCAGTCCTTCACGGGACCTGTGTCCTATGTGAGAATCAACAGAGGGAGTGACCCCCAACACATCATCTTCGCTCCATAATAGAGCAGACAGAGAACACCTGATTGACCTTGACAACCTAAGTATAACATTGTTTGAGGCAAGACTGAGAAAGGCTCCAAAGGCACAAAAGAGGAAGGCAACATATCAGTAATCTAGGCCAGAGGAAACTCAGTCATCCAGTGTTGCAGAAATAACCTTAATGATCCACAATAGTTTGAAGCACCAGCCAGTGACAATAAGACCATCTAACACCTGGGAGAACTCGATGGCTAAAGGCAAATGTAGCAACGTTACTAACAGAAATCAAGGCACTATGGCAGCATCTGAACCCAATTCTCCAACAATAGCAAGTCCTGGATACCACAACACACCAGAAAAACAAGAGTTGGATTTAAAATCACTGGTCATGATGCTGGTACAGGAACACAGGAAGGACATACTTAAAGAAATTCAGGAGAAAATGGATCAAAAATTAGAAGCCCTTACAAGGGAAACACAAAAATCATTGAAAGAAATGTAGGGGAATACAAAAGCCAATAAGGAGGAAATGCAAAAATCACTTAAAGAAATACAGGAGAACTTTGATCAACAGGCAGAAGTCATGAAAGAAGAAACACAAAAGTCTCTTAAAGAATTAGAGGAAAACACAAACAAGCAAATGACAGAACTGAGCAAAAACTTCCAGGATCTAAAAACAGAAGTAGAAACAACTAAGAAAGCACAAAGGGAGACAACTTTGGAGATAGAAAACCTTGGGAAAAAATCAAGGACCATAGACACAAATATCAACAACAGAATACAAGAGATAGAAGAAAGAATCTCAGATGCATTTTTTAAGATGCTTCTCCGCCATCCGAAGTTCTTCAGGTGAGAATTCTTTGTTTAACTCTGTACCCCATTTTTTAATAGGGTTGTTCAGATTTCTGGAGTCTAACTTCTTGAGTTCTTTATATATATTGGATATTAGCCCTCTATCTGATGTAGGATTGGTGAAGATCTTTTCCCAATTTGTTGGTTGCCGATTTGTCCTCTTGATGGTGTCCTTTGCCTTACAGAAACTTTGTAATTTTATGAGGTCCCATTTGTCAATTCTTGCTCTTAGAGCATACGCTATTGGTGTTCTGTTCAGAAAATTTCTCCCTGTACCGATGTCCTCAAGGGTCTTCCCCAGTTTCTTTTCTATTAGCTTCAGAGTGTCTGGCTTTATGTGGAGGTCCTTGATCCATTTGGATTTGAGCTTAGTACAAGGAGACAAGGATGGATCAATTCGCATTCTTCTGCATGCTGACCTCCAGTTGAACCAGCACCGTTTGTTGAAAAGGCTATCTTTTTTCCATTGGATGTTTTCAGCCTCTTTGTCGAGGATCAAGTGGCCATAGGTGTGTGGGTTCATTTCTGGATCTTCAATCCTGTTCCATTGATCCTCCTGCCTGTCACTGTACCAATACCATGCAGTTTTTAACACTATTGCTCTGTAGTATTGTTTGAGGTCAGGGATACTGATTACCCCAGATTTTCTTTTGTTGCTGAGAATAGTTTTAGCTATCCTGGGTTTTTTTGTTGTTCCAGATGAATTTAAAAATTGCTCTTTCTGAAAACTGGGCACCTCACTTCCAGAAGATCCTGCTATACCACTCCTGGGCATATACCCAGAAGACTCCCCACCATGTAATAAGGATACATGCTCTACTATGTTCATAGCAGCCCTATTTATAATTGCCAGATGCTGGAAAGAACCCAGGTATCCCTCAACAGAAGAGTGGATGCAAAAAATGTGGTATATCTACACAATGGAGTACTATTCAGCCATTAGAAACAATGAATTCATGAAATTCTTAGGCAAATGGATGGAGCTAGAGAACATCATACTAAGTGAGGTAACCCAGACTCAAAAGGTGAATCATGGTATGCACTCACTAATAAGTGGATATTAACCTAGAAAACTGAAATACCCAAAACATAATCCACACATCAAATGAGGTACAAGAAGAAAGGAGGAGTGGCCCCTGGTTCTGGAAAGACTCAGTGAAACAGTATAACGGGGAAGTGGGAAGGGGTGGGTGGGAGGACAGGGGAAGAGAAGGGGGCTTACGGGACTTTCGGGGAGTCGGGGGGCTAGAAAAGGGGAAATCATTTGAAATGTAAATAAATTATATCGAATAAAAAAAAAAGAATCTCAGATACAGAAGATACCATAGAAAACATGGACTCAACAGTGAAAGAAAATGCAAAATGCAAAAAGTTTGTAACCCAAAACATCCAGGAAATCCAGGACACAATGACAAAGCCAAATCTAAGGATTATAGGCATTGATGAGAGTGAAGATTTACAACTTAAAGGGCCAGCAAATATCTTCAACAAAATTATGGAAGAAAACTTCCCTAACCTAAAGAGAGAGATGCCCATGAATATACAAGAAGCCTACAGAATTCCAAACAGACTGGACCAGAACAGAAATACCTCCCATCACATAATAATCAAAATCCCGAGTGTACTAAACAAATAAAGAATACTAAGGGCAGTAAGAGAAAAAAGGCAAGTAACTAATAAAGGAAGGCCTATCAGAATTGCACCTGATTTCTCACCAGAGACCATGAAAGCTAGAAGATCCTGGGCAGAGCTCATGCAGACTCTAAGAGAACAAAATTGCCAGCCAAGACTACTATACCCAGCAAAACTCTCAATTACTATAGATGGGGAAACCAAGATATTCCATGACAAAACCAAATTTACACAATATCTTTCCACAAACCCTGCCCTACAAAGGATAATAGGGGGAAAACACCATTACAACAAGAGAAACTATACCGTGGAAAAAGCAGGATATTAAGCTTCTTTCATCAAACCCAAAGAAGATAACCACACACATGTATAAAATTAAAATCAAAAATGATAGGAAGCAATAACCACTACTCCTTAATATCTCTTAATATCAATGGACTCAATTCCCCAATAAAAAGACATAGACTAACAGACTGATTACGTAAACAGGACCCTACATTTTGCTGCATACAGGAAACACACCTCAGTGTCAAAGACAAAAACTACCTTAGAGTAAAAGGCTGGAAGACAATTCTGCAAGCAAATGGTCTCAGGAAACAAGCCGGAGTTGCCATTCTAATATCAGATAAAATTGACTTTCAACCTAATGTCATCAAAAGAGACATGGAAGGTCACATCTTGCTGGTCAAAGGAAAAATCCAACAAGAAGAACTCTCAATCCTGAACATCTATGCCCCAAATACAAGGTCGCCCTCATTTATAAAAGAAACTTTATTAAAGCTCAAAGCACACATTTCACCTAACACAATAATTGTGGGTGACTTCAACACTCCACTCTCACCAATGGACAGATCAGGAAAACAGAATTTAAACAGGGAGACAGTGAAACTAATCAAAGATTTGGACCAATTGGAGTTAACAGTTATATATAGAACTTTCCATCCCATAGCAAAAGAATAAATCTTTTTCTCAAAACCTCGTGGTACCTTCTCCAAAATAGATCATATAGTTGGTCACAAGACAGACCTCAACAAATATAAGAAGATTGAAATAATTCCATGCCTCCTAACAGATCACTATGGAGTAAAAGTGGTCTTTAATAACAATAAAAACAACAGAAAGCCCACATACACATGGAAACTGAACAATACTCTACTCAATGATACCTTGGTCAAGGAAGAAATAAAGAAAGAAATCAAAGATTTCTTAGAATTTAATGAAAATGAAGGCACAACATACACAAATCTATGGGACACAATGAAAGCAGTGCTAAGAGGAAAACTCATAGCTTTGAGTGCCTCCAAAAAGAAATTCGAGAGAGCATACACTAGAAGATTAACAGAACAACTGAAAGCCCTGGAACAAAAAGAAGCTAATTCACCCAGCAGGAGAAGAAGACAGGAAATCATCAAACTCAGGGCTGAAATTAATCAAGTAGAAACCAAGAGAACCATACAAAGAATCAACAAAACCAAAAGCTGGTTCTTTGAAAAAATCAACAAGATAGATAAACCCTTAGCCAGACTAACCAAAGGGCACAGAGAAAGTATCCAAATTAACAAAATTAGAAATGAAAACAGAGTTATTACAACAGAAACAGAGAAAATTCAAAAAATCATCAGATCCTACTACAAAAACCTGTACTCAACACAAATGGAGAATCTGGAGGAAATGGACATTTTCTTAGACAGATACCAATTACCAAAATTAAACCAGAATCAAATAGACCATCTAAACAGACCCATAACCCCTAAAGAAATAGAAGGGGTCATAGATAGGTTTCTGACCAAAAAAAAGCACAGGACCAGATGATTTCAGTGCAGAATTCTATCAGACCTTCAAAGAAGACTTAACACCAATACTCTTCAAATTTTTCCATCAAATAGAAACAGAAGGAACACTACCCAACTCCTTCTTCAAAGCCACTATTATGCTGATACCAAAACCTCACAAAGATCCAACTAAGAAAGAGAATTTCAGGCCACTTTCCCTTATGAATATCGATGCAAAAATACTAAATAAAATTCTTTCCCACCGTATCCAAGAACACATCAAAACGATAATCCACTATGATCAAGTAGGCTTCATCCCAGGGATGCAGGGATGGTTCAATATAAGGAAATCCATAAATGCTATCCACTACATAAACAAACTCAAAGAAAAAAAACTACATAATCATTTCATTAGACACTGAAAAGGCATTTGACAAAATTCAGCATCCTTTCATGCTTAAAGTTTTGGAAAGTACAGGAATTCAAGGCCCATATCTAAACATAGTAAAAGCAATATACAGCAAACCGGTAGTCAACCTCAAACTAAATGGAGAGAAACTTGAAGCAATCCCACTAAAATCAGAGACTAGACAAGGCTGCCCCCTCTCTCCATATTTTTTCAATATAGTTCTTGAAGTTCTAGCAATAGCAATTAGACAACATAAGGAGGTCAAAGTGATACAAATTGGAAAGGAAGAATTCAAATTATCACTATTTGCAGATGATAGGATAGTATACTTAAGTGACCCTAAAAACTCTACTAGAGAACTTGTACTGCTGATAAACAACTTCAGCAAAGTGGCTGGCTACAAAATCAACGCAAGCAAATCAGTAGCCTTTATATATTCAAAGGATAAGCAGACTGAGAAAGAAATTAGGGAAATGACTCCCTTCACAATAGCTACAAACAGCATAAAGTATCTTGGGGTGACTCTAACCAAACAAGTGAAAGACCTATATGACAAGAACTTCAGATCTCTGAAGAAGGAAATCAAAGAAGATCTCAGAAAATGGAAAAACCTTCCATGCTCATGGATTGGCAGGATTAATATAGTTAAAATGGCCATCTTGCCAAAGGCAATTTACAGATTCAATGCTATTCCCATAAAAATCCCAACCCAGTTCTTCATAGAGCTAGAAAGAGCAATTCTCAAATTCATCTGGAATAACAAAAAACCCAGGATAGCTAAAACTATTCTCAACAGTAAAAGAACTTCAGGGGGATTCAGTATCCCAGACTTTAAACTTTACTACAGAACAATAATGATAAAAACTGCATGGTATTGGTACAATGTCAGGCAAGTGGATCAATGGAATAGGATTGAAGATCCAGAAATGAACCCACACACCTATGGTCACTTGATCTTCGACAAAGGAGCTGAAAGCATCCAGTGGAAAAAAGATAGTCTTTTCAACAAATGGTGCTGGTTCAATTGGAGGTCAGCATGTAGAAGAATGTGAATAGATCCATTCTTATCTCCTTGTACTAAGCTTAACTCCAAATGGATCAAGGACCTCCATATAAAACCTGACACAGTGAAACTATTAGAAAAGAAACTGGGGAAGACCCTTGAGGACATGGGCACAGGGGAAAAGTTCCTGAATAGAACACCAATAACTTACGCTCTAAGAGCAAGAATTGACAAATGGGACCTCATAAAACTACAAAGTTTCTGTAAGGCAAAGGATACTGTCAAAAAGACAAAACATCAACCAACAGATTGGCAAAGGATCTTCACCAACCCTAAATCTGACAGAGGGCTAATATCTAATATATACAAAGATCTCAAGAAGGTAGAACCCAGAGAACCAAATAACCCCATTAAAAAGTGGGGTATGGAGCTAAACAAAGAATTTTCACATGAAGAACTTTGGAGAGCTGAGAAACACCTTAAGAAATGTTCAACATCATTAATCATTAGGGAAATGCAAATCAAAACAACCCTGAGATTTCCCCACACACCAGTCAGAATGGCTAAGGTCAAAAACTCAGGAGACAGCAGGTGTTGGCGAGGCTGTGGAGAAAGAGGAACACTCCTCCACTGTTGGTGGGATTTCAAGATGGTGCAACCACTTTGGAAATCAGTCTGGCAGTTCCTCAGAAAACTGGGCATGACACTTCCTGAGGACCCAGTTATACCACTCCTGGGCATATATCCAGAGGATTCTTCAGCATCCAATAAGGACACATGCTCTACTATGTTCATAGAAGCCCTATTTGTAGTAGCTAGAAGCTGGAAAGAACCCAGGTGTCCTTCGAAGGAGGAATGGATACCAAAAATGTGGTATATTTACACAATGCAGTACTATTCAGCCATTAGAAACAATGAATTCATGAAATTCTTAGACAAATGTATGGAGCTGAAGAACATCATACTAAGTGAGGTAACCCAGTCTCAAAAGATCAGTCATGGTATGCACTCACTGATAAGTGGATATTAGCCTAAAAACTTTGAGTACACAAGACATAATCCATATATGAAATGATGTCCAAAAAGAATGGAGGAGTGGCCCCTGGTTCTGGAAAGACTCAGTGCAAGAGTATAGGGGAATTCCAGAACAGGGAAGCGGGAAGGGGTAGATGGTGGAACAGGGGGAGGGAAGAGGGCTTATGGGACTTGCGGGGAGTGGGGACCCAGAAAATGGGAAATCATTTGAAATGTAAATAAAAAATATATCAAAAAAAGAAAGAAATATAAGAGCTAGAATGTTTTCAGTGGAAAAGCTACCTGTAGGCATTTCATATTGTCTTTCATAATACACAAATTTGATCTCTAAATAAGGGCTATATTTAGTATTGAGTTATGTATTGTGGATTTTGGATTTCCTTTTCACAATTCCTTTCATTAATTTTTTATAATATTTGAAATCACATATCTATAAAATTAAGAGCCTTATGCTAAGTCTGATAACTAGGCAATACAGAAGAATGTAAAAATGTAAAGATATCTGTAAAGATACTCAAGCATAGAGTTATACAATATATTTTTTATCTTAAGTTTATTATAGGTATACCAGAATAATATCACCTCAAGTTCTGATAATTCACAAAGTGACTATGTTGACGGTAGTCTTTAAAGAGATAATTATGGCATCAGAGACTTCAAGCATGGGCCTAAACTTAATAATACTGGTGAACTTACAGTAGGAAGAATAGGATGTGTGTGCATAGAGAAAAGTCTATCAGACCATTAGTGATAGGACAACCATTGGCAAATCCAGGACAAATGCTACAAAAAACTAGATATAACTATAGCTTTCTTCTCGACTTTCATCTTGCAAGAATGGTGCTATAAGCCACTCAGTCTGTGATGTGTTGCCATAGTAACCCTCAGAACACTAATGCAATATCAGTACTTATAGGCACAACAAGTGTTTTGCTCTATGAGCTCAAAGATATAAACTATATATTTAAGTTTTATATGTTAGCTTTTTAGGGCAAAGTGTAAGTACCACATATAGAATGAGGTAAAAAGAAATTTGGTGAAGAAAACTCCAGGAATTTCTACATATGAATAAGTTGTGCCAAAGACAGATAAATGACATTCTTAAGAGTATATAATAAAATTTTGAATAACTGACTATGGGATCAGACAAAATATAGACTACTTAGAATAAAATGATGCTCTTTTGATTCTCACAAAACATTCAATGATCAGAGAAGAGACACTATTGTTTCATATTTTCTCATGTAATATAGTTTTATTTGTTTTTATTCCGTGTCTTAGATCTTCATGGGGATATAGTTAATGAGGTTTCTAACATTGATTGAGTATTGTTTCTATTCAGTAAATTATCTCATATGTTTATATAATTTTTGCTTTTAAAATAAAACCATATGAAACTTTCTTTTCCTCTTCAAGTAATATTTACAGAATTATTTGGGGTGACTTTAAGCAGAAACTTTCAATTACTTACTTTGATGTAGAAAATATCTTTACTTAAAAGTTGAATGTTGGTATTGTTTGGCAATGTGGGAATATTTAGTCATTTTCAAATTTGTCTGCCTTTGAATAAAAATGTATGTATTAGATAATAAAATTAAATTTAAATACACATTATGTAATATAAAACAAATTAAATTTCAATATACATTAAATACTATATGTTATTAGACAGTGTAAATTGGGCAATTCTCTCAAACAGATAATGGATTAGATCGTGAGATTCACAGTAATGTTTATGAACAATTTCTGAGCAAGCAGAACAAGCTATGAAACTAATGGGTGACAGCCAAGATACGCTTAAATACATGAAAGTAAAAAATGGCCAGTTTTACTCCTATTATCTCTATTTCCTCCAACTATGCAGTCTGTTATTTTGCCAATTGACCAGGTCTAGCTTACAGTTTTAAACTGGAAATAATAGTAAAAATGCAAAATGTGGAGGAAAGTGTGGATGGTGTAGTATTTTTTGTTTTAGTCATTACATCTGAGTTTGTAAAGAAAAGTGGGGATATGTATGCATCTACTAAAACTACCCTCAGTTCAAATATAGCTCCTCGGGAAAAATCCGTAAGGGAATAATGATATAATTCACAGCCCTGTAAAAAGAAACACAACCCATACAAAATGGTTAATTGATCTGTCTTACATATTTGTACATGAAGGTTCAGTACAATGTTAGAGCTACATCCCCTCCTGGGGAAATAACATCTACAAGTCAGGCATGCTTACTTTCCTGCACATAGCCCATTAGATGGATGCCCTTGTGGAATCTGTCATCTGTCATATTTTTATACAATCCATTAACCATACTGGTAGATAACAATTACATGCCATCAAACAACTTGTGAAACTCAGATGATGTGCTAAATCTTGGCCCAATGGCCATACTTCAGATACAAATGTATACCATGTATCCTCTTTTTCCATACTGCTAGCTCTGTGGATAGGTGACATATGCATCAGCCGCTCTTCATCCGAAGAGAATGATGCATGAAATGAAATCTTTTTTTTTCCCTCAGAAGTGAAATGTCAGGTTAACTTTCCATTATCTATTGGTAAACCTTCAACAATTCTTTAGGGACATCAGATTTCTAAATTTCTTATGTGCTTCTAAATCAAACATTAAATAATTCTAGAATCTATATTAGCTGTCTTATCTTCCACTATCTTGATGCTTAGAAAGATTAAGTTTATGTTGCTTTTAGAAACAATAGTTCTGTCTAGTCTAATGGTCCATCCTGTAAGCTCAGCCAACATCAGCTAATAAAGAGGGCTTTGTTGAGTGCCTAATTTATTGTTTTTCACTCTGACGTATTTGTAATATGTTTTGTCTTAACAGTACAATATATACTATGTGAGCTCATCTTGAATATTTTCCAACTTACTTGTTTATTCTGTCTGACAAAAATTCTAAGTGCAGATTATAGATGTACATATCTCATGTAGATCTGCATTATCATAAATCATGTCTGATACCATATGGATACTATATAATATAACAAACTAAGCAATTCTAAATATTTTTGAAAACTCTGAATTCTATTATCAATTTAATAATTGGATGGCCATCAATTTGCTATTGCTGTAACAGAAATCCTGAGATAGCTGGGCAGTGGTGGTACACACCTTTAATCCCAGCACTTGGGAGGTAGAGGTTGGTGGATTTATGAGTTCAAGGCCAGCCTGGTCTACAGAGTGAGTTCCAGGACAGCCAGGGCTACACAGAAAAACCCTGTCTCAAAACACCAAAAAAAAAAAAATTCCTGATTTAACTAACTTATAATTAAATATAGTTTTCCAAGTACAAGTGTAGGTCAGGTCATTGGATCAGCTGAGGTTTTAGCGAGCCTATTTGAATAAGCCACCTTGTAGTTGATGGTAATGTTAGGAGAACATGGAAGAATATGTGCTCACCTATCTGTACTGTACATTAGGTACCTGAGTGGGGGGAATGAAATATTTTAGAATTTTAATGCTTCTTCAAAATCATCTAAGGAGTGAACCAGGAAGATTTTGGAAGGCCATAAAATTGTATTTCCAAGAGCAGTACCACCAAACAGCTAAGAAATTCCATCTAGGTACCAGTTATTCAATTTTCCATAAACTTTCACATCACCACCAAGAGAAGCACATTACAAACCAAAGAAGCTTAGAAAATATTGTAAATGTTCATGTCTATTGTCCTGAATAAGATATTCTAAGTACAATGATTGGTGTTATAGAACTGATAGAATCACTAAAGACTTTTTTTTTTTTTACTTTGTTTTGTCAAAATAATAACATCAGGAGGTCGAGTTTTATACTCTGTTTTGAGGTTTTGTGATTAAACTAGAATGGCTAGTGTCTAGTTCCTTTTCTATTAGTATATTAAAACATCATGACCAAAGCAACTTATAAAGAAAAACATTTAATTCGACCTATAGTTTTAGAGGGTTATCCTTTATGATGGCAAAGTAATTGAACAGTTGAGAGCTCACTTCTTGATCCATAAGGAGGATGTAAAGAAAACTTGCTCAGTTGTTATTACAGATGAATTTGAGAATTGCTCTTTCTAGATCTATGAAGAATTGATTGGGGATTTTGATGGGGATTGCATTGAAGCTGTAGGTTGCTTTTGTTAAGATGGCCATTTTTACTTTTGATCCTGCCAATCCATGAACATGGGAAATCTTTCCATCTTCTGAGAATTTCTTTGATTTCTTTCTTCAGAGGCTTAAAGTTCATGTCATATAGACCCTTCACTTGCTTTGTCAGGGTCACACCTAGGTATAAAATATTATTTGAGACTATTGTAAAAGGTGTCATTTCCCTAATTTCTTTCTCATCTTGCTTATCCTTTGAGTAGAGGAAGGCTACTGATTTGCTTGAGTTAATTTTATATCCAGCCACTTTGCTGAAGTTGTTTATCAGTTTTAGGAGTTCCTTGGTGGAAGTCTTGGGGTCACTTAAGTATACTGTCATATCATCTGCAAATAGTGATAGTTTGACTTCTTCCTTTCCTATTTGTATTCCTTTTACCTCTTTTTGCTGCCTGATTGCTCTGGCTAGGACTTCAAGTACTATATTGAATAGATAGGGAGAAAGTGGACAGCCTTGTCTGGTCCCGATTTAAGTGGTATTGCCTCAAGTTTCTCTCCATTTAGTTTGATGTTGGCTACCGGTTTGCAGTATATTGCTTTCACTATGTTTAGGTATGAGCCTTGGATTCCTGGTCTCTCCAAGACTTTTATCATGAAGGGATGCTCAATTTTGTCAAAAGCCTTTTCAGCATCTAATGAAATGACCATGTGGATAGCAAAAACTATTCTCCACAACAAAAGATATTCTGGGGGAATCACCACCCCTGACCTAAAGCTCTACTACAGAGCGATAGTGATAAAAACTGTTTGGTATTGGTATGCAGACAGGCAGGAAGATCAATGGAATAGAATTGAAGACCCGGAAAAAAACCCACACATGTATAGTCACTTGATATTTGACAAAGAAGCTAAACAAATCCAGTGGAAAAAAGACAGCATTTTTAATAAATGGTACTGGATCAACTGGAGGTCTGCATGCAGAAAAATGCAAATCAATCCATTCTTATCTCCTTGTACAAAGCTCAAGTCCAAGTGGATCAAAGATTTACACATAAAATCAGACACTCTGAAGCTTATAGAGGAGAAAGTGGGAACAAATCTTGAACACATGGGCACAGGGGAAAAGTTTCTGAACAGAACACCAATGGCTTATGCTCTAAGAACAAGAATTGACAAGTGGGACCTCATAAAACTACAAAGCTTCTGCAAGGCAAAGGATATAGGCAATAGGACAAAACAGCAACCAACAAATTGGGAAAAGATCTTTACTAACCCTACATCCGATAGAGGGCTAATATCCAACGTATACAAAGAACTCAAGAAGTTGGTCTCCAGAGAATTAAATAACCCTATTAAAAAATGGGGTAAAGAGCTAAACATGGAATTCTCAACTGAAGAAATTCAAATGGCTCTAAAGCACCTAAAGAAATGTTCAGCATCCTTAGTTATCAGGAAAATGCAAATCAAAACAACACTGAGATTCCACCTTACACCAGTCAGAATGGCTAAGTTGAAAAACTCAGGGGACAGCAGATGCTGGAGAGGATGTGGGGAAAGAGGAACACTTCCCCTTTGTTGGTGGGATGACAAGCTTGTAA
Source organism: Apodemus sylvaticus (assembly GCF_947179515.1). Lineage (NCBI taxonomy): Eukaryota > Metazoa > Chordata > Mammalia > Rodentia > Muridae > Apodemus > Apodemus sylvaticus. The sequence continues at coordinate 44,333,229 of NC_067474.1, read as the reverse complement.
AACCACTCTGAAAATCAGTTTGGGGATTCCTCAGAAAATTAGACATAGTACTACCTGTGGACCCAGCTATGCCACTCCTGGGCATGTACCCTGAAAGTGCTCCTACATGTAATAAGGACTCATGCTCCACTAAGTTCATAGTTACCTTATTTATAACAGCCAGAAGCTGGAAAGATCCCAGATGTCCCTGAACAGAGGAATGGATACTGAAACTGTGGTATATATACACAATGGAGTACTATTCAGCTATTAAAAACAATGAATTCATGAAATTCTTAGGCAATTGGATGGAAATAGAAAGTGTCATCCTGAGCAAAGTATCCCAGTCACCAAAGAAAGCACATGGTATGCACTCACTAATAAGCGGATGCTAGTTCAAAAGCTCAAAATAAACAATTTGCAATTCACCCAGCACAGGAAGCTCCAGAAGAAGGACTCTAAGTGAGAGAGCTATGGTTTCTCTGAGAAACGGAACAAAATGTTCACAAGAGCAACAAGCGAGGCAATGTGTGGAGCAGAGTCTGAAGTAAAGGCCACCCAGTGAGTGCCCTACCTGGGGATTCATCCTATAAATAGCCAGCAAACCCTGACACCACAATGAGAAGTGTGTACCAAAAGGAGCATGCCATGGCTGTCTCCAGAGGGGCCCTGCCAGAGTCTTACAAATTCAGAAGCAGAAACTAGCAACCAAGCTTGGACTAAGCTTGCAGTCCCCAAAGGAGCATCTGGAGGGTTGTCTGGAGGAGCTGAAGGGGTATATAGCCCAATGGGAAAAACAATGACTTCGGAAAGCCAGACACCCCAAGACTCCCAGAGACTGAATCATCAACCAAGGGGTACACATGGTTCCAGCCAAAAATGTGGCAGAGGAATGCCATTTTTGGGCATCAGTGGGAGGAGTGGTCTTTGGTCAGATAAAGGCTCAATAGAGGCCACAACAAAGGGAAACAGATGGGCGGGGGAGTTGGGGGGAGGTGGGACTGTGTTAGGTAGGGGGACATATACATGGAGGCATGGGGAGGGAGGAGGGGTAGAGAATCGTTGGGGAGGGGGGCCTTTGGGAGGGGTAAAATGGGAAAGGTTTTACCATTGGCAATGTAAATGAAGAAGATACGCAATAAAAAAAAAAAAGAAAGAAAAAGAAAACATGCTCAGAAGGGAGTGAGGTTTTTGAATCCTTAAAGCACACCCCTAGTGATACATCTACCCCAAAAAGGCAACACTTTTTAATCCTTCTCACATAGTTCTACCAGCTGGGATCCAAGTATTCAAATAAATGAGTTCATGGTGCCATTCTCATTAAAATCACTATGGCTACTCAGTAATCTCCAGGGACCTGTCTGTCTCTGAGTCCCTATTTTTTTGCACTAAAAGTGCAAGCCACCACTCCCAGCCTTTTTGCTTTTATTTTTGCTTTTATTTTTTATTAGATATATTCTTTATTTACATTTCAAATGTCCCTTTTCCTGGTTTCCCATAACCCATCTCCCCTCCCTCTGTTCCCCAATCAATCCACTCCTGCTTCCCTGTCCTGGTATTCTCTTCCCTTTGGTGTCCAACAAGACCATTCTCTACTGGAGCCATGGGTAATACCATGTGTAGTCTTTGGTTGATGGTTTAGTCTCTGGGAGCCCTGGGGATACTGGGTGGCTCATATTGTTGTTCCTCCTATGGTGCTGCAAACCCTTCATCTCCTTGGGTCTTTTCTCTGGCTCCTCCATTGGGGACCCTTTGCTTCATTCAATGGCTGAGAGTGCCCCCCTCTACCCAGCCTTTTTGAATGAAATTTAATGACTGGTGCATACATATATTTGTGTGTGCATGTGTCTGTGTGTATGTCATTTATATTCCACATGTATGTTGATATTCAGAAGTGGTTGTTGAATTATTTAGAACTTTGCATAGGTGGTCAGGAGCTGCTTGAAGTTAGTACTAATAACTGAACTCATGTACTCTGGAGGAGTAGTAATCATTCTAACTTGCTATGAGTTCTTTCAAGTCCAAATACCTAACTCAATTTTGTTAAGTTCTCTGAAATTGTGGTTTCTCTGCTTGGATGGAAAGTACTTTATGTGCTGAGCCATGTTACTAGGCTATCCTATTGCTTTGTTTACTTACTTGTATATTGCATCATTAGCTATTTGGTATGTCTCTTTTAAACTACTATATTCTATTGTCTGTTTCAAGAATTCTTAGAATACTTAGAGGCAAGCACCAAAAATCAGCCTTGTTATTAAAAGTAATTGAATTATGAATCCACCTTCTTATGGGGAAAGTGCAGTAGAAAATAGAGAAGTATTTTAGAATCAAAGAAAAAAGTTCGAAGCTTTTTATTTTTGTTTCTATGCCTGAATATTTTATTTAAAAAACACAGGAATACTAAAATAAGAACTGATATTTCATCATATTCTATATTTCATTGCAAAGAAGAATATATTATCCCAATCAGCACAGGTTATAGATTTGGGTCCTGATGGCTTGGCAGAGTACATGTGGAATATAGAGAAGTCAGTGGGGTTAGGATTTGTCCCTTTGCTAATTGTTTTTTTGTTTGTTGGTTTTCTGCAAGGATTTTTTTATTCAATATGTTTTTTATTTACATTTCAAATGAATCCCCCTTTTCTGGCCCCCTACTCCCCAAAAGTCCCATAAGCCCTCTTCCCTCCCCACTTTTCTCCCATCCACCCCCTCCCACTTCCCTGTTCTGGTTTTGCCCTATACTGCTGCACTGAGTCCTTCCAGAACAAGGGGCCACTCCTCCGTTCTTCTTGTACCTCATTTTATGTGTGGATTATGTTTTGAGTATTCCAAATTTCTAGGCTAATATCCACTTATTAGTGAGTGCATACCATGATTGATCTTTTGAGACTGGGTTACCTCACTTAGTATGATGTTCTCCAGTTCCATCCGTTTGTCTAAGAATTTCATGAATTCATTGTTTCTAATGGTTGAATAATACTCTATTGTGTACATATACCACATTTTTTGCATCCATTCTTCTTTTGAGGAATACCTGGGTTCTTTCCAGCTTCTGGCTATTATAAATAGGGCTGCTATGACCATAGTGGAGCACGTATCCTTGTTACATGCTGGGGAGTCCTCTGGGTATATGCCCAGGAGTGGTATAGCAGGATCCTCCAGAAGTGATGTGCCCAGTTTTCTGAGGAACCGCGACTGATTTCCAGAGTGGTTGTATCAATTGGCAACCCTACCAGCACTGGAGGAGTGTTCCTCTTTCTCCACATCCTCGCCAACACCTGCTGTCTCCTGAGTTTTTAATCTTAGCCATTCTGACTTGTGTAAGGTGAAATTTCAGGGTTGTTTTGATTTGCATTTCCCTAATGACTAATGAAGTTGAGCATTTTTTAAGATGCTTCTCAGCCTTCCGAAGTTCTTAACTTGTAAATTCTTTGTTTAGCTCTGAACCCCATTGTTTTAATAGGGTTATTTGTTTTTCTGTGGTGTAAGTTCTCGAGTTCTTTGTATATATTGTATATTAGCCCTCTATCTGATGTAGGGTTGGTGAAGATCTTTTCCCAATTTGTTGGACGCCGATTGTCCTTTTGATGGTATCCTTTGCCTTACAGAAACTTTGTAATTTTATGAGGTCCCATTTGTCAATTCTTAATCTTAGAGCATAAACTATTGGTGTTCTGTTCAGGAACATTTCTCCTATACCCATGTCCTCAAGGGTCTTCCCCAGTTTCTTTTCTATTAGTTTCAGTGTGTCAGGTTTTATGTGGAGGTCCTTGATCTGCTATACCACTCCTGGGCATATACCCAGAGGATTCCCCAGCATGTAACAAGGATACGTGCTCCACTATGCTCAAAGCAGCCCTATTTATAATAGCCAGAAGCTGGAAAGAACCCAGGTATCCCTCAATGGAAGAATGGATGCAAAAAATGTGGTATTTTTGGAGTTGAGCTTAGTACAAGGAGACAAGGATGGATCAATTCACATTCTTCTGCATGCTGACCTCCAGTTGAACAAGCACCATTTGTTAAAAAGGCTATCGTTTTTCCACTGGATGTTTTCAGCTCCTTTGACAAGGATCAAGTGGCCATAGGTGTGTGGATTCATTTCTGGGTCTTCAATATTATTCCATTGATCCACCTGCCTGTCACTGTACTAATACCATGCAGTTTTTAAAACTATTGCTCTGTAGTATTCCTTGAGGTCTGGGATACTGATTCTCTCAGAATTGTTGTTGAAAATAGTTTTAGCTATTCTGGGTTTTTTGTTATTCCAGATGAATTTGAGAATTGCTCTTTCTTTCTTTTCTTTCTTTCTTTCTTTTTTTTTTTTTTTGTTTTAATTTTTTTATTCGATATATTTTTTATTTACATTTCAAATGATTTCCCCTTTTCTAGCCCCTCCACTCCCCGAAAGTCCTGGAAGCCCCCTTCTCTCCCCCTGTCCTCCCACCCACCACTTCCCACTTCCCCGTTCTGTTCTGGTTTTGCTGAATACTGCTTCACTGAGTCTTTCCAGAACAAGGGGCCACTCTTCCTTTCTTCTTGTACCTCATTTGATGTGTAGATTATGTTTTGGGCATTCCAGTTTTCTAGGTTAATATCCACTTATTAGTGGGTGCATACCCTGATTTACCTTTTGAGTCTGGGTTACCTCACTTAGTATGATGTTCTCTAGCTCCATCCATTTGCCTAAGAATTTCATGAATTCATTGTTTCTAATGGTTGAATAGTACTCCATTGTGTAGATATACCACATTTTTTGCATCCACTCTTCTGTTGAGGGATACCTGGGTTCTTTCCAGCATCTGGCAATTATAAATAGGGCTGCTATGAACATAGTAGAGAATGTATCCTTATTACATGGTGGGGAATCCTCTGGGTATATGCCCAGGAGTGGTATAGCAGGATCTTCTGGAAGTGAGGTGCCCAGTTTTCGGAGGAAACACCAGACTGATTTCCAGAGTGGTTGTACCAATTTGCAACCCCACCAGCAGTGGAGGAGTGTTCCTCTTTCTCCACAACCTCTCCAACACCTGCTGTCTCCTGAATTTTTAATCTTAGCCATTCTGACTGGTGTAAGGTGAAATCTCAGGGTTGTTTTGATTTGCAAAAAACCCAGGATAGCTAAAACTATTCTCAGCAACAAAAGAAAGTCTGGGGGAATCAGTATCCCTGACTTCAAGCAATACTACAGAGCAATAGTGTTAAAAACTGCATGGTATTGGTACAGTGACAGACAGCAGGATCAATGGAACAGGATTGAAGATCCAGAAATGAACACCTATGGCCACTTGATCCTCGACAAAGAGGCTGAAAACATCCAATGGAAAAAAGATAGCCTTTTCAACAAATGGTGCTGGCTGGAGGTCAGCATGTAGAAGAATGCGAATTGATCCATCCTTGTCTCCTTGTACTAAGCTCATATCCAAATGGATCAAGGACCTCCACATAAAGCCAGATACTCTGAAGCTAATAGAAAAGAAACTGGGGAAGACCCTTGAGGACATCAGTACAGGGAGAAAGTTTCTGAACAGAACACCAATAGCGTATGCTCTAAGAGCAAGAATTGACAAATGGGACCTCATAAAATTACAAAGTTTCTGTAAGGCAAAGGACACCATCAAGATGACAGTTCGGCAACCAACAAATTGGGAAAAGATCTTTACCAATCCTACATCAGATAGAGGGCTAATATCCAATATATATAAAGAACTCAAGAAGTTAGACTCCAGAAAACCAAACAACCCTATTAAAAATGGGGTACAGAGTTAAACAAAGAATTCTCACCTGAAGAACTTCGGATGGTGGAGAAGCATCTTAAAAAATACTCAACTTCATTAGTCATTAGGGAAATGCAAATCAAAACAACCCCGAGAATTGCTCTTTCTAACTCTATGAAGAACTGAGTTGGGATTTTGATGGGTATTGCGTTAAATCTGTATATTGTTGCTTTTGGCAAATTGGCCATTTAACTATATGAATCCTGTCAATCCATGAGCATGGCAGATTTTTTCCATTTTCCGAGGTCGTCTTCCATTTTCTTCTTCAGAGTCTTGAAGTTCTTGTCATACATATCATTCACTTGTTTAGTCAGAGTCACACCAAGGTACTTTATACTATTTGTGGCTATTGTGAAGGGTGTAATTTCCATAATTTCTTTCCCAGCCTGTTTATCCTTTGAGGATAGGAAGGCTACTGATTTGCTTGAGTTCATTTTATAACCCACCACTTTGCTGAAGTTGTTTATCAGCTGTAGGAGTTCTCTAGTGGAGTTTTTTGGGTCACTTAGGTAGACTATCATATCATCTGCAAATAGTAATAGTTTGACTTCTTCCTTTCCAATTTGTACAACTTTGACCTCCTTATGTTGTCCAATTGCCTGAGCTAGCACCTCAAGTACAATATTGAGAAGATAAGGAGAGAGGGGACAGCCTTGCCTAGTCCCTGATTTTAGTGGGATTGCTTCAAGTTTCTCTCCATTTAGTTTGATGTTGGCTATAGGTTTGCTGTATATTGCTTTTACTATGTTTAGATATGGGCCTTGAATTCCTGTTCTTTCCAAGACTTTAAGCATGAAAGGATGCTGAATTTTGTCAAATGCTTTTACAGCATCCAATGAAATGACTATGTGGTTTTTTTCTTTTTGTTTATGTAGTGGATTGAATTGATGGATTTCCATATATTGAACCATCCCTGCATTCCCGGGATAAAGCCTACTTTATCATGGTGGATGATCGCTTTTATGTCTTCTTGGATGGGGTTGGCAAGAATTTTATTGAGTATTTTTGCATCAATTTTCATAAGGGAAATTGGTCTGAAATTCTCTTTCTTTGTTGGATCTCTGTGTGGTTTTGGTATCAGTGTAATTGTGGCTTCGTAGAAAGAGTTGGGTAGTGTTCCTTCTGTTTCTATTTTGTGGAATAGTTTGAAGAGTATTGGTGTTAGGTCTTCTTTGAAGGTCTGATATAATTCTATGCTGAAACCATCTGGTGCTGTGCTTTTTTTGGTTGGAAGACTTTCTATGACCCCTTCTATTTCTTTAGAGGTTATGGGACTGTTTAGATGGTCTGTTTGGTCCTGATTTAATTTTGGTATTTGATATCTGTCATTTTGTGTTTTATCCTAGTAGGCCTTCAACCCACTGTGTAGCCAAGGCTAAGTTCTAACTTAGAATAAACCTTAGCCTTCAGCATCATGGGAGCTGAGATAACAGTTAGAATTGCTTTATAAGTGAATTATAAAGAACTTTGTTACTAAGTGTGATTCGAATGGAGCGAATGCACTCTATTTGTGCTACTAATCATGTGCACCAGACCAAACTTATTTGGAATATTTACTCCAAACAGCAAACTTTCTCTTTTCTGCAGAGTCACTGAGCCACAGAACATTAGATAATCTGAAGATTTACTTCTCCAACTCAGTTTCTCACTCTTTTCCTCTCAGGTGCTTCTCATCCCCTTTGTGACTAGAAAATTGAGGTTGATGTGTCCTATGGATTCACTAGTGAAAGGACACTTCTTATGAGCCAGCCAATAAGCATAAGGCATGTAGAATATAGTGATACTTGATCTAGAGGGTGAGCCCTTTATTCCTACCGTAGCTAGCATGGAATTTTTGGCCAATATGATGATACTAATAAGTGATTCCTTGCTCTAGAGACCTTAGCAATCCTTATATATGCTCTAAGGAAGAACATCCTTGACAATTAGAATACTCTGCTTATTACTACTTTATGGATGTGCACCTGAATGGCTGTTTCACCTAGAGAGCTGTAATAAATGTCACTCTTGGGTCTCATAAGCTTCTCTCTTGACTTTTCAAATCCCCTTTCCACTCTACATAGTATCACAGGTCATGTTGATACTTAAATTAGATTACATCATTCATTTTCCTAAGAATAACTTGTAAAACTGTTGTGTGACCAATTCTGTACTATATAATCCATGTTTCCTTTTGCACCTTCAGATTTAACTAATGCCCTCTCCCTTTGACATGTTATTCTTTGGACATACAGAAGATATATTTTTAGTTTATCTTAATTTATTAGTTCTGTAATCAAGTCTTACTTGTGAGCCAAGACCCAAGATAAGCAGAGGTTGAAAAACAGAGTAAACTGGATTAGTTGGACTGTTTTGCACAAGTTTGGGGCTAGTCATCTGCACACAAACTCAACCTGAATAGAATCTTTCCATAGTCCTTTAACTTTTGTTATATAGAGATCATCTGTCTCTGCCTGAGTTAAGGATGCAGTTAAAGTTTACAATTTTCTGGTCACTCTCAGATATTAAACCTTCTTCCAGTTATTTGTAGAGATGGAGATGATCTTTTCTTAGTACTTAAAATTACCCCACTTTTTTAAAAAAATTTTTATTTTTTTTAATTATTTTTTTTTTTTTTACAATGTTTGGCAGTCTTGAAAAGCAACAGATACAGCCAGATATCTGTAGTAAGAGATTCAGTGCAGAGACTGCCTTACACAAGTGGAAGTGCTGCTTAGGATAAGACAAGGGAAGTTATTAGAAAGAAAGTACACGGATGAGATTCTCAGACAGTAGAGACAGCTGCTGTCACTGCCAGGGATGATTACACAGTAGGGATTCTCAGCTGTACTCCTAACTCATGTGTAGTACAATCTTCTCAGTCAGCTGTACATTTAAATTACATGTACAGATATTTTCACTGAGGCATCATGTTTGACATGGATCAGACTCCAAATTTAGCCCGAGTAAGTGTTAAATCTGAATTAATGGAGGTTTGTGTCCTAGTGAAATTAATACAAAATTAAGCAACACACATGGCTGTCTAACTTTTAAACTTGGCTTGGCCTTTTCCTCTCTGCTAGAACTTAGTCTGTGAACAATGGGGGTGTGGTCTAGACATATTCATTTTATTCCTTTGTAGCATTTACACCATTATTTTCTCTGTGATTTTCAACAAGTGAACTTGCCTTGTTTACATGATAGGATATTTTCAATAATGCTTATGCTAAGTTCATAAATCATTTAACCTAACTGTGTTAATATTTGTGTGGTTATAACCACCAAATATAATTGGACTATTCACTCAAAAACAATGGAAAGAAATTGCATAATGTTCTAGGGAGATAGAAGTAATGATGATATAAGTAGACAGTAGATGCTGAGGCAGCCATCTGTCTCCTCACTATGTCCTCACATGGTGAATAGAGGCAGCCACTTCCTGGTTCTACCTTTGAGGCATTGATCTTATTGTAAGAGGTAAAATGGTTCAGACTTAGTAACCTCCTGGTTGCTCACTTCAAGCCTATTATTTTGTTAACTAGAGCATCATGCAGGGATATGAGTAGTGGCCACAACTTCCAGTTCAGAGAACTCTGCATATATATACATACATATATATATGCATAAATTCATAATTCTGATATATATATATATATATATATATATATATATATATATATATATATATATATCAGAAACAAAAAGAAAGAAAAGAAACCAAGTACAGTATGTTAATGAAAGGAGAAATCATCCAAAATGATTTTTATTAAGTGCAAGGAAGGGCAGTGGTGGCGCACACCTATAATCCCAGCACTCTGGCAGATAGAGGCTGGTGGATTTCTGAGTTCGAGGCCAGCTATACAGAGAAACCCTGTCTTGGGGGAAAAAAAGACCAGCATGTTCTGGATCAGCCAAAAAGTGCAATGAAATAAAATGTGTACTTTCTTGGGAATTTCTAGTTAAGAATCCACAGAGCTATAGATCACAGATTCATAGAAAATTGAGGTCAATGTGTGTGCTTCAAATAGAATGCGGAGGAGGGCAGTGTGGAGCTCTTTTTAATATCAAGAGCAGCATGATAGCTGATTGGGTATGAGAGTGACTTTGATGCTGACATGCCAGAGGACTCTTTGAGTGTTGTCATAGAAATATTTCTCTTTTACTTAGAATTTTCTTTCTTTTTGCCTGAAAAAATATTACCCTGGGAAACTTTTTCTTAGAACAAATAATAACATCTGGATTTTAACTACATTTTTCTTATTTCTATCTGTATTCATACTCTACAGAAATGACTGAGCCTTCTGCCAAGTCTTATTTTATGCTTTTTAGTTATCTAAAAATTGATTTTATTGTGTTCATCATCTGAATGGAGATATTGAGAGTTAATGGTGTTATTAAAATTAGCCTGATTTTGTAAAATAGATAACTATTAAAGACTAAACAAAACATTTCTTAGGTGATAACTTATTTATTATAAAATTAGGGTCTTTATTTTAAAAATATCAAATCTGTGCGTATCATTTGGAATGTCTTTTGCATTATACAGCTGTGTGCTATACTCATGTGGGTGTTCAATAAAATCTAAGTGAATATAATAGCAATATCATTCCAATCAATGAGTCAGAAGAAAAACAAACCATCAATGTAAATATAGAGCACTTGATGCTAGGTTTATACAGAAGCCTGTGTAAAGCATCACAACAAAAATTCTAACATCTGCTGGGATCTGCTGTCACAGTGCAGGAGACAACAAAGATAATAAACCAAATGTTTCTGTCTGAGATGAATCTATTATTTGCCTTCCCTTTCACTCATGAGGGGACTACAGTGACAAATATTCGATGGCCACTGGAATATTCAATAAACAGAGTTACATTTTATTCTCAGTCCATGAGAGCAGCATGCTTTGTTTATGCTGCAAATGGGAGACTGTTGTAATGCAATCCATCACTTAGTTTAGTGCTCCTTCCTGCCTGTGTGTTCTTCAGATGCTGATTCTCAGTGGGGTTTTAATCCCTTTTGGAATTTAAAATATGTGTTATCCCTGTTTTTTATTTGTTAAAGACAATGATCTTTAAGATAGTATCCAATACCAACTTCTTTCCCCAAGGAATACTGGGGGTTGAGAGGAAGATAGTTTGCATATAAAAAATCTGAACACTGATTAAAATAGAGATTGAGATGAAAGTTGACAGGTTGGTTTTGACTTTGGCTGATGGTAAGTACCTTAACTGAAAATATGGGCTTCTCCCGTCCTCCCCCTGTAAACTATCTCAGGCTCTCTAAGGAAATGACAGTTCAGTCTAAGGGAAGGAAAAGCAGGTGGCAATTGCTATAATTCTCTCCCACATGTTTTCCTCTTCAAACTCCAAAGACTCTCTGTCTTTGATGGCATGTTTGAAGAGAACACCTCTGCCTCTGCCTTTGACCATACCTCCTGGCTATTCAGTTAGATCAGGACTTCTGTCTGAGCACAGCAGCATCAGATCCATCCTGCTTAATATACCTACCTATTAAAATACCTACTGCTTGCTGCCTGAAGTTAATTTATATTGGCAGTGATGGCTTCTGATAAAAGTTTTAGATATCATGGTCTTTCTCAGATGACGATCTTATCTTCTCTGGTAACAGACTTTTGAGAAAAAAATAACCCCTGGGAAAACATTTGTTTCTGCCCAAATATTGGACATTTCATAAATTAAACATAACTGGTAGGAGCATACATAACAAAATGTTTTTTTTTTTCATTAATCAGCAGAGCCAACTCCCAAAGCAAACTAAATTCTTCACAGAAATAGAGCAATTTCCAACTTCAACTTCATATGAAATAACAAAACCCCAGGACAGTGAAACCTATTCTCAACAACAAAATAACTTCTGGGGAATCACCATCCCTGACCTCAAGTTATACCACAGAGCAATAGTGATAAAAACTGAATGGTATTGTGACAAAGACAGACAGGATGATCAATGAAATAGAATTGAAGACTCAAAAATAAAACCACACAGTTATGGACACTTAATCTTTGAAAAAGAAGCCAAAAATATACTATGGATAATAGAATGCATCTCCAATAAATAATGCTGCTCTAACTGGCAGTGTGTATGTACAAAATTGAAAATAGTTCTATTTTTGTCACATTGAACAAAGTGAAAGTCCAGGTGGACCAAGGACCTCAAAATAAAGCTATATAGATTGAATCTAATAGAAGAGAAGGTAGGAAAGAGAATCAAACTCTTTGGCAAGGAAGTAAGGGAGATTTTCTAAACAGAACTCCAGTGGGTCAGGCTTTAAGATGAAGAATTGATAAATGGGACCTCATGAAACTGAAAAGTTTCTGTAAGGCAGAGGACATAGTCAATAGTAGAAATCAGCAACCTACAGATTGGTAAAAAAGAACTTCATAAGCCCCACATCTGATAGAGGGCTAATATCCAAAATATATAAAGAACTTGAAAAGCTAACCTCCAAAAACAAACAAACAAACAAACAAACAAACAACCAAACAAACAAGTCAATCAATGATGGGGTATGGAACCAAACATAGAATTCACAACAGAGGAATCTCAAATGCCAAGAAGCACTTAAAGAAATGTTCAAAGTTCTTAGTCATGAAAGAAGTGTAACTAAAAATGACCTTGAGCCTAAGAGATTGATGTAGGAACAGAATACCTATGACTAAAAGCTCAGGTGACAACACATGTTGGCAATGATGTAGAGAAAGAAAAACACTCCTCCATTGCTGGTGTGATTGCAAACTTGTATAACCACTCTGGAAATCAATCCAAAGGTTCCTCAGAAAAATTGAAAATAGATCTACATGAGACCCAGCTATACCACTCTTGGGTATATACCCAAAAGATGCCCCACCCTGCCACAGGGGCACATGAGTCACAATGTTTATAGTGACCTTACTTGTGACAGCCAGAAGCTGTATACAACCCAGATATCTTAGAATAGATACAGAAAATGAGTTTTGGAGATGGAATATCTTATCCTGAGTGAGGTAACTCAGACCCACAAGTACATGCATGGTATGTACTTACTAATAAGTCTGTTAGCCAAAAAAATACAGAATAACCAGGATACAATGAACAGAATTCAGGAAAGTTAACAAGCTGAAGGCCCCAAGTCAGGATGCATCAATCCCACACAGGAGGGAGAGAAAAGCAATCACAGGGGGCAGAGGGAGGGAGGGACGATGCAGGTGAGAGAGGGGGCAAGGAAAGAAAAGGGGAATATGTTCAGGTATTGGGGGTGGGAACAGAAGTAAAGCCCAGAGGGGCAGCGAATAAAGAGAAACAGGCAACATCTGGAGTTTAGAGGTAGGGATACCCTCTAGAATGTACCAGAGACCTGGCAGGGGAGAGACTATCAAGACTCAAAGGAAGAAACCTTAAATGAAATGCCCAACAATGGGGAGAAGGAAGTTGTAGAATCTACCGCCAGAAGAAAAACAAAGATTCAAGAGCAGGGATAGGGTTGCCATCCCTTAGCCCAAACCTCTGACCTATAATTGTTCATGTCTAAAACAACTGCAGGGACAAAATACCGAGAAAAGCCTGCGGAAAAAGAGGTCCAGTGACCAGCCCAAATTGTGATCCACCTCAAGGGGAGGCTCCAAGGCCTGACACTATTACTAATTCTATAGTGTGCTTAGAGATGGGAGCCTTGCTTTGAGTGTCCCCAAGAGGCCTACAAACCATATGATCAACATGCAGATACTTATACCCAATCAATGGACTGAAGCTGAAGAACCCTGTGTTTAATTTAGTAAAATGCTGGAAGAAGTTGTGGAGAGGGCAACCCCATAGGATCACCAGCTATCTCAACTAACCTGGACCCCCAAGACCTCTGATACTGGACCACCACCCAGGAAGCATACACTAACTGGTAGGGGTCTCCTGAAACATATGCAGCAGAGGACTGCCTGGTCCTGCCTCAGTGATAGAAGAAGCACCTAACCCTTAAGAGACTTGAGGCCACAGGGAGTGGGAGGTCTGGTGGGGTGGGGTGGGTTAGGGACATCTTGAAGAATGGAGGCTGGGCAGGAGGAGAAATGGGATGAGGATCTGTAGGAGGGCAGGCCAGGATAGGGATAACTACTGGACTGTAAAAAAAGATTAAAGGTAATTTTTAAAAAAGAAAGAAAAGAGTGAACATTTGTGAAAGGTATTTTCAAAAGGTCAAAATAGCAAAATTTATTTTATATTTTACATAATATATACAATTTCTTAGCCTTTCATTCTACATTGTAATCTCATATTTCAAAATATTACCTGACTAGACTTTAGACTTTAAACAAAGCTAAACCCTATTTGCACATGACTGGAAACTTACTCTTTGTCAAGCTTATTATTTTTTCCTTTTCTATGAACATGTATGAAGAGTGCATATGTAACCACAATGGTTTCATTGTGGTTATAGGGTAAAAATAATACATATCATGCAATATCTTTAATGAGTAGGATTGATAGTATTATCAGTCTAAAAGGCTATGAAAGTATGAGTGTCATATAATGTGGTTTGAATGTGAAATGTTCTGCACTGTGTTGTGTATTTCAATACTTGGTCTCCTGCTAGGGGAACCACTTAGCAAGGTATAGAAGAATTTAGAGGTAGATCCCTGATGGAGGAAGTGGGTCATTATGAGTCTCTAAAAGTTTATAGCCCTACCCTACTTCCTGTTTTCTCATTAGTTGCTGACTCAAGACACAATGTGACTAGCTGGCCTCCTATCAACTTGCTTTCCCTGCCTGTATAGCCTTAACTGGAAAGTAGAGTAACGCTTTTCTCTTGTAAGTTGCAGTATTTGCTCATAGCAACTGAAAAAGTAACTAATGTATTTTTGAAGTCATTTTCCGGTTTTGTTAACACTTATGTGTATAATTCATTCTGGATATAAGGGAGCTAAGCCAGATGTTGTCCTTTTGTTGTGTATACCAGAGATGTTAAGTGCTTCAAATCCCCTTTAAAGACATATTTATATTCCTCTAATGGATATATACTAATCTTTTTGGCCTAGTTTGTATAGATAATCTGATTTCTTTTTGCTGACCTGTTTTTGTAAAACAACAGACATTTTTCCAACTAATGTAACATCTTTGTTAATAAATGCATTCCTTTTAAAGAATTGAGATTGTCACTGCTTTAGAGATTTTAAGGCATTTTTTTCTTAGAAATTTTACTATCATAATACTCTTGCAAGTGATATCAGTTGCTCAAAAAAATTAGTGAATCAACAAATGCATTTAGATGAGATTTGATATTTACTGCCATTCATTAATCTGCTATTCTGTTAATTTTTTTCTACTGTGTATATGGAATAAGATCTTTTATTCAAGACAAAGAAAAAACCTAATATTGGAAGCCTATTAGAAAACTATTAGATTATATAGTAGAAATCCTATATGATACAAGAAAAATAGGATAATTTAAGTAACATAGTTATTGGAACTATACATTAGGCAATTAGGGAGTATTTTTTTAAATATTTTTATTTTCTATATTCTTTGTTTACATTTCAAATGATTTCCCTTTTCCCAGATCCTCCCTCCCCATACATCCCATAAACCTTCTTCTCTCCATCCATTCTCCAATCACCTCCCTCCTTTTTCTCTGTCCTTATATTCCTCTCCAATGCTAGATCAATCCTTTCCACGATCAAGACCCTCTCCATACTTCTTTATGGGAGTCATTTGTTATGCGATTTGTGCCTTGGGTATTCAGAGCTTCTGGGCTAATTAATATCCACTTATCAGAGACTGCATTCCATGTGTATTCTTTTGTGACTGGGTTACCTCACTTAGGATGATATTTTCCAGATCAAACCATTTGCCTAAAAATTTGGTGAATTCATTGTTTCTAATTGCTGAGTAGTATTCCATTGTGTAAATATACCACATTTTCTGTATCCATTCCTCCTTTGAGGGGCATCTGGGTTCTTTCCAGCTTCTGGCTATTATAAATAAGGCTGCTATGAACATAATGGAGCATGTGTCTTTATTGCATGCTGGGGAATTCTTTGGGTATATACCCAGGAGAGGTATAGCAGGGTCCTCTGGAAGTGTCATGTCCAGTTTTCTGAGGAAACACCAGACTGATTTCCAAAGTGGTTGTACCATCTTACAGCCCCACCAGCAGTGGAGGAGTGTTCCTCTTTCTCCACATCCTCACCAACACCTGCTGTCTCCTGAGTTTTTTACCTTAGCCATTCTGACTGGTGTAAGGTGAAATCACAGGGTTGTTTTGATTTGCATTCCCCTAATGACTAATGATGTTGAGCACTTCTTAAAGTGCATCTTGGCCATCCAAATTTCTTCAGGTGAAATTTCTTTGGTTAGATCTGTACCCCATTTTAATAGGGGTATTTGGTTCCCTGGGGTCTAATTTCTTGAGTTCTTTGTATTGGCTTATTGTATATTAGCCCTCTATCAGATGTAGGGTTGGTGAATATCCTTTCCCAATTTGATGGTTGCTGTTTTGTCCTTTTAACAGTGTCCTTTGCCTTACAGAAACTTTGTAATTTTATGAGGTCCCATTTGTCAATTCTTGATCTTAGAGCATAAGCTATTAGTGTTCTGTTCAGGAACTTTTCCCCTGTGCCCATGTCCTCAAGGGTCTTCCCCAGTTTCCTTTCTATTAGTTTCAGTGTGTCTGGTTTTACATGGAGGTCCTTGATCCACTTGGAGTGAAGTTTAGTACATGGAGATAAGAATGGATCAATTCACATTCTTCTGCATGCTGACCTCCAATTGAACCAGCACCATTTGTTGAAAAGGCTATCTTTTTTCCACTGAATGTTTTTGGCTCCTTTGTTGAAGATCAAGTGACCATAGGTGTGTGGAGTCATTTCTGGATCTTCAATTCTATTCCATTGTTCCACTTGTCTATCACTGTGCCAATACCATGCAGTTTTCAACACTATTGCTCTGTAGTATTGTTTGAAGTCAGGGATACTGATTCCCCCAGAAATTCTTTTGTTGTTGAGAATAGTTTTAGCTATCCTGGGTGTTTTGTTATTCCAGATGAATTTGAGAATTGCTTTTTCTAACTCTGTGAAGTACTGAGTTGGGATTTTGATGGGGATTACTTTGAATCTGTATATTGCTTTTGGCAAGATAGCCATTTTAACTATATTAATCCTGCCAATCCATGAGCATGACATATTTTTTTCCATTTTCAGAGATCTTCTTCGATTTCCTTCTTCAGAGACCTGAAGTTCTTGTCATATAGATCTTTCACTTGTTTGGTTAGAGTCACACCAAGATACTTTATATTATTTGTGGCTAGTGTGAAGAGTGTCATTTCCCTAACTTCTTTCTCAGCCTGCTTATCCTTTGAGTATAGGAAGGCAACGGATTTGCTTGAGTTGATTTTATAACCAGCCACTTTGCTGAAGTTGTTTATCAACTATAGGAGTTCTCTGGTGGAGGTTTTCCGGTCACTTAAGTAGACTATCATGTCATCTGCAAATAGTGATAATTTGATTTCTTCCTTTCCAATTTGTATCCCCTTGACCTCCTTATGTTGTCTAATTGCTCTAGCTAGAACTTCAAGTACTATATTGAAAAGATATGGAGAGAGAGGACAGCCCTGTCTAGTCCCTTTTGCATTTTGCATTTTCTTTAACTGTTGAGTCCATGGTTTCTGTGGTATCTTCAGCATCTGAGATTCTTTCTTCTATCTTTTGTATTCTGTTGTTGATATTTGAATCAATGTCCCCTGATTTCTTCCCAAGGTTTTCTATCTCCAAAGTTGTCTCCCTTTGAGTTTTCTTAGTTTTTCTACTTCTGATTTTAGATACTGGATGGTTTTGCTTAGCTCCTTCACTTGCTTGTTTGTGTTTTCCTATAATTCTTTAAGAGATTTTTGTGTTTCCTCTTTCATGACTTCAGCCTATTGACTAAATTTCTCCCGTATTTCTTTAAGTGATTTTGCGTTTCCTCCTTATTGGCTTTTGTTTTCTCCTGAATTTCTTTCAATGATTTTTGTATTTCCCTTGTAAAGGCTTCTAACTTTTGATCCATTTTCTCCTGAATTTCTTTAAGTATGTCCTTCATGTGTTCCTCTACCAGCATCATGACCAGTGATTTTAAATCCAAATCTTGTTTTTCTGGTGTGATGGGGTATCCAGGACTTGCCATTAAAGGAGAATTGGGTGCAGATGCTGCCATATTGCCTTGATTTCTGTTAGTGGTGTTCCTGTGTTTGCCTTTTGCCATCTAGTTCTCACTGGTGTTAGTTGGTCTTGTTGTCAATGCTGGACTCACCAGTGCAAGGTGCCTCTTCCCAGCTGTTCTCTGGCACACAGCTGACCTCCTGCACTGCCTGGAGACAGGGTGCCATTTCCCAGGCTGTTCAAATCCCGAAGCATCCACCTGAAGGCTCCCACCCGGGGCCTCCTGGACTCACCAGAGCATACTAAATCTTCCCAGCCAGCCCCCCGGGTGCCCCTCTGGCCTCTTGCAGGTCCTGGAGATATGGTGTTGGAGCCCAGGTTGTTCTGGATCCCTAAGTGGAGATCTGAAGGCTCCTACCAGAGGCCTCAGGACTGGAACCTAAGCTCTGTGGGGATGACCCACCAGAGCAAGCTGTGTCCTCCCAGTCTGACTCAGGGTGCACACCAGGCCTCTTGCACTTCCTGGAGATCGAGTGCTGTGGCCCAGGCTGTTAAGATCCCAAAGCAGACACCTGAAGGCTCCAGGCTGGATCCTGCTGAACTCACCAGAGCACACTGACTCCTCCCAGCTGGCCTCCTGGGTGCCCTTCTGGCCTCTTGCAGGGCCTGGAGATGTGGTGTTGTAGCCCAGGCTGTTCTGGATCCCGAAGCAGAGATCTGAAGGCTCCTGCCAGAGGCCTCAGGACTGGAACCTAAGCTGTGTGGGCAGGAGTTATAATAATTATTAATAATTATTATGAGGAAAGTACAGGGTCACACAACTTTTTGTCTTGTAGAATTAGGGTTAAAGAATCTTTCTAACACATATTTTATCTATCTCTGAAGTATAAATACATTTTTGCCTCAATATCTTATTCTTCTAAAATCATACCCTCAAATAAGAAAGCAAATGTAATTCCTTGAGAAGAATGATACCAAAAACAACAGTAAGAAAACTGGAAGTGAGATAGAAAAGAGAAATAAGTCAATAGAGAATGTTCCCTCTGATGAAAAGATGGCTCAGTGAGTAAAGAACTTGTCTTGTAAACATGAGGACTGTATTCAAAAACCCGCAATCTTTACAAATGTTTAGCAGAAGCTATATGCTTCTGTAATCACAGTATAAGGAGCAGGAGAATTAAAACAAGTCTAGGTATAGTCAGAGACCCTGTGTCAAAAATTATTATTATTTTATACTCACCTCTGATCTGGACAGGGAATGCAGTCCCAATGAATACTGTAGGAATAATCTCTTGTGTACTGTGTGGAAGCAAAACCTGTCAAGAAGAAGCTGATGACCTATTAGCAAAAGGCAAAAAAAAAAAAAAAAAAAAAAAAAAAAAAAAAAAATAGAAAGTGGGAGTTCCGCTAGAGAGAGTTCAGATCTCTGGAAGATAGTCAAGTACAGAAAGATTTGTTACCTGGACTCTAATGAAGTTGGACTTACCGAAACTTAGAAGAGTAAGCAGACATATGACATAGAATGGTTTGAATGGGTCAAATAAGTTATCGTAAGCTAGGTGGCCAAGTAGCTCAGCAGTAAGCATTGGTAATAAGTCTCCAATGTTTTATTCAGGGATTTGGGATGTGGGAGGAAAAACCCTCAGTTACGGAATACATATACAAAAACATAATGCATACTTGAGTCTCAAGCATGTGAAACACAAGGAACACTGTGAAAAGGGGGGCGGGGGGGGTGTAAGATGTAGATCAGGGATTTTCTGTGAGATTGTGTTTTCTAGTAACATCAGAAGCTATACCGATAGTCTTACCAACACCTTTGACAAAACATGAACTAAACAAGGATGTCACTAATGCACATAGCAAATTTGATGGAGACAAGCCCAGGAAGAGTCACTTCCATCGAAACAAGCCCAGGAAGAGTCACTTCCACACAAAAAATGTAGGCAACTGTGAAAAGTTGGGAGCAAAAACTGTGTTCTTTGTAACAAGTAGAAGACAAAATTGGTTATTTATTGCCAAACTGCCAGCCCTATATACTTGAATACAGATAGGAATAAATTTAAAATGGTTATGTTTAGCAATATACACATATGTATGTATTTTTACACATATATGTATATGAGTTGTTATATATGTGTATACATTCATATATATACATATATATCATGAATGCATGATAAAAGGGAGCAGGGAGAGGTGTTTGGGAAGGGTGTTGGCTGGCAAACAGAAACTGAAATGTTGTATTTATAATTTCAAAAATAAATACATATATATACATATACATATGTATATATGTATACACACACACACACACACACACACACACACATATATATATATATATATATATATATATATATATATATATATATATATATATATAAATTAAAATCATTTACCTTCACACACATGATGAAGAATGCTTAAATAAGACAAGATATGACAAAGCACAAATTCATAAAACATTTGCTATTTTGAAAAATAATAAGAGTATTATACACTTCAATACTTTCTAGACCATGCAATTTTTTTGTGTAATTGATGATTTTGATACTCTAAGAAATAGCATAAATGTATCCCCAACAAATAAACAAGAGAGATGGTTATTATATGACTGCCTTTCAGTTGTCAGTTGAAAATTGGCCTTTGGGACACTAGTTAATTAGCAATTTATGGGTTTTTCCTTGACTGACCTTATATACTTTATTAACTAGAGAAAACTACAAGCATCAATTTCTCTTGTAGATGAACTATGATGTGAGAATGAGAGATTGTATACAGATGAAAAGAAAATACTAAACTTTTCATTTACATGCAGTTTTTGATGGGATATTTTATAATAGATTAGCAGTTTGTGCTTGATCTGCCTTTTAAATAATTGCTCGTATACAAATGTGTCACATCTTCACCATGGATAAGTAGAAGAGTTGGTAGGAATTGTTGTTTTTGTTGTTGCTGTTGTTGCTTTATTTTTTAATTAATGCATCATTTCAATATGAGAAATCATCTTAAATATAGATTCAAAAGCATAATATTAAATATTAGTGAATAAGAAAACATTCTGAAAACAAGATTTTCCTTATTCTCCAGAGGCAATAGCAACTGTGAAAAAGTTTTCTAACAATTTTAAATTATCAGGAATATTTGAAACGGTTGATGCAAGCATAGATATTAGTATTGACAGAGACCACCAGTTCAACTTATATGGGGCTTTAGGATCTTCTGAAACTTTAATAGAAAATGAAATTATACTTTCCAACTTGACATGAGATAATATATTTTAAACATTTATTAATTACTTAATTTGATTTTTACTTATTCACTTTACATTCTACTCATTACTGCCCTCCCAGTCACCATCTAACATAATTCTTCTCCCATCTCCCACCTCCCTTCCCTAAGTGAGTGGGGATCTGCCTGTGCATCCTGCAACTCTGGAGCTTTATGTTTCTGAGAGGCGAGGTGTTCCTCTCCCACTGAGGCTAGATAAGGCAGCCCAGCTAGAAGAACATATCCCATGAACAGGCAAAAGCTTTGGGGATAGCCTTCCTCCAATTATTCAGGACCCAGATGATGACCAAGCTATACATCTGCTACATATATGCCGGTAGGCCTAGGTCCAGCCCTGGTATGTTCTTTGTTTGGTGGCTTAATCTCTTGATATTCTCAAAAATCTCTCCATTTGCCTACAAAACTCATGATGTCTTTTTTTAATGGCAGAATAGTATTGAATTGTGTAGATGTACCACATTTTCTTTACCAATTCTTCAACTGACAGACATCTAAGGTGTTTCCAGTTTTGGGCTTTCACAAATAAAGCTGTTATGAACAAAATTGTTCAAGTGTCTTTGTGAGATAGCAGAGCATCTATTGGATATATGCCCAGGAATGCTATAGCTGTGTTTTGAGGTAGAACTAATCCCAATTTTCTGAGAAACTGCCAAATTGATTTCCAAGTGGTTGTACAAGTTTACACTCCAACCAACAATAGAGGAGTGTTCCATGTCCTTGCCAACATGTGTTATCACTTGAGGTTTTCTTTTTTTTCCTATTTTTTATTTGATATATTTTTTATTTACGTTTCAAAGGATTTCCCCTTTCCTGGTTCCCCACTCCCTGAAAGTCCCATAAACTCTCTTCCCTCCCCCTGCTCCCCCATCTACCCATTCCCACTTCCCTGTTCTGATATTGTTCTATACTGCTGCACTGAGCCTTTCCAGAACCAGGTGACACTTCTCCATTCTTCTTGGACATCATTTGATATGTGGATTATGTCTTGGATATTCAACGTTTATAGGCTAGTATCCACTTATCAGTGAGTGCAGGCCATGATTGATCTTTTGAGACTGGGTTACCTCACTTAGTATGATGTTCTCCAGCTCCACCCATTTTTCAAAGAATTTCATGAATTCATTGTTTCTAATGGCTGAATATACTCCATTGTGCATATATACCACATTTTTTGTATCTATTCCTCCGTTGAGGGACATCAGGGTTCTTTTCAGCTTCTGGCTATTATAAATAGGGTTTCTATGAACACAGAGGAACATATATCCTTATTACATGCTGGGGAATCCTCTGGGTATATGCCCAGGATCTTCTGGAAGATCCTCGCCAATACCTGCTGTCTCCTGAATTTTTAATCTTAGCCATTCTGACTGGTATAAGGTGAAATCTCAGGGTTGTTTTTATTTGCATTTCCCTAATGACTAATTGCTCTTTCTAACTCTATGACTTGGGATTTTGACAGGTACTGCGTTGAATCTGTATGTTGCTTTTGGCAAGATGGCCATTTTAACTATATTAACCCTGCCAATCCATGAGCATGGCATATTTTTCCATTTTCTGAGGTTTTCTTCCACTTCCTTCTTCGGGGACTTGAAGTTCTTGTCATACAGATCTTTCCCTTGTTTGGTCAGAGTCACAGCAAGGTACTTTATATTGTTTGTGGCTATTATGAAGGGTGCCATTTCCCTAATTTCTTTCTCAGCCTGCTTATCCTTTGAGGATAGGAAGGCTACTGATTTGCTTGAGTTCATTTTATAACCTGCCACTTTGCTGAAGTTGTTTATCATCTGTAGGAATTCTCTGGTGGAGTTTTTTGGGTCACTTAGGTATACTATCATATCATCTGCAAATAGTGATAGTTTGACTTCTTCTTTTCCAACTTGTATCCCTTTGACCTCCTTATGTTGTCTAATTGCCCTAGCTAGTACCTCAAGTACAATATTGAAAAGATATGGAGAGAGGGGGCAGCCTTGTCTAGTTCCTGATTTTAGTGGGATCGCTTCAAGTTTCTCTGAAATTTTCATCTCAGCCATTCTGTTTTATGTAAGATGGAATCTCAAAGTTGTTTTGGTTTGCATTTTCCTTATGACTAAAGACTTCGAACATTTCTTTAAGTGCTTCTTGGCCATTTATGATTTCTCTGTTGAAAATTCTCTGGTTAACTCTGTGGTATATTTTTTAATTGAATCGTTTGTTTTGTTGGTATTTAACTTCTTGAGTTCATTATGAATTTTGGATATTAATCCTCTGCCAGAGGTAGGATTGGTAGAGACCCTTTCCCAACTTGTAGCATGCCATTTTATCTTATTAACAGTGTCCTTTACCTTATAGAATATTTGTTTGCAGTTTCATGAGGTTCCATTTATCAATTGTATTCAAAGTCTGAGTCATCAGTGTTTCGGTCAGGAAATTATCTCTTGTACAAATGCATTCAGAGGTATTTCCAACTTTCTTTTCTATGAGATTTAGAGTATCTGGTTTCATGTTTAGGTAATTGATCCACTTTGACTTTAATTTTGTGCCGGATGATAGGTATGGATCTATTTTCAATTTTTTTCATGTACATATCCCATTAGACTAGCACCATTTCTTGATGATGCCTTCATTTTTCCACTGTAGTTTTTTTGTTTCTTTATCAAAAATCTACTATCTACAGGTGTGTGGGTTTATTTTTTAGTCTTTGATTTGATTTGACTGGATCTGGCTGAAAGTCCAGGACATCAGGAGTTCAAGCAGATCACTTAAGCATGTCTGACAAGGAGATTTACCAAAGCTGTATAGTCTGTAATATATAAGTCTCAAAATAAAATGTTAGTATCATCAAGATGCTTTTTTCGTTTGATTCTCTGGAATCTGGTTTTCTGGGTGTCTACCTCTATCAAATCTGTTCCATATTACTCTGGAAGGTATATAGACACTAAAAATCTTTTCTAAAAATACAAAGACACAACCTTTCTTCCAAAACAGTTTATCTTTGAGCCTGTAACCAGAAAAAAATCTTTTTGACCTCTGTCCCAGAAAAAATAATATAACTACAAAACTCAAAATCACACTCATTTTGAGAATTAAAACAATCCAAAAGCAAATAAAGTAAACTGAAATACTGTATGTTCCTATTCTTAGGCCTTGTCTATCTTGCCCAGAAGGATCAAAATCCCAAGATTCTGATGGAGCCCATGTTAGAAACAATTTTAATATCCTGTGGCTGGTAAAGCAGTCTTATACCATCTACTATTCTGGAGCCATTGACATTAATAATTAATACCTGATCAAAGCAGGCAATGATTATCACTGTATTGTCTACTCCGGAGTCAGTGACTAATTTTCCCTATCTTAGTTCTGAACCACAGGAGAAATTCCCCATGTGATTCAGACAGGATCTTTGTATAAATCTATCCTAAAAGCAAATAATCTCAAATTTAAATCCTCTGCCCTAAAAGGTAGACAACTTCATCTTTTTTCTCTCAGAGCAACCTGTAATTTCCCACAATAGGAGACCACAATTGTCTGCTAGTAGTTTCTTTGTTTCCAAGTTCCCATGCTTGAGTCCACACAGCTCATCAGCACTACACAGCTATTCTCTAAAATAAAATAAAATAAAATAAAATAAAATAAAATAAAATAAAATAAAATAAAATAAAATAAAATAAAATAAAATAAAATAAAATAAAATAGTTTAAAACTCTAATTCTCAGGCTAATGACCTTAAATTTATAGTGGATACTCATGTCTTACATTAGTTTGACATCTGTTGCCGGAAATATTAATAAATAAGCTGGGTACATTCCCACTCTAGTGCCTAGTGCCTGCACCAGCAGGCCACAACACTATGCCCTGGCGGCGGGGTCCCACTGGCTCTATCCCACATTCCAGTAACCAAATCAACTGTCCACCTCACAGTTAGATATCACAATGCTCAATAACCCAGTAAAATTAAAACGCTTAAAGCTTATTGGTACCAATCAGATTTATGTATCAGTAAAATCACAATTTACCAGCTGCAATTACAACAATTTTAGAGCCAATAGAAAATGATTAAAAAGCTTTATCTCAATTATTCTAAGCTTAAGATATCATAACTACCTGTGGCTGGTTTAAGGCATGCTGGTTCATGTCTGCTTCCATTCTCCTTCTCCCCTTCTGTTCCTTGAGATGTTGTTTCTGTAACCCTTATGACTGCCTCCCTTTTCCCTTTCCAAGCACAGGCCAACTCCTCAATAATGTAATTGGACAGGGAAAATCCTGGTGATAATATACTCTTTTGAGTTTGTGTTAAACAGTCTATAGATGTTAGTTAGGTCAATTTTATTCATAATACCAGTTATTTCATTTTTTCTTTTTTTAATATTTTTATTTTCTATATTCTTTGTTTACATTCCAAATGATATCCCCTTTCCCGGATCCCCCCTCCCCATATGTCCAATAAACCTTCTTCTTTCATCCATTCTCCAATCACCTCCCTCCTTTTTCTCTGTCCTTATACTCCCCTCCAAAGCTAGATCAGTCCTTTCCAGGATCAAGACTCTCTCCATACTTCTTCATGGGAGTCATTTGTTGTGTACTTTGTGCCTTGGGTATTCAGAGCTTCTGGGCTAATTAATATCCACTTATCAGAGCTTGCATTCCATGTGTATTCTTTTGTGATTGGGTTACCTCACTTAGGATGATATTTTCCAGATCAAACCATTTGCCTAAAAATTTGGTGAATTCATTGTTTCTAATTGCTGAGTAGTATTCCATTGTGTAAATATACCACATTTTCTGTATCCATTCCTCCTTTGAGGGACATCTGGGTTCTTTCCAGCTTCTGGCTATTATAAATAAGGCTGCTATGAACATAATGGAGCATGTGTCTTTATTGCATGCCGGGGAATCCTTTGGGTAAATGCCCAGGAGAGGTATAGCAGGGTCCTCTGGAAGTGTCATGTCCAGTTTTCTAAGGAACTGCCAGACTGATTTCCAAAATGGTTGTACCATCTTACAGCCCCACCAGCAGTGGAGGAGTGTCCCTTCTCTTTTTTTTTTTTTTTAGATGACCTGTCAATTGGTGAGAGTTGAAGTCTCCCACTATTAATGTGTGGGTTTGATGTGTGATTTATGCTTTTGTCCTTGTGTTTCAGGCATAGATGTTTAATAATATTATTTGTATCATTTTACACAAACATAATTATATACTCAAACCATCATTCTATAGGTGTGAATTTAGTCAAGGATATTAATAGTATCATCATCTGGTATTATGTACACTAAAACACAAACTGAAAGGAGGATATTTAGATCAGTAACATAATAGTTACATCTATCAGATACTACACAAAAGTATTGTTTTAGAAAAACAGATACACATTTTTGTAACAGTTATGCAGTCTTTAAATAGGAGAACAATGGTGATTTCCAAGTAAACAGCATTAATTTCTAAAAATAGAATATTTGTCCTCTTATTGTATATTTGTTTCGTGGACTATAGGTATACAATTATGAAGTATGTATTGATTGCATTGTAGGTATTTTTGGACCATGCTCATTTTGGTGAGTTCTTTTACTATATCTGTATGGTAAAAATAACATGAAAATCATACCTGACCATGTATTCTCCAGTTCTATCAAATATATCAATTTAGGAAATCAGTTTCGCATTTGTGTTTTTATGTTGGCCTTAGCAAAGTAGTTTTGGAGTAGATTCTAATACAATAGACAATTGCTTCAATGAATGCAGTTACTGTTTTTCAGAGAATATGGGATATGGAGAGAAATACAAGTCTGAAAACAAGCATTACTGTTGTTATTGAGCATGGAGTAGTGTATTAGAGGAAATGGGGGCAGTTTTAGGAGCATCCATGCCATTGGAAACAAAACAAAAACTAAAAGAAGCCTGAAACTCCAGCCTCAAAAACGATGCCTCTGAATTCTTCAAAAAAACCTCTATAAAATTGCAAATATAGATTTTTTTCTTCAAATCCTTTTATAAGAGTTTAGAAAAGTCAACCATTGTTTATGATTTAGAGCCTTGGACTTAATAATAAATCTGTGTAAGTTTAAGTTTCTAAATGTGTCAATATTGTTCAGCAGAAGAAAAATTAATATTGCCCTTTATTTATAGCAATATATATGTTTAGTTTGATGAAATAAAAATAACTGAAAGCTACTTCAGTACATTTTGATGCCCAGAAAGACATCATGTATGTTTTAATTAAGGTAACTAGAGCATGAATCCAGGTGTGAAACTGAACATGTTTGGACAATTAATGATAATGTTGTGTAGTAGCCAACAATGTGGTTGGCAATCACCCAAATGAAGTCCTAAAACCCACATGTTTTGTGGGTCAATATTTTATTTAGCCCTAGTTACAAATATTATATAGTTTTTAAATAACTGTCAATATTTTTTTCAAAAATTAAAGAAAAGCAAAATTCCTTCTCTCCAAGTAGGTCATGGTCTCCAAAAGCAAATGTTAACTCACATTTAAGCTAGAACAATGACATACTGATGCCATAGAAATCCAATACTAGTAAAGTCAATGTTGGACCACCCAGAGACTGTCCCACCCTGCTATCCATCCCATACACAGCTACAAAACCCAGACACCATCATGGATGCCCACAAGTGCTTGCTGACCAGAGCTGGATATAGCTGTCATTTGGGAGGCCCTGCTAGTGCCTGACAAATACAGAGGGGACCACTCTGCCAGCCATTGAATTGAACACCAGGTCCCCAATGGAGGAGCTAGAGAAAGATCCTAAGGAGCTGAAGGGGTTTGCAGCACCATAGGAGGAGCAACAATATGAGCCACCCAATACTCCTATAGCTCCCAGGGACAAAACCATCAACCAAAGAGTACATATGGATTTACCCTTGGCTCCAGAGGCATAGGCAGCAGAGAGGATGGTCTTGTTGGACATTAGAGGGAGGAGAGGCCCCTGGTCTGGAGAATAGCTCAATTGATACTATAGTGTAGGGAATACCAGGATAGAGAAGCAAGAGAGGGTTGATTGGGGAGTGGGGGGGGGGAGGGGAGATGAGTTATGAGACTTTCAGGGAAGGGAGAACCAGGAAAGGGGACAAAATTTGAAATGTAAATAAAATATAAATCTAATAAAAATAAATAAATGATTAAAATAAATAAATAAATAAATAAATAAATAAATAATAAAAACATACCAACCAAGAATTTCTGGAAAATATGACAAAAAACTCTAAGAGACATTAGGCATAATAATAAAATTTTTGATAAAGTACAAAAGCCAAGATTCATTTAAAGAAAAAAAGTAAAGTCAATGTTTGATAAGAAAGCACAAGAAAACTTTATAAACATGGCTATGAATAATATATGATATTCTCACACAGTCTTATCCAGAATTTTCCAGCTAAACAAAATTGGTAGCATATACAATCTCTGGAGAGGTAGAAAACCTTCCAGCTACTCAATTCAAGAGGTGAAGCCTCAGAAAGGTGGTGAACAATTCTGTGGTTCTGGTCTGAGGTTGAAGTCTCCTCAGGGTAATTCCTGAGTAGTTTCTGGAGTGAGTCTGTACTGAAGGGCCAAAGGGGCTGCTCTTTAATATTCACAGGCAGTGACAGAAACAATAGTGGCACTCACTCAAGAATAATGGTCATTGTGTGTACTGGCAACTAACTCATCTGTCCTCTTTCTTTTATGATCCCTAGCCTATTATTTTGCAATGATCTACATCCTTTAAACAGGGTGTATTGTCCCTATCCAGTTCCTCTCTTCAAATGTCAATTCTTCATAATAACACTGTCCTATGCAGAAAGGTACCTTGCTAATGCACAAGGTATCACTCAGTCTAATCATGTTGACAATTAATATTAAACATCATTCATTTTGGAAGGAAGCACTTAGGATCCATAAGCATGGGGCTTAAGATCACTGTCAACTACATTCAAGGTTAACTGGAGTAACATGAAATCTTGTTTCAAGAACGCAAACAAACAACAAACAAACGCCACAACAATATCCATTATTCACTCCACTTAGGGGAACAAAAAGAACATTCCAATTTAGCTATTTCTGAGGATATGTGTAATATTAAATTGGAAGTAACAATGATTTACAGTTCAATTTAGCTCTTATACAAAACAGATTGTACACCTGATAAAGAAATGCTTGATGAGTTATTTCCTATTTAAGTATTCACACTAAATGTTACAAGTTGTTTTGAGAGCCTGAGATTATTCTATAAGGTACAGTGAACAGTGGAATGTACAAATGGAACACAGAGAATAAATGAAAATAAGCATTGTTTCAGAAATAGAAACGTTTGACCCAGAGTACTAATAACTACAAAGCTTGACTAACAAGTTTGACCAACATTATGAGTGAATATTTGCCTCAAATTATAAATATAATTAAATGTTTTTGTATTCAGAATTACATCAGTTTATAATTATAAACTGATTCCTTACTGATTTACTGTGGACATTGAAGGAAAGGTTATTCATACGTAAATTGTCACAATTATTTTTCTGTAACTATCAGCGTCTGGCCCATTATCAAACATCATTGATACCTACTCTGAAGTTTGACTGCAGCAAAACCAAGTGTTGTGTAAAGTATATTTGAAGCCATATCCATAGGCTGTACATATTTTATTGGGTAAATTCTACCATTACACATCTGAGAAGATGTGACTTGATGGTTATTGAACAAGAGGTATTTTCTCCCGAATATGGTATTTCTTACCACATTTTTCATATGATATATTTTGTTCACATTCTTTCCCTTCCCTCACCTTCTCTCCAATACTAGCACTCCCTCTACCAAACCAACTTCCATGTTCTCTCTGTCTCTCTCACTCTCTCTATCTGTCTGTCTCTCTGTCTCTGTCTCTCTCTTCCTCCCCCTGTAACTGTGACTTATTTCAAACTTCATTTTTAGTGATTGTTCATACATACTTTACCCTTCCTCGTAGCCCACCACCCACCAGAGGTAGTGAGAAAGAAAGGATACAAGGGAAGTGGACCAATTTAGAAAGTTTCTTTGGAGCTAGGTCCCATCTGTGTTGTCTGGATATCAGGAGTTCAATTCACAGGTTAGCAGTCAGCAGCAGCTCAATCCACTCATGAACACTTCAAGGATAAAACAGTAGTCAGGTTCTGTAGAGCTGTGCTAGCAATAGTGGTGACTTGACCTGCCAGAGAACAGCCTGGCCTCAGTTTTGGCTAGAGTCAGCAGGAGGTACCACCAGGGACACCAGCAGAAGTTCTAGGCTACGCCTCTCTCACAGAATTGAAGATCAGCTAAGACAGGAGACCCACAAGAGTTGCACAGCTAGATGTACCAGCAAGCCAAGTTCATCTCTGTCGCTCCATGGAGTCCTATTTATACTCCAAACATCACATGTGCTCCACATGCCTTGCCTCAGCATGTGCATCCAATCAACCTGATTCTGCAGAAGCAGCAGCAAACTGCAACACAACACTAGAAGTTTTTTGCTGAGTTTCACTCTATTGGGCCCTGACAAATACAGCTCAACTATGCAATGTAAGTCACACCAATAAATGCATCTTATTAACAAAGAATCTTTCTTTTTTTTTATTCGATATATTTTTATTTACATTTCAAATGATTTCCCCTTTTCTGGCTTCCCACGCCCTCCAAAAGTTCCATAAGCCCTCTTCCCTCCCCCTTATTTCCCCATCCAACCTTTCCCATTTCCCTGTTCTGGTATTGCCCAATACAGCTATACTGAGTCTTTCCATAACCAGGGGCAACTCCTCCGTTCTTCTTGGACATCATTTGATGTGTGGATTATGTTTTGGGAATTCAAATTTTCTAGGCTAATATCTACTTATTAGTGAGTGCATACCGTGACTGATCTCTTGAGACTGGGATACCTCACTTTGTATGATGTTCTCCATCTCCATCCATTTGTCTAAGAATTTCATGAATTCATTGTTTCTAATGGCTGAATAGTACTCCATTGTGTATATATATATGCCACATTTTTTGTACCCATTCCTCCGTTGAGGGACACCTGGGTTCTTTCCAGCTTCTTGCTATTATAAATAGGGCTGCTATGAACATAGTGGAACACGTATCCTTATTACATGCTGGGGAATCCTCTGGGTATATGCCCAGGAATGGTATAGCAGAAGCCTCCAGAAGTGATGTGCTCAGTTTTCTGAGGAACCGCCAGACTGATTTCCAGAGTGGTTGTATCAATTGGCAACCCTACCAGCAGTGGAAGAGTGTTCCTCTTTCTCCACATCCTCGCCAACACCTGCTGTCTCCTGAATTTTTAATCTTAGCCATTCTGACTGGCGTGAGGTGAAATATCAGGGTTGTTTTGATTTGCATTTCCCTAATGACTAATGATGTTGAGCATTTTTTAAGGTGCTTCTCAGCCATCTGAAGTTCTTTGGGTGAAAATTCTTTGTTTAGCTGCTCTGTACCCCATTTTTAATAGGGTTATTTGATTTTCTGGAGTCTAACTTCTTGAGTTCTTTTTATATATTGGATATTAGCCCTCTGTCAGATGTAGGGTTGGTGAAGATCTTTTCCCAATTTGTTGGTTGTCCATTTGTCCTTTTGATGGTGTCCTTTGCCTTACAGAAACTTTGTAATTTTATGAGGTCCCATTTTTCAATTCCTGATCTTAGAGCATAAGCTATTGGTGTTATGTTCAGGAACTTTCCCCCTGTACCGATGTCCTCAAGGGTCTTCCCCAGTTTCTTTTCTATTACCTTCAGAGTGTCTGGCTTTATGTGGAGGTCCTTGATCCATTTGGAGTTGAGCTTAGCACAAGTAGATAAGGATGGATCAATTCGCATTCTTCTGCATGCTGACCTCCAGTTGAACCAGCACCATTTGTTGAAAAGGCTATCTTTTTTTCCACTGGATGTTTTCAGCTCCATTGTCGAGGATCGAGTGGCCATAGGTGTGTGGGTTCATTTCTGGATCTTCAGTCCTGTTCCATTGATCCGCCTGCCTGTCACTATACCAATACCATGTAGTTTTTAACACTATTGCTCTGTAGTATTACTTGAGGTTAGGGATACTGATTCCCCCAGAATTTCTTTTGTTGTTGAGAATAGTTTTAGCTATCCTGGGTTTTTTGTTATTCCAGATGAATTTGAGAATTGCTTTCTAACTCTGAATAACTGAGTTGGGATTTTGATGGGTATTGCATTGAATCTGTACAAAGAATCTTTCATTATGTGTCCTTTCATGTATTTGCTTTGCAGTATGGTTATCCACTGGATCATCATTCCACTAGAGAAAACTGATGTTGTTTTTTCTAGCAGTTATCTCTTGCAAATAACTTGTTGTTTAGGATTGCAATTTTGTGTCTGCTCTTCCATCTCTGTGCTGCAGTTCTTCTTGGATTGAACTTGCGAAAGTATCAGGAATGCTAACATAATTTCTTTGGGTTTATATGTGCTTAGTCTTTATATGTATGTAAAATATTGTTTTCATAGAGTTGTCTACCATCTCTAGCTGTTCAAATAGTTCTACATTGTCTTCTACATTGATTCTCCTCATTGTGCATTGAGGAGAAAGGTGTAAGGAAACATCTCTTATTCTCTGCACACTTTCTATTGGTGAATATCTGTGCTGAGAACTATTGATGGCAAACAGAAGCTTCTCCCAGTTATGAGTATAATAATAAATCACTAGAAAGTATTTCGTTGTTGTGCTCACTAAGCAGAATTGTAGATTTTCAAATTGGCACAAGGTCTATCTAGCCTCTGAGTTTTGAAACAACAGTTCTGAAATTAACAGTGCCACTTGTAGTTTTCATCTAATAAAGTGAACCCTATTACAGACCATTTGTAAAAAATGGTTGGCTACTCCCATAGAATTTGTACCACTATGCAGCCAATATTTCTTTCAGGCAGACCACTTACTTGCAGCTGCTTTCAGGATCCACAGCTAGGAGTTATTATTGAAGAATTTTTTTTCTCCTCTTGTTTCAAGTACAGTACCCTCCAGCAATTTTAGTGTTTCTTGGTCAGGATGGAGGTTCTAGATGGGCTCAACTTCTCCATCTTAGCTGAGACAAGGGTTGTAGTATTTATCAACAGTATCACCTCTATCAAGTTATGAAGGATAATCAGCATTTCGAGTAATTATACTCTTTGCCAAGAAGGCTGAAGGAAGACTTGGGTCAATGATTCAAAAAGTTAGTACAGTTTCCTGTCACTAAAGATTTTACTTAGTAGCAAATGATATCTAGTTTGTGTATTTTCTCCCTCATCATACAGCAACTTAAACTGAACTCTTTATATGGATGATATATTTTAATAGACACCTAGAGGAGCTTTGCTTATGGCATTCAAAAGACTTGAAATGTCAGTTTTTCTCTCTCTATTCCAACTTCTACCCTGACAATTCATCTCTCTACCCATCATCTTATTATAGTATTTACTGTATTCCTCTATAACATTATGCTGTTTTCTAATCTTTGGGTGATTTCATCTTCACAGTGGTCCCTTAACTACTTAACTTCTGAGGATATTCTAAAACAAGAACACATATCTGAAGTTTGAAAGCTTAAATCCACATGTAAGAGAAAGCAGGCAATGTCTATCTTTCTGTCTCTAGATAAACCAAACTTACTCAAAATGATTGATCTATCCATTTACTTTTTTTTTTTTTTTTTTTTTTTTTTTTGGTTTTGGTTTTGGTTTTGCAAGACAGGGGTTCTCTGTGTAGCCCTGGCAGTCCTGGAACTCACTCTGTAGACCAGGCTGGCCTCGAACTCTGAAACCTGCCTGCCTCTGCCTCCAAAGTGCTTGGATTACAGGCGTGTGCCACCACACCTGGCCAGCCGCATTCAATTACTTTTAAGTCTCACTTTTTCTTAATAATTGAATAATATCCCATTTTATAAACATACCACATTTTCATTAACCATTAATCAATCAGTGTTTACCTAGGCTGTTTTCAATTTCTGGCTATTAGGAATACAAATATCAGTAATTTTGGATGGGTGAGTAACTTTCAGTAAGATGTAGAGTCCTTTGGATATATTTCTGTCCTAATTAGAGTAACTGTTGATATAATAGGACACCATAGCTAAAAGCCAGTTGGAGAGGAAAGAGTTTATTTGGCTTACACTTTCACAACAATGTCTGTCCCAAATGAAGTCAGGACAGAAATTCAATCAGGGCTAGGAGATGGAGGCAGGCCCGATACAGAAGTCAAGTATAAGTGTTGTTTGTTGGTTTGATTATCATGGCTTGCTTAGCCTACTTTCTTATAGAACCTAGAACAATCAACATGTAGTGGTCCCTCTCTAAATAGGCTGTGCCTTCCCCTATTAATCACTAATTAAGAAAATGCCACAACAACCAAAGAGCATACATGGGCAGGTCCAAGTTCCCCAACACATGCAGCAAAGGGCTACCATGTCTGGCCTAATTGGGAGAGGATGCATCTAATCCTGTAGAGACTTGATGTATAAGGGTCAGGGGATACAGGAGTGGAAGTTGCCTTTTTAGAGACAAAGGGGAGGGGCAAAGCGGAGTAACTGTTGAAAGGAACCTGGAGTGGACAATATTTTGGAGGCAAATAAATAAATAAATGCCCTACAGCTGGATTTTTTGAGAGTTTTTTTTTCAACTGAGGTTCCCTCCTTTCAGATTACTCTAGCTTCCATCAAGCTGGCACAAAACTAGAGAGCACCGTGTCCTAGACTGATATAACAGGTTCTGTGTTAGGTCTCGTTTCAGCCTTTTTTCAGGAACCTCCATAGTGATTTTTATTGTGATTGTGTTTCTCTTCTGTGAGCAAGTTATTCTTTTTCTGTATCCTCACAGGCATTAAAACTCTCATGTTTTATTGACCTCAGCCATTCTGATTCAGGTGAGAAAAAAATCTTAAAATAGTCTTAGTTTGCATTTCCTTGATGCTTAAGAATGTGAGCCTCCATTCATTTGCCTAAGAATTTCATGAATTCATTGTTTCTAATGGCTGAATAGTACTCCATTGTGTAGATATACCACATTTTTTGCATCCACTCTTCTGTTGAGGGATACCTGGGTTCTTTCCAGCTTCTGGCAATTATAAATAGGGCTGCTATGAACATAGTGGAACATGTATCCTTATTACATGCTGAGGAATCTTCTGGGTATATGCCCAGGAGTGGTATAGCAGGATCTTCTGGAAGTGAGATGCCCAGTTTTCGGAGGAACTGCCAGACTGATTTCCAGAGTGGTTGTACCAATTTGCAACCCCACCAGCAGTGGAGGAGTGTTCCTCTTTCTCTACATCCTCGCCAACATCTGCTGTCTCCTGAATATTTAATCTTAGCCATTCTGACTGGTGTAAGGTGAAATCTCAGGGTTGTTTTGATTTGCATTTCCCTAATGGATGGAGCTGGAGAACATCATACTAAGTGTGGTAACACAGACTCAAAAGATGAATCATGGTATGCACTCACTAATAAGTGGATATTAACCTAGAAAACTGGAATACCCAAAACATAATCCACACATCAAATGAGGTACAAGAAGAACGGAGGAGTGGCCCGTTGTTCTGGAAAGACTCAGTGAAGCAGTATAGGGCAAAACCAGAACAGGGAAGTGGGAAGGGTTGGGTGGGAAAACATGGGGAGGGAAGGGGGCTGATAGGACTTTCGGGGAGTGGGGGTCTAGAAAAGGGGAAATCATTTGCAATGTAAATAAAATATATATCGAATAAAAAATATACAAGTAAAAAAAAAGAATGGTGAACCTTTTAAAAGTATTTCTCAGCCAATTGTGTTTCATCTTTTAAGAGATCTGTTTAATTATATGCTCTGTTTCAATTGGATTGTTTTCTTGATGTCCAATTTTAGAATTTTTAAATATTCTTTTACTAACCCTTAGTTAAATGTATACTCTTTTATCAAAAAGTAAGGATCTTTACCATTTTATAGGTTCTCAATTTCCCCAGATGGTGTTTGTCTTTTGCTGAACAAAAGCATTTTAGCTTCATGGACTCTAATCTGTTTATCAATTGTCTTGATGTACTAATAAGGTCTTGTTCAGAAAGTTGTTTTTCCAGTGCTAATAAATTAAATTGTGTCTCCTATTTCCCCTGTTATTATATTTTAGTATGCTTATGTTGAAGTCCTTGATCTATATGTAGTTAATTTTTGTGTGGGATAATATATATATATATATACACACATTCTTTAACCTTTAGCAATCTAATTCAATCATCTCAATTAGCTGAAAACTTCCTATAGTGTCTATTTTGGGCATTTTTATAAAAAAAAGAAGTCAAGTTTCAGTGTTTTTATGGAATTATTTCTAGATCTTCAATTGGTTCTATTGGTCAGTCTATCTGTTTTTATGTCAATACCATACTGTGTTTAATTGCTTATCTCTTGGATACAACTTTCAGTCTAGGATGGTGTTATGTCCAGTTCACAAAAAACATAGGAGACCATCAGGGACCACAAGTCCGATGTACGCACATGAGTCTTTTGATTCAAGACAAACCTGGGAAGCAACCGTCCCTGCTTGGCAGGTTAGGAATGTAATGCTCTGTTCAAGGGTCTTGGGGTTTTTCCAGGGGAAATGCACAAGCTGAGGTTTTCAAGCCTTGATATTACTTGTTTGGGTAAGAGATAAAAGAATACTATTCTTTAAACTGATAATGGTTCTTTAGATAGCAAAGAAAGACCATACGTGTGGAAAGAACCTCTTTGACCTGGGAAGGAATAACAGGTTTGAGTGAGCAGTGCATTCTTTTCTGTTTGCTACAAGCTGGGGCAGTCTATAAGTGTCATAAGGACAGTCTATAAGGGACATAACAGCTGTTATGTCCCTTATAGACTGTTGGGAATGCTTGGTTATTTCTTTCACATAGCTTAAGGGTCGGGCTCTTATCACCTGAAGGACATTAATTTTCTGCTTTCTCCAAAGACAGGAGGAAGGATGTATTGGCTGAGCAGGGAGGTGGGGATGGGGGAGGAGATAATGATGCTGCTAAACTCAGCTCCAGGGATTGCACTGAAGTGAGTGCTGGCAGCTTTCTGGCTTTTCAATGGTAACATCTGCAGCACATTTTAATTGCTAAGGATTGTTTTACCTCAATTTGTTATCTGTGTTTCCTTATGAAGCAGAAAGTTAGTTTTTAAATTTTCTGTGTGAATAATTTTGATGGGAATTGCATTGAACCTATAGATTGTTTTAGGTAGTGTGGTCATTTTCACATTATTAATCCTGCAATTCATATATACTGGAGGTCTTTCCATCTGTTGATATTCTCTGCAATCTGTTAAAACTTATGCAAGTCTTTCACCTTCTCTGCTAAAGCTACTCCAAGGTGTTTTTGTTTTGTTTGTTTGGTTTTTTGAGGCTATTGTAAAATTTACTGTTTCCCTTTTTAAGTATATTTCTCATTTGTATATG
Source organism: Apodemus sylvaticus (assembly GCF_947179515.1). Lineage (NCBI taxonomy): Eukaryota > Metazoa > Chordata > Mammalia > Rodentia > Muridae > Apodemus > Apodemus sylvaticus. The sequence goes on along the minus strand of NC_067474.1, from coordinate 44,295,715 downwards.
GGAAGACTATTGGATGTTTTTCTCCTGCTAGATGAAACTGTTTATGAGCTGTGTGGGTATCCTGGTAGAGTGATTAGAGTCAGTATTTATAAAATTGTATATAAAACTGTATCATCTAAAAATAGTGATACTTTGCCTTTTCTATTTTGATCCCCATTTTTTTCTTCCAATTGTCTTATTTTTCTAGGTGAGCTTTCAATTACTCATTGGAATAGGTATGGAGAGAGTGTAAATCCTTGACAAGTCCTTTGTTTCACTGAAAATGCTTTGACTTCCTCTTGGTTTGAAATAATGTTGGATGTGAGCTTGCCATAAACTGCCTTTATTATGTTGAGGTATGATACTGTCTATGACTTTTATCATGAAGAGATGTTGGATTTTGTCAAAGGACTGTTCTGTATTTAAGGAGATAGTCTTTTACAATTTGTCTTTTTTTTTCTGTTTGTGCTTTAATACATTTATTGATTTATATGACTTGTACAATTTCTGCATCTTAGGGATGAAGCCAAATTGATCGTGTTGAATAATAATAATTTTCATTGAAAAATTGTGTATGTTCATAATGAATATTGTATATTTTATTTATTGTTGTATATTTCTGTTGCTTGTTGTCAAGGTAATAGTAATTTTTTAAAAATTGATTTTTTCTGTTAACATTTTATGGAATAACTTGAAGAACATAAAAACTACTTCTTTTATTGATGATCTTGTAGGAGTCTTCACTGAATTCATCTATCTGTCTCTGGATGTTTTGTTGTTGTTATTGTTGTTGTTCTGAGGCTTTTAATTACTGCTTCTATTTTAGTAGGGACATAGGGGTTGTTTATAATGTGTGTTCCAACTTGATTGAACTCTGGTAGGTCATATGTTTTAAGAAATTATTCCATTAATTTTTTCACTTAGATGGATTTTAGACTTTTGAAGTATGATCTTATTCTTTTTTGAATTTTCTTAGCATCTGGTGTGATGATACATTTTCATTTTAAATTTTATTATTTTGGATCCCCTTTTTTCATTCTTTAGTATAATTTTGGTAAAGATTCACTGATCTTGTTTAGTTTTTAAAGAAATAATCACTCCTTTGCTTCACGGATTCTTTGTTTTTACAGTTTTCTTTAATTTCAACGCTGAGTTTGATTACTTCTTTCTCTTTATTTCACCTTTGGAGGGTTTTTTTTCCTGATTTTTCTAAGCTTTCATGTGTATTATTACATTAGTAATATGTAATCTCTCCAGATTGTTAGGTAGGCACTAACTTCTATGAACATGCTGCATAGAACTTCCTCTTTTGGACTCCATAGTTTTGGTATATTGAGTTTTGATTTTCATTTAACTATTTTTTCTTGATTTCTATTTTAGTCCAATTTTTATTTATTCATGAAATGTTTATTTCCCATTGGTTTGTGTACTCCCAGCCATTCCTATTGCTGTTATTATCTGGATTTAGTTCAGTTTGTTTTGTTTTGGCCAAAGAGGATACAGGGTGAATTCTTTTTCTTTTCTTTTCTTTTCTTTTACTTTTGTTTTCTTTTCTTTCTTTCTTTCTTTCTTTCTTTCTTTCTTTCTTTCTTTCTTTCTTTCTTTCTTTCTTTCTTTCTTTCTTTCTTTCTTTCTTTCTTTCTTTTTTTGTGTCTTGCAACGTGCTTTGTGTCCTAATATGTTGTCAATTTTAGTGAAAGATACATGAGTGACTGAGAAAAAAAGGATATATTTTTTCAGTGGTTTTTTTCCAGGTCTTTTGTTTCTAGTTTTTTATTCGATCTATTCTTTATTTACATTTCAAATGATTTCCCCTTTCCTTGATCCCCCTCCCCACAAGTCCCATAAGCCCTCTTCCTCCCCCCTCTTCCTCCATCTACCCCTTCCCACTTCCCTGTTCTGGTATTTCCCTACACTGCTGCACTGAGCCTTTCTAGAACCAGGGCCACTCCTTCCTTCTTCTTGGACACCATTTGATAAGTGGATTGTGTCTTGGGTATTCCAAGCTTCTAGGCTAATATCTGCTTATCAGTGCTTGCATACGAAGAGTGTTATTTTGAGACTGTGTTATCTCACTTAGTATGATGTTCTCCAGCTCCATCCATTTGTCTAAGAATTTCATGAATTCATTGTTTCTAATGGCTGAATAGTACTCCATTGTATATATATATATATACCACATTTTTTTGCATCCATTCTTCCGTTGAGGGATACCTGGGTTCTTTCCAGCTTCTGGCTATTATAAATAAGGCTGCTATGAACATAGTGGAGCACATATCCTTATTACATGCTGGGGAATCTTCTGGGTATATGCCCAGGAGTGGTATAGCAGGATTCTCTGGAAGTGACATGCCCAGTTTTCTGAGGAACCACCAGACTGATTTCAAGAGAGGTTGTACCAATTTGCAACCCCACCAGCAGTGGAGGAGTGTTCCTCTTTCTCCACATCCTCGCCAACACCTGATGTCTCCTGAATTTTTAATCTTAGCCATTCTGACTGGTGTAAGGTGAAATCTCAGGGTTGTTTTGATTTGCATTTCCCTAATGACTAAAGATGTTGAACATTTTTTAAGATGCTTCTCAGCCAACCGAAGTTCTTCAGGTGAGAATTCTTTGTTTAGCTCTGTACCCCAGTTTTTTAATAGGGTTATTTGGTTTTCTGGGGTCTACCTTCTTGAGTTCTTTGTATATATTGGATATTAGCCCTCTATCTGATGTAGGGTTGGTAAAGATCTTTTCCCAATTTGTTGGTTGCCCATTTGTCCTTTTGATGGTGTCCTTTGCCTTATAGAAACTTTGTAATTTTATGAGGTCCCATTTGTCAGTTCTTGATCTTAGAGCATAAGCTATTGGTGTTCTGTTCAGAAACTTTCCCCCTGTACTGACGTCCTTAAAGGTCTTCCCCAGTTTCTTTTCTATTAGCTTCAGAGTGTCTGGCTTTATGTGGAGGTCCTTGATCCATTTGGAGTTGAGCTTAGTACAAGGAGACAAGGATGGAACAATTCGAATTCTTGTGCATGCTGACCTCCAATTGAACCAGCACCATTTGTTGAAAAGGCTATCTTTTTTCCACTGGATGTTTTCAGCTCCTTTGTCAAGAATCAAGTGGCCATAGGTGTGTAAAAGGGAGACAACTTTGGAGATAGAAAACCTTGGAAAGAAATCAGGGGCCATAGATGCAAATATCAACAACAGAATACAAGAGATAGAGGAAAGAATCTCCATTGACGTTCACCTGATGTCCTGTATATTGGTGTGAGTAGAGTATGAAGTTATTCAATGTCACTGTATGAAGGTCAATATGGAATTTTAGTGTTTCTTTTATGAATGTAGGTACCAGTGTGCTTAGTGCATGAAAATTTAGTAATTTCATATAGACTTGAATCTTTTCTTTATTTAGTATATCCTGTCCTCTATCTCTTTCTGGTTAGTGTTGATGTGAATTTAGTTTGGCCAGAGTTAAAATAGCTTGTTTTCTGGTTCTATTTGCTTGAGATACATTTTCTCATCCTTCCATCGTTAGTCAGTGTCTATACTTGATAGTGAGCTGTGTATCTTTGAGAAAGGGAAGAAAATGGATCCTACTTCCAAATACATCCATTCTTCTGTACCTTCTTATGAAAGAATTGAGATCATTAATATCTAAAGTTAATATTAATAGTGTTTTCTAACATTCATTTTGTTATAGTGATATTAGTGTTGTTATTGTTGGGACTTCCTTTAGCTAACAGTTTTGAAATTATCCTTATGTTTTCTTTGCTTTAGGTAACTCTTTTCACAACATATACAAACATACATTTTTTTATGTCCTATATTTCATAAATCTGATTTTGTTATGGAATCTGTTTTATTTTTCCTTATATTTTGATCAATAGCTTTTCAAGGTAAAGTAATCTCCTTATGTATCTGTGATCACTTAGGACTTGTAGAGCATATTTCCAGACCTTTCTATATTACAGAATATCCATTACAAGCTGTTCAAATTGGGCTTACTTTTATGTATGACCTGGTCTTTTTCTCTTGAAGCTTTAAATATCCTTTCTCTGTTATGGGTATTTTGTGTTTTAATTATTATGTGTCATGCAGAGTCACTTTTGTAATTCAGTTTATTTGATATTCTAAATGTCTCTTACAATGTGTTAAGCATACCTTGTTTCCCCTCTAGATTTAGAAAATTTTCTTCTATAATATTTTCAAAATATATTTAGTGACTTGAAAGTGAATTTTCCTCCTTTCTCTGTACATGTATTTGTACATTTTGATTTTCCTTACTGTCCAGATTTTATACATATTGGTGCCTAGAGATTTTTAGATTTAACATTTTCTGGGACTGATTTCTTCTACTTTATCTTCATGATCTAAAGTTCACTTCTTTTTCACTTCACTCAGTCTGTTGGTGAGACGCTATTCAAGCTTCAAGCTTTTTTTTAAAATTTGACTTTCTAAGTTTTTCATTTCTATTTTTATTTCAGTTGGCCTTTTTTTTCTGATTCTATCTATTGTTAAGGTTTTATATATATATATATATATATATATATTCCGAATGGCTATTGTTATTATTTCATTCAACTTCTTTTTTATGTTCTCCCAGTCTTCATTGAGGAATTCATTTATACCATAATTAAAGTCCTTGGACACTGCTTGGCAAAGTGGCACACTGGGTTAATCCCAGAATTTCAGGGGCCAGGAAGGTTGACAAAAGCAGGAAATATTTTAATGGTTCAAGGCCAGCCAAGTCTACATAGACAATACAGAATAGTCAGTGCTATGTTACACACATTGTCTCAAAAAGGCAAACAATCAAAACCAAAAAATAAAGGCCTTGAATATATTTATACTTGCTTTGAAATATTTTTCTTGTGTTTCAGTTGTCTCTGGTACTATTACAATAGAGACGCTGTTTTGTGCAGGCTGTAGTTGTCTTGATTATTCACATTAGTGTTTGTGGATGGGACCTGGGCATCTGAAGTTATATATGTAGCTCATGGCATTTCTTGGTGAGGATACCTGATCGTGCTCTTATGGTATTAGTGTTCAGGCCTTTGTTTGCTCTTATTCCAGTCTGTCAGGCTGTGGATAAGTAAATGATGTTTATTTTCTAGTTGTGGAGCCCTTTTGGGTTGTAGTGTCCTGGTTCTCAATGGTTGGTGACCTGGCTGAAAGTAGGGTGAGAGAGATGGAAAAAAATTGTTTATGAGATGGCTACTTGAAGAACTCATTGAAACTCTAGCCCCAGACTCCACACACTCTCAAGCTGACATACTAGAAAGGGTGAATACTTGAGAGCAGTAGGGTAGATAAACCATTTTTCCTGGAGCCTGACCTCCAGCCTAATTTACTTCTTTTAGTAGTTTGATTAAAGGCTGCCTCAAGATTGCTCTGTTCAGTGGTCTCAAGCAACTATTTTTAGTAAATTTCTTGTAGTATTTGGAATTGTTATTACTAGTAACAAATTATAACTATTTATCATTAAGCGATGACCTGTACACATAGGCGGGAAAAAAAGTTTTTTTGTTTTGGCTTTTTTTTTATAGATTTGACTTATGAGAAGAAGTAAATGTATTTCTTAAATGTGTCTGAAATGTTCAGCAAATCACCACAGAATATGGCTGCTGTTTAGAGCACTTTCATACATAATCATCAGTTTCGTATTTTAGCTTGCCTACAATCCACACAATGCACAAGGTGCTTTGTTTCATAGCATGAAATTTGAATGAATACCCTCAATCTATAAGCATTTACTCCTCTGTGCAGGACACCAGTTGCCAGAGGCAAACTGTTTTGTATTGTGAGACCATTTCTAGTTTATTGTGGTTTTTTTTCATGCCAAATTGTCTTGGTTTCAGATATTTCTAGGCATGCTACAATTCTAAGTGATTGATAAGTTAGCAACACAGAGACAGAATGGAGAAAAAAAACATAAATATCAACCCGGCCACCCAAGTGAACATGCAGCTGCTACAGACAGGACAAATAACACAGTACAAACAGTGTCTCAGTCCTGGGCAGTGTGCTCCTCCCAGGTGAGGCAAGAGGAACAAACAGGCTTTTGGAAAGAACAAGTGTTGTTTCCATTGATGTTCATAATAAATCATCATTCAAAAGATTCTGTCAATAACATACTGCCCCAATCGCCTCGTGCCTGCAGCACTGTACTCATGCTATTGCAACTAGATGAGCTATCAAAGTCTCATGCAGTCAAAGAGAGTAGTTTAAAGAGGTACAATAGCAGGCGATTTGCAAACAGTCCAAACCTTTAGCTTCTTCCCCCATCCAAAAGTGTGCAGTGAATTTACATTAACACCTGCCACTGGAGATGAAAGAATGCATTTTGTACTGCATGGGGAATGTCAAATCCTCCTATAAGGGAATCATTTTCCAAAATTTAGTGATATTATGCTGAGCTAGACATAGCATGTTACATGTAGTATATGAGGCCATATTCAGATTTTTCAAAGATAAACTTGGCACTATATAATTGAGCACATAGATATCAAAAAATACTATCTCTGACTATTTGGTATACATTCACCAGATTAAATCCACTATGGATGCAGGTGATTTTTGTTGTCTGGGATAATATATATCTATATGCTTTTTACTACCTACTCATTCAGATAACTATAGCATCTCAGATTTCCATGCTGTTAAATTCAATTTATTGTGGAACATAAGGGCAATTAAGGGAGAGAAGATGACATTATATTATGTGGAATGCAACTACAGGAAAAGAAGGCATACATTGCTAGTAATGCATTATATGAAAACATAACTTTTACATTTTTCCCATGGTGTGGTGACAAATACTATTTCTAAGAACTCACTATGTGTCAAACACTTTATCTAAAGTAGTTACTCTAGGTTAGTAGCCTCCACTAAGTCATTAATTGAATCTGCAATGGGCACAGGCTGAGCACAATAAAAGCAACAAAAGTCAGAAGAATGTTACATATCACAAAAGTTACAGTTATTAATGTCTGAAGAGAAGTACATACTATGTACAACAGACATAATTTCCTTTATATTTAAGGAATGCTTTATTGATTTTTAGTTGTTGGGTATCAAATTACTGGAAATCGAGTGGTTTAAAAGAAGACACAATTATTATTTCATTTTTTTATGTGAAAAGTCTGAGAATGCCTTAACTTTATCCTTGGATTCAAAGTCTTTCACACCAGTAATTCTGAGTTTTGACTTAAGTGCTTCAACTGAATGTTTGACTAGTGGTTATCTCTTTTCGATTGCATGTTGTTGTTGGCAGAATTTCAGTCTCTACAGTGTTCCTACATTGAAGGCATTGATTCCTAAAACAGAAAAAGACTATACTACTCCTTGACACTTAGAGTCCCCCAAAATTGACAATTTTATTAAAGCCATCAAGGAAGATAGACTGATAGCAAGTTAGATGTCACAATTTTCTGTAGTGTAATCACAGATTACACACTGAGCAGGGAAGTAATTACCCAAGATTGCAAGTCTGGGTAATACAACATAAGCCTGATAATAACTAGGAAATATTTGAGAATCTATTCTATGCTAACAATATTGATATGATGCTTAGTTGGGGTCTGTGTTCACAAGTACTGTGAACCTTTATACATTTCATGTTCCAGAAATCTTCCACTATTACTGTGGAGAGTCATCCAGTGACAGGACTGAAAGCCCAGAGCCAGATCCTGTATTTTATTACTTTGATGTGGAGCTTCCCCATGAGTCCCAGCATCATGGCCAGCCCCTTCCTCTCTCTCTTGCTGTTTCTTTCACTGTTTCACCCTGTTGCTTTCTGTCTCTCTCTCTCTGTCTCTCTCCATCTCTGTATTTCTGTTTCTTTCTATCTATCATTCACAGATAGTTATCAGTCCTACTTCTTACCTCCCAAATAATTTATTTCTTTACATCTACTTCTCCAAAGAACTGAACTAATACAAACAATAATCAAAAAAATAGTTTTATGAAGATATTGACACCAATTATATTGTAGAACCATACCAAATACTATTAAAAATAACAAAATCCACTAACTTTAGTTGTTAAGAAAGGTTAAGAACAGAAAGAAGGGACCACCCTTTTTCCATTTTACATGATAGAGAGCTTACCGTTTTCCCTTTGGCTTGTCCATGTGGATATAACTTGATCATCAATTTCCCAGTGTTCAGATTATTTTGACCATGTTACCAATGAAAACTAACAAAAATGTACACTGATAACCAGTTCCATGATAATAATTTTGGAGCTATTGGCCTTCTCTAGCAGATTGGTAAGGAGGCAGTCAGACAGCCTCATGGAGTAATGTTGTCTTTATTTCCTCTTGCTTTGTCTCTCTAGATGAAAGTGATCTTGGGAGGTCCTAACATATATAAAGTTGGAAGAGTAGTTAAGTGGATGTGGGACTCTATGAAGCAGCTCCCATGGGTTTGTCATCCAGGATGACATTTCCTGGTGAGACTTCACAGTGACACAGCTATTTTACGCTCAACAATACTTCTGTATTTTCTCCTTCACCCAAAATCTGTAAAATAAAAGAGCCTAATAAAATTACTGGTTCATAAATTTGGACATTTTCAGAATTCTTGCTCTGGCCTGTAATTGCTGCCTTAACTGAGACATGTAGGCCTTTACTCACCTTTTGCATGCAAAGTTCATATAACAAATTGGTACACATTGTGGGGCAGAAAACCAACATAGATCGATATTGATCTTGCCCTGTGTACAAGAAGCTACTTTTGCAGCAGAAAGTGACTATTACAAAAATCTATAACTAGTCAAATGTCAAGCCAACAGATTGCAGGGTTTACAGCTCCAACTGATAGACTTACAGCCAACTTTTACATATAAGACTCAGAGAACCTTTCAGAAGAAAGGGCAGAAGAAAATGTAAGAGTCAGAGGATAAGGAAAACTGTCCTGAAGCTTTGTCTTCTTTATTTTTTATTCGATATATATTTTATTTACATTTCAAATGATTTCCCCTTTTCTACACATGCAACTTCTTGAGAATGAGAACTGTTTGAAGTTGGTTCAAGAACTAAAGCATACACTGCAATTTCTGAAAGTGATAAATAGGAGCTAAAATTGTAAAGTGTCAATACTGTTGTATAATTGCTGCTAATAACAAAAACATTTTACTAAGGCTAAGATGGCTGACCAGAAATGACTTTCTCGGGTAAAGAAGGCATGAATAGAAAAGGGACAAAAGACTACCTTATTCTAAGTTAGCCTGAATTTGGTGAGCAAGTTAAACATAAAAAATGACAAGGAGGTGCTTTGCCATTTATTAGATTTGATGAGTTACTTAAAAGGAAGAATAAACTTCTGAATTTAACAGCTCATATTGAGATCTAAAAATCATAGGAACCTAGGAAAAGAGTTGGGTTGGAAAGAGGCAGAATAATATAACTGAATAATAAAACATGCAGCTAGGAACTGCAATATTAGCCTGGATCATGGAACTAAGATCACTGCTCTGAATTGCTTGGGTTAAGAATGGCTTTCTGCATGAAATGAAAAAACTCTCCTATTTGGCTTATGAGACTGTGGGACATGGGCTTTATGAATGAGTCCCATGGAAAGATAAATTCTTTATGATATTGTGAGGTCTTGGTAGACTAAGTGGCTTAGACAAGAATGCCAAACAGAAAGAGCAATTCTCAAATCCATCTGGAATAACAAAAACCCAGGATAGCTAAACCTATTCTCAACAATAAAAGAACTGGGGGAATCAGTATCCCGGACCTCAAGCAGTACTACAGAGCAATAGTTAAAAACTGTGTGGTATTGGTCCAGTGATAGGCAGGAAATCAATGGAATAGAATTGAAGACCCAGAAATGATTCCTCATAATTATGGCCACTTGATCTTTGAGAAAGGAGCTAAATCCATCCAGTGGAAAAAAGATAGCCTTTTCAACAAATGGTGCTGGTTCAACTGGATGTCAGCATGCAGAAGAATGCAAATTGGTCCATTCTTATCTCCTTGTCTTAAGCTCAATTCCAAGTGGATCAAGGACCTCCACATAAAACCAGACACAATGAAACTAATAGAAAAGAAACTGGGGAAAAGCCTTGAGCACGTGTGCACAGATAAAAATTTCCTGAACAGAACACCAATAGCTTATGCTCTAAGATCAAGAATTGACAAATGAGACCTCATAAAATTGCAAAGTTTCTGTAAGTCAAAGGACCCTGACAATCAGAGAAAATGGCAAACAACAAATTGGGAAAAGATGTTTACCAACCCTACACCCAACAGAGAGCTAATATCCAAGATATACAAGAAAATAGACTCACTCCAGAGAGCCAAATAACCCTATTAAAAAATGGGGTACAGAGCTCAACAAAGAGTTTTCACCTGAGGAATATCAGATGACTGAGAAGCACCTAAAGAAATGTTCAACATCCCTAGTCATCAGGGAAATGCAAATCAAAACAACCCTGAGATTTCACCTCATATGAGTCGGAAAGGCTAAGATAAAAAACTCAGGAGAAAACAGGTACTTAGAGGATGTGGAGAAAAAGGAACACTCCTTCACTGCTGGTGGGGTTGCAAGCTGGTACAACCACTCTGGAAATCAGTCTGTCAGTTCTTCAGAAAACTGGGCAAGATACTACTGGAGGACCCCACTATACCACTCCTGGGCATATACCCAGATGATTCCCCAGCATATAATAAGGACACATGCTCCATTATGTTCATAGCAGCCCTACTTATAATAGCCAGAAGCTGGAAAGAACCCAGATGTCCCTCAATGGAATAATGGATACAGAAAATGTGTTATATTTATACAATGGTATACTACTCAGCTGTTAAAAACATGAATCATGAAATTCTTAGGCAAGTGGGTAGAACTAGAAAATGTCATCCTGAGTGAGGCGACCCAATCACAAAAGAACACATATGGTATGCACTCACTGATAAGTGGATATTAGCCCAGAAGCTCAGAATAACCGAGAAACAATTCACATATCAATTGATGCTCAAAAAGAATCTGAGTTTGAGGCCATCATGGACTACATAGTGAGATAATTTTTTAAAATTATGAAAAAATTAGTTCATGAATTTAAATGTAGATGGAACTTTGCATAGGTGAGAAAAGGAAGCCATAAATTATTAAATAAAAATTCCAATGTCAGGGATAAAACATATTCTTATATGATTTTGGCTAGTGCAGTCCAATGGTTCTACAAACCATAAGGGCTATGGGTATAACTGGTGGTCAAAAGTTAATATTAGATGCTACAGCCCTATTTCTGAGGACACAGTTTGCCTTGGTAGTAGAACATGTGAAAATTAAACTTCAACAGAGCTGAATGCTATTTCCCTGTTGGCCAATTACGTAGCACTGAAAGGTGCTATGCAGGCTATTGCATGAAATCTATTACCAGTATTATTATTATACTTGGTTGTTTACTCTTGGCTTTTTACATTGTTCCAATTGGTGAAATGGTAAGGCACAACTGTTTTACATGAAACCAATTTTTTTTTAAATTATTTGATGTAATGTTCACGTTACAGGAAGGAATTCACATTTCATGCAGGGAGCCCAGAAGAAACCAATGGTTGTGGAGGTCATTCAGGTCCATGGTTATGGAGATAAAACAATTAGTTATCCCTGGGAAGACAAGAAGGGTTATAGGACCTTCTCTTGGGATTCTAACTATTATTCTTTCTTATGTTCCGCTCCTCTTTTGCTGGAGTATATGGGAAGTGAAGCATATTGAGGTGTGGCTTCTCAGTGTGGCAATTACTTGGGATTTACTCAAGTTCCTGGAAGTTACCCTACAGTCTTGCTCTGAAAATCTAGTAAACTCTCATTTCACTTTGCTGGATCATTTAGTTTTTTCACTGATGGCCTATACAGAATAAACAGATACTAGATTATGTCTCTACATGAAAAGTTCACATATGAGCATGCATCTTTTAAACTGACATAAAATATAATTGCATTTCTTCATAGTTACATGTAAAGATTTAAATCCACACTTGTAAGTATGCTTTTATTATATTTTGCATTCTAGATGCATTTAAAGGATTTCAGATACATTCAAATAACTAGGAACGTTTTTAGCTCCTACTGGTTTTCAAATGTATTTCCATGCCACTCTTTTAAACTAATATCATTATTATATTTTAGCGTTTTGCATAATCTACTGGCAGCAATGATCAATTAATTCAGAGAGGACATTCAAGGCTGAAAGGTTTCAGTGTCTCCTTTCAGAATAAGTAAATAAATCATGCCTAAATTTGAGATCTTGGAGTTGTGCTCATCAGAATTGAGTTCTCTCTTGCACAAGCAGGAATGCTAATGCAGACTGATGGCTTAGATGGCTAAGTGCCAAAGCTTGTATGTTTCTGCGAGGCTGTTGTGGAGTGTCAGAACAGCTGCCCTTCCACATGCCTCTGCTTATAATACAATGTAGGCAGAAATGTGCCATTCCTAGCATGGAGGACATCGCTAAATGCCTGTCAGCTACTCTACCATGCCCCGCTTCCTAAGGTTCTAAATAGATTTTTGTACTTAATGCTTAATTTCATGACATTTGTTTCCCAATTTGTTGTATTTTAACATTGCTCATGATGGCAGCTCACAAAAAGAATCTATAAAATTATATTATGTCTACTTTATTTTGCTATACATCTGTGAAGGTAGTTCACTTTGTTATGGGTATAGTTATAGAAAAATAGAAATTGGTAGATGGTTCTGTTATTTTCAAAAATGTTGTCTTTTATTAATTAAAAATATCAAGAAAAATGCAAATTTCATAATTTTTAAGCCAGGGTGATAGAAATAAAATGTTTGTATATATTTTTCTAAAATAAAATTTTAGAATAAAAATGCAGCAAGTTAGCCTATGATTATTACATATGCATATTATATATCTGTTTTCTGTAGCCATGGGTATCACCCACTTCTCATTTAGAACTCAGATTTGTTTTAATCAGGGTAAAGAAGAGAGATCTGGAGTGGCCTAGAAAGAGTGGGCAGCATCCGTCTCTGTGACTCCACACTGCCCACTCCAATCAATAGAGGACTCACTTCATGCTTTCTTAATCTATCCTATCCAGTGCAGTTCTTTCTAATTAAGGATACATCCTGCAAGTAAATGGGTGTTAACAGAGGGAAAACAAGGAATTTCAATGAGACAGTGTAAGGAAGACATTTGAGAATCTATAAATATATATAAACTATATAATAATGTTTTCCTGAAGATGCAACCATATTCATTTTATAGCTTCTGTTAGAGGCGAACATAAAATCCAGAGGGGAAATATGATTAGAATCTGGCTGGAGATGTTGGCTATATTTTGAGAAAGTGTGATTGACATGTCTGCACAGCAATGCAAACACTAAGAGTTATGTATAAGGGCAAGTAAAGAGAAGAAAGAGAAGATATAAAGGGAAAGTGTATTGCTAGACTGTCACATCTCGGTTGGGCTCAGAGCTGTGTTACAAAGGACTAGGCAATGAATCAACATACACAGATGCTATATTAGAAAGAACTAAGTGGAGGAAGTAGTCAGTTTTCTGAAAAAAAAAAACATTTAAAATATAAAGTTAAATACAGAATATCAATCAGGTAAGAACCATAAGCAAAAGAATGCAAAGCTTGAGGCACATATTTTGGTCTGGATATTTTTATCAACTTCTTGCAATAATTCTTCATTTTTTATTTGTTCTGTACTTATTTGATATATGTTAACAAAGACAATGACTACATAGTTTATGGTTTTGGACTATGTCATTCTTGTTTGACTCTTCAAGTAAGTTTTTAAGCTGTGCCTTCATCAACCTTGTATTTTGCATTATCCATGTGAACTGCCTTGAGGCTAAGAAACCCTTGAAAAGTGGACCAAACAAAGATAGCTTGCCATCATCTATGTGGAGGATCAAAGGCTGAAGAGGTTCCCCTTCTCCTTTCATCACTTATACAATTCAATAGCTGACAAAAGAATGGAGCCTTGTGGCCTCAGGATCACTGCGCTGGACAGCAAGGCTGAGAAATAAGAAGAGAAGCAGATGGACAGGGAGCACTCTCCTTTAATCCCAGCATTTGAATGACTGGAGAAAGATTTCCATGAGTTCAAGGCCTCCATGGAAATGTAACAGGACCCTGTCTCAATAATTCAAAATAAATAGATAAGTAATATAACTAAACAAATGGGAAAGGCAGCTCTATAGCTTGACTCTATTTACATTTAGCTGTGTGTATACATTAGTATGTTCATCAATGAACTAGTAAGGCAGTCCCTAAGACTAGCATTTATTATGGCTCAGGCTAGCGATGTTATACTGCTCCTTTTCTGTAAGGTTAAAATTGATTTGGAAGGAATATCAAGTGGTAGAGCTGAAAGACAAGGGGCTCTCAGACTCAGGTGACTGCTGACTCTACTTATCTTAAGGCAACCTGATAGTTAGTTACGTGTGAAGTTCCAGGCAAGTTTTCAGGCAATTTTCCTATCCTAAGGTATACAGAGTCTTCATTGTGAAAAGGGAAAATCAAATAAATGGTAGTGCTCCTGAGCCAGTTAGGTTTGTGAACAGGAAACTGAATGAGGAAAATATACCAAATGGGAGTGATTGGCAGAAATGATGGATTGTGGGACCTGGCATGTCTTATCCCCTTGGCTTACTTAATAGCTTACTCCTTCAGAAATTAGTCTCTTAAAATGTTTTGTCAAGGAACCTCAGCTTCCAGGAATAAAAAATGATGGAAAATTGTGGCAATCCATAAGGAAGTCACATTTTCATGTTTTTAGCTTCATGCACAAAAGGGTGAATTGGGTAGTAACAAGAAAGAATCTATAGATAGGAAGTTAGGGAAGATGGAAAACAATCCTGTGTGAGAAATGAGCTGCGTTAGTCCTGTCGTGCCAATGCTTAGAAACCAACATTTAGGTCACAGGCCTCCCAGGCAGAAACTTGTCTGATGCTATATTTGATAAGGTGCTGGTATTCAGTTAGTGAGTTTGACTAGACACAATAAAACTGTCCATTTGCCTATATATGAACACATTGGGTGTCAGGATAACATTTTCCATTTTTACTAAAGCTGTAAAAGGTAAGTGTTGATGTCTGTCAGAAAGTGCTGAGGCACATCCCTCATGCCTTTAATTCCTGAAAGGGTTAATCATTTTATTCTCCTCCTAACAATCAACTTTTACTAGGGACACTAGAGAACAGATATTAGAGTGGAAAAAAATATCTCTATGAAATTATTTGAAAATGCTCCCAAGTGTTTGGAGTCTGAAATACAAAGGTGATTTTTTTTCAGGGATAACATAACTACCAACCACTTCAAAGCTGAATGGATGCCACAACAATGGATATTAACTACTCCAATCAAGGTGGCTTCACAGAGTCTGTACATACTGTTTTATTTTCCTTCCAAATCATCTGAACAATACAATTGCTAGTCACATTCATTTAGACAATCTGTTTCTGGAGAGTCAGTAGAGCAAGTTCCAGCAAACACGTTGTTATTAGCAACTTTCTTAGAAAGCCATAAGAAGAAGCAAGTTGTAATAATTAAGACAATAATTATTATACCTCGGCACATGTGTGCACTAGATTCTATCAGGTAGAAATTAGTACAGGGCAGAGGCTATCCTGACTTCCTGAGGAAGAATTTGTACAGTATTAAGAAGGGTAATTCAGAAAACAATCATGGTATTTTAGTTTAGGAAACCATTAAATATCATAAATGAAATGGAGTGACAGTCAGATTGAAGAGGAAGCTGACAAAATTCCCTTCAGAAAATTCTACTTATGAAGGAAAGTGTTTAAAGGTGCAAAGACCATAAGGCAGAAGTCCTACAGAACTAGGAAAAGCCTTCCCTTTAAGAGGTGGACACATGAGTCATTAAGGGTGAGGGTGAGGGACAGAATCTCCCACACTGAATGC
The DNA here is from genome assembly GCF_947179515.1 of Apodemus sylvaticus. Taxonomy (NCBI): domain Eukaryota; kingdom Metazoa; phylum Chordata; class Mammalia; order Rodentia; family Muridae; genus Apodemus; species Apodemus sylvaticus. Next base: position 44,279,839 of record NC_067474.1, on the reverse strand, counting down.
AATGGGAGCGTCTTCACAAAATTTTTCAGAGCAACATCCCTGAACTAATTCTAAGAAAAAAGAAAGTACTAAAGTTTTATAAATCATCTTGCATTTTGTGGTCGAAGTGTTAAGTCTCACATCCTGTAAGTATGTTTAACATTCCTGAACATATGGAAGAACCAGGTACTGGTTAGGACCGTAATCAGGCCTTGTAACTAACACTGAGAATCAATTTGTCACTCAGTTCCAGGCCATACACAGGTGGAAGTGACTTGTGTTTCTGGAGGATTCCAACTCTGTCACTTGCTGAGAGAGAGTTAAAATGCTTTTCCAAGAAGAGAGGATCAGAAAATTTAACAGAAATATGTAGCAGTTAGGGAAGGGGAACTAGGGGCAGCCATTAAAACATCTCAGATATGAGAGAAGCAAGATGCTCACAGGACCCAGTGGAGATGACATTAACACAAACACCCAACAAAGAGGAGGTAAAAGCTGTAGATACCATCTCCAATAGATAGGCCTGGCCCCCAGTTCAGGGATGTGGCCACCCCCCCATTTCAAAAATTTTAACCCAGAATTGTTCCTATCTAAAGGATATGCAGAAGCAAAAAATGAAGCAGAGACTGAAGGAAAAGCCACCCAGAAATGGCCCCACCTAGGGATCCATCCTACCCACAGATACCAAATTCCGACACCATTGTTGATGCCAAGAAATGCTTGCTGACAGGAGCCTGTTATAGCTGTCCACTGAGAGGTTCTGCCAGCACCTGATCACAGCCAACCATTGCACTGAGCCCAGGGACTCCAGTGGAAAAGCTAAAGGGAAGGACTAAAGGAGCTGAAGGGGATTACAACCCCACAGAAAGAAGAACAGGAGCAACGGTATTAACCAACCTGACCACCCTGAGCTCCCAGTGACTAAACCGCCAAGCAAAGTGTACACCTGGAGGGACCCATGGCTCCAGCAACATATGTAGCAGAGGATTGCCTTATCTAGCATCAATGGGAGGGAAGGACCTTAGTCCAGAGGAAGCTTGATACCCCAACATAAGGGGACATTAGAGTGGTAAGGCAGGAATGGGGGGGTGCAGGTGTGGGAGCACCCTCATAGAGGCAAACCAGAGGCAGAATGGAATGGGGGGTTGCAGAGGTTAAACCAGGAAGGGGAACAACATTTGAAAGGTAAATAAATAAAATATCCAAGTATACAGAATCAATTCTATGTGTTAAAACACCATCTTGATTCCACACTTTAAAAGCTGCCTAATAATCCAGTTCTCTTGCTCCCATTGCCAAAGTTGATGGCTTTGGATGCGCAGGATTTTTGACTTATTATGTCTACTTTTACCTTCTATGTCCTGTGGCAAATGTTGATATCCTGAGACACACAAATATTGTATTAAGTAAAACATTTAAATATTATATGCTTTAGGAAATCTTAACTAATACTGTAGACCTTCCAGAAAGTAGCCCATCTGTAGCTGTTGAAACCTAGTTGTCTTACTACATTTAAATTATGTTTCTACAAATAATCCCATTAAAAAGTGGGGTACGGAGCTAAACAAAGAATTTTCACATGAAGAACTTCAGAGAGCTGAGAAACACCTTAAGAAATGTTCAACATCATTAATCATTAGGGAAATGCAAATCAAAACAACCCTGAGATTTCACCTCACACCAGTCAGAATGGCTAAAGTCAAAAAATCAGGAGACAGCAGGTGTTGGCGAGGATGTGGAGAAAGAGGAACACTCCTCCACTGCTGGTGGGATTACAAGATGGTGCAACCACTTTGGAAATCAGTCTGGCGGTTCCTCAGAAAACTGGGCATGTCACTTCCTGAGAACCCTGTTATACCACTCCTGGGCATATACCCAGAGGATTCTTCAGCATCCAATAGGGACATATGCTCCACTATGTTCATAGCAGCCCTATTTGTAGTAGCCAGAAGCTGGAAAGAACATAGATGTACTTCAACGGAGGAATGGATATAAAAAATGTGGTATATTTACACAATGGAGTACTATTCAGCCACTAGAAACAATGAATTCATGAAATTCTTTGACAAATGGATGGAGCTGGAGAACATCATACTAAGTGAGTTAACCCAGTCTCAAAAGGTCAATCATGGTATGCACTCACTGATAAGTGGATATTAGCCTAGAAACTTTGATTACCCAGGACATAATCCACAAATTAAATGATGTCCAAAAAGAATGGAGGAGTGGCCCCTGGTTCTGGAAAGACTCAGTGCAAGAGTATAGGGGAATTCCAGAACAGGGAAATGGGAAGGGGTGGATAGAAGAACAGGGGGACGGAAGAGGGCTTATGGGACTTGCGGGGAGTGGGGACCCAGAAAAGGGGAAATCATTTGAAATGTAAATAAAAATATATCAATAAAAAATAAAAAAATAAAAAAATTATATACAAAAAAATAAATAAATTATGTTTCTAGTGTGTATTAAGGAATATAGTTATTACAACACTATTCACCAGAGAGTTAGAGTAGTGGAAAAGTCATAGTATTTTATCCCTTTACACAACTGTCTATTGTTAGTGAATACCCTGTGATGATGTCTTCATACATCTTTCCTGTTACCTTAATGCAACTCTTTTTACATTTAAATGTTGACTTTTTTGATGTAATGTCATTACAATGGATTGTGACCAATATCGAAACCAGACTCTGCTGATACCACAGACTATTTTACCCTGATTCTTCTCCTGGAAGAATCTTACCTGGTTGCCCTTGTGAACCTTTGTTGAGCTTTTTGTTTTAAGGCTATTTTCAACACACGACCAAGGGTCACTAGAACTTGCCTTGCAAAATTCACCTGGATCCTTATGTGCTCCATTACTTCAAGATTTTATATGTAAATAATTGCCCTACTGACAAACGTGTTCAAAGTTTCTCCTCTCAAAGTAAACATACAAATATAATCTGAATAAGGAGGTGCTTCTGAAGTTGAACAAAACATTTTCATATAAAAACAGAGTTCCTTTTGAGGGAATTTGTCCCAACCTTACTGTCACTGCACCATGGAGCCTTCGATATTCTGTCTCTGAAAAACTGTTATTCTGAATATGACATCTAATGCTTGATAAGAACTCATTTGTCAAAATAAAAGTACAAAAAGCCTATCCAGATTCTAATGAGCCCAAATGTCCAAGATTTTCTGACTTTTCTTAGTGTCCCTGTCTTAGAAATCATGAAACCATGACTCGACTCATCTTCCAGGATTGCCAAAATACTCCAATGAAGTCAAACAATGACAACAATCTGTAAAATGTGTTCACTTCAGAAGAGGAAAAGATTCCCCAAAGAATCTTCACCATCTCAGACAAAACAGATGGCTGTTGTACTAAAGTTTTATACCCTATATCTTAAATAGCAAGAAGAATATTTCTGTAATAATTTGTGTAGGCAGCCAATGGATTTCACTACAGCCAAACAAAACTATACTATGGAAAAAATCTACATGCCCATAAGACTAATAGCATCCACTGCTGAAAAGTAAAACATTAAGTTACAAAGAAACAAGGAGCACATTTTAGTCTTTATTATGGTTATTTATTAATGATATTTCCAAGGCTAGTAAATTATTTTCAGCACTTACATGTCATGTTCACTGTTTTGCCAGAATCCAGGCACAAAGGATACATGAGCCTCTATAGTGCAATGTGCTAGTTCCAGTTTGTGCCATTGCCTACTAGAACTGTCTTATATTAATTACATGAAGGATCACATAAGGGAAGCTCACCATCTCCTCATCTACTCATGTTGGGAACTGAACCTAAGGTACTACATATGCTTATCAAGACCTCTACCACTGAGTTGTATCCCCATTCTGTAACTCCATCTAAAAAATCATGTTTAACCCAATCATTATGAGTTTAATAGCAGAAAGTTCAAGTCCTCATTCTCTCAAGAAAATCTTTGTAAATATCATAAACTTTATCACAAAATACTGCCAATTGTGCCATATTCCTTAATTCAGTCACCATCTGGCATACCAGGCAGTGATCCATTACTGACGCAGTGCTCATGGCCCAATTGATAATCTATGAGATTGTAATTAAAACATCATTAGACATACATTTTGTTTTAAATAGAAATCAGAGTTTACCTTCTTTGAAATTCTCCATTACTCTTCTTGAAAATAGCAGACATTGCCATACATTTTGAAAAGGGTAACTTTCTATGTAAAAAAAAAGAAATTGTGTGGTTTAAATAATTTGGTTAAATAACTGTTGATGGAGAAGAGTTACAGCCACCAGATTGGTTATAATCATTTTAGTAAAAATAAAAAAAAAACATGTTTGTTAGTTAAGAAAAATAAAACCAGCACTTATTTCAATACCAATGCTTTCGTTGTTTAGCCTTAGCTCTTAGTGAAGATTAAACAGCCTTTTAAAATTATCCAAAATGCTCAAATTTTGAGACCGAGAGGACATAGGCTAAGTTGATAAGCTTGGTCAGATTAATTGCTATAAAAGTAAACCAACAAATCAATCATTTTGTTAAAAATAAATCAACTCCATTTAGAAAAGTTTTATTGGCAGTGTCAGCTACAAACCACTTTAGTTCTAAAGATGTTAACTGACAAATTACTTTCTTACCTAACTCCCAGCTTTTAAAAAGTGGAAAGACACTATTACAATGCCATTGACTGTGATTTAAAGATCTTTATTTTTCACTGTAAGTTATCAACAGATCCTTTTTGGCTTTCCTTACAAGGTGAATTTGAATTCAAACTGTGCATCTCTCCATTATTATTCTGCCCTTGTTCATAGAAATCAGCCATAGAAGCACTTATTACCTAGATGCGTGAATGTGCAAACTGTATAAGCTCAGGCTTCCCAAACATTGCTGGGTGCGGCATTTGCTTTTGGCCTATGGAGATGGTGAACTCTGACACTTTCCTAATGCCTGTTCATTGTCATAGTTAACCTGCACACCTTAGGGCTGTGTGACCTGGAGAATATAAATTCTCTCACACATCTCATCACTCCAGGTAGCTGCTTTTAATAGCTTCAATCTTCTAATAATCCTAAAAAGTCTGTCATCAAGTAGGCTAAAGCACTGCCAGCAACCATATTGAACCAATCTTAGTGAAGCATCCTTAGAGTGTGGTCTGGATTTCTTATTTTGCCATCTTGACTGTCATACTAACTGCGTCACTGGATGCAGAGTTCCACAATTCACCTTGTTTCTTGACAACATCTTGGTGTTACTCAATAAATCAGGTAATTTGCATAAATATTTAAATCATTAATTCAGTGTTGTATTAATTATAAATTAAGCAAATTTATCAAAAATAATTCTCAAAGTATATTCAATTGAAATAGAAGTTTTTACAAGCATCACTGATATATTTTAAGAGGTGTAGTTTATTATTTTAAAGTATAACATTTTAGTAAGATCAGCACCTTTCAAAGTTTAATGTGGCCATTGGAAAGTTGATGACAACCTATCATAGATAGATGTTAGGAAATCATGGAAAACATAATAATCTCCCTCAGTGATGCTCATGAAAGCAGCCATCTGGGATGTGGAAAAGAGTTTAATATGCAGCAGCAAAGAAGATACGATACTTAAAAGACCAGTACACATATCACAAACATATTACAATACACAATATTCTATGCAGAGGCTCAATAGAACTGCTTAATAAAACAGCCTAATAACCTATTCTGCAAACAATCCTAAGCTTTGATTGATGTTCCTTATTGTTCATTATTTACAATCATAACATTTGACAGGTGTGCTGTGGGGCTGAGGATAACCTAAGAGCTAAGGCTAGTGAAAGTTGTAACATTAGACAACTTATGAGTGCAAACTGAATAAAAAAAAACAACTTTTATATAGCCTGTTTGTTACAAGCCATCTTCAAAATTTTGGGCTAAGATTTTTTAGAATGAAATCCAATGACTTCACTGCACTTTAGGTGTCTGACATTTTGTCTGTCCATTTACTTGTGTCAACATTTATAAAATAGCATCACATTGAAAGATCTTTGGTATTTTCTCATGATTTTTCTTCTTTATCTGGCACATAGAGATGTAGAATACATATAGATGCCTAAAGCATTAAATTCAATGGGTTTTTAAATAGTCTTGGTTCTCCATACATAAACTAGAGGATTTCCAGACTCTTCTGTATTTAGTTAAAGACAATACAGTATCTCCAATTACCTATCTGTTATCTATGACATGAATACAATTATTTATAACAAAAATAGGCTGAAGCTAAACTCATCTACCTCCAACAGTGACTTGCTGCCTAATATATCTCTTTGCTTTGGTATTTCAGAGAGGGCACTCCAGGAACTTTCTGGCCCTTTGCTAAGACAGACAATAGGGTGTGCTATTATAAAAATAATAGCAACTGTGAAATGAACTCTGTATCCTAGAGTATATTGGGATTTCAATAAAAGAATTGCTGAGTTTAGCTTTCTCTCAGCTGAATTCTGGAGTTGGGTTGCTGCCATCAATTCTTCAAAACAGAGAAAAATATCTTTACAGTGATTTCATACAGATTGATACACACAACACAGAAATAGATCTTCACAGATCATCTCATTGTCTGTGATTCTCTAAACCAAGAAAAGAGCTTCCCTGGTGACAAAAATAAAATGAAATGCAAATTCATCATGGGCACAGTAGATTTATATACAAATCAAGCAGATTTTAAGCAAGAACATCTGTGTAAACATGATAGTGAAAGGTAATTTCAAGGCTACAAAGAAAGAGCAAATGTTCTGATTGGATTTTAAAATAGACGTGTAAGTATGCATTCTACTCAAATATAGAATACATGACATAATTTAATAAGTGTACTTAATGAACATTTATTGAAAATGTTTAACTAGGAAAAGTTTTTTCTCTTGTTTTATAATTTTGGTTCAAAAATTATTTAACATTAAAGAAAAATGAATAAATCTCTTAGTTTAGAAATTCACAGGATGTTTGTTGTGTATTAAACACTGTTGTGTAAGACACATTTGATTATGACTGAACGTCTAACTCCCTGGATTTACAATAATTACAGGAAGCTCTGGATTCTGTAAGAACATACAGGAGACCCTTTGACTCCTACCAGCAAATGCAGAAAATATCTTCCTTTTAACAACAGAGCTGGATTCTAGAAAACTTGTCAAAGTCTCTTATAGAAAGGGTAAAATAGAGGTGCCATTAGGAGGACAATGGGGGTACACATGGATGCCATACAGGTCTGCAATAATGCAAGGAGGGAAATACAAAACCTCAGCTCTTCTTCTGCACGTAGTGTAGCAGTGCGTGGGGTGAAGGCATGAGCTAAGGGCAGGGCACTGACACTGATGTCCAAAAGAGAAGGTCACTGAGAGGAACTGCCAACAACACAGGAAGAGTAGGTGGAGGGAGTCCAACACAGTTACCATTCTGGATAAAACCACCATAGGGTAGGAATGCATTTACCAGGCCTTTAAGATGTAAATCCTTGCTCTTTTCTATACCTATAATCCTTAGGTTTGGTCTTCTAATTGTGTCCTGGAGTTCCTGGATGTTTTGGCTTACCAGCTTTATGCATTTTGCATTTTCTTTGACTGTTGAGTCAATATTTTCTATGGTATCTTCAGCACCTGAGGTTCTTTCTTCTATCTCTTGTATTTTGTCGTTGATGCTTGCATCTATGACTCCTGAATTCTTTCCAAGGTTTTCTATCTCCAGAGATGTCTCCCTTTGTGATTACTTTATTGTTTCTACTTCCACTTTTAGATCCTGGATGTTTTTTTTTCAGTTCCTTCACTGATTGTTTGTGTTTTCCTGTAATTCATTAAGGGATTTTTGTTTCTTCTTTAAGGGCTTCTGCCTGTTGACCCATGATCTCCTGTATTTCTTTAAGGGATTTTCGTGTTTCCGCTTTAGGGGCTTTTACCTGTTGACCGGTGTCTCCTGTATTTCTTTAAGGGAGTTATTTAAGTCTCTCTTGAAGCCCTCTATCAGCATCATGAGATATGATTTTAAATCCAACTCTTGGTTTTCTGTTGTATTTGGGTACCTAGGACTTGCTGTAGGGGGAGAACTGCCCATGAACATACAAAAAGCCTTCTGAACTCCAAACAGACTGGAGCAGAACAGAAACTACTCCCGGCACATAATAATCAAAACTCCAAATTCACTAAACAAAGAAAGAATATTAAAAGCAGTAAAGGAAAAAGGGCAAATAACTTATAAAGGCAGACCTATCAGAATCACACCAGACTTCTCACCAGAGACCATGAAAGGTCCTGGGCAGACCTCATACAAACCCTAGGAGAACACAAATGCCAGCCCAGGCTACTATACCCAGCAAACCTCTCAATCATCATAGATGGATAAACCAAGATATTTCATGATAAAACCAAATTTACACATTATCTGTCCACAAATACAGCCTACAAAAAATAATTGATGGAAAATGCCAACCCAAGAAGGGAAACTACACCTTAGAAAAAGCAAGAAAATAATCTTCTTCCAACAATCCCAAAAGAAGATACCCACACAAACATAAAAATAACATCACGCATAACAGGAAGCAATAATCACTATTCCCTAATATCTCTTAACAACAATGGATTCAATTCCCCAATAAAAAGACATAGACTAATAAAATATTTCTAATGTAAATCTTCAATTTTATCAGAAAATGTTTGTAATTCCCATTTTAATTAATTTAGTAATGTTTTTTTATGTCTACAATTTTATCTGCATTATTTTTCATGATAATCTTCAATTTTAATGTCTTTCTACATGCTTTCTCTATTTTATCAGAAATGTTTTCAATGTAAATCTTTGATTTTTATCGCAAATGTTTCTAATTCCACCTTCAATTAATTTAGAAAGAGTTTTATATCTGTCATTTTTTGATGTAAAATTTTCCATGAAATAGTCAATTTTTACATGTTTGTTTATTTATTTCTTGAATTTTACCAGAAATATTTTCCATGTAAACTGTCATAATCTGAAAATATTTATAATTCAGCCTTCAATCAACTTAGAATTATCTTTATGCCTATCATTTTACTTATACAATTTCCATGATAATGTTTAATTTTAACATGTTTTTCTCTATAGTTCTTCAATTTTATTAGAAATATTTTTCATGTAAATCTTCACGTTTATTATAAAATGTTTATAATTCCACTTTCAATCAACTTAGGAATACTTTTATACCTACCATTATCATATCTATATAAAATTTTCCATGATAATCTTCAATTCTAACAAGTTTTTACATTTTCTACATTTTTCTACGATTTTATCAGAAATATTTTCCACGTAAATCTTCAATTCTATCATAAAATGTTTCTATCTCATATTTCAATTAATTTAGCAATGTTTTACATGTCTACAACTTTATTCTTTGATTTTCTACGAAAATTGTCAATTTTAATGTGTTTATCTGAAATATTTTCCATGTAAATTCTTAATTTTATTATAAAGTGTTTCTATGTCCCTTTAGTTCCCTTTTCAATAAATAAAAAAATAATTTTAAAAAAAGAAAAAAAAAGGAATGCATTTACCTTATGTGTTCAGGTCACATTACATGATTTTGACAAATTAGGACAGGAATTCAAACAAGACCTTCAAAGCAGACACAATGGAAGAAAGCTGCTAACTGGAATGCTCTTAGCCTTAGACTTTGCTAATTCTGCTATACAGCTCATGGCCTGGGTCTCCTCCATCAATTAATAATCAAGACAGTCTGTCACTTTCTATCTCATCTTTCATCTCAGATGACTTTAGGCAAACTCACACCTCGTCCCAGAAAATGAGTACAGCACAAGTTTCTAAAAAGACAATGCTATAATTTGTACAACCTACCAATATGCAGGTAAGGACAGATGACTATATGTCAATGGTGTACTGATACTCAATGTTAGATTATGGCAAAGTAAAGTTGGAAGCTTGGTTTGGGAAGTAATGAGATAGATTTGATTCATAAATATAAAGATAGAAGCATTTTAGGTATGCTTATATCATGAAAATCATAATGCAAAAGGAGGCATAGCCCTCAGCAGTAAGGCCTTCTGAAGAGTGGGCCAGTTCCTCAACTGAGGGAATGTTCAGTATGCATCAGTTACAGGAGTGGGAGGTGAATTCTTCTTCACTCAAACAGTGTTACTGAGAATATAGAACACACCACATCTGTGGAAATAATTTCCCTAAACCTCAGATTCACACTGTCCAAACTCATGCCTAACAAATGTCATTCCTTACAGACAGAATATTCTGCTAGTTTAATCTGATTTTTTTCTATTCATCTAATAGGTTTCTGAACACAATTCACAATATCATAAGCTGATGCTACTTTGGAAGTTTTCTCTTAAAATAGCATCAGTTTTCATCTCATCTTTGAAATGTTTGTCTCCAACTTTTATGCTTAAAAGAACATTAAATTCTGCTCCAAAACGTAAAATAATGATTGCAAAGGTTTTGCTTTTTTGGGGATAAGATGTGGACCCTCTAAACTCTGTGTACATTTTATGAAAAGTCCCTTATCGTTCTGCCATTTTATCATCTCTATGTATAGATTTCATTCCACAAACTTTACTTGGAAATTAGCAAATGAAAAATCATTAATGATTTATTCAACAAGTCAGTATAAGTGAAAAATTTTAAATGCATTTTTACTTGATATGAAATAGCAGTGTAACATAACAAATCACTGCATACTTGTTCTGGAAAGACTCAGTGAAGCAGTATTCGGCAAAACCAGAATGGGGAAGTGGGAAGGGGTGGGTTGGAAGACAGGGGGAGAGAAGGGGGCTTATGGGACTTTTGGGGAGTGGGGGGCTAGAAAAGGGGAAATCATTTGAAATGTAAATAAAAAAATTTAAAAATAAATTTAATTAGTATTTACTATGTTTTAAATTAATTTAGTATGTAGTAATGGTACTGGGGATTGAAACTGAGAGTTCAGCTATGAGATAAATATTCTACCCTTGCATAAGAGTATCAGCACTCTTGTTTTTGTTTGTCTTCATATAAGGTCTCACTAAGCCTTCTATATTTGTCTATTTACCTGCCTTATATATTTGTCTATTTCTCTTTTTGTGCTGAACTCCACTGTCTTTTGGTAGCTCAACCTGGAATCAAACTCATGATTCTTAGCTTCCAGTATGTTAGGATTATAGGCTAGGTCCACCATATGCTCATTTTTGAATACCAATGATGCTTCCACAATATAAACATTTCATAAGTATGGGTGAGCATTTTTGCTAGTAAGTCTGCAAATCTTTGCTGTTCTTAAATAATATTCTCCACAGAAAATTCCAAGATTATTGAAATATCTTTAATAACAATCCACACAATTTAATTAATTATTTATTCATTCATTGATACTCATTTCAGCCAGCTTTCAAAGTTCTAAAAAATTTTATGTATGCTTCTTTGAGGAGAAAAATAATCATCAGCTTTACCTAGACATTACCTTAAAAACTGCAGCAATGACTGTCCTTGCAAGATATCCCCAATGGTATCATGACAGAATGAATGTTACCTGAATGTTATCCACTTTCTAATTGAATTTCAGGTCCATTCCAGGGAATGAAAACCATGCTTCACATCATTGTGAGGAAGAAGAACTTGTGGCTAGACAAGTTATTGACCATAGAGGAGAAATTGCTACTACCATTCTGTCAAGTGGAAGAGTATATGTGATCAAAGCCCATTGCATGAAATGATCAAAAATTAATAAATTATTATTAAATTTTAAAAAGGAACAAAAGATAAAGCCATTGGCTTGAAGAATTGAATGAGGTTAGTCCCCTGACAATGTTACACTGAATCCCACCCATTGACCAAGCCAGCTCAGTCAGTAAACAGGGTCTCAAATGAGGGATGAGGACTGAAAAAGAAAAACAGACAAAATTAAAACATGACTTCAGCACAAGGTAGTAATTCAGCAAAGTAATAAGCAAAGTCCCATGATCACTGTTTCTAATATTCTTATCTGAGCTTAATTCCTTGTCCAAGCCCAGTGGTAAATTGCCAGATTCCTAGAAGGGACATCAAAAGCTCTCAACAACTTATCTCAAATATATTAACCCAGAATTACTCCTGTCTAACAGAAATGCTGGGACAAAGAGTGGAACAGAGACTGAAGAAAAGACTGTACAGGAACTGCCCCAACTTGGGATTCATCCCTTCTGCAGACACCAAACCCAGACCCTATTGCTGATGCCAAGAACTGCTTTCTGACAGAAATCTGAAATAGCTGTTCCCTGAGAGGCTCTGCCAGAGCCTGATGAATACAGATGCAGATGCTCACAGCTAACCATCAGACTGAGCACAGAGACTCTATAGAGGAATTAGGGGAAGGACTGAAGGAGCTGAAGGGGTTTGCAACCCCATGGGAAGAACAACAATATTAACCAAACAGACCTTCCAGAACTCCCAGGGACTAAGCCGCCAACCAAAGAGTGCACATTGAGGGACCTATGGCTCCAGTCACACATGTAGCATTAATGGAAGGGGAGACCCTCGGTCATGTGGAGGCTCAATGCCCCAGTATAGGGGAATACTAGGACATTGAGACAGGAATAGGTAGCTTGCTTCCTCATAGAAGCAAGGGAGAAGGGAATGGGATAGAGGATTTTTGGAGGGGAAACTAGGAAGGGGGAATAACATTCAAAATGTAAATAAATAAAATAACCAATAATAAAAATAAAATGAATATTTAGTGTGATACTTATTCTTATATTATGTTAAATTGGATATTGTAAAGAGTAACAAATGATATCCAAACACAAATCTAAAGGGATATTACTAAACAGCATCACAACTGCATACATTCACTTTTCTTGCTCCTTTTTCTCTACAGTTACCAACAGATAAGATTATTTTATGAAACTTTGTTTTTGGAATGATTGTCCTAGACTTCCATTATGTTCGAAAGAACAAAACATGGTTTTATTTCAGTTTGGGGGAGATGGCTCAGTAGTTAAACATTTCAACTGATCTTGCAGAGGTCCTGACACCTAGCCTAACAGCTACTACTGGATTACTCCTGCAATCCAGTTCTGCGGGGTCCAATGCATTTTTCTGGCCTCCAAGGACATCCACAAGGACATCTGTGAATGGGCATAATTTAAAAAGGAAAAATGTTTAAAAAACACATATTGCTGAATAACAGAACCTACTCAAACTTCATGAGGCACCATATGGAACAGAGGTCTTTGTACCATTCACAGATCTGTCCTGTGACTGGCCTTATCAATCAAATCACATAGAAGAATGATGTCAGGGATGCTACTAACTAAGAATTTGTGTGACTTTCTAAATCTAGAATATATCATGATGTTTAATTTCATAAATTTTGAGTAAAGCTATTCTTATTTTCCATTTAATGTGACATACTGAATAATATTACCTATATTATAATGTACAATTATCATAAAGTGAATGTAAAAGGATTAACAAAACAAAACATAGAAAAATCATAATAGTAAACAAAAGAGAGTAGTGAAAAAAGAAATTAATTTAAAATGGATACAAAAAAAGGAAACTGGAAGATAACTAAGGTGAAGGTGTTTTTGAAGTTGCTTAGAAATAGCTGGATTTTATGGCATCCCTTAAATGCAGTCCTTAAAATCAACATTTTGAAGCAAAATGAAGTCATGGAATTGATTAAGCTGCTTGCTGCTTTCTCAACACAGAAAGCCATAAGAATTTATATTTGACATTTCCATCATAATTCTGATGAGGAAGCCACAGGACTACTAGCAAGAATGTAGTGCTTCAATGCTCCATCTGCAGATAAGTCATGTAAAGAAACAAAAGTTCTTTCTCCACTTTTAGAGTTGTATATGGGAATTGTAATCATCAGTAAGATGACAGATGGAAACATGCCTTCCAAAGGACTTTCAGTTATACATGTGGGGCTCTCATACATGGTATGCATTCACTGATAAGTGGATATTAGCCAAAAGCTCAGAATACCCAAGATACGATTTGCAGACTACATGAAGCTCAAGAAGGAAGAAGGCCAAAGTGTAGATGCTTCAGTGCTTTTTAGAAGGGGGAACAAAATATGCATGGGAGCAAATACAGAGACAAAGTGTGGAGCAGAGACTGAAGGAGAGGCCATCCAGAGACTGACCAACCTGGGAATCCATATCATATACCGACACTGAACCCAGACACTCTTGCTGATGCCAAAAAGTGCTTGCTGACAAGAGCCTGATATAGTTGACTCCTGAGAGGCTCATTCAAGGCCTGACATATACAGAGGCAGATGCTCTCAGCCAACCACTGGGCTGAGCACTGGGTCCCCAATGGAGTTAGAGAAAGGACTGAAGGAGCTGAAGGGGTTTGCAGCCCCATAGGAAGAACAAAGCAACCAATCGGACTGCTCAGAGCTCACAGGGACTAAACCACCAAACAAAGACTACACATGGAAGGACCCATGGCTCCAGCCACAAATGTAGCAGAGGATGGCCTTGTCTGGCATCAGTAGGAGGAGAGGCCCTTGGTCCTGTGAAGGATCGATGACCCAGTGTAGGGGAATGCTCAGGTGGGGAGGCAGGAATGGGTGGGTATGTGGGGCAACATCCTCAAAGAAGCAGGGGGAGGGGAAATAAGATAGTGGTATTCCAGAGGGGAAACCAGGAAAGGTGATAACATTTGAAATGTAAATAAGTAAAATATCCAATAAAAAATGTTGAAAAACAGGACTTACAGAAAATCAGGCAAGAGACATTTGGCCCAAGGCTCTTCTCTCAGAAATAAACCACCTTTATCTGATACTCAGAAAATAAGTAGGAATGCGATTAATTTGAGAATCTTTTGCAGTTCTGTATTTGAAAGAAATTATGTCTTAACTGTTGAAGACAGTTCATAAATAAAAGTCCATGAACAAGATTTGGAACATAACATTGATGGAATAATTTGGTGGCTGAGAAATTGTAAATGTCTGGAATACTTGCTCCAAGGAATGGCTGTTGAAATTGGACCTAGTCAAATCTCAAGAAATAAGCCCAAGGCCCATCTGGGATCATGAACCACATATTACTAATGCCAGTGGAACAGTAGGAACAGATGGATTATTATGAACACTTAGTTTACAGGTTAAGGAGGCAAAGAAGGTAAGAGTGTCAGTAGAAAATTGGTTATGTATTGGTTCTGTAATGCTCATCTTGACTCATGCGCACCAAAGGAAGAGATTATAAACGACAACTTGGACTGAAAATCTCTTTTCTGAAGAAAATGCTTGTAATACCAAACCAGCAAAGGACACAGTGAGCCACTGATACAGCAGCATGCACAGTCATTACCTCTGCAGAGCAAGAGCTAGGGAGCTTATGTGTGCTGGTCTGAAAATGCAAGCAAATTCAGACTGGAGCCAAAGGACAGCCAGAGTCCAAGCATTGGAAGGCATCTGTGCTGACACAGCGAAAATCCATCTCAAAAATAAAAGTATTCTAGAGAACGAATATTAATCAATGATTGTTATGTAAGAATATGGCTGTGAGATTGATTAATCAATCATGTGAAGATAAACACTGGCAGTACTACAAAAAAAAAAAAAAATTCCAAGATGCAAGGCTGTTTTCTAACAAGATGTTGAAAGCTCCTCAAGTTTCAGTAAAATGACAAATGTGAGGGCTTTTGAAACAATGTTTATGACAAACAAGTGATCTCTGGGATATAAATAAAACCCTCAGATATTAAATTTCTGTCACATTAAGTGTGGTACAAATGCATATCAGTCTTCTACACAAAGGGAAAAAAACATTGTAACCATTTGAAAACCTGGCTTTCCTTTCAAATTGGGCTGGAAAGGGAAAAGATGTATTGGAAAAATAAAATTTTCATAAATCATGAAGTTATGTATGCCTACAAGAAAGCAACCTTCCACATTTACCTCTCATATTTGTAATTTAAATGAACCTGGGTCATTTTAATTGTTAAAGGTTTAACCAGTGAGCAGGGAACCCTGGTGGTGTTGGTGGGGACATATCCTCTTGGAGACAGGGGAGGAGGAATAGGATGAGGAACTGTGGGAGGGTAGACCTGGAGGGGGATAATGACTGGACTGTAAAATATAAAAAGTAATAAAAAGTAAACAAAACTACCTAGGGTTAATTAAAGTAGAAAACAAAAAGTTTTACTCCAACTTTGGTAAACTTCATTCAAGTTGTATTGACTTTACCATGACTATACTTTATATTTTCAATAAAATTAAATATTTTGACACCATTTTTGCCTGAATATGTCTTATGAAGATGCAAAAGTTTATGAAAAACAAGCACAAAGATATCACAAAACTGAAAGGAATATGGGTAGATATCTCTGATACATGATAATTGTATCATATATTGTAATGTGTCTTAAATATATTTTAAAATATGTGTAACATTAATATTATTATCATCGAATTTTCTGAAGCATAAGAATGGAACATTAATATTAAATGTTTTATTGTAAGTAACTGTGTGTACTGCTATGAAACCTTAGCTTATTTTTAACTCAAGCTGATAATTATTTGACTTTTGCCATTTAAATCACCACTTAGAAAATGGAGTGGAAGATTAAAAATGACCTGATCCATTTACACTGCTTAGCAACAAACAATTCATCGGAATTGGAAGAAAATTGCACCTGTCTTGTTAATAGCAGCCTGGGCCTAGGAGATATTCACTTGATAGGCTTGAGGCAAAGGGAAAATGACCAATGTTCACACTGAGGTTTTCACATAGAAACAAAGGGAATAGGGGCTTGTAGTCAAGGGGAATACCATTATTATCAATTCATCCCTAAACTTCTCCTCTTCCCTGACTCCTGCTTTGACAAATAAGCTCCTAGCATCTTCCTGTATCTGGTATATTGTGAGAATTTAGGCTCAAGGACAATTTTTTTCAACTGTTTCCAGTGATTGAAAACAAGTGGTTGGAATGAAAGTGGATTTGCAATCTTCACTCTGGCACTTACTGTTTTGAACGCTGCAATTATGGAAGCATCCGTGTGTGAGCTTCTGTAACATATTATGACAGAAGATTATATTCTACGATAATGGCTAAAAATAAGCATTTTCTCCTTTCTCTCCAGTATTCCAAATTATAGTTTGACTAAAAATAGCTTGAGAGCTAAGAAGTAATCATTTGTTACAAGTGGTATGTGTTTCCGGGGCCACAAATGTGTTGTTTTGTATTTTTCTCCAGAGATAAGGCTGTTTAATTTGGGGGAGATATGAAATGTGGTAGTGGAATGTTAGTTTACAAGCATGTATATCAGCACAGTGTTCACACTCTTAGGCATATACATTGAGGTTTGGATCTTTTAACTATTAGATGCTTTGCAATGTGATATTTTAAACTTTTCCACATTTAAATGTTTAATTGAGTACAAATCATTGTTAAAGGGAAAGTGTGAGGCTACCTTATGTTTTCTCAGAGAATGGCTATCTTCCATGTGTGCTATTATGGGAAAGGATTGTGTGAATATTAGACATCTTTCTCATTAGGATTCCATAGGCAATGATCATTTATATTGTTCTTTTAATCACTAATGTATTTAAAAGGAGAATTCAAAGACACAGTTAATAGGGAAAGTAGCAGCCATCTGGTATAGAGAGCCTGGTATCCCCATGTGCCAAATACAGGAAAATAATGTGTTGCTGTTGCTGTTTTTAGTGTGCATACCTTAAATTCTTATTTTTGTTTTCATAAAATTCTCTGAGAAATAATGAGAAATCAAGTAGCTTAAAAGATAATGAGGAAGAAGAAACTGTGATTTACCACACATTTCTGTTTTCTGAAATCCTGTGGCAGAGACTCAGAATGTCCATCTTCTTGAGGTTCAACTGATTTCTCTACCACAAATCTACCTTGAGACTATCCCAGTCTGTTAACGATGGATATGCAGCTACTGCCTGTGTGCCTATATTGTTTTATTTTGTTTGCCTCCCTTGCAGAAAAACACATTTTAATTGCTTCTAAACTCATATTAGTAAGCACATGAACCATGTGGTAGAATTGAAAGAAGTCCAAAACTGAAATATGAAAAGTTGGGTAGAATTTTATCTTCCCAATTAGAATAATTGTTTCCCTGTTTTGATCATGAACGTGCTCCAGACTCCCCCAAGAGCTCCCAGGTACTTTCCACATTACAGTGGTCTTCATAAGGTCACCAGACATGCAAATCCAGCATCCCTGAGTACCATGGGAAGGATGTACCATCTGGTGTCATTAAGAACAAGAAAGCAATGCTCATTGGGGAATGCAAGCAGACACTTTATACTGCCACAGCTGTCTTCCTTCACTGTGGCTTCCTGCCATCACGGCTGCAGAAGTTGACATGACTCCAGGAAGATGAGTCCCTAGAAGAGGATGGTGTCTCACATACAACGTCCCCTGCTACCTACCTCCTCCGATTCCCCTGCATTGGAGCTAGTTCTAATATTTGGCAGATAAACTGAAATAATGACTGGGACTAGGCAATCATCATCGTTTCCTTTCTTCATTTTTAATTGCTCTTTAGGTTTCAGAAAGTTCATCTAAACAACTCGATTGTATATGTTGCAGCTTAGTCACTGATGAGTCACACAGACACGAATGTTTTTCTGTGCTACTCATCTCATGACAAAGTCTTAGTTTTCACATCCTTAGATCCCAATAATCCAGAGATGGCTTGAACTTTGCAAGGATCTCATTGGCCAGCTACATAAAAAGAACATTGAGACATAGTTTTCTTAAATTTTTCTGCTTATCAAATATGAAAAAATCAAAGAGAGAGAACAGATACAGGAATGATACTTTGGAATTTTTCTACTTTCTGAGTTTGAAATCTAAGGAACTGAAGAAACATCCCTTATAATGACAGTGCTTACACTGAAAATTAAAGGGTATTCACTAAAAAGTACTGATGAGGAAAAGGATTCAGAAATTAAAGCATTCTAGTGTCTGTATCTGGCCATCCAAGCCATAATATAGACACTATGTTTTTGGGGTTTTTTTTTTGTTGTTGTTGTTGTTTTTTTTTTTTTTTTTTTTTGGAGAGACCGGTTACAGTTCTATAAGATAGTGAGTACACTTTTCTTCTCTTTCTTCTCCTTCTCCTTCTACTTCTCTTACTCCTATTTCTCCTCCTCCTACTTATATTTTCCTCCTCCATTTTGTCTCCTCCTCTTTCTCCTTGCCTTCCTCCTTTTCCTGCTTCTTTATGCAGAGGGTGGTCTACTTTTCCATTAACAACAAATTAACATTAACATGATTTGCCCTCCAAACAAAACACCCACAATTAATTTTCATAAAATACACACCACATTTCTTATTTCCAGTTATGGCTGTTTTGTGGAATAAATTGCTCTAAAATATAAATGTTTTAATCAAAACTAGAAGGCTTTTTTCCTCTGCCCATATTCAAGTTTTCAGGTGCAGACTAAAGACTCACACTTGTGGTTTAAGCACTCTGCCTCTGAACTACACAGCCCATTCTCTCTACTCTCATTGTTTATACGTCTAATCTGGTCCTCAAATGCTACCTTTTTCTGCTGCTCAGCATTCCAGATGTTTCAGGAAAACAGTAATATATTTTACTTTATAAGCTTTGGATAGACTTTCAGAATTCAGCAAATTATGTATTTGGGTATTTTGCTTTCTTAAGATCATTGCTTGGAAATTTGCATGAGTATTGATGTTAATTTGTCTTTTCAAAACTTTAACCTATATTTTTAAGCAACAGAAATCCAGTTGAATTGCTTTGGGAGAAATAGACAGGTGAATGTATTGTAAAAAAACAAACTAGAAAATTAGATTCTCTGGTTTTTTTTTTAAACATACACTAGGAATGCAGCATAAAAGATCAGCAGCAAAAGGAAGGTTCCCTTAAAGAGAAAGCAACAGCCTGGAAAACTGGAATACCTAAAACATAATCCACACATCAAATGAGGTACAAGAAGAACGGAGGAGTGGCCCCTGGTTCTGGAAAGACTCAGTGTAGCAGTATAAGGCAAAACCAGAAAAGGGAAGTGGGAAGGGATAGGTGGGAGAACAGGGAGAGGGAAGGGGGCTTATGTGGCTTTCAGGGAGTGGGGAACCAGAAAAGGGGAAATCATTTGAAATATAAATAAAAAATATATCGAATAAAATAAAAAAATGAAAAAAAAGAGAAAGCAACATTGTTCTTTAAAAGAACAATTCTCATATCTGCATTGGTACCTTATTTTTCAGTTTCTTCTTCCAGTGAGAAGACTGCGATGGTCACTCAATTCACATGCAGAATTGGTCATTCTGATTCATTATTGTCTTTCAAGAAGCTAGTCAGAATAAACTGGACTCCCTTAACTCATATGTTAAAATTCACAGAAGGAGCCTGATTGGTTTACATAGGTCAGGGGTCCATCCTAGTCCTTTAGCCAGAGGCAAAAATGTTACAAACTATGTGAGAAAACACCTGTACCCTAGGAAGCCAAAGGAACTTGGTCCAATCTCCCTAGTAATCCCAATATCTTAAATCTCTCTAACTGTAGTTACTTTGATCAGAAAAAGACATAGATAATGTATGATTGTATATATGGTTTGAACATGATCCCCTTCCATGAGCTAGATACAGATATTCTAGTTAGTGATGCTGATTGTAGAGATGAAGAAACAGCTTAGATAATTCTATTTCAACATACCCAATCTACTCTTCTCTAATTCCTGTCTATCAAATGATGAAGAGCCCCTTGCTTGCTCCAACAATCATGATTCTCACTCTTTGAACAGGATGCCTGTGGCCATAATAATTGAGTATATGGCTAACATAAATATTCACCGCTGACGTTGTTTGAAGGAAGTATTTCTCATAGCTACATAATGTCAGTAACAATGCTTTATCTATGAGCCAATATTCCTCCAAATATAAACAATATAATTATAAGTTCTTTTATTCTCTCAGTAGACACAGAATTTGGGTCTCAGTTAAGAATGAACATTACAAGCGCAAATCAATGTGAAGTTGATGAAGTTGAAATTTCTGGTAGTGTCATGTGATGCACACTCATGTGATGTTTGGCTGAAGCAGACTCTTTGTGATGTTTTGCTGAAGCAATACCCATGAGAGCACAAGTGATGTTTAGAAAGAGTATAAGTAAGTCCCACCAGACAGTGACAGTGTGCTTGCATAGCCAGCAATGCAATGCTCCATTGGTGTCTCACCTTTGCTGATCTTTACTTTGTTGAGAAAGGCACAGCAGAGAAGCACTCCTGGAGTTCTGGATGATTCTGCTTAGTGTGCTGATTTGGTGGCGGCCTCAATGTTTCTGCTGGATCATGCTGCTGTTGCCCATTCATGTTTGGTGATGCTTTTTGAATTGGACTGCTGGTACCCTAACACTACTAAACTGTATTGCTGGTATCCTGACAATATAAATTTGAATTGTTCAAGCACCTATGTCTAAACAGGTTCACATCTCCATTATCCAATCCATTGTATTTTCTTCCCTTCCTTTGGATGGTGGTCTAGAAGACCGGGTCAAACAGTATGAGAACCCTTATTGAAGTAGGTTGTTTTTTTTTTTTTTAACCTACGTTTGCAAGTAGTTTACAGTAAAAGTAATATGAGCATACATACATAATAGATAATGCTAGTTGGTGCCATACTACAATGAAATCCAAAGAAGTTTATGGGCTTGGGGATAGAATTTAGCTGATATATCATTGATCTAGAAATTCATGGGGGAGATTCTCAAAAGATAATTTTTCCAGGTAGATAACTAAATGAAGTCAGAGCAGAGGCTAATAGATCTTTGGTACAAGCATGTTTATAGATCTTGAAATAAGACTTGAAGTTGGAACAGAGATGAGTATATAGAAGGTAAATTGGTGTTTAGGGTGTAAAACTAAGAAGTGGAGGAGATCCAAGACATTGAGTAT
This sequence comes from Apodemus sylvaticus, assembly GCF_947179515.1. Taxonomy (NCBI): domain Eukaryota; kingdom Metazoa; phylum Chordata; class Mammalia; order Rodentia; family Muridae; genus Apodemus; species Apodemus sylvaticus. Next base: position 44,257,978 of record NC_067474.1, on the reverse strand, counting down.
GTGGAAAGTACTTTTGATTTTATTATGCAATCAGTAGGGAAATGACACAATATAATTGCTATTGATAGTCATCAGTATAGCAAGATGGAAAGATGAATGGTATCACTGATAACTGTTTAAGTTAATAAAATTGATGGTTTGGAGTAACCTGGATGTACAAAGACTGAATGCTTGGATCAGAAGTACAAAGACAGAATGTTTGGATCTGAGAAAAGAGAGAACACAGGCACAAACCCATGCATTTCATCTTGAGTCACTAGTTGAATATAAATTGCATTTACAAAGAGAAACCAAATAGGACAAAGTGCAGGTTTGGAAAACAGTAAAGCCTTTGGCTTGGAAGTGGCATGTAGGCTCAGAAGCAACCACACACACCTCCACTAACTTGATTCAACAGTATGCTGTCTGCATTAACCATGAAACTTAGTAGAACACAGTGGCACTTCTATGGTATAAAAAGAAATTAGCATGAAAAACTATTAGAAAAATAAATTAGGAAGCTTTTTAAACATTTAAAGTACTGCCTGTAATGTTGTCTAAAATTCCATTGCTTCTGCAGTGTGCCATGCTTTATATCTGTTTACAGATGCTTAGGAAACACCCAATTAAGGAAGGTAGTGCATCTTATTCTACCTTACAAATCTCAGCAACGCAGAGTTGGTTTATCTCTGTTACAGTATTTGTATCCTAATGCTGTCTTCCACTGAAAAGGCCCTTTTCTCCAAGAAAGAAGGAACTATTTCTGATTTGATTTTTTTTTTCATCTCAATATCCCAGTATTAATTCAAGTAATTCTTGTGACCAGAGAATCCTAAGAGAAAAGCATAGTGGATCAGATAGAAAACGGTGGGGCAGGCAAAGGCTGTAGTTGCTGATCAATTAGAATCAAGTATAGACATTAGAAAAGAGAGGGACCTAATGAAATGACCATGTGGTTTTTTTCTTTGAGTTTGTTTATGTAGTAGATTACATTGGTGGATTTCCATATATTGAACCATCCCTGCATCCCTGGGATGAAGCCTACTTGATCCTGGTGAATGATCGTTTTGATGTGTTCTTGGATTCAGTTGGCAATTATTTTATTGAGTATTTTTGCATCGATGGACAAATGGATGGAACTGGAGAACATCATCCTAAGTGAGATAACCCAGTCTCAAAAGAACACTCATGGTATGCTCTCAATGATAAATGGATATTAGCCTAGAAGCTTGGAATACCCAAGACACAATGCACATATCAAATAGTGCCCAAGAAGATGGACGGAGTGGCCCCCAGTCCTGATAAAGCTCAGTACAGCAGTGTCAGGGAATACCAGGACAGGGAAGTGGGAAGGGGTGGATTGAGGAACAGGGGGAGGTAAGAGCTTATGGGACTTTCAGGGAGGGGGCATCCAGGAAAGGGAAACTCACTTGAAATGTAAATAAAGAATATATCGAATAAAAAAGAAGAGGGACATGTAAGACTGGCTGTTCGAATCATATAACAGAATATACATACATATATATATAATTAATATACAATTATATATAATTAATATATGTATTCCTAAATGTCATCTCTCTGCTTGTTGTCTGTTTATCATCTATCTTTCTATTATGACTGGAATGCATCAATATATAATGGTTAGGTAAATTTTAATATATGGTAAAAATATGAGGAAACATGGAGGTAGGGAAATAGGGGGAATTGAGAGAGGATTGTCAAATCTAAACATATATCATAACTCATTAAAAAAAAAACCTTAACATTTAGGTATTCCAAGCTTATGATGTCCAAAATGTAGGAAGAAGAGGCCCCTGGTCCTGGAAAGGCTTGATGCAACAGTGTAGGGGAATACCAGGACAGGGAAGAGGGAGGGGTTTTATTGGGGAACAGAGGGAGGGAAGAGGGCTTATGGGACTTTCCAGAAGGGAGGAACCTGGAAAGGGAAAATTATTTGAAATATAAATAAAAATATATCTAATAAAATAAACAATGAAAAATGCAGAAGAAAGAAAGAAAGAAAGAAAGAAAAGAAAAGAAAAGAAAAGAAAAGAAAAGAAAAGAAAAGAAAAAAGAAAAGAAAAGAAATTTAGCATTTTGTGGGTAGCAGGTTAAGGTACTTGGGGCCAAGTCTAATTGCTTGAGTTTAATATCTAGGATCCATATGATAAAAGGAGGCAATAAACTTTTAGAAGTAGCCCTCTCAGCTCCACATGTACCATAGCATATATGCATATATACACACAAACACAGAGATACACACACACACACACACACATACACACACACACACACACACCTGAGAAAGAGGCACACAGATACATAGGTAGACACCACAGAGAGAAAGGCAAACGATACACCAACACAAAAGAGAGACAGGCAGACTGGCACACATCCACACAGCAAAGAGACACACAGATACATATACACCCATGCATGTGTACAGCCACATTAATTATAATAAAAATTCATAAATAAATCTACCATTTTGTAAGTAAGTTAACATCATAAATAAAATTTTGCTTTGAATAGAGGAACTCTGCATGAGTATATGATTCTCATATATACTCACATACATGTATATATATGTATATATGCACATCTATGTATATATGTATATGTATATATGTACACATATATGTGTATATGTATACACACATATATGTATGTAAATGTGTATATATATATATATACACATATATGAGCATCGTATACTCATGCAGAGTTACATCCCTAACACCGAGCCCCTCCCAGCTGCCACCTTTCAGTCTCACTCCATTCCCTTCTCCTCTGAACCTCCTTGCATCTCAGAACATCACCTTTTGCAGGATTAGGAGCATCCTCTCTCACTGCTTCCAGACAAGGCAATCCTGATGAGGGATGGATTTCATAGTACGTCTACATCTTTAGGAACAGTCCTTGGTCTAGTGGTTGAGAGCTCGCATAGAGATTGAGTTGTACATCTGCTACATATATTCAGGGGCTTCATTCCAACCCATGTATACTCTTTGGTTGGTGGCTCAATCTCTGAGAGCTCCCAGAGGTCTAGGTTAGTTGACTTTGTTGGTCTTCCTGTAGAGTTCGTATCCCCTTAAGGGCTATCAATTCTTCCCCCAACACTTTCATAGGAGTCCCTAACCTCCATCAAATGTTGGCAATGGGTATCTGCTTCTATTTCAGTCAGCAGTTGGGTAGAACCTCTCAGTTAACAGTTATGATGCTCTGTGAGAAGGTATAGGTATGAGGAAAGATATGACATCTTCTATGTTTCATAGGTTAGGGAGGCCCACAAGAGCTCATGACACTATAGACTATTGTCAGTACCCTGGTTTGCAGCAGAACAAGACCATAACACTGAGTTGTGGAAGATTGAAGTATTGCAGGATATTGAGAAATCAGGTGATATGAGCTGGAAATTTCCTCCTTTCTAACAATTTATCATAGTGTTAGAACTTGTAGACTTCTGAGAGTTAGGAGTCAACAGCCTTATCTTCTTGTAGACCTAATGATTTATAATATTCTGCTTGTCAAGCTATGACCACTGACTGCTGTATTAGTGGCAGGGCTATCAAAGAGGTAAACAAACTCTGTTTTGAGGTCCCTTCACAGAAGGGAACTCATACTTAATACTCTAAACAGGGTCACATATACATGGGTAAGCCATGACACTAATGAATCGACTACTGTTATTTTACTAAATGGACATTGTGTCAAGATAACTTTTATGTGTATACCAAAAGATTAGTAAAAATTTAGCCTTCATCAAGAGACTTCATTTTCTAGTAGGCAGTAATTAATGCAGTCTCACAACTGGTTGAAATGTGGAGAATAAAAACCTAAAATAAGATCAGTGAAAAAAATTATATAAATTAACTTTGGATGTGCTCTCTGTGATCCAATTTTCAACTCTCGGTATTCTTACATTAGAATTTATTCACTTATCTTTATAGTCCAGTTATTTTTGTGTGTGAAAATATTATAGAGACTAATGGAAATAATCTATGAATCATTTCTATGTAAACTTGATGATAGAGATGATAATGCATGCTGATACCAGTGCTAGGTAGATGGGGAAGAAATCCCTCAGGCTTGCTTTTCAGCCAGCTTTACAGAAAGGACAAGCCTAGGACAGTGAGAGACAGAGACTGTCTTAGAAACCAAGATGATTGGTACCTGAGAAATGACAACTGAGGTGGACTCCTCATGTCTATTGACAAGCATTAAATAAGTCTCAATGAGTTACCTGAGTAATTAACATTTCATGAAGGATATAATTAATTCCATCATTTCCACAAATATAATTTACCAAAAGAGAAGCTGGTATTCGAATGATCTTGACTGTGGGTTAAGAAATTTTATTCCACAATAAGAATCACAAGTTATTGTTGTAATGACATTTAAGACAGGCTAATATTTCATCTTTGGAAGAGCAAGTAACCATCACTGCTGAATTGAAAATGAGACATGTTAAACTGAAGACTTAGCTTTTAAGATTCCATAGTGACTGTTCATGAGATTTTAATATTTTTCTGGGAAGAGATATGTATTAAAAGCTACAAAGTCTTTCTAAATCATTAGGAACTATTTGCAGCAAGCTTGAACATTTTATTAACTGCTGTACATGCATTTAATTCCTGAAATCTCAGCATTTGGGAGAAGGAAGCCAGAGATACAAAAATTCCAGGCTAACCAAGCTAGGGTACATGTAAGTCTGTTTGGGGCCAGAATGGACTAAGAAACTCTATCTTAAAAATAAACAAAACCAGATGAAGCTCAAAAAGAAGGAAGACTAAAGTGTGGAGGCTTCAGTCCTTTTTAGAAGGGGGAACAAAATACTCTTGGGAATAAGTAAAGAGACAGAGTATGGAACAGGTACAGAAGGAAAGGCTATCCAGAGACTGCTCCACATGGGGATCCATCCCATATACAGTCACCAAACCAAGACACTATTGGGGATGCCAAGAAGTACTTGCTGACAGGAGCCTGATATGCCTTTCTCCTGAGAGGCCCTGCCAGAGCCTTACAAATACAGAGGCAGATGGTCGTAGCCAACCACCACACTGAGTATGGGGACCCCAAGGGGGGCTAGAGAAAGGACTGAAGGAGCTGAAAGGGTTTGCAACCCCATAGAAAGAACAACAATATCAACCAACCAGACCCCTCAGAGATTCCAGGCACTAAACCACCAATCAAAAATAACTTATAGAGAGATCCATGGCTCCAACTAGATAGGTAGCAGAGGATGGCCCTGCCGAGCATCAATGCTAGGAGAGATCCTTGGTATTGTAAAGGCTCCATGCCCCAGTGTAGAGCAATGCCAAGATGGTAGGGCAGGAGTAGATGGGTGGGGGAACACCCACTTAGAAGCAGGGGAAGTGGGGATGGTATAGAGGAGAACTCTGGAAAGGTGATAACATTTGAAATGTAAATAAAGAAAATAATTAATAAAAGAATAGAAAAAAGTAAACAAAACAACTCTTCCCCCCAACAAAAAAGAAAAGGGAACTCATTTTAATTACTTGCTCAAACACAATATTTGGAAACATTGTGAGATCTTACTTTCTAGCCTTTTCCCCATATATGTATGCTGATGTGTACTTGTGTATTTGATTTGTATGGAAAGTAAGCTAATGGAAGTTTCTCTAGCATGAAACTGCTTTGAGATAAATCACCATTAAAGGTTCTCAGTCATACCCTTAGGCACAAACCACCAAAAGACCTTCAGTCTCCAGAGATTACGTCTAGTCCAAGGAAAAATAACAAGGCTTATCCCAAAGCCTGTTTCGCTAGGATGAAAAAACAGGTGCAAGGTCTGCATTTTTGACTGCTTGGTGCCTTGTTATTATTGTTATGAATTGTCAGTACATCAGGAACTCTACAGGGATTCAAGCTCTTCCTTGCGCCCAATCAAAGGATTAGTATGATTCAGGCAGAGATTGAATCTGTGGAAAATTGTCCATGCTGAGTTCTATTAGGAAGTGCTGCTGAGTGAGATTTGTTACTAATAATAATGCAAAATTACAGGGTCTAGAAATGAGAAGACAGTAAACAAAATGATATAAGCCATTTTAATTATTAAATGACAGTGTCATAAATTACATGTCATTTATCCTTGTCACACTGAAAGACTGAAGAAAAATGTATCTCTATGAGCCACTCATTTGAATGGTATGGTGAATAATATATTATTGCACTAATTTTAATATGTGACTATGATTAAATTGAAAATTTTCATAGACCACTAGTACCTATTTTTTACATAAAAGTGGCATTATTGGAAACAGTACTTTACATAGTAGGAAGAACTGGAAATTCTGGAAAGTCTTTTTTATATGACTCACGATTAGTGCTTAAATATACTACGATGAATTATTCCACTTCTAATAAAATCAAGGCCTGGTGTTTTGTTTTTTTTTTTAACCCTCCTCTGAACATTTTCCATTCATACTGTTATTTTGCTATATAGCTCCCATTGTTTTCAAAGTCTTTCTGATTTGGAAGTCAGATATAGCATATCATTTCCCTTGTTTTAAAACCAAACACATTTGATAAATGTCTCAAGTCTTCAAAACTTACTGAAGTATCTCGTCACTATTATTTGCTTTAAATTAGTGTAAAATTCCAAAAGCAATAGCCTGATTTTTAATATTTTATTTTACAAATAGCTAAAAACTCCTACCTGCCTTGCAATAGCTCTTCACAGTTAAATGTGTTTATGTTGAAGTTCTAGCTCTCATCTATTTTTCTATCTGTCTGTCTGTTTGTCTGTCTGTCTATCATCAATCCTCCTCATCTTTGTCATTTGTCTATCATCTGTTTCTAAGCTAGTTCTCATCTATTTTTAGTCTATCTATGAGCCACCTATTACTAGCCTATGAACTACCTCTTCATCACATATCTATATATTAGCAATCTCATCATTTACTTATCAGTCTTAAGTTCTTGAAATAAAAATTTTGGATGGCATGTACATTTTTAGGAAGTGATAATTATTAGAAAAATATTCTAATAATGCTTATTAATTGATAGTCTTTCTAAGCACGTAGAAAGAGATCATTAGGAAAAGGGATTGCATTTTATAATGACTAATAGTTAATCATAATACCCACTAAGATATGTATGATCTACGCTGCTCTTAGTATTATAATATGCACATTTCAAAAGTCTGCTCTATGCCAGGTTGAAGGCTAAAGAAAATGTTCAATAATTAACAAATGCTGTAAATCTCCCCAATATGATTTTTCATCATGCTTTGATGCTCCAATGTGAGAAAATAATTGTGTACAAAGTCTCTCAATGGTACAATGTTTACTTAGACAATGTAGGAGATGGTTTTGTTCCTTTTTATTGCTAGGTGCTTTAAGAAAGTTGCAAAATGAGTGTGAAGGCAAATTTCTGGTTTAGGAGAACCTCTGAGTTCCCCTGAACTCAACCACTACATTGTTATTCACATCTGCTTGGGGTAATAAACTTACAGTACTATTTAGGAGTGTAGGCCTGTGGTGACAAGTAATGCTTTTTTTCTTTTGCATCTGTTTTCCCTCAGAAGATAGTGGGGTGATTTTTAACATTTTTTTAAACTCTTAGTGGGAGTGGAATGAAATTAGACTAGACAAGAATTTAAAAGTGGCAAAATGTTATATACAAAGAAAAATATGCACAGTATTACTGTACCATTGTTTAGGATGTCCAAAGCACATTCTAGAGTATCATCAGTCTCTAGTCTGAAGTACAAAACAATATTAATATTACTCACCTGCAAAATAAGACATATCATTTTACTTTTCTTTCAAAGAAAAATACTATAAATTAAATATTATTCAAAGCAGTAATTGGAGAAAACTTGGGAAAATGCAGTAAATTATGAAGGAAGAAGGAGGTGCGAAAAGCTGGCATAATTGCTTCAATTATATGTGCAATAAGTTGTATAATAAAGGTGTAGTGAAATATACTCTTAATTCTAGAGCACTAGAGGGAAAGACAGGTGGATATCTCTATGTTTGAAGACACCCAGGTATATATGATGAGTTCCTAGCTAACCAGGACTGCATGGTGAGACCCTAATTAAAAAAATTATAACTTTGAAAATTCATCTTTAAAGAAAGGTAAAAAGTCAGACATTAGCAATAAAAATCTGGTAGTGTCTATAAATAATTTTATTGTATTTAAATGTAGAATCTCTTCTAGATTCCTTTTGTATTTTTTCATATATTTAAAATATTTTATAGGTGCAATTCTGTCAATAAATACATGCAGAAATAATCTCCATGGGCACTGGGAATAAACATTCATTAAAAAGACAAATTATCACTAGTTCTTTTGAATTTTGTATCAATCATTTTTCAAATTTTATTTTATCTATATGTGTATAATTGTGTCTGTGAATATATATGTGTATGTAAATATATGCATACAGGTGCTCTTTGAGGCCAGGCAAAGGTATCAAATCCATTTGAGTTGTTTATAGGTATTTGTGAGCAATTTGATGATTATTATAATCCAAAATCCAGTCTTCCAGTGTACCATTATGCATTCTTAACTGCTGAATCATATCTCAAACCTCCTCTCAGTAACCTACATTTGCACTGCTCATCAGTCTTATTGATTTAATCTTTTTCACTTTAAATTTGCTTTTATTTCTTTGCATCTTGATCCCAGACCCCCATCCCTCCTCTCCTTCGTGTCCCACCCTAGTATACCCCTCTGTACTAACCACTCCCTCTCTCTACATAGAAGGGGAGCAGTTTTAAGATGACTTTAAGTTCCACTGTGTCCACCTGGATTCTAGAACTTTTAAGATTCTTTCTTGCCTTTTATCGACATTGGTACAGGGAGAAAATTTCTGAACAGAACACCAATAGCATATGCTCTAAGATCAAGAATTGACAAATGGGACCTCATAAAATTACAAAGTTTCTGTACGGCAAAGGACACCATCAAAAGGACAAATCGGCAACCAACAAATTGGGAAAAGATCTTCACCAATCCTACATCAGATAGAGGGCTAATATCCAATATATATAAAGAACTCAAGAAGTTAGACTCCAGAAAACCAAACAACCCTATTAAAAAATGGGGTACAGAGTTAAACAGGGAATTCTCACCTGAAGAACTTCGGATGGCGGAGAAGCATCTTAAAAAATGCTCAACTTCATTAGTCATTAGGGAAATGCAAATCAAAACCCTGAGATTTCACCTTACACCAGTCAGAATGGCTAAGATTAAAAATTCAGGAGACAGCAGGTGTTGGAGAGGATGTGGAGAAAGAGGAACACTCCTCCACTGCTGGTGGGGTTGCAAATTGGTACAACCACTCTGGAAATCATTCTGGCGGTTCCTCCGAAAACTGGGCACCTCACTTCCAGAAGATCCTGCTATACCACTCCTGGGCATATACCCAGAGGATTCCCCACCATGTAATAAGGATACATGCTCTACTATGTTCATAGCAGCCCTATTTATAATTGCCAGATGCTGGAAAGAACCCAGGTATCCCTCAACAAAAGAGTGGATGCAAAAAATGTGGTATATCTACACAATGGAGTACTTACTATTCAGCCATTAGAAACAATGAATTCATGAAATTCTTAGGCAAATGGATGGAGCTAGAAAACATCATACTAAGTGAGGTAACCCAGACTCAAAAGGTGACTCATGGTATGCACTCACTAATAAGTGGATATTAACCTAGAAAACTGGAATACCCCAAACATAATCCATACATCAAATGAGGTACAAGAAGAAAGGAGGAGTGGCCCCTTGTTCTGGAAAGACTCAGTGAAACAGTATTTGGCAAAACCAGAACGGGGAAGTGGGCAGGGGTGGGTGGGAGGACAGGGGGAGAGAAGGGGGCTTATGGGACTTTCGGGGAGTGTGGGGCTAGAAAAGGGGAAATCATTTGAAATGTAAATAAAAAATATATCGAATAAAAAAAAAGACAAAAAAAAATGGAATCCGGATGTGTGGGTGTCTCTTGACTTATTCTCAAGAAACTTATATCCTCAAGGATCGTTTTTCTTAAAATTGATTTTGCATCGTAGTGCACAATCCACAGACATTGATATTTTAATCACCAAAAGAACCTGCAGCACCGATGACTATCACTGGGAGGACCCTCATTTGGAGCTTCAAGGTTCTGAGCACAGGGCAGATTCTGATTTTCCAGGACACAATTGCTCTAATGTTTCTCACTTTGCTAACTCTAATGTGTTAGTTGACTTGTTCATAGTCACATTTCTCACAGCTAAGAAAACTGCTGTTCTTTTTTACAGCATTCTAGCTCTAACAGGTATTTGATTTTTGTTTGTCATATTTTAAATGGAATATTTTGTCACGTAACATATCATTGTTATGGTTTCTCTCCCCGTATTCTTTGCAGTTCCTCCTTACCTACCTTGTCATCCTTAGCTATCTCTTTCCTGATTCTCATTAGAAAATAACAGGCTTCTAAGACATAACATGTAACAAAAATAAAACATAATATCATAAAACAAAAGTCTCAGATCAAATTTATCAAAGACAAGCCAACAGAAGGAAAAGAAGCCAAGAGAAGGTATAAAAAGTAACATACCCAATCATTCATATGCTCACGAATTCCAAAAACACTTAAGTGGAAGCCATAATACATATGCAGAGGGCCTGTTGCAGACCTGTGCAAGTCCTATGCATGCTGCCCCAGAGTTCATACAGGTTTGTTCATGTCAGTTTACTGGGCCCTGCCTTTTTGTTTCCTCTATTCCCTCTGGCTCTTATATACTTTCTATCTTCTCTTACACAGGGTTCCCTGAGCTCTGAGGGGAGGGATTTCTCTCTTCCTTGCTGTGTATCTTTCTCTCTGTCCCTGTCTGTCTGTCTCTCTGTCTCTGTCTCTGTCTCTCTCTCTGTTCTCCTCATTCTGTCTCTGTTTCTGTGTCTCTGTCTCTGTCACTGGTTGTCTGTTTATCTCTGTCTCTGACTGTCTTTGTCTTATATATGTGTCTCCCTGAGCTTTGTTTATCTGTCCCTGTCTGTCTGTAGGTCTCTGACTGTATCTGTCATCTGTCTGTCCATCTCTCTTTCTCAATCTGTGTGTGCTTCTGTCTCTCTGTCTCTGTTTCTGGCTCTCCTTCTGTCTCTGGCCCACTTCTGTATCTTTGACTGTGGGTCCAATCTGCTTCAAGAAGCTTCTCCTAGAAAAGCTGAGCAAATGAACTCATCTATGAATATAACAGTATCATTAGGAATAATTTGGGAGACATTTTATCACAAGACTAGGAGTACTTAATTTTCAAACAATAGGTTTACAGAAGTACCCACTGATTATGTATGGACAGCTTTCCTAACCAGCTATAAAATTAATACCTGGAGAAGCATGAATGAAACTTGGTTTAGTACATATTTATTTAGCCAGGTTGATTCAAACTTCTGAAGTCTTACCCTGAGAACTTTATTTTTTTTACATATTTAAACATGTTTAAACTTTGGGAAAAAGTTTCCTTGTGACAATTATCATAACAAAGTTTAAAATTCCTTTGCTAATTACAAGTCTTTTGGTCTGAACCTGTCACTTCTTCCATAAGAATGGGTTCTATTGACTGAGAAACACTGCTCAAAATAAGGCCCTTGGGAGAAAGGTTTGATAATCAGCATAAGGATGGATTCTAATGACTAAGAAAAAGATGCTTGGAAATAGAGTGTAGGGTGTGAAAATTAGAAATAAGCATAATAGCAACATTTTTTTGGTAAAGTATTTAGGGCTTCTTTCATTAGAATGGGTTATACTGACTGCTAAAATATGCTCTGGAGTCTGGAGGATAGGGCAAGGGCTGGCTCCACACAATAGTAAACCATCATTAGGGTATTAAACAATACCCACTCCAGCCTTCTTGGGTAACTGGTGTCAATCTTTCTGTTGAATTAAAAAGCCTGAATGTTTAACAACTCTGGTTTCTCTACTGATATCTGTGAGCATGTGTGTTTCATACCATTCACTAGGCATATGCTTTTCAAGATTCGGCAAGGTTCCTTCTGAAATTTCATGGAAATTTTTCTATGCCATTGTTGTGACCATTATATATGAATTTGGGTGTCTCAGTAATCCAAAAGTTCCTGCTTATTCCTGTTACATGCTTACTTTTGACCTGTACCATTTCCTTTGACTGAATGATCAAAATGTCTTACCTCTCTCTCTTCATGGCTGGCAATGCCTATTCTACGTGACCCTCTGCTGCTGAGCCTCTTCTCTGGGCTTTTACTTGACCCATTGAGCTTCCATTTTCATCAGTTCTACTTGTGATTTTTTTCAGTATGTTTTTTTTTCATTATCAATTTCTATTTTTATATCCTGAGCTAAGTTGACATATAAAATTAGACATCATGCTTTCCTTTCTGTGAAACTCTATTTTCTTTCCTTGTGAGAGTGAAATTATGGCATTCAATTATCAATCAATTAAGACACATTTTCTACTCAAACTCATTTTTTTTTTCAGAATCTTGGTTTCATTGTACTTAATACTATCTCTAAGACTTAATTTGATTCCATTATTACATTTCACCCTAGCTTTTATGCTTACCTATATAGCAGAAAATAGAGAAATAAAAACTACCTTGTATTACACTTTTTGTGTACCTTATTAAATAGTGAAATGTTCCTTTAAATATCTAGCTTTATTTTAGGATATTATGGCTAAATAAGTGTTTACAAATAAACCATGCCACAAATGACCAAACATTAAAGACATGAAAATAGGTGCAGTTCTGTAAAAAGAGTATATTCCAAATATTCCAAGGAAAGGATGCTAAAATACTCCATAAGGATTCTCTTAACTCTATGTTCTTAAATGTAAACATTTTCCATATTCTATTTATTCTAAATATTAGTAGAAACTGATTCAAAAGATTTATCCAAAGCTTTTGAAGCTATGTGAGTTAATTAATTTAGTTGTTTACTCTCTTGAATACATTGACCCCTCAGTGAATTAAGTGTTTTTGTTACTAAAAGACAATACTAAATAGAAAGTTAACTTGAAATGACTAAACAGAAAAAATAATAGATAAAAATAAAATTTAGTTTTATTTAGTTAATTTATTCTCTGATAGTCATTGAAAATTGAGCTGGGTAATTCCTAAATGAAAACTATGATTATACTATTTGGCCGTTTCAGCTTTTTTGTCAACATTAATGACATGACAAGCTTGCAGCCTATGACTGTCAGGTTTCAGGGTACTCCTACCCCACTGAGTATACACACTTAATATATACAATGTTTTATGTTATTTCCTTTATATATTGATGCTCAGTATGATGAGATTCCTTTAAATGTTTCTTCACTTAGTTTTAGACATCACAGAATGCTTTTTGTAGTTGTTGTAGTAGTTATCTTTCTTTTAATTAAACCAATAGCCTCTTACACGTACACATTTGTATGTGTGTATGTATGTCTATATATGTGTACAAATATCAAAAGTATAAATTCAAACTGTTCATCCCATTTATATTGTGGGTTGAGTATATAACATTTTATTGGATAATCAATTACTTTGTTTCTATTTGGGAAAAGCTACTTCTCCCTTTCTCAGCAGTTACTAGTTTCCTGTATTTCTTTGTCTAGGGTGGGAAGCCTTTGAGACTTTCCTTCTTCCACATTACCATTCCTATTGATATTGTCTTATTTGTTCAGACCTTTCTAGAAATGACTCTTTTACAGCAGGTATCCTGGTATTCTAGCCTTTACAGTATTTTAAAATGATGTTCCCTGAGCCATATATGCAGGAGGTTGGGGGGTAGAAGTGCTCACATCGTCTAGGCTCTCCATGATCCATTGATTTTTGCATTATTTCTACTTGTGGTTTTCTGCGATGGTCTCTAATTTTTTTAAGGAGAGGATATTTTGGATTTGGGGTAAAAGTTGTCCTTCTTGTTTGAACTAGTTTCATTTCGTTAAACAATCTAATCTTAAAGTTCTGGCCTTGTTATCCTTCTGTTCACAGTTGTGTAATTAGCAAGTACTCTATGACTATACCATTTTCCCTGCTATAATTTTTCCCTTTATCCTAAGATAAAAGCACTTGTAAAGATCTCCCCATGGCCTATGTTATTCCAGTGCAAAACACTCACCTTCATGAAGTATCTGCTGCAACATATAATCTCTAATTTTTTAAAGTAAAATAAATATCTCAAACTATTTTTAAATAGTATATTCTGAACAGGATTTCTTTCTCTAACTCAACCAAGATTCTCCCCATTTTCCTTCACCCACCCAAATCCATGCTTTCTGTTTTTTTCTCACTTTAGAAAACAAATAGGCAAATAAAAATACAAACAAAACCAAAAAGTAAAAAGTAATAGAAATATACCTTTGTATATTATAGCTCATGTCTGCACAGAATCCTTCAAAGACCAAAATCAGAATCTGTAAGATAAATCTAAAACACAACTAAAATTATTTAAAAAAGTCCCAATTAAATAATATGTGACAAAATTCTACAAAAATATGATAGAGTTCCTTTCATGTTGGCCATCTACTTTGGGCATGGGGTATATAGTGTGGTTTATATATCAAGTGAGATTCTACTGGGGAAAAGTAATATTTCCTTTGCAAGTGGCAGCTGATTAGAGACAGCTTCTTGATTAGGGAATGGGGGTCTTATCTACTATGTCCTTTTCATCATGGGACCTAGGGAGGCTCCAACTTGCACAGAGTCTATGCATTCTGTGAGTCCATATACATACCATTCCTGTTGTGTTCTTGGTGGCATCCTTGCCCTGTGATTCTTACCTTCTTTCTGCTTGATGTTCCATATTGCTCTCTGAGACTATAATTTTTGAACATTGGTATTCTTCTGACTTTCCCACTGTCTTTCAAGAAAATATGCATTTATATTTAACTGGTTTGCTTTATTACTTAGTTTTATAAAGCCATACCTACTTTGAATACAAAATTGGTTATCATATTTTGAAAGATATTATTTAAGTGAGTCTTGGCCTAGAATCAAAATACAAAGCTGAGGGCACAGTTGGTGCAAAGTTTCTGGTTAGGTAAGGAATGATGGACATCTCACCCTCTGCTCGCACTCATTGGTGATCTAACTCACAGGGCTTATCTTAGCTGGCCTTCTTAATTCCTAATTCATCCTTTAAAAAACCCAAAAATGGAGTCAATGCACTGAAGTCTAGTGGAGACAGCCTTCTGTCTGAAGCAATGTTCTGACCTTGAGCAGAGAGAATGGGAGGTTATTTTTTTAATTAGCAAGGATGGCTTTGATATATCCTCTTGCCTGTCATGAAAGACTCCACTTCATCTGACTCTGTTCTTCCTCCCTCCCTCTGATTGACTTCATGTAATCCTGGTTGCCATTACCTTTCATAAGACTGGTTTCTGTCAGGGGGTTGCTCATTGCTTTATAATACAATGATAGCTTTTGATTTCTTTTTTCCCCTTCAGTCAAGCTGAGGTATTATCTTCAGAGATAATAAAAATATTTTCCTTTAGATAACCTTTCAGATATGTCACCTCATTAAGCCTTTCTGATTTCTTTTGATAGCATGAAAATGATGCCTTGCCCACTTGAAAAATAGGGAAATTGAGATATTAAAAGCAAAACTGGTTGTCTTTTGATTACAAGAAATTCTCCAGGATGAAAATGTAGTGTTATTATGTTAACAGTACTCTTCACCAATCCTGGCGTGTCCCACTCAGAGCTGCTCTCACTGTCTCTGTTGAGCCAATCTCTTCTAGCTACTGCTGACAGCATCCCATCTGTATTTCCTCTCAGCCATAGATTGTGTAAATGGTGGGAGTCCCATGCTTCTGACCAGACCCACTCTTTTCAAGTACCCGGTAAAGCATGACTCTTAAACTTGAATAGTTAACCAAATATATTCATGTATAAGAGACTCTTAATTTCATAATGCCAATTTATAATGATAAAGTATTATCTCAATATTTCTAACCTTTCCAAAACACCAGAAATACATCTGAAGCCATATGGATATCTGTGTTTCCTTCTCCCTTCTCTCTCCTTCCATAGCTCCTCATCCTCTCTCCCCTCCAATCAATGCCTTCTCACTGCCTCAATGTGAATGGAAATATCTTGTAACATCAAAATATTATTCTAGAGTAGAATTACAACTTTGTTTCTCTTTTCCATCAAATTCAGTCTAAACAGATTTGTCCAGGAATTTATCCATTGCTCAATAACTATAGAGGATAAGTATGTATCAAGTTCCCTAATCTTTTCCTGATACAATAGTTCCTAAAATCTTCAGCCTTTGTGAAGTATTTCTCAGTAGAAGTATCGCCACCCCAAAATGTGTTTATTTCCTGGTAGTTTATATGGGGTAAGAATAGAGAGGACTAACACATTGTTGGCATTTCCATTTATACAGATTGTCACATCATTTACCTTAGCATTTACAGGTTCAAGAAGGAATAAAATGAGTATGCTACCTCTGGCATCATCAGTCTCAACCATTAGCATTATAGGTATTTTACATAAAAAGTTTTAGAATTATATGATCACTAATTTGAATTTCTGTCCTGTGAAGCTTCCAACCACTTGGAAAGTACATCTAACTCTTTAAGAACATGCTAAGCTGCTAACTATCATTGTTCCAATAAACATCAGTTTCCTCAATTACACAATAGTTGTTCTAGCAATGGAAGAAACACTGTGAAAAAAAGAATATTTTGTTCTTTAACCTAAAACAAGATATTGGCTCTGCTAACTTAAATGTGTAGCATTTAAAGTATTTTATTTAATTTATTGTGTTGTTTACTGTAGGATTTTAATTTTTCAAACATGAATATTGATACATAAATCAATACATATTTGGAAACAAAATTTATATAATTGGTGTGTTGTCATAACCGGTGATGAATCACAGAAACAAAGAATATCCTCTTACTCTGCAGTTTAATCAAATGCTGAAACAAATAAATCATGTCTTCTTTGCATACATTCTTTTACTTATTTGCTTGATGTAGATGGGAGTCTTACTATGTTGCCAAGGCTGTTCTTAAACTAATGGGTTCAACTCCTTTTTCCAGCTCATCCACCAAATAGTTGTATAGAGGAATTTTAGTCTAGTAACATGGCTTCTCTGGCTGAAATAAAGACAAACACTTAGTACACACCTTTAATTTTTAAAAATGTAGGTAATGTTAGTTTGTAGAATGAAGCAACCATATCAGATAGTGATGTATAGTTGAGTGGCATATGGAATCAGAGATAGTGATGAAATTAGAGGAAGATTTGACAGAGTGAGACAAAGGTAGGATCCCCAGCTCTCAGGAGAACAGCACAGTAAAGAGAGTCTACTTAAAAGCAAGAGAGATTAACACCAATACTCTTCAAACTATTCCACAAAATAGAAACAGAAGGAACACTACCCAATTCCTTCTACGAAGCCACAATTACGCTGATACCAAAGCCACAAAAAGATCCAACAAAGAAAGAGAACTTCAGACCAATTTCCCTTATGAACATCGATGCAAAAATACTCAATAAAATTCTTGCCAACCGAATCCAAGAACACATCAAAACGATCATCCACCATGATCAAGTAGGCTTTATCCCAGGAATGCAGGGTTGGTTCAATATACGGAAATCCATCAATACAATCCACTACATAAACAAACTCAAAGAACAAAACCACATGGTCATTTCATTGGATGCTGAAAAAGCATTTGACAAAATTCAGCATCCCTTCATGCTTAAAGTCTTGGAGAGAACAGGAATTCAAGGCCCATACCTAAACATAGTAAAAGCAATATACAGCAAACCGGTAGCCAGCATCAAACTAAATGGAGAGAAACTTGAAGCAATCCCACTGAAATCAGGGACCAGACAAGGCTGCCCCCTTTCTCCTTATCTTTTCAATATTGTACTTGAGGTACTAGCTCGGGCAATTCAACAACATAAGGAGGTCAAAGGGATACAAATTGGAAAGGAAGAAGTCAAACTATCATTATTTGCAGACGACATGATCGTCTACCTAAGTGACCCAAAGAACTCCACTAGAGAGCTCCTACAGCTGATAAACAACTTCAGCAAAGTGGCAGGTTATAAAGTCAACTCAAGCAAATCAGTGGCCTTCCTATACTCAAAGGATAAGCAGGCTGAGAAAGAAATTAGGGAAATGGCCCCCTTCACAATAGCCACAAACAGTATAAAGTATCTTGGGGTGACTCTTACCAAACATGTGAAAGATCTGTATGACAAGAACTTCAAGACTCTGAAGAAGGAAATGGAAGAAGACCTCAAAAAATGGGAAAACCTCCCATGCTCATGGATCGGTAGAATCAATATAATTAAAATGGCCATTTTGCCTAAAGCACTATACAGATTCAATGCAATACCCATCAAAATCCCAACTCAATTCTTCACAGAGTTAGAAAGAGCAATTATCAAATTCATCTGGAACAACAAAAAACCCAGGATAGCTAAAACTATTCTCAGCAACAAAAGGAAATCTGGGGGAATCAGTATCCCTGACCTCAAGCAATACTACAGAGCAATAGTGTTAAAAACTGCATGGTATTGGTACAGTGACAGGCAGGAGGATCAATGGAACAGGATTGAAGATCCAGAAATGAACCCACACACCTATGGCCACTTGATCCTCGACAAAGAGGCTGAAAACATCCAATGGAAAAAAGATAGCCTTTTCAACAAATGGTGCTGGTTCAACTGGAGGTCAGCATGCAGAAGAATGCGAATTGATCCATCCTTGTCTCCTTGTACTAAGCTCAAATCCAAATGGATCAAGGACCTCCACATAAAGCCAGACACTCTGAAGCTAATAGAAAAAAAAACTGGGGAAGACCCTTGAGGACATCGGTACAGGGAGAAAGTTTCTGAACAGAACACCAATAGCGTATGCTCTAAGAGCAAGAATTGACAAATGGGACCTCATAAAATTACAAAGTTTCTGTAAGGCAAAGGACACCATCAAGAGGACAAATCGGCAACCAACAAATTGGGAAAAGATCTTCACCAATCCTACATCAGATAGCGGGCTAATATCCAATATATATAAAGAACTCAAGAAGTTAGACTCCAGAAAACCAAACAACCCTATTAAAAAATGGGGTACAGAGTTAAACAAAGAATTCTCACCTGAAGAACTTCGGATGGCGGAGAAGCATCTTAAAAAATGCTCAACTTCATTAGTCATTAGGGAAATGCAAATCAAAACAACCCTAAGATTTCATCTTACACCAGTCAGAATGGCTAAGATTAAAAATTCAGGAGACAGCAGGTGTTGGAGAGGGTGTGGAGAAAGAGGAACACTCCTCCACTGCTGGTGGGGTTGCAAATTGGTACAACCACTCTGGAAATCAGTCTGGCGGTTCCTCCGAAAACTGGGCACCTTACTTCCAGAAGATCCTGCTATACCACTCCTGGGCATATACCCAGAAGACTCCCCACCATGTAATAAGGATACATGTTCTACTATGTTCATAGCAGCCCTATTTGTAATTGCCAGATGCTGGAAAGAACCCAGGTATCCCTCAACTGAAGAGTGGATGCAAAAAATGTGGTATATCTACACAATGGAGTACTATTCAGCCATTAGAAACAATGAATTCATGAAATTCTTAGGCAAATGGATGGAGCTAGCGAATATCATACTAAGTGAGGTAACCCAGACTCAAAAGGTGAATCATGGTATGCACTCACTAATAAGTGGATATTAACCTAGAAAACTGGAATACCCAAAACATAATCCACACATCAAATGAGGTACAAGAAGAAAGGAGGAGTGGCCCCTGGTTCTGGAAAGACTCAGTGAAACAGTATTCAGCAAAACCAGAACGGGGAAGTGGGAAGGGGTGGGTGGGAGGACAGGGGAAGAGAAGGGGGCTTGCGGGACTTTCGGGGAGTGGGGGGGCTAGAAAAGGGGAAATCATTTGAAATGTAAATAAATTATATCGAATAATAAAAAAAATAAAAAAAATAAAAAAAAAAAGCAAGAGAGAGAGGGGAGGGGGAGCACGGGCTGTTCAGTTTAGTGAAGTTTGAGTTCTGTCCAGTTCTGTTCCAATCATTAGTCAGTTAGGAGTCAGTGCAGTGAGTACAGTGGAGTGGAGTTCATTCATGCAGTTCAGCATAGGTCATCAGAAGCAACTAAAACCAAAGAATAAGAGAGGGTCTAAAGATTAAAACAAATTGCCAGAGTTAGTCTGTGACCAAGCAGAGCAATTCAGTGAGAAGCTTAGGGAAGCCAGACTGAAACAGTCAGCTTGGAGAGACGTTTGAGACAGAACAGTTGGGCTGAAGCAGCCAGCCAGAGTACACAAAGAGTAAGCTTGTTTAGCAGTAAGCCTCCACAATGATAATTACTTCAGATACATTTACAGGATTCTATTGCAAGTGTGCTCCTCTGTAGGAGTGCAGGTGTGCCCCACTCTGGGTCTGTACCTGTGTCCCACAGTGCCCTGCTCTGTTGATTCCTTGTGACTTCCAGATTCTGTTGTCCTTTTTCCCAGGAAATAAGATATTTATTAAGAACTTATATGTTTTACCTTCTAAATATATTAGCTTCAATAAAGTTAAAGAAAGTGCAAATTAACAATGGAATACTTTTATGTTTGCATGATTATATATTTTTGCTTAAATTATTTATTTTTTCATGTTCGACATGTGTTAACTATATGTATTAACCAATCTATTAATGAAATGTCTTCTTATTCAATAATATATTTGGATTTATTAGTTTGGTAAACTATTAGTTTTTGTTTACTGCATACCTCTTCCTATTATAAATTATGATAAAAAATATAAATATAACAAGAATAATTTAAAGTAAATTTCATGTTAAAAGTTCTCTAGTTATTATGTATATTGCTCTATAATTGGAAAACTTATTTTTTAAGGGAAGCAAATATATTTTGACTTCCATTTTAATTAACATGAGAAGAGAACCCCATTTTAAATATAAAATGACACATTTTATAATATAATTTGCTAATTTAGGATAGAAAGAAACCATGGCTATAAAGAGGGGACCGAATATGGGCTTGCAAGCTACAAGGAAGCTTATTCTGAGGGAGGCCTCTTTTAGAGGTGGGGAGTTGTTAGAAAATGAAGCAACATCAGCAATTAAACAAAGGGCCTGAGAGACTGTGACAGACTGAAACAGATGTGTACTATTCTTCTTCAATGGAAAAAAAAAAGTCTGACCAAGGTCATTTGAGAACTAGGAAGGAAGGAAGAATTAATTTTAGCATGACAAAGAAAGATTTTGATTTCCTACACTGGGGACAACTTGAAGGAGACAGACTAGCGGTAGGAAGGATGGTGGAGAGAGCCTTGAAAAGGGCAAATGGAAAATGCATGGCATTTTTGCAGTGTGTTAATAATAACAAGCATGACCTAGATTCCATGTGGTGTGATTTTTATAATAAGATAGAGGCGAAATGTACAGCTCTTCTCCCGGTGCTAAAATAGCGCATGCTCTTTATGAAAAAAATTCTAGTGGATCAAAAGTAAAATTTCTTTGTATTGGTATTTTCTATTTTCTATTAAATAATTTGTTACTATTAATTAGAATATGTAGCTGATAGCCATAGCAACATTATTCCACTCAGAGCAGGACCCTGAGATGACACAAAGCAGAGAAAGAACAAACATAGAATATTCTAGACAAAGAAACCATTTCAACTTCTTCTACTGGATATACAAATGCGAAAGCATCAGGATTGGTTCCCCTTCCCCTTGATTTGAATCACTTTCCATCACAGAATGTACTACACTGACTTTGAACAGCTCCTTTAAAATATTTACTTTTTAATTCATAAGCTATGTTTGTCATTGCCATTAGAGAACGGACTGATTTTCTGGAGATGAACATTTACAAGTGTTTGTGAAGGGCTGATGTAGGTGCTAGGAACCATCCTATGGTCTTCCAGAAGAAAATAAGCAGTTTTAGCTGGCAACATCACTGAAAGCCTCTCTAAGAATTTCAAGGAACAGACTTTCCCTCTGAGTCTTATACTCATGAATGTCTGTTATCAAAGGAGAGTGTGCCCGTAGATAAGCATAGGGGGCATAGGAACCTAATGTCACAGTGACTCCTGTCTTGCACTTTCAGTGTTGTCTATTTGCTCAGAATTTGTCAAATTGTGTACATGTTTTGAAATGCTGTATACTTTCATATACTGTTTCACCTAAACAGTTCATCAAGAGCTTTCTCTAATCCTCATGTTAAACTGCTATTTATAGAAACTTGAATGTTTAATTCTAAGCTATTGAGCCTCTCCTTATAATTTCAGATTGCTATGAACATGCTAATTTTTAAAGAATGATTGACAGTGCAGAGGAATCCAGCAATATGGCTGCTCCAGGAAGGGAACACATCCAGCTGCAATACCAATATACTCTGTATTATAGTATGATCTGACTCAAATATAGACACAACCTAAGTCCCCATCTTTAATCCCTAGCAATGACTCTAAAAGGAAACAGCTATATTTTAAAGTGACTTCTAATTGAGGGATAGACAACATGATGAATCAGGGAATGATTTGAGAGAATGAGTCAGAGATTGGATATGCCCAACTCATACCAGGAAAACAGGACAGAGAGATTACTTATGAAAGCAGGGCAGAGAGGAGAGAAGGCAGTTTTACTGGAAGAGTTTACAGAGACAAGTTTCAGAGAGAAAAAGCTAGATACAAGAGAAGACAGAATGAGCTAGAGAATGAGAAGCCAAAAGTTTAGAACAGATTGCCAAAGTTAGTATGAGTCCAGGCAGAACAATTCAGCCAGAAGCCAAGAGAAGCTGAATTGACTCAGTCAGCTTGCATGATTAGTGTAAATGATGGAGACAGGATTCCATCCTAGGCCTAAGGATACAGAGAAGGAAAGTCTCTGCACTCAATCCAATCCCAGTTTGTGCAAAGCTTGGGTATGTCTCTCAGTTCATCACTTTATCTGAGGAAACTAATGAGACATTTACCTATAGACAAGGCCTATATATTCTCACTGTTTGGGAACTTAAAAATAAGCAAGAAGATGATGAAAGGCATTATAGGCAATGAGTCTTAATTAACTTATTACGGCACAAGCAGTAGCGGTAGCAGCAGCTACTAGCTAGATGGTGGCAGGGCTCATTTCTGAAAGCCCATTACAAAAGTATCTCAATGGATTAATTTTAACAAGGATTCACTGTAAACATTGTTCTTGATTTTCTTATATGTATATAATATGAACTTGCCTAGAGCATTTATTACTTACTTTTTTAATAGGAGAAATACATTTTGCTTTGTTTCCATTGTTCTTAAAATTGATTCTTTATTTTCCTTATTCTGAAGTCTTTTTAGACTAAGACCCAGACTAAGTGTAAAGCAATTATCATGGGCAACTCTGATAATATTAGCTGCTTTTCTTATTTTTCAATAGCTAAATACATTGACCATCTTTCTATTACCCGTTTTACCACCCAACCTCCCCATGAACAGAATAGTTTGATTTAATAAAGTGTTTATCATTTTAATTATAATATTATTGGGAAAAATTATGAGATCAATATGTGGAGTTTTTCTGCTCTGAAGGTTCTAAAATATGATTTTTCTGTCAAGTTTTTACAAAGTAAGAGCAAAAAAGTAAGCTTTGAATATTGGTATAAAAATGAATGTTGCTTAAAAAGATTAAAATTTAAATGAATTCTTTGTGGTAAGAGGCCAGAGACCAACCCTGAAAGTCTAACTACATTTCTACATTAGCGATTTTCTAAGTTCAAAGTTATAATATGTGCCAATTTGACCATGATGATATCTATTTTGAAAAGTAGTATGCAATGCGTCTGTGTTAATTGTAACATTTATAATTTTTATTGATATATTTTTATTTACATTTCAAATGATTTCTCCCCTTTTCTGGACCCCCACTCCCTGAAAGTCCCATAAGCCCCCTTCCCTGCCCCTGTTTTCCCATCCAACCCTTCCCACTTCCCTGTTCTGGTTTGCCCTATACTGCTTCACTGAGTCTTTCCTGAACAAGGGGCCAATCCTCCATTCTTCTTGTACCTAATTTGGTGTGTGGATTAAGTTTGGGTATTCCAGTTTTCTAGGTTAACACCCACTTATTAGTGAGTGCATACCATGATTCATCTTTTGAGTCTGGGTTACCTCACTTAATATGATGTTCTCCAGCTCCGTCCATTTGCCTAAAAATTTCATGAATCCATTGTATATATATACCACATTTTTTGCATTCACTCTTTTTTTTATTCGATATAATTTATTTACATTTCAAATGATTTCCCCTTTTCTAGCCCCCCCACTTCCCGATAGTCCCGTAAGCCCCCTTCTCTTCCCCTGTCCTCCCTTCCACCCCTTCCCACTTCCCCATTCTGGTTTTGCCGAATACTGTTTCACTGAGTCTTTCCAGAACCAGGGGCCACTCCTCCTTTCTTCTTGTACCTCATTTGATGTGTGGATTATGTTTTGGGTATTCCAGTTTTCTAGGTTAATAACCACTTATTAGTGAGTGCATACCATGATTCACCTTTTGAGTCTGGGTTACCTCACTTAGTATGATGTTCTCTAGCTCCATCCATTTGCCTAAGAATTTCATGAATTCATTGTTTCTAATGGCTGAATAGTACTCCATTGTGTAGATATACCACATTTTTTGCATCCACTCTTCTGTTGAGGGATACCTGGGTTCTTTCCAGCATCTGGCAATTATAAATAGGGCTGCTATGAACATAGTAGAGCATGTATCCTTATTACATGGTGGGGAATCCTCTGGATATATGCCCAGGAGTGGTATAGCAGGATCTTCTGGAAGTGAGGTGCCCAGTTTTCGGAGGAACCGCCAGACTGATTTCCAGAGTGGTTGTAGCAATTTGCAACCCCACCAGCAATGGAGGAGTGTTCCTCTTTCTCCACACCCTCTCCAACACCTGCTGTCTCCTGAATTTTTAATCTTAGCCATTCTGACTGGTGTAAGATGAAATCTTAGGATTGTTTTGATTTGCTTTTCCCTAGTGACTAATGAAGTTGAGCATTTTTTAAGATGATTCTCTGCCATCCAAAGTTCTTCAGGTGAGAATTCTTTGTTTAACTCTGTACCCCATTTTTTAATAGGGTTGTTCGGTTTTCTGGAGTCTAACTTCTTGAGTTCTTTATATATATTGGATATTAGCCCTCTATCTGATGTAGGATTGGTGAAGATCTTTTCCCAATTTGTTGGTTGCCGATCTGTCCTCTTGATGGTGTCCTTTGCCTTACAGAAACTCTGTAACCTTATGAGGATGCAAAAATACTCAATAAAATTCTTGCCAACCGAATCCAAGAACACATCAAAACGATCATCCACCATGATCAAGTAGGCTTTATCCCAGGAATGCAGGGTTGGTTCAATATACGGAAATCCATCAATACAATCCACTACATAAACAAACTCAAAGAACAAAACCACATGGTCATTTCATTGGATGCTGAAAAAGCATTTGACAAAATTCAGCATCCCTTCATGCTTAAAGTCTTGGAGAGAACAGGAATTCAAGGCCCATACCTAAACATAGTAAAAGCAATATACAGCAAACCGGTAGCCAGCATCAAACTAAATGGAGAGAAACTTGAAGTAATCCCACTGAAATCAGGGACCAGACAAGGCTGCCCCCTTTCTCCCTATCTTTTCAATATTGTACTTGAGGTACTAGCTCGGGCAATTTGACAACATAAGGAGGTCAAAGGGATACAAATTGGAAAGGAAGAAGTCAAACTATCATTATTTGCAGACGACATGATCGTCTACCTAAGTGACCCAAAGAACTCCACTAGAGAGCTCCTACAGCTGATAAACAACTTCAGCAAAGTGGCAGGTTATAAAATCAACTCCAGCAAATCAGTGGCCTTCCTATACTCAAAGGATAAGCAGGCTGAGAAAGAAATTAGGGAAATGACCCCCTTCACAATAGCCACAAACAGTATAAAGTATCTTGGGATGACTCTTACCAAACATGTGAAAGATCTGTATGACAAGAACTTCAAGACTCTGAAGAAGGAAATGGAAGAAGACCTCAAAAAATGGGAAAATCTCCCATGCTCATGGATCGGTAGAATCAATATAGTTAAAATGGCCATTTTGCCTAAAGCACTATACAGATTCAATGCAATACCCATCAAAATCCCAACTCAATTCTTCACAGAGTTAGAAAGAGCAATTATCAAATTCATCTGGAACAACAAAAAACCCAGGATAGCTAAAACTATTCTCAGCAACAAACGAAAATCTGGGGGAATCAGTATCCCTGACCTCAAGCAATACTACAGAGCAATAGTGTTAAAAACTGCATGGTATTGGTACGGTGACAGGCAGGAGGATCAATGGAACAGGATTGAAGATCCAGAAATGAACCCACACACCTATGGCCACTTGATCCTCGACAAAGAGGCTGAAAACATCCAATGGAAAAAAGATAGCCTTTTCAACAAATGGTGCTGGTTCAACTGGAGGTCAGCATGCAGAAGAATGCGAATTGATCCATCCTTGTATCCTACTAAGCTCAAATCCAAATGGATCAAGGACCTCCACATAAAGCCAGACACTCTGAAGCTAATAGAAAAGAAACTGGGGAAGACCCTTGAGGACATCTGTACAGGGAGAAAGTTTCTGAACAGAACACCAATAGCATTCACTCTTCTGTTGAGGGATATCTGGGTTCTTTCCAGATTCTGGCAATTATAAATAGGGCTGCTATGAACATTGTGGAACATGTATCCTTATTACATGCTGGGGAATATTCTGGGTATAGGCCCAGGAGTGGTATAGCAGGATCTTCTGGAAGTGAGGTACCCAGTTTTCAGAGGAACCGCCAGACTGATTTCAGAGTTGTACCAATTTGCAACCCCACCAGCAGTGGAGGAGTGTTCCTCATTCTCCACATCCTCGCAAACATCTGCTGTCTCCTGAATTTTTAATCTTAGCCATTCTGACTGGTGTAAGGTGAAATCTCAGTGTTGTTTTGATTTGCAATTTCCTAATGACTAATGAAGTTGAGCATTTTTTAAGATGCTTCTCCGCCATCCGAAGTTCTTCAGGTGAGAATTCTTTGTTTAACTCTGTACTCCATTTTTTAATAGGGTTATTTGTTTTTCTGGAGTTTAACTTCTTGAATTCTTTATATATATTGGATATTAGCCCTCTATCTGATGTAGGGTTGGTGAAGATCTTTTTACAATTTGTGGGTTGCCGATTTGCCCTTTTGATGGTGTCCTTTGCCTTACAGAAACTTTGTAATTTTATGAGGTCCCATTTGTCAATTCTTGATCTTAGACCATAAGCTATTGGTGTTTTGTTCAGGAACTTTCCCCCTGTACCGATGTCCTCAAGGGTCTTCCCCAGGTTCTTTTCTATTAGCTTCAGAGTGTCTGGCTTTATGTGGAGGTCCTTGATCCATTTGGAGTTGAGCTTAGAACAAGGAGACAAGGATAGGTCAATTCCCATTCTTCTGCATGCTGAGCTCCAGTTGACCCAGCATAATTTGTTGAAAAGGCTATCTTTTTTCCATTGGATGTTTTCCGCCCCTTTGTTGAGGATCACAAGGCTATAGGTGTGTTGGTTCATTTCCGGATCTTCAATCCTGTTCCATTGATCTGCCTGCCTGTCACTGTACCAATACCATGCAGTTTTTTAAAACTATTGCTCTGTAGTATTGCTTGAGGTCAGGAATACTGATACCCCCAGTATTTGGGGTTTTTTTGTTATTCCAGATGAATTTGAGGATTGCTCTTTCTAACTCTGTGAAGAATTGAGTTGGGATTTTGATGGGTATTGCATTGAATCTGTATATTGCTTTTGGCAAAATGACCAATTTAACTATATTAATCCTCCCGATCCATGAGCATGGGAGGTTTTTCCATTTTTTGAGGTCTTCTTCCATTTCCTTCTTCATAGACTTGAAGTTCTTGTCATACAGATCTTTCACATGTTTGGTAAGAGTCACTCCAAGGTACTTTATACGGTTTGTGACTATTGTGAAGGGGGTCATTTCCCTAATTTCTTTCTCAGCCTGCTTATCCTTTGAGTATAGGAAGGCTACTGATTTGCTTGAGTTGATTTTATAACCTACCACTTTGCTGAAGTTGTTTATCAGCTGTAGGAGTTCTCTAGTGGAGTTTTTTGGGTCACTTAGGTAGACTATCATATCATATGCAAATAATGATAATTTGACTTTTTCCTTTCCAATTTGTATCCCTTTGACCTCCTTATGTAGTCTAATGCCTGAGCTAGTACTTCAAGTACAATATTTAAAAGATAAGGAGAAACTGGGCTGGCCTGTCTACTCCCTATTTTTAGTGGGATTGCTTCAAGTTTCTCTCCATTTAGTTTGATGCTGACTACAGGTTTGCTGTATATAGCTTTAACAATGTTTAGGTATGGGCCTTGTATTCCTGTTCTTTCCAAAACTTTAAGCATGAAAGGATTCTGAATTTTGTCAAATGCTTTTTCAGCATCTAATGAAATGACCATGTGGTTTTGTTCTTTGAGTTTGTTTATGTAGTGGATTGCATTGATGGATTTCTGTATATTGAACCAACCCTGCATCTCTGGGATAAAGCCTACTTGATCATGGTGGATGATCGTTTTGATGTGTTCTTGGATTCAGTTGGCAAGAATTTTATTGAGTATTTTTGCATCGAAGTTCATACGGGAAATTGGTCTGAAGTTTTCTTTCTTTGTTGGATCTTTGTGTGGTTTTGGTATCAGCGTAATTGTGGCTTCGTAGAAGGATTGGGTAGTGTTCCTTCTGTTTCTAGTTTGTGAAATAGTTTGAAGAGTATTGGTGTTAGGTCTTCTTTGAAGGTCTGATAGAATTCTGCACTGAAACCATCTGGTCCTGTGCTTTTTTTGGTTGGAAGACTTTCTATGACCCCTTGTATTTCTTTAGGGGTTATGGGACTGTTTAGATGATCTATTTGGTCCTATTTAATTTTGGTATTTGGTTTCTGTCAAGGAAATTGTCCATTTCCTCCAGATTCTCCAGTTGTGTTGAGTATAGACTTTTGTAGTAGGATCTGATAATTTTTTGGATTTCCTCAGTTTCTGTTGTAATATCTCCCTTTTCATTTCTAAGTTTGTTAATTTGGATACTTTCTCTGTGCCCTTTGGTTAGTCTGTCTAAGGGTTTATCTATCTTGTTGATTTCTGAAAAGAACCAGCTCCTGGTTTTGTTGATTCTTTGTATGATTCTCTTTGTTTCCACTTGATTGATTTCAGTCCTGAGTTTGATGATTTCCTGTCTTCTACTCCTCCTGTGTGAAATAGCTTCTTTTTCTTCCAGGGCTTTCAGGTATGTCTTTAAGCTGCTAGTGCATGCTCTCTCCATTT
This sequence comes from Apodemus sylvaticus, assembly GCF_947179515.1. NCBI lineage: Eukaryota > Metazoa > Chordata > Mammalia > Rodentia > Muridae > Apodemus > Apodemus sylvaticus. The sequence continues at coordinate 44,228,671 of NC_067474.1, read as the reverse complement.
TCTTTTTGGAGGCACTCATGACTATGAGTTTTCCTCTTAGCACTGCTTTCATTGTGTCCCAAAGATTTGGGTATGTTGTGCCTTTATTTTCATTAAATTCTAAAAAGTCTCTGATTTCTTTCTTTATATTTTCTTTGGCCAAGGTTTCATTGAGTAGAGTATTGTTCAGCCTCCATGTGTATGTGGGGTTTCTGTTGTTTTTGTTGCTATTGAAAACAATTCTAATACCATAGTGATCTGATAGGAGGCATGGGATTAGTTCAATCTTCTTATATTTGTTGAGGTCTGTCTTGTGACCAATTGTCTGGTCGATTTTGGAGAAGGTACCTTGAGGTGCTGAGAAAAAGGTATATTCTTTTGCTTTAGGGTGAAATGTTCTATAAATATCAGTCAAATCCAATTGGTCCAAAGCTTCAATTAGTTTTACTGTGTCCCTGTTTAGTTTCTGTTTTCCTGATCGGTCCATTGAGGATAGTGGAGTGTTGAAGTCCCCCACAGTTATTGTGTTAGGTGAAATGTGTGCTTTAAGCTTTAGTAAAGTTTCTTTTACAAATGAGGGTGCCCTTGCATTTGGCGCATAGATGTTCAGAATTGAAAGTTCTTCTTGGTGGATTTTTCCTTTGACCAGCAAGAAGTGTCCCTCAGTGTCTCTTTTGATGACGTTAGGCTGAAAGTCAATTTTATCTGATATTAGAATGTCTACTCTGGCTCATTTCCCGAGACCATTGGCTTGTAAAATTGTCTTCCAGCCTTTTACTCTAAGGTAGTTTTTGTCTTTGACATTTAGGTGTGTTTCCTGTATACAGCAAAATGTAGGGTCTTGTTTCCTTATCCAGTCTGTTAGTCTATGTCTTTTTATTGGAGAGTTGAGTCCATTGACATTAAGAGATATTAAGGAGTAGTGATTTTTACTTCCTGTCATTTTTGATGTTATTTTTATATTTGAGTGATTATCTTGTTTTGGGTTTGAAGAAGGAAGGTTACTATCTTGCTTTTTCCAGGGTGTAGTTTCCCTCCTTGTATTGGAATTTTCCTCCTATTATTCTTTGTAGAGCTGGGTTTGTGGAAAGATATTGTGTAAATTTGGTTTTGTAATGGAATGTCTTGGTTTCTCCATCTATTGTGATTGAGAGTTTTGCTGGGTATAGCAGTCTTGGCTGACATTTGTGTTCTCTTCGAGTCTACATGAGATCTGCCCAGGATCTTCTAGCTCATGGTCTCTGGTGAGAAGTCTGGTGTGATTCTGATAGGTCTTCCTTTATATGTTACTTGGCCTTTTTCTCTTACTGCCTTTAATATTCTTTCTTTGTTTAGAGCATTTGGGATTTTAATTATTATGTGGCAGGAGGTATTTCTGCTCAGGTCCAGTCTGTTTGGAGTTCTGTAGGCTTCTTGTATATTCATAGGCATCTCTCTCTTTAAGTTGGGAAAGTTTTCTTCCATAATTTATTGAAGATATTTGCTGGCACTTTCAGTTGTAAATCTTCACTCTCATCTATGCCTATAATCCTTAGGTTTGGTCTTCTCATTGTATCCTGGATTTCCTGGATGTTCTGGGATGCAAGCTTTTTGCATTTTGCATTTTCTTTGACTGTTGAGTCAATGGTTTCTATGGTATCTTCGGCATCTGAAATTCTTTCTTCCATCTCTTGTATTCTGTTGTTTATATTTGCATCTATGGCCCCTGATTTCTTCTCAAGGTTTTCTATCTCTAAAGTTGTCTCTCTTTGTGATTTCTTAGTTGTTTCTACTTCTGTTTTTAGATCCAGAATGGTTTTGCTCAGTGCCTTCATTTGTTTGTTTGTGTTTTCCTGTAATTCTTTAAGAGATTTTTGTGTTTCCTCTTTCATGACTTCTGCCTCTTGACTCAAGTTCTGCATTTCTTTACGATTTTTTTTTTTTGCATTTCTTCTTTATTGGCTTCTATCTCTTGAGCCTTATTCTCCTGCATTTCTTTAAGTGATTTTTCTGTTTCCATTATACGGGTTTCTAGCTTATTCATGTTCCCCTGTATTTCTTTAAGAGATTCATTTATGTCCTTTTTGTGTTCTTCTAGCAGCATCATGACCAGTGATTTTAAATCCAAATCTTGTTTCTCTGGTGTGTTGGCATAACCAGGACTTGCTGATGTTGGAGAGTTTGGTTCAGATGCTGCCATATTGCCTAGATTTCGGTTATTAGCATTCCTGCATTTGCCCTTTGCCATCTTGTTCTCTGGAGTTAGTTGGTCTTGTCTCTGGCTGGTATTTTGGCCTTCTGAGGGGCTCTGGGGCTATTTCTGCAACACTATATGGCTGGGTTTCCCCTGTAGCAGATTGCTGATGTGCTGTCCTCCTCTTGGGTGCCCTTGCAGCCCTAGTGTGCTTTGCCCCAGATTGTGTCTGTGAACCAGATGGAGCCTGTTTGCTTCTTCAGGGAGTGCTGAAAGGTGTATGCTGCTGGGACCTTTTCTGTGTGCTGATCACTCTGCTGGGCAGCCGATCTCCCAATCGGGTTGGTTCAAACAAGGCTAGCCTGGCTGCTCAGGCCCTGAGTCTAGGCAAAAGCCTGGGAGGCCAAGGTCCAAGCAAAGTTCCCCTTGGGCTATGACTGTTAATTGGGTCTATCAGCTGGCCAGGATGGCAGGCGTGCGCGTGCTCCCTAAAAGTGCTGGGACAGTCTGCTGGGCTAACAACCTCCTGGGCAGATTGACACACAGATGGCCCACCGGGCAGCCCAGTTCTTGGAGTCAGTCCAGGGCCTGTTGGGGACTCGACTCCCGCTATGTTAGCCTCGGGCTTTGCCTGTTAGCTGGCTTTGCCTGCTAGAGCTCTCTGGTGTCCTGTAGGCAAAATGGCAGCGTGTGCGTGCTAGCCTGGGCAAAAAACCTCCTGGCCGGGTTGGCACCACGATGGCCCCCCTGAACAGCCCAGGGCCTGGGTGCAGGCCAACGCCCGTCGGACTTAGACCCCCGTGATGTTGGCCTCGGGTTATGTTTGTGTACCTCAGTCTGTCTGATCTCTCTGGTGTCCGAGAACCAAGATGGAGGCGAGTCTCTCATGACTGGCGGGAGGCAGAGTTCTGAAGTGGCTTCTGTGAGGTGAAAGGCACCGTAAATCCGCAGGTGCTTGCAGCCTGGCTGGCCAGCGAAGGTCAGTGGTTGTGGGCGCAGGGCCTAACTGGACCTTGTGTCACCTTAGTTCCACTGTTGATAGCCCTTCAGCTGGACCAGCCACTGCTGCACTGCCGCTGCTGTCGCCGCTGCCCACCACTTGTGTACTTAAAGCTTGCTGTCAGGACCACATTTATAATTTTTAAAGGTTGTAAAGAATAATATCTCTTCCTGAAATAATTCCCCTTTGAGATTAATAACAAACTTTCTTAGAAATAAACTATAATTTGTATAAGAAAATAAGGTTTTCAAAAATAAAAGAGAACACCTTCATTTCTAAAAAGAAAGCAAAACTCCAAATGTCTTTCTCAAAAATAAAATTGAATGCCTTCATTTCTAAAATGAAATCAAACTCAATAAATATCTTTCTCTCATGAAATCATATTCATATAATGTAAAATCATCTTTTAAAACTAGTAGGGATATTGTCATTAATATTTATATCAAGGTTAAAATTAGTTTTATCTTAGAAATGTCTTTTCAAGTTAGAAAGATGTTGCCTGACTTAATAAGTTACATTATGGGTGTGTATATTCTAAATTTTAGAATTCTTACTTTGTCTCTTGAAAATATTAAATCTATGTGGGGAGGATTTATTTTTCCCTGCTTAAAATCTTTCTTTGAATTTGCATGCCCAGCAAAAGATTGGCTAGAACCAGTGGGGTATTTTAGAGCCACTTTTTGCCAAATAATAGTCCTCCTACTTGTACAAAGGCTGACATTTCTCCAAATCTTTCTGTAATTGAGTGAATGTATACAATAAAAGTGAAATAACTTAGGAGCTGCTACGTAATACTTAAAGGGAACAGTAATGATACAGAAGTACTCTACCATTATGATTTTATATCTTCTTATCATCTATCAGATGGAAAAATAGGAGAATCAGATTGTCAGAGAAAAGTCACTTCACAAATGGTCTGGGAGTTCAGCTTTCATGTTCTTACCCTGGGCACTTGAATTGCAGAATTCTAGCCATATAAAAATTGTTTTCAGTTCCAAATTTCCTTTTTAACCTCTCTAAAAGCTTCTTTATCTCCAAAAAACTTACTTTTTATGATATCCTATTTGATTTTTTAAAAGGAATACATTTTCAATAACATTATGGGATAAATTTTGGTTAAGTGCCACCAAACAATCTCTGTTTTGGTTTTGGTGTCTTCTGAACATCTAAGGCAGGGTCAAATATAACAATTCTCTGGGTATTGTCAGTCCCTAGTATACAATATGTTACTCCATCTTAGGAACAGACTATCAACCATTGTGGGGGAAGGATTATTAAAGATGCAACCATAGAGTCAGGTGTTTTTCAGTATTACTTGATATTAGGAGTCCCTAAAGGAGTTAAAGGTTTTACTTAACTTCCAGATATAGTCTCCCAGGATTTCAGTGATAAATTTGAATTTTCCAAAATGTATCAGCTGATTCTTTTGATGATGAATGATTAGACTTACTCTATTATGAAAAAACCTGATATCTACTTTTAGCACAATTTAGAGAAAGCACAATTTATAAATAAAAAATTAAAACCTGTTAGATAAGAGTTTAGGGATCACAGTAGAAATTTATTGCTTGAGGCTGAAGTAGGTAAGTTTATACCTCATTCAAACTACCCTGTATGCAAGCAAATACACTTGTATTTTATAAAACCTGTATATAGAACTGTCTTATTTTCTGTGACTGTTAAATAAAACACAGTGCTAATGTGGTATGGGGTAGATCTCATATTGATTAAAAGTAAAGTCAGTTGGTTAGGTTTGTTGTTAAATAAAAACGAAAAAGAAAGCAAATAAGCCAACAAATAAACAAGCAATAACAACTAGCAAAAGATTCCTTCCCTCTGGCATAAGTTAGATAAAACATGTGTGTTTGGTAAATATTGCTACTATGTTTTTGGAAAATTAAAAGACAATATTTAGTTTTCAAAGAGTAGTTTTCCAGGCATGCATGTAGGGAACCAACCTGCATAATAAAACCAAAATGTGTCAGGAGAAACATTTCTTCCAATAAATTTCCTTGGAGTAAATCCCTTTATAATGAAACCTCTTTGTTCCTTTCCAGGTATAAGAGAAATACCAAAGTATGTAGAGTTTGCTTATGAAACACATTTTTAAAAACTCCCTCAAGATCAAAAATACCAATATGAATAACTTCTTTTCCAAAGTTAATACTTATAGACACAATTCTGTCAACTAAGCTGTTATTATAGCTGTTAATATCCAAAAGTGACTTGTGAAATTATACTTTTCCACATAGATTTTGAAAATTCATGATTTCTTGTATCTATTTTATATTTCACACCAAGTGAGGTTTTATGAACTTTAATATTTTTCTCTTGTTTGTAGCACATAATGTATCTTGCTATCTCCTTGCCATTTTATTATTTTTCTCAAGAATACATTAAATCTTCCAGATTTTACTTCCAGAGCTATTTACTAAGTCCTATTAAGTGTCAGACATTACATCAAGGCTCTTGGATACTGTCATGTGTAACACAAATACTTGAAATGATTTTTCCTGAAGATGCTTAAAGGAAACACATGCATTCTGTATTATGAATTTACTAAATCTATAGTCACCACTTAACACTTCTCCTTTCCTGTGCTCAATGAATATCTACACTTAATGGAACCCTATTTTAGAAAATTTCAACTAAAACAATACTTTTCTGAATCTGGAGTGAAAAATCAATGCTTCAAAGTATTCTTTCCATTGGCAAGATTTGTTCCTGTCTGGAGGAGCACAAAGGCTCTCCCTCTGTGAATGCTGTCATTTGTGGGATAGAGGACAATTGTGCCCACAGATAATCCCTCATAACCCCTGCTGTGTTGTTGAGACTGTTCTAAACAGTCCATCCTTTGGTATGGTTACTGTTACATTGTACTTCTATCACTTTATCTTCTAATAGTTTGTACTGCTTACGATTTTTTATTTCTTGTTTAGTAATTCTCCCTGGAACAATCACATTTTTCTATTTATTCTCCCTTTTAAAACCACTACCTTTCATTCTCATTTATTAAGGCTTTGTATTTGAGCTGCATCAGAGCTTTGTGATATAGTGTCTGTATCATGCACGTCTTACCAGTGATTTCTGTTCACTTCATTTTAAAATGTAGGGTTAAGAGCAGTCTTTTTTTTTTTATAGTCTCAAGTAGCATGATAACATTTAGCCCTGCACACAGTATATTTACCATTCTTTGGGCACACAAACATTTAATGTCTATTTTATATGTATTTTTAGTAATTGTAAAAAATGTATTCTTATGCCCCTTGCAAACATTCTTGGTGTTAGTCATCCTTACAGCCTTTTCATTAGAATCTTGTTTCTTGTGTTCTTATTCTTGTCTGTTTTACTTTTATTTTAGATTTATTTATGTTATTTTAGGTATATGAGAGATTTGCCTTCATGTGTGTCTGTGAATCACAAATGCAGGTACTTGAGGAGTTGGTGAGTCTCTGTGTGGGTGCTAGGAATAAACTGGGTTCCATTACGAGTGCTCTGAACTACTGAGCTCTCCAGCCCATTTTATTTCCATACTCATTCATCTTCCCACATTTTAAGTGATTAGCATCCACCTTCTGTGCTACAAAAGACTGTATCTTTATTCTTGAATGAGGATTTAAGCTTTTTGTGTGTTCTACTCTGGCCTGGAAAATATATCAGCTTTGATAGTCTTCCATTTCTCAAATATTTGCAGGTAGAGTGTTTGATTCACCTCTACCAACACTCATTTTATATTAATTAAAAATAATACATTTTTATAAATTTAATAAAAATATTGATATTTTATTTAATATGATCTTGCATTAAATTCTCAGGAATGTTATTAAATATCTCAGCAATGCCTTCTAACTCTAAATTCCCTTCCTCAGCATTTTATTTTTTAACTAATCTAGCTTACATTTATCTCAACAAATTTTCAGATTTTAGTGGGTGACATTAACTCTGTTTACTTCTGTGATATTTGGTCAAGGTTCTTTTCCAGACACCAGTACTCTCAGTTCTGTGTGTGGGGATCTCCTTTACATGAACTACAAGTTACAAGTTGTATTTGCTGTCTTGTACTCTTGATCTACCTCCAGTGTAAATCATTTACAAAACATTTACAAAATGTTTTCAGTGTAATAATTTATAATATGCCTTTGACAAAATTTTTAAATAATTGATAAAGTTGGTCACAGTTAAGTGAAAAATAGCACAGTAGAAATAATTGATGCTTTCATTTCCTTCATATATACATTTTCAGTTATTTTAAAGTAATAATAAAGTTCAGAGAATGTATTTAGGGTTAATGGCCAAAAGTATTTTCTCTTCCAGCCATTAACCTTCACATGGTATGTTAATCCTAGGTCATTATTGTAATTATAAGGCTAGTGTTTAAATAGCTTAGTTGTACTAGTATATGTGTTTTTGTACTTAGATGGTATTATCATCATTAGCATGTGTAGAAGATTTCTGAAAAATTATGTTTAACTTATTAACCATAAAAATTGGTTGTCTAGATTATCACTCATTTTCCATTAACAATATTATAATTAACTTGTAAGTCCAGTTGGAATAATGTAAGAACTGGAGTTACTTTCAATGATAAGCTTCATATTGTAGTTGAGTAGGCTAGAAGTTTACTATTGAATTGAAAGCATTTCTTATTAGGAATATTTCATTCTCGTGAAAACAACTGCAAGGCTGCAGTTATGCTAATCCCATGAATTGCTGATGTTAAATAGAAAGGTGATGGTTCATTTAGAATAGTTTTTACCATGTGTTCCAAATAAAATATCTTATGTTGGGGCTGTTTTAGATATTGTAAGAGATGCTGTTTCTCTGACAGGTTTTAAACCCTAACTATGATTTCCATTTTCTTCTTTCAAGCAGAAAGAAGTCAATAGACCCATATTGCAAGCATTTTTTCCCAACCGGGCTAACAACTGAGTGAAATCTCTTCAATAATGGTCATCTTTCCCATCAATTTAACACCTTCCCATGTCCCTCCCATGGTTCTATGCCTTCCTTGACTTCTGCAGAGTCATAGTGACTAGCCTTTGACATTCAGCACAGTTTTCTCCTATTCAGTGCAAATTCTAGAGTTTCTTTTATATTAATAATGAAATATTATTTTTGAACCATTCTATATCAAAGTAGTTAACAGTGTGTTTTATTTAATTAAATATCTTTCATGGTATGTGGACAATCTGGCTATAAATAGCTATGAACATAAAGATATGATAGCTACAAGCCAGATATTTGTAGACTAACTTCTTATGATTTTTTTGTGCCATGTTTGATTTTCAGATTTCTGAATCCTAAAATAGGTAACCCAACATTATGGTAACCCAACCTATGATATTTGCAAGAAGTTTATCCCAGTAAGGACATCAACCCTGGTGGACAGTTAACTAAGCATTGTGGGAAGTTAGAAACAGGGTCACAGATGTTGTATATGCAGGTCATAGAGGTAAAAACCATAAATTAAGATTGCTTCAAAATTATTTCTGATTTGATCTTGACATATTTGCTTTTTTAATCAAACGAATCATGAAATCTTCAAGATTGTCTGGTTATTGGCTATTCAACCCTAAATCTAAAAATCCAAAAGAATATTGTAAATAGTACCTTTACACAAGGAAGGTAGGAAAAAATTTATTTTGATATAGATCAACAAATTTATAATCAGAGGACCTTATCAGAAATTCTGCTTTTGCTTCATGGCTTCTGTGTGATCAAGGAAATTATGCAATATTTCCATTTTACATTTACATAATTTAACATATACAAGTCTTTTAACATTAATAGGTGATGATAATTTACAGCTTATCAAAATTAATTTATGATTAGAACTGTTAATGTCAGGGTGAGAAATATGGATTGAAATGCTTGATATTCTTCAAGGGAGATATGTGAGGTTTCTTATACTTTGACAGGTAGATTTTTCAGAGAAACTGTGCCTCTTTCTCCAGAGTTAACTAAGCATATGGTGAGAAGCCATATGTGGGGGATGAGTTAATGTGATTAATTTTGGGGGGGTTGGTGAATATTTTAGATTTACAACTTTGCATGCATTTTTTTTTTTTTTAGGATTCTTCAGTATGTTTACCACTTTACCATTTTTTTTATTTTTTTATTCGATGTATTCTTTATTTACATTTCAAATGATTTCCCCTTTTCTGGGGATGGCTACCATATGGATGCAGATATTTTCAGCTATCTTCTAGTGGTCTCATTTCCTGGTAGGTTGTATGTTAGTCATGCTTTCCCCATTAATTTTGGCTTCTTCCCAGCCTCTGTAACATCTCTGCTATATGATTTCTTCTGCCACAAAACTATTGTTGCCCTTGCACCTGCCTTAGTCAGTTTCCAGAGGGAGCTTAGATTGTTAGATCCTGAGCATTATCAGGTAGATGTCTCACTCTCCAGAGAAGAAAGTGTTCCACTCCAGAGTGGCAGGTGCACCACACAACTCCTCTTCTCATCACATTGCAGTGCAGTCTTATCTGCACTCTGCATTTTGTTCTGTTTGCACAGCAATTAGAACCTTCCAGGTAAGCTACTATTTTGTAATTTTCAGTAAGCTCTTCTCTTAGCAAAGTAATAAGTATTGGAAGAAATAACCTTTAATTTTTACATCCATTTTCTATAACTTTTCCCTGAAGAGTATAGTATAGTTGCTCATTCATTCCAATGGCCAATAAAGGCATGAATTTGAAACTTAACTGCCTCGACTGCTTTCACATCCAACAACCCACAACTACTATTTTGTCAAGTAATCATTATATATACATGTATGTATATATATATATATATATATGCCATATTTAATATAATATATTAACATGGCCCTTTAAATTGTATAAATTTTAGATTTGAACCATTACATCTAACAAGTGGGATGCCTACCAAGAATCAAAAATACCCTGCAAGCAAGAACACAAAAGATCAATCATGGTATGCACTCACTGATAAGTGGATATTAGCCTAGAAACTTTGAATACCCAAGACATAATCCACAAATTAAATGATGTCCAAAAAGAATGGAGGAGTGGCCCCTGGTTCTGGAAAGACTCAGTGCAAGAGTATAGGGGAATTCCAGAACAGGAAAGTGGGAAGGGGTAGATGGAGGAACAGGGGGAGGAAAGAGGGCTTATGGGACTTGCAGGGAATGGGGACCCAGAAAAGGGTAAATCATTTGAAATGTAAATAAAAAATATATCAATAAAAAATACTGAAAATTAAAAAAAAAAAAAGAACACCCAATTCTAACCTAGTTGATTTCCTGTACTAGATACTAAGTTGCATGAACCTAAGAAATAATCATTGTTTGCTTTCTTTTATTTGAGAGATATTAAGAATCACCACACTCCAGGCAATAACACAGACATATCAAATGAAAACACACAATGTTTTTGTAAACTACATATTAGTGAAGCAAAAAGTCTGTTGATGTGAATAACATTTTTTCCTCAGCACAATGACACTTCAAAGAAGGGTCCCCAATTATTCCTGCTTGGCTCACATCTAATAAATAGGATGTTTGAGAAGAAAGAGATTGCCATGTTGTCACCAATATTACCACCATTAGATGTCCTCAATTGGCATTTACAATTATTCTCTGTTAACTGTATGGTGCATCAACTAAATATTTTGTCTAAATTGTTAAAAATGGCTATCTGCATAAATTATTCTAATCCTTGTCTTGTTGCCTCTAAACTAACTGTTCAGCATAGTAACAAGTAGCAAATAGGGAACAGGAGAAAGGTATCAGTATTTGGGAAACTTAACTACTGGCAGTCACTCTACACCTGGTGACTGAATGGCCTGCAGAGATGCATTGTACTTTATGTCCCAATACAGTATGAGTTATTGAAAGAACAGTTTTCAATAATTGAAGTTATCATCTTTTCTCTATTCTTGTCAAAATAGTCACAGTTTAAAGAACTCAAGTAATGTTCAGTTTAAAATGTAAAAGCCACTCAGTTTTTATTTTCAGATAGTGATTGTTTTTAGAAATAGAAATTATCTCTGATATCTATTGTAACATTTCCTTAGTATTCCCTATTCCAGTTTAAATTCTTTGGCTTTGTCCCAGTGCTTGCCTGATTTTTATAATATAAATAAGTGTGTGTACATAAATATATAAACATTTTCTTCAATTATAAAAAGTTTTGCACTGAGTTAGTACATATTATTTTAAATTTGTAAAAAGTAGACTCTGAAATATAATTGATACCAGTAGGTCCTACTACTTTCCTGTGTCTAGTTTAAGAAATCATGCTCAATTCAGTATATTTACTTCTTATAGCATATTATAATGTTGTTCCAGAGAACAAAAGAATAATGGTATAAGGCAAAATGGTTTCATGTATTTAAATCATTTAATTATTGAATTTTGCACAAAATCATTAAACTTTTAACCAGTTTTACACACACACACACACACACACACACACATACACACACACAATCAAATATGTGAATATATCCTACAATAATCAAACCTAATTTTCCTTTGAACACACAAGGAATTAATCCCTATCTTTAAAAGAAAGAAAAAAGATCATGGTGAACTCCATTACAAAAGTCACATTATTCTGACATAAAATAGAACTTGACATTTGGCCTAATTATACTTTTCAAGTCTTTAATAATCTGCTTATCATTATGGATATTTAAATAAAGAAAACTTTTGATACCTTTTGCCCTTTTACTGCTTCATAGATTTCTTGGAATTAAAAAGGAAATTAAAGTTGTTTCAAATGGAAGTTTTAAGTGATATGTGAATAATATGTTAAAAAGCCTACACTTTAGTAAGACTACATTTTATATAAATAAAAGTATCTCTTTCATTTGAAAAATGCCTGAAGAGATTCAGGGTAGAAATCAGTGAGAGTTTATATTTTTACATATTTAACCAACTATACTTTTCTTAAAAATTTAGAGATTTTCTTCATTCTCTTGACATTAATGCATTTCTAGAAATCAACATGTAGATTACCTGCCAATGATAAGATCATTAACTCATATTAAGTGCACAGGGAAATACTTCATTTATTGTGTCAATTAGACAGTAAATTATATTATATAAATCTGGCTTTGCACAATTCTATGAAAATTTAAACTTCCATTTTTGTGTTAGAATTATTGGACTAAGATTAATTTTTACTTTCTGCGGTCCATATTCCTAATTTTATTTTATATTTGCCATTCTGACTATAGTTTCCCTTCCTCCTTTCTTCCCAGTCCCACTTCCTCTCACACCCCCATCAACTCCTCCTGTTTCTCTTCAGAAATGAGGCAGCTTTGATAGACACCAGGCAGCCATGACACATTAAGTTGCAATATGACTAGGTACCTCCTCTTCTATTGAATTTTTAATATATGATTTTACCATATACAAAACAATATTGTAAAAAATGTTAATGCAATACATTTTAATAAAACAATAACTTACATGTGTGAATATCAATGAAATGATTAGGTAAATTACAAAATACTTATTTAAACAACAATAAAATAAATGTAAAAAGAAACTTGCTAACCTTGGTTGAACTCATTTAATTATAATGTAAATTAGAGTGATTTTTTTGAAGGGTGCAAACAAAATATTATTTTTGTCCACATTGTCTATAATTGAAGTATTTATAATAGTTTGCTAGTTTTTATAAGTAAACATAACAGATTAGATATGGTATACACTTTGATTTGCCTTTTATTTTAAATGCATTTTATTTTAAAATGAAACCTTAAATTTTGCCCCTGAGAATTTATCTATTCCCATAGTTTAATATTTTAAGTTTCCTATTGCATGCACTCAAACTAACACCGAATTATTAGCTATATTTTGGTGCCTTCTAATTTAAACCCATATTAATGTCAAACATTAAAATTTACTCTTACTTTCCAATCCAAAGTCTGAAACAGTACTTTCCCTGACCTATATTATTTGGTCAATGAATTCCTGAGTTCCCACTCCTGGAGATGTAACATCTCTAAAATTACTAATTTCTAAGATAAGATCTAAATAGCTAAGATATAACAAATTTATTTTAAATGCATTTGTCCACTGCTTTGTTCTAAAAATTACTTTCAATTTTCACTTATTTTATTTTTTTAGTGGCAAAATGACTTCTAAAATTAGTATTTCCAAATTGTCTTCTCTTTACTATATTATTCCAAATTTTGTCAAATTACTGTTTATAATTACATTTACAATAAATATACATTTAATTCACTACAGTCTTTCAAAAAATCCTGAATTTATATTGCTTAACATTTCTTCCCAACACTAAGTAGTGTTGGATAGTAGTTATGTAAAAACTGTATTTGAATGAATAGTGACTAAAAAGAAGCAAACGTTCAATATACTAACATATTATGCCACTCAACAGATGTTAGCGTAGTACAGATATCCAAGTGTACATGAATTCTACATAAAACAATATCTCATCTTGATTTTATTTTTCTCTTCCTTGTGACATGTGCCCAAGCCATACAGTATTATTTTTTTGGTGTCCTTTATTTTCTAATTAAATGTTAATATAATTTAGGTTGTTTCTCTCATGCTGAAGGAAAATTCAAATTTCATATCCTTTTGTTTTCTTCCAAATCATTATCATCATACTCTCTTCCTTGAGTAGCTAGTTATGTAAGTGGAACAGTCTTTTTCTGATACCTCTGTATATGTTTATGTGTGTCTTGTTAATAGTGTTTGCTTTGGGATGGGATCATAGGTAGATCAGCCTAGCTTCCAATTATATAACCAAGAATAACATAGAACTTCTGTTCTGCACTTCTCTATTGCCCCCATTTGTATTACAGGCATTTGCCACTATGCCAAACTATCTATGGATTCGGGGTCAGAAACAGTGATCTACACTTTGGCAGTGAGTTCAAGACTTGCCTGGCATACATGATAGCTTACAAAAAATATGGTAATTTTCCTCTGTTCTTGTTATGACATCAAAGTTATTAACCCCAAACTTCTTCACGTGTTGTCTAATTGTTGACTAATTGTCAACAGCTAATACATACCTGTTCCCAGATAAGACAACTATAATCTTCACTTTCTGCTTTTGCTTAGATATTTTACTATTTGAATAACAACCCCGAACTATTTTAAAATGTTGGCACATTTACAAACACTACAGAACTTTAGGCTCAATAAACATTACAGAAAAGTATGTGGAAATACCTTAAGTCCCATAGGGTTGGGGAATATGCTGTAACATTGTGTCCTTAGTAATCTCAGAAGCTTCATTCATAAAGTCCCTCCAATGTGACTGGCAAGATGTGATCTGAACATGGACAAAACTGATGAACATGTCAAAGTGGGTGGTGAAAATCCCATGAAGCCTCACTAGTATTACACACACGTGCGTGTGCGCACACACACACACACACACATACACACACACAAACACACACACACACAGAGAGAGAGAGAGAGAGAGAGAGAGAGAGAGAAAGAGAAACAAAATATACAAAATTGAAAATTGTAGGATGCTAGGAACAAAAGAGATGGTCTTTCCCAAGGAAAAACATACTAATTGTCCAGTTGCAAACAGCACTAAAAGCATACATATGGGTAATATAATATGAATTGACAAGGTTGTATTAAGCCATAATGTGTGTGTGTGTGTGTGTGTGTGTGTGTGTGTGTGTGTAGACCTATGTGCATGCAGTAATAGTGCAAAAGAGGTTATGAATTTGAAAGAAAATTTGAGACAGGAATGTTTGAAGGTAGGAAAACAAAGGGAGAAATGCTATGTATACAATCTTAAAAAAATAAAAAAAACAAACACAAAATACATTGAATTTTTGTTGCAGAACATTACATCTTTATAAGGTTCTCAGAGATTGTGATTCTCATGGAACAATACTGTGGAGAGTATATAGCATAAACCAAAGTAATGACTTCCCCATAATACAAAGTTTGCTCTTAGCTGAGCCCTAAAGAAGCAGTTCTACTCAAGTAAAGAGCCTGTTGTAAAAATAGCACCTTGTTCTTCCAGGTTCAGGTACATACATCAGCAGAACATCAGCTTCAAAGGGTAAAGTAAGCTTAAAGTTTTCCAGTCCTAGTTAATTTTCAAGACATGAATCCTCACAGTTTACTAATTGTCAGCAGTCTATGTCATTTTCCAGGAAGACATATGCTATCTTATAGCCTTCGCTTTGACATGAAAACAGATGTCCATTGCCTTCTCTTTAATCTGATTTCTTATTCATTCTCCTCAGCATTAGTTTATTTATCTGTGTGTATTTGTGTGTGTGTGTGTGTATGTGTGTGTGTGCATGTGTATATACTCAAGGGAGTAGTTATAAGCATTCAAATGTGCCCATGTGCCTGTCAGTATATGTGAAGGCCAGAAGTCAGATATTACTCTCTTCTTCAGTGCACTTCATTCTATTTATGGAGGTAAAAAATCTCTCTTGAATCCTGAGCTCATTAATTCACCTCATCTAGCTAGCCGGTTTGCTCTAGGGGTCTCCAGCTCAGGTCTTCAAAACAATGAGAATATAGACAGGCTGCCCACACATTACCTCATCGGTAGGTACTGTATTTCACACTTAAACAGCAAACATTTTAACTCCTGAACCACCCCTTAATCCTTAATATCAGTTAGGAGGGCTCCAGGAGAAGTCATAGATTTCTGGACAAGAAAAATAGAATAGATTTTGCAGGTGGACTGGAGGAGAGTGGGGATGGAAACAAGAAGGATCAAATCAGGCAATGGGTGGTATGTCATGTTTGCAGGTAGATGGGACAAAGAGAGATGATGAGTTGGGAGGCCTTAGGGGTGAAGTGAAAACCTAGTGCAGTGGGAACTCCTTGCAATCTAAAAGAGCGACTCTGGTGAGGATTTTAGTAGCATGGTTATAGAGCCTGAACTTGAGATCTTATATGATCAGTCATGGCTTCCACTGGTGAGAGTGAGACACAAAACTATCCAAACCTAAAATTTGTTCTGCATGTAAGATGTGTAGGAGTAAAGATGACACAGAATGTATGAGAGCAGCCAACCAATGATTCGTCTACTTTGAAGTGCACACCTGGAAAGGGAGCCCATTCTTGATACTACTTGGATAGTCTGGAATAGGAAGCTGGATAGACTCAGGACCTAGGACAGAATCAAGCACAACTGTCAAAAAAAATCCCTATGATTCCTAAGGATAATCTACTATACTCCTAGATCAGTGACTAGCCAAATCATCATCAGAGAGGCTTTACCAGCAAGTGATGGGATCAGAGTCAGAGACCCATAGCCAAACATTTGGAGCTTGGGGAACCAACAGAAAAGAGAGAGGAAGAGCAATTATCAAATTCATCTGGAACAACAAAAAACCCAGGATAGCTAAAACTATTCTCAGCAACAAAAGAAAATCTGGGGGAATCAGTATCCCTGACCTCAAGCAATACTACAGAGCAATAGTGTTAAAAACTGCATGGTATTGGTACAGTGACAGGCAGGAGGATCAATGGAACAGGATTGAAGATCCAGAAATGAACCCACACACCTATGGCCACTTGATCCTCGACAAAGAGGCTGAAAACATCCAATGGAAAAAAGATAGCCTTTTCAACAAATGGTGCTGGTTCAACTGGAGGTCAGCATGCAGAAGAATGCGAATTGATTCATCCTTGTCTCCTTGTACTAAGCTCAAATCCAAATGGATCAAGGACCTCCACATAAAGCCAGACACTCTGAAGCTAATAGAAAAGAAACTGGGGAAGACCCTTGAGGACATCTGTACAGGGAGAAAGTTTCTGAACAGAACACCAATAGCGTATGCTCTAAGAGCAAGAATTGACAAATGGGACCTCATAAAATTACAAAGTTTCTGTAAGGCAAAGGACACCATCAAGAGGACAAATCGGCAACCAACAAATTGGGAAAAGATCTTCACCAATCCTACATCAGATAGAGGGCTAATATCCAATATATATAAAGAACTCAAGAAGTTAGACTCCAGAAAACCAAACAACCCTATTAAAAAATGGGGTACAGAGTTAAACAAAGAATTCTCACCTGAAGAACTTCGGATGGCGGAGAAGCATCTTAAAAAATGCTCAACTTCATTAGTCATTAGGGAAATGCAAATCAAAACAACCCTAAGATTTCATCTTACACCAGTCAGAATGGCTAAGATTAAAAATTCAGGAGACAGCAGGTGTTGGAGAGGGTGTGGAGAAAGAGGAACACTCCTCCACTGCTGGTGGGGTTGCAAATTGGTACAACCACTCTGGAAAGCAGTCTGGCGGTTCCTCCGAAAACTGGGCACCTCACTTCCAGAAGATCCTGCTATACCACTCCTGGGCATATACCCAGAAGACTCCCCACCATGTAATAAGGATACATGTTCTACTATGTTCATAGCAGCCCTATTTATAATTGCCAGATGCTGGAAAGAACCCAGGTATCCCTCAACAGAAGAGTGGATGCAAAAAATGTGGTATATCTACACAATGGAGTACTATTCAGCCATTAGAAACAATGAATTCATGAAATTCTTAGGCAAATGGATGGAGCTAGAGAATATCATACTAAGTGAGGTAACCCAGACTCAAAAGGTGAATCATGGTATGCACTCACTAATAAGTGGATATTAACCTAGAAAACTGGAATACCCAAAACATAATCCACACATCAAATGAGGTACAAGAAGAAAGGAGGAGTGGCCCCTGGTTCTGGAAAGACTCAGTGAAACAGTATTCAGCAAAACCAGAACGGGGAAGTGGGAAGGGGTGGGTGGGAGGACAGGGGAAGAGAAGGGGGCTTGCGGGACTTTCGGGGAGTGGGGGGGCTAGAAAAGGGAAATCATTTGAAATGTAAATAAATTATATCGAATAAAAAAAACAATTCACAAAAAAAAAAGAAATCACAAAGGGAGACAACTCTGGAGATATAAAACCTTGGAAAGAATTTAGGAGTCATAGATGCAAGCATCAACAATGAATATAAGAGATAGAAGACAGAATCTCAGGTGCTGAAGATACCATAGAAAATATTGATTCAACATTCAAAATAAATACAAAATGCAAAATGCTTGTAACCCAAAACATCCAGGAAATCAAGAATGAAATGAGAAGATGAAAACTAAGGGTTATTGGTATAAAAGAGAACAAATATTTACAACTTAAAGGGCCAGTAAATATCTTCAACAAATTCATAGAAGAAAACTTCCCTAACCTAAAGAAAGATATACCCATGAACATATAGGAAGTCTGCAGAACTCCAAACAGACTGGACCAGAATAGACATTCCTCCTCTCATATAATAATCAAAACAACAAATGCACTAAACAAAGAAAGAATAGTAAAAGCAGTAAGGGAAAAAAAAAGTCAAGTAACATATAAAGGCAGACCTGTCAGAATTATACGAACTTCTCACCAGAAACTATGAAAGCCAGGAGATCCTGAGAAGTACAGACCCTAAGAGAACATAAATTTCAGCCCAGTTTACTATACCCAGCAAAACTCTCAAATACTATAGACAGAGAAAACAAGACATTGCATGACAAAACCAAATTGATACAATATCTTTCCACAAACCCAGTTCTACAAAGGATAATGGGTAGACAATACCAATATAAGGAGGGGAACTATATACTAGAAAAAGCAATAAATTAATCTTCTTCCACAAACCCAAAATAAGACAGCCACACAAACAGAATTCTACCTTCAAAAATGAAAATAACAAGAAGTAACAATCACTTTTACTTAATATATCTTAACATCAATGGTCTCAATTCCCCAATAAAAGACAAAGACTAACAAACTGGATACATAAACAGGACAGAACATTTTGCTGCAGACAAGATACCCACCTCAGTGACAAAGACAGTCACTACCTCAGAGTCAAAGGTTGGAAAATAATTTTCCAAGCAAATGGTCCCAAAAAACAAGCTGGAGTGGCCATTCTTACATCAGATAAAATTGACTTTCAATCAAAAGTTGTCTAAAAAGATAAGGAGGGACACTTCAAACTGGTCAAAGGAAAAATCTACCAAAATGAACTCTCAATTCTGAATATCCATGTTCCAAATGCATGAGCACCCACATTCATAAAGGAAACTTTACTAAAACTCAAAGCATACATTGCACCCCACACAATAATAGTGAGAGACTTCAACAGCCCACTCTCAGCAATGCACAAATCATGGAAACACAAACTAAGCAGAGACACAGTGAAACTAACTGAAGTTATGGACCAAATGGATCTAACAGATATTTACAGAACATTCCATCCTAAAGCAAAAGAATATACCTTCTTCTCAGCATCTCATGGTACCTTCTCCAAAGCTGACCATGTAATTGGTCACAAAACAGGCCTCAACAGATACAAAAAGACTGATATAATTCCATGCACCCTATCAGATCATCATGGCCTAAGACTGGTATTAAGTTCAAACAAAAACAATAGAAAACACATGTACATATTTTTGAGTTGAGCAATGCTTGGTCAAGGAAGAAATAAAGAAATTAAAGACTTTTTAGAATTTAATGAAAATGATGACTAATCATACCAAATCTTATGGGACACAATGAAATCAGTGCTAAGAAGAAAAGTCTTAGCTCTTAGTGCTTCCATAAAGATAATGAAGAGAGCTTACACTAGCAGCTTGACAACATACCTGAAAGCTCTAAAACAAAAAGAAGCAAATGCACCCAAGAGGAGTTGTCAGCACGAAATAATCAAACTCGGGGCCGAAATCAACCAAATAGAAACAAAAAGAACTATACAAAGAATCAACAAAACCAGGAACTGGTTCTTTAAGAAAATCAACAAGACAGATAAACCCTTAGCCAGACTAACCAGACTGCACAGAGGCACTACCCAAATTAATAGAGTCAGAAACGAAAAGGGAGACATAACAACAGAATTGTGGAAATTCAAAAAAATCATCAGATCCTACTACAAGAGCTTATACTCAACAAAACTGGAATATCTGGATGAAATGGACAATTTTCTAGACACATAATAGGCACCAAAGTTAAAACAGAATAAGATAAACCATCTAAATAGCTCCATAAGTCCTGAGGAATTAGAACTAGTTGTTAATAGTCTCCCAACAACAAAAAAAGCCCAGGGCCAGAAGGGTTTAGTGGGGAATTCTATCAGACCTTCAAGAAAGAGCTAATACTGATAGTCTTTTTTCCCAAGACAGGGTTTCTCTGTATATTCCTGGCTGTCCTGGAACTCATTATGCAGAGCAGGCTGGCCTCGAACTCAGAAATCCTCCTGCCTCAGCCTCCCAAGTGGTGGGATTAAAGACGTGTACCACCACCACCCAGCACTGATAGTCTTAAAACTATTCCACAAGATAGAAACACAAGGAACACTAACAAATTCATTCTATGAAGCCACAATAAAGCTGTACCTAAACCAAACAAAGAACAAACAATGAAAGAGAACTTCAAACTAATTTTTCTTATGAACGTTGGTGCAAAAATACTGAGCCAAATTTGGGCTATTTGAATCCAAGAATGCATCAAATGATAATTCACCACAATCAAGTAGGCTTCATCCCAGGGATGCAGGGATAGTTCAATATATGGAAATCCATCAATGTAACCCACTACATAAACAAACTCAAAGAAAAAAAACACATTGTCACTTCATTGGATGCTGAAAAAGATTTTGACAAAATTCAGTATCCCTTCATGATAAAAGTCTTGGAGAGATTAGGAATTCAAAGCCCATATCTAAACATAGTCAACGCAAAATACAGCAAACCAGTAGCCAACATCAAACTAAATGTGGAGAAATGTGAAGCAATCCCTCTGAAATCCAGGACCAGTCAAGGCTGCCCACTCTCTCCCTATATATTCAATATAGTACTTGAAGTCCTAGCTGGAGCAATTAGATAACAAAAGGAGGTCAAAGGTATACAAATTGGAAAGGAAGAAGTCAAAAGAATCACTATTTGCAAATGATATAATCATATACTTAAGTGACTCCAAAAATTCCACTAGAGAACTCCTACAACTGATAAACAACTTCAGCAAAGTGGCTGAATATAAAATTAACTCAAACAAATCAGTAGTCTTCCTATACTCAAAGGATAAAGAAGATGAAAAAGAAAGTAGGGAAATGACACAATTCACAATAGTCACACATATTACATACCTTCGTGTGACTCTAACCAAGCAAGTTAAAGATCTGTATGACAAGCACTTCAAGCCTCTGAAGAAAGAAATTGAAGAAAATCCCAGATGATAGAAAGATCTCCCATACTCACGGATTGGCAGGATTAATATAGTAAAAATGGCCATCTTGCCGAAAGCAATCTACAGATTCAATGCAATATCCACCAAAATTCCAAATCAATTCTTCATAGAGCTAAAAAGAACAATCTGCAAATTCATTTGGAATATCCAAAAACCCATGTTTGTGAAAACTATTCTCCACCACAAAAGATTTCATGGGGGAATCACCATCCCTGACCTTAAGCTCTACTATAGAACAACAAAACAGATAAAAACTGTGTGGTATTGGTACAGAGACAGGCAGAAATATCAATGGAATAGAATTGAAGACCCAGAAATGAAGCCACATACCTACTGTCACTTGATATTTGACAAAGGAGTGGAAACACCCAGTGGAAAAAATATAGCATTTTTAACAAATGGTGCTGGATCAACTGGAAGTCAAGATGTAGAAAAATGCAAATTGACCCATTCTTATCTCCTTGTACAAAGTTCAAATCCAAATGGATCAAGGACCTTCACACACTGAAACTTATAGATGAGAATGTGGGGAAGTCCTTTGAAGACATGGGCACAGGGGAAATTTTCCTGAATTTTCCAATGGCTTATGCTCTGAGAACAAGCATCAACAAATGGGACCTTGTAAAACTGCAAAGCTTCTGTAAGGCAAAGGGCGCTGTCAATAGGACAAAATGGCAACCAAATGTTTGTGAAAAGATCTTTACCAATTCTACAACCAGTAGAGGGCTAATATCCAATGATAAATAGAACTCAAGAAGTTAGACACCAGAGAGTCAAATAACCCTATTAAAAACTGGGGTACAGAGCTAAACAGAGAATTCTCAACTGAGGAAACTCGAATGGCTCTGAAGTACCTAAAGAAATGTTAAGCATCCTTAGTTATCAGGGAAATGCAAATCAAAACAACTCTGAGTTTCCATCTCATGCCAGTCAGAATGACTAAGATGAAAAACTTATGACAGCAGATGCTGGAGACGATGTGGAAAAGAGCAACACTTCTCCATTGCTGGTGGGATTGCAAGCTTGTCCAACTACTCTGGACATTAGTCTGGAGGTTCCACAGAAAATTGGACATAGTACTACCAGAGGACCCAGCTATAACACTCCTAGGCATATAACCAGAAGATGCTCCAACATGTAATAAGAAAGCATGCTCCACTATGTTCATAGCAGCCTGATTTATAATATCAAGAAGCTGGAAAGAACCCAGATGTCCCTCAACAGAGCAATGGATACAGAAAATGTGGTATATTTATACAATGGAATACTACTCAGCTATTACAAAATAATGAATTCATGAAATTCTTAGGCAAATGAATGGAAATAGAAAATATCCTGATGAGGTAACTCAATCACAAAAGAACACACATGGCATGTACTCACTGGTGAGTGGATATTAGCCCAAAAGCTCAAAATAAACAAGTTACAATTCACAGACAACAGGAAGCTCAAGAGAAAGGTAGACCAAAGTGGGGAGTGCTTTGGTTTTTTTGAGAGAGGGAACAAAATACGTACAGGAGCAATTATGGAGACAAATTATGGAGCAGAGACTGAAGGAAAGGCCACCCAGAGACTGTCCCACCTAGGGATTCAGACAGGAAACCATCACCAAACCCAGTCACTATTATGGATGACAAGAAGTGCATACTGAAAAGAGCCTGTTATGGTTGTGTTCAGAGGGACCCTGCCAGAGCCTTACAGATACAGAGGCAGATGTTAGTAGCCAACCATTGGACTGAGCACTGGATCCCCAATGGAGGAGTTGGAGGGAGGACTAGAGGAGCTGAAGGGGTTTGCAGCCCCATGTGAAGAATGACAATGTGGGCCAACCAGATGCCCCAGGGGCTCCCAGGGACTAAGCCATCAACCAAGGGGTACATATGGTTCCAGCCAAAAGTGTGCCAGAGGAATGCCTTGTAGGGCATCAGTGGGAGGAGAGGTCCTTGGTCCTATGAAGGTTGGATAGGTGCCCCAGTGTGGGGAAATCGAGGGGGTATTTGGAAGTGGGTTGGATGGAGGGGCATATTCTTGGAGGTGGGAGGATGCGTTGGGGGCTTTGTGGGAAGAGACAAACAGAGAAAGGGTATAACATTTGAAATGTAAATGAAATATATTCAATAAAAATGTGAAAGAAAAAGTGTACACTAGCCTTAATATAGTCTTATCAAATCCAAACATTAAGTAAGATAGCAGAACTCTGGTTATCACAACTCCCTATTTAATACTAGAGTCATATTTGTAAATACAGTCACATTTAGAGGTAGTAAAAATAAGATTTCAACAGGCTGTCTTGATAATCACAATTAAGTTCAGAAGTATTATAAACTAATGGAGCTGATTTCATCGTAGAATTTTCAAGCTCTGCAGTTACTACAAATAGAATATGTTCAAGAATGTCAAGGCATTCCAACATCAGAAAGAAGCTGTAGCCCTGGCAGGGACCTACTCTTTGGAAACAGTATTCTTTACAGTGAACAAGTACCCTTAAAAAAATTGAATCTGGTAGTTGATTCTTTATTTTACTTAGGCTGGTGCTTTTTAAAGAGCACACATGAAGTAAAGGATGCTTTCAGGAGTATAACCTCAAACTCCTTACTTAGCTTTTTCATATGTTTTCCTTAACCTGAGAAAGTAGTAGCCATGAAGAAATTGTGAAGTTGTCTGTCAAATATAACTTCGTGAAAGTTGATAAGACCCTAAATACAAGGTTGCTGTGGGAAGCAAGGCTAAAATAATAAGAGCCTCATACCGAGAACAAACGAGCAATATCTGTCTGGTTTTCATTACTTTTGCTCCCACCGACAGAGATAAAATTAATTATTCTGAGATAAGCGGAGAAGTCTGTTTATTGAATGTGACATGGTAGATGCAGTTCTGGATTGCAGAATATTGTAATATTAAAGATCAAGGAACTTTTAATGGGTATCAAATGCAATTTTTAATTGAGCCCATTTATTATGCATGTGAGCTGTGTTGAAGATTATCCCAAATCAAAAGATTAGCAAACAGGGTAACAATTAAAACGTGAATCTAATAAGCCAAGTCTTTTTTACTTAGGTTTTTCTTGAAGTATGTTACATGTTAAACAACTACAAATTACATTTGCTGAGAGTTGAAAATGAATGTGTTAGCTCAAAGCCTACTTGCTCATATCTGTCCTCTTTCCTTTGACCTTCAGCTGATATCATAATACTCAGTCTTCATCACAAAGACTTTATTGATACACAGTCGATGTGGAGCCATGACATCTGAATGAAGGATTTGGTATTTGCTATCCAGACGCTTCGCCTTGCTGACTCCATCTGGATGCTTGGCCTTGTTCTTATAAACCATCTGGACTTGCTGCTACACTCTCTATTTTCCATCCAGATGTTTTAACACTAAGTGGACAAAGCATGTGACATAGTTAGTAAAATATAAACACATACAAATAAATAACATTGTGTAAGTAACTGGAGGAGTGACATTATGGCCCCCACTAATCTCAATTTTTTGTAACTTAGTTATGATACAATAGATGTTCCCAGATACATTTAATTTTTAAATATCATATGTCAATGATTAAGGAATATATGAAACAATCATTAACATTTACGGAAACCTTCAAACATTTAAAACATTTTAGTATAGAAAATAAGTACTCTAAAATATTTTACACGAGGTTTACTGCCGTTCACTTGTGAATCTCCCAGTGACCTGTGCCACCTGCAGTCCACTGCCAGGCTGAGCTGCAGACACTCATACATGAAATCCCCCTGGTTCATGCACAGAGAAGCTAGCATGTTTCTGTTACCTCTATACTCCAAAGGTAAGGTCTTGTCACTCAGCTCTTGCATAAACCCAACCAAAAGACTTCCCCTAAATAATACCACAATACACAGATAATGGAGATGATATGTCAGTAGGAGTAGGTCATATTGCAAAACACAAACAATATTAAACGCAAAGACACTCCCATCTACTCACGAAGCCTACTTGCTATATAGAAATGTTGTCCAATGTGAATCACATACAGAAATCTGAAGACGTAGAATATAAAAAAAATTATTAAACTCATTAAGAAATTCAAGAAGTTTAAAGAAGACATGAAAATCAGCTCAAGAATAATCAGAGCTAGTAATAAATGACTGAGTAATGTGGAAGACAAGATAGGTAACTTGAATGAAGTTACGATAACTCGGGGTTTGAAACTGAAATCAGTAAAAAGATAACTACTGATGAGAACTTAAGGTGAAACAAAGATATAATTTAAAAAATTCAAGAGTGTAATTGGAAAACATAGGCCAATGTTTTTCAAAAAAATTAGGTCAGTGGAAGACAAAATAATGAACTAGGAAAAGAATAATTGGGCCACTGAAAGGAAACATGAGGGAAAATGTTAAAAACACATGAATGAAATCAGGTAAGCTTTGGACACCATGAAAAAACCAAATCTTAAACTTATAATACTAAATTAATATAAACCCAATATCATTGTTACAGACCAGTTCATGTGTACTATAAGACAAGACTTTTCAAAATTAATGAAAGATGTATGCGGGCAAAGGACAAGAAGTACACAAAATATAAAAATGATAGGATCAGGAAATAAATTTATCATGACACACTATAGTTAAGATAGTAAATATAAAACACAGAAAGTAAAAGTTGCAAGGAGCAAGAAAGCACAAGTCATCTATAAAGGCAGACTTATCAGAATAATAGCTGATTTCTCAATAAGAATTTAAAATCCAAACAGAACCTGGAGCAATATATTTTAAATTAGAAAATTGATGCCATTCTAGAACAGTGTGCCGAGTAAAATATCAAATTTATAGACATTTGATTAAAAACATGTGTTCCAGTAGCTAAAGTGCTACATGACACAGTAGTGTATAACATGTAACTTCACTGTTTCTTGTAGCTCCGTGAGGTTATGTAGAAAAAAATGCTAACTTATTAAGAATAGATATTTGAAAATTTTGTAGTTTACTACACTCATATACACAGATTATTGTTTAGCTATTTGTTATTTCATTTCTTTTGTTTTTACTGTTGTTGCTTTTCTTCTTCTTCCTCCTCCTCCTCCTTCTTCATCTTTTTTCTCTTGTTTTTTTTTTTTTTTCTTCTTCTTGTAGGGTCAAGGAGAACATGACCTCAGGTAGGTAGAGATGTGGGGAGCATGGACATAGAGTTGATGAGGGTAAAAAAAATAGGATGAAAGGATACTGAATAAGGAAATTAAGAAAAACCTAAAAGTAAAAATAACCACTAAGACTACTTATGAAAAGATGTAAGTTTAGATAACATGGGTTAAAAGAGGACAAAGGGATAGGATCGTCGCTGAATTGTATTTGTACCTACATTTCCAAAGGCCAACTGTGAAAAGGGCTATAGAAGACCCAAACAATTCCACAAAACCTCATTAAGAAAAATAAAGATTTTACTTTTTAGAAACTGAATGTTTGAAAGCTTAATATTTATAAGTGACAGGGAGCTACTGACCCAGCAGGAATAAAGTGATCATCTGTCTACTTTCACAATATGATTGGATATGCCATGTATCTCAGATGTAAGGGATCAAAGACGAAATTGTACAGCCATTAGCAAAGATATCACTCAACCCAAAAGAGATCATAGCTTAAACAAGGACAGAATTGAAGGAACGAAAACGTACAAGATTGCTTCAGGAGACAGGGGTTAGAATTTATAAGACTAAAGAACAGTTGTTTATAGTAGATGAAAGGCAGAGAGACTAAAGATTACTCTCAGATATCTGGCATTAGCAGGCAATGCCAATTCCAGCAGTACAGACGGAAGGCAAGCAGGAGGAGGAAAGCTGAGGGTCCTCGAAGTGACTGCAAGCATCATAGTTATTGTCTAAAGTTTCTATGAACCCTTTGATGCCTTAACAATCCAAGCTGCCCATAATGCAGATAGATGTAAACACTACTTTTGCAGTGGTAGCAAGTCGTTTCTGCTTGAATTTTTATTCTTATGTAAAAATATTGTTTGTCTTTAAAACGGTGGCTCTCTTGTTCCAACAGTCAATAACTGCTGACTTTACTACTATGATCTCATGAAGAGACCTTCACTTGGATGTTTGAATGCAGGTCTAGGAGGTACCTGAGTTAATCCCTCTTCAGTGGAGGTGGGCTTGAATACATCCTCTCAGGAGTTTGCTGGCACCTTCCTCATGCAAGGACAAAGAAGGTTACTGTGATAAAGAGGGAAGCTACCTGAATCACTGCTTTCAGTGCAGGGAGGCTATTTAAAAAGCCAAGGATTGAGTCAGGCTAACAGCTAGCCAAGAAGCTTAAGTGATTTAAGTTAGCGTATACACAGGGTAGATATAAATGATATTCCAGAACAGACATTGCCTGTGTTTTCAGATAAACTTTTTCTAGCCAGTTTTCTAAAGGGAAAAAGGTAGAAATTCTGATAAGGTAGAAGTATACTGACTAACACGCTACTCATGCCTCTTTTTCTTGTTGCATGCAGATGGGGGCAGCCATTCCTGTTTCTATTAGTCAAGAACTATTTTTTTGAAACCCTGCAGTATTATATTTTATGCAAAAGTGACTGTGGAACTTTGATCTATATCAGTATATATGAATGAATGTATCCATAAACACACACACACACACACACACACACAGAAAGAGAGAGAGAGGGGGGGGAGGGAATAATGGGAAAGGGAATTACAAAAGGAAGGACTGATTTAAGGGCCATATTTTTACTAAAAATGTCAAATTCTGCTTTAATGAAGAAAGATTAGAGAGAATATTAGAGAGAAAGATAACTAAAATCAAGTAACCAGAATAGATCTTTAACTTTTAAATTGGGTATTTTTTGACATTTGTCTTGTTTTGTACTAAGTTTTATTGACCTTTGTCAACTATACAAAATTTTTGTTTCTGCAGTGTAGTTATTTACTTCCACTTTACATAGATTTTTTTTAATTCTTGACAAGAATCCATCTAGATATCGCCATAGGTAATTCAGCTCTGAGAGAGAAAGTTTTCAGACCCTCTCTCTTCGGTATGTTGTTGGTTGTAGCCTTATTACACTGAGGAAAGTTCTTTCCATACCTCATTTTTTATGATTATTTTTTTGAATAAAGAGATGTTGGAAGTTATCAGTGCTTCTGGGCTAATAAACACTTATCATGGAGTGATAGCATGAGCATACCATGTGTATTCTTCTGTGATTAGGTTACCTCACTCAGGATGATATTTTCTGGTTCCATCCATTTGCCTAAGAATTCATTATTTTTTAATAGCTGAGTAGTAATCCATTGTGTAAATATACCACATTTTCTGTATCCATTGCTCTTTTGAGGGACATCTGTGTTCTTTCTAGCTTCTTGCTATTATAAATAAGGCTGCTATGAACATAGTGGAGCATGTATCCTTATTACATGCTGGGAAATCCTCTGGGTACATGCCTAGGAGTGTTATAGCTGGGTCCTCTGGTAGTACTATGTCTAACTTTCTGAGAAACTACCAAATTGATTTCCAGAGTGATTGTACCAACCAGTACCCCAGAGCTCCCAGGGACTAAACCACCAACGAAAGAATACACATGGAGGGACTCATGGTTCCAGCTTCATGTGTAGCAGAGGATAGCCTTGTTGGACATCAAAGGGAGAAGAGAGGAGAAGCCCTTGGTCCTGTGAAGTCTTGTTGCTCCAGTGTAGCAGAATGCCAGGATAGGGAAGCAGGAGTGAGTGGGTTGGTGATGAGGGGGGGAAGGATGGGATAGTGGGTTTTTGGAAGGGAAACCAGGAAAGGGGATACCATTTGAAATGTAAATAAAGAAAATATCTAATAAAAAAAGAAAGTATCAGTGACTTTATGTTCCCCTTTTAATGATATAGCTTCTGCCCTTCCTTCTTTTCATGTATTAGATCATAGATTTCATCCAGATTGTTGAACCATTCTTTTATCAATGTAGTATTATACTGAGTTGGATAATATTCCATTAAAGAACTATGTAACTGTGTTACATATATTTGTGTGTAGATTTATGTTTATATATTTATTTATACAGTTTTGCCATCAGACCATATCATACTGAGTGTTGGCAAGATAGTGAAAATAGGTTCCCTTTCTAATTTACACACACATATGTGTGTGTTTAGTACCATATATATCCCATATATGATGTACTTATACATATTATATATATTTTATTCATTTATTGCCAATTTTTCAAGATGATAAGAAAATTCACAGTTGCTCTTTATATCAACCGCTGTCTCAATGATAAAGAAGTATCCTGTCACAGGTTTTAAAATGTGATGCATCCCTCTAGCTTCCAGGGTTATTGGAAATTCTCTGGCTTGGAAAGCTTATCATTATTGAGCCAAGCTTGCAGGTGTGTGTTATATCTGGAACAAGGAAAGCAATAGCTGTCTTTGTCTCTTATACTAATTAGACAAATGAGATGAATTATGTAAAATATTCTAAGCCTTAAGATTTTTAAATATGAAAAAATAATGTAGAGCAAACCAATAAATTTTAAACATTAACTGAAAAAAATAATTTTGTTTTTATTTGTTTAAATAAAACTTGCTAAAATTTGATATATATTGATCTATTTTTATGTAACTGCTAGGAAAAATGTCTGAATTGAATATATCATTTTATGTTTGTTTACAGATTTATTAGGAAAGATTACAGATACCCTATTATGTATTCTATTCTTTTCTCCCATGGCTTTCCTACATAACTGAGGTTTGTATTTTCTACTCTGTGTAGCCTAGAAAAGCCTCAAGCTCACCAGCCTCTTTGCTCAGGTTTCTAAACTCCAAATACATAATTAAGTGGTACTTGTTCAGTTTATCTAAAGGTTTTTAATACATGCATACGTGACATAATGTTCTGGTCAACAAATGATATAATATAGTGATTTTCACTTGATGTTATAATTGAGCTAAATTTTCTACTGTCAAGTGTCATAAGACTAATTTCATAGTGCTAAGTGTCACCATATGTTTGTAGTGAGGATAGTATAAGCAATCTTAAAGCACTGCCAGGCATATAAAAGCAGATTATACATAGCTACATTTAGTACAACATACTTTAACATGAGAAGTGATCATGTTAGTAATTTATGCAGTGGTATATTATGTGTAGCCTGTGCATTTTAACTTTTAAAGGTAATTGCCCATTCCCAACACATGCTCTGTTGAGCTCATTATAGCCTCATAACCTTTGTGTTTGTCTGATGATTGTGTATTTTTCATTCTAATCTTGACTCCTTTATATACTTTTCTGTATAATGACCACAATTCATGCAACAATCACTGTTAGTGTTGAAAGTAAGAGGTCAGAGCAAATCTTTATTGCAAAATCACAATTAGAAGTAATTAAGACATGTAAGGATAGAAAAGGCAGTGGTGATTATTGCTTCTATGATATGTCTTTTTGTACCTCAGATTGCTACCTAGAAGAACAGGGAATGGAGACAGAGCTGCTAACTGATTTACTTTGCTAAAAATATCAAGAACAATACAAATCCCTGAAGGACTTACACCAAAATCACTACATCTCCAAACTCATATGAAAGAAAGGGCAGATATTTCGATCAGTATTAATAAAACCATAGCAAAATCAATACAACGGTTTTGAAAAAATATGCTGGACCTAATGATGATGTTGAAATTACTGCTGCAGCTTTAGTAATTCAAGAATAATTATTCATTTCATAATATGAATGAGAATATTTGTAATAAGTTTGCTGGTTGTGATACTGAAGCAGCTATAGACATTTCAGAAAATATTGAGGCTGAACATGGAGGAAAGCTATTTGCCAGGGGACAATTTTGTTATGAATGAGTTAGCCATTTTGGAAATGGGTAGCTAAAAGCTGCTTCATCTATGAGGGAGCTGAGCCAATACTTGGTTTACTTTGAAGCAATGTTACAGATTTTTGACCAAATTCCTGGTGCTGTAAGAAACCAGGGGTCTCAAAGGCCTATCACTAAGTACACAATGTAGTTTTGTTCAGAAGCACTTACCAGCTAGGGATACGTTAGTCTCTCTTCAATGGGTTCTCCTGACATGCTGTGTCAGCAAAACAGGCTAGGACTGTGAAAAATAATATTCCTTTCAGGATTTTGCTTATAATTGTTAATGATCCATTATTCCTGATAAGATTCATCCCAGTATTTAGCTGGGTTCTGCTCTCAAACACTGTTGTTTTTGATCAAACTATTTGAACAGGAATTGAATAAATTTGAGGGAATAGCTCTAAATATGTTGCTACATTAACTGAAGAATATGCTGAAAACACATTGACTCAGTTATTGAGTACATCAGAAAACTTACTGAGCTTTTTTGCAGTTGTATAAAAGAATGTACATGCTTTTTAAAGAAGAACTGAAGAGATTCATCATCACAAAAATATATTCTTCAAGGATAAGAAGGAAGGAAAAAATCTATAGCCTATGATGAAATAGTAACTTCTATCCTGGTGTAGTTAAGGATAGAATATAGGACCCCAAAGAACTGGATAGAAGAGCCAACTATAATGGAAAAGAGATTGCAGGGAATAAAACTGGAAAAAAAAAGGAGTGAAGTTTTACAGTGAAAGATTGTGAAGCTTTGAAAGTATCAACAAATCCTTAAAACCTGCATAGCCTGCAGCAAATGGAACCCCAGTACTGAGGGAAAAGGACATTCCATAGTTCATAACTCAGGATCTGACTTCTATTGATAATCATGACAAATGAAGTATTAGTTTTCTCCAATGGAGACTCAATGGGATTACAAACCATTGGCAGGTTCCATGACCAGCAATAAATGGACAGAACAAAACAAACTTACATTTTGGAGGTTCTTTGTCTTATAATATTTTGTCAGGCAATTTTCCTTTCTTTTTTCTTCTCTTTCTTTTCCTTTTTCCTTACAGGTTCTGGGCTGCATATTATAGCTTTCACATTTTTTGTTGTTTTTATTGGATTGCTTTGTCTTTCTGCATCTGCAAAACACAAAGGTATTTCTGCTCTGGTCTAGTTTGTTTGGAGTTCTGTAGGATTCTTGGATGTTCATGGACTTCTCTCTCTTTAGGTTAGGGAAGTTTTCTTCCATAATTTTGTTGAAGATATTTGCTGGCCCTTTAAATTGTAAATCTTCACTCTCTTCTATACCTATTATCCTTAGGTTTGATCTTCTCATTGTGTCCTTGTTTTCCTGGATGTTTTGGGTTACAAGCTTTTTGCATTTTGCATTTTCTTTGACTGTTGAGTCAATGGTTTCTATGGTATCTTCAGCATCTGAGATTCTTTCTTCTATCTCTTGTATTCTGTTGTTAATATTTGTATCTATGACCCCTGATTTCTTCCCAAGGTTTTCTATCTCCAAAGTTGTATCCCTTTGTGATTTCTTAGTTGTTTCTACTTCTGTTTTTAGATTTTGGGTAGTTTTCCTTAGTTCCTTCACTTGTTTGTGTTTTCCTGTAATTCTTTAAGAAGAATTTCCTCTTTCATGACTTCTGCCCGTTGACCCAAATTCTCCTATATTTCTTTCAGTGAATTTTGTATTTCCTCTTTATTGGCTTCTTTCTGTTAACCCATATTCTCCTGAATTTCTTTAAGTGATTTTGTTTTTCCTTTGTAAGGCTTCTACCTTTTGACTCATGTTCTCCTGTATTTCCTAAATAGATTTATTTATGTCCTTCTTGTAATCCTCTAATAGCATCATAAGATGTGATTTTAAATCCAAATCTTGTTTTTCTGGTGTGTTGGGGTATCTAGGACTTCCTGTTGTGGGAGAATTGGGTTCAGATACTGCCATATTGCCTTGATTTCTGTTAGTAATGTTCTTACGTTTGCCTTTTGCCATCTGGCTATCTCTGGCTTTAGTTGGTCCTGGTGTCACTGGCTGGTGCTTGAACCTCCTGTGAGCCTATAAGGCTATTTCTGCACCTCTGGAAGACTGGGTTTCCCTAGCAGAGATTGCTGATGGGTTGCCCTACCCTTGGATGCCATTGGAGTCCTGGTGTGCCTTGCCCCAAGCAATGTTATACTCGGGTTGTCTCTGTGTACCTCGTGTTGCTTGTCTGGTCCATCCAGGAGTAAAGGTGGCAGAAGCTGTAGGGACCCCTTCCAAGTGCTGATCACTCTGCAGGGTAAACGTCCCCAAACAGGGGTGGCACACAGACAACCTGCAGAGCTTCCCAATCCTTGGGCAGCAGGCAGAAGCCTGGTGGGCTCTGTCCTGAGCAATGTTAAACTCGGGATAACTCTGTGTACCTGGTATTGCCTGTCTGGTCATTCCTGGAACAAAGGTGATGGAGGCTGCTGGTGCCTTTTCAATTATACTTTCTTTATCCACCCCCCCCACCCACCCACACACACTTTCCTGCTCTTTTTTTATGAATACATTTTTTTAAATTTCCTTTAAAAATGAGATCTCAGTTCAGTTCAAGTTGGCCATTCCACAAAGTACTAATATTTCAAAGCAACATATTGCATACTATAAATGTAGATAGTTGTAATGGTTAAAAATTAACTGCCAGCTGTGATAATACACCAATATATTCCTGATAATCAGCAAAATCTTGTGAGATATGAACTTGCTTTTATCCTGGGCGAATTATTGTGGCCCTGTGTGAACTAAAGTGACCAATTAGCACAGATAAATGAGAGATTCACTCTTTTATTTTTTTCTTCAACTCATTTCCAGTCTTCTATTAACCCTTTCTTGTTATATTTTTCTTTTTTAAACATAGGTTTAGAGTATGTGGAACTGAATATCTTCAATGAGCTGTAGATGTGAAGGTAGACAGGATCTTGATAATGATGGGATCCTGTCAAGGCAAAGAGTAATAAGTGTTTGTGTATTGATTTTTAATGAAATAATGCAAGTTAGAGAAAATTAAGTAATAAGTGCTTATAAAATAATTTTTTTTAAATTTTTATTGATTTGTTTTGAATTTAAAAACATGCATCCTAGGAGAACCAGACGAGCAGTGGCAGCAGCAGCAGGCAGGTCCTGTGCCCGCTACCACTGGCTACCACCAGCCAGCCTCACTGTGAGCAGCATCAGAGTTACAGTGCTTTTTACCACACTGAAGCCACATTAGATCTCTGCCTCCTGCTAGCCAGTTAGGAGAGGTGCTCCACCATCTTGGCTCCTAGATGCCAAAGCGATCTGACAGTGCAAGGTACACTTGAATCTAAACCCGTCAGGCTCTGGCTTGTAACCAGGCCCTGGGCATCTCAGTGGGCCATCTGTGTGACAACCTGGCCAGGAGGTCATTTGCCCTGCAGACTGCCCACAACTTGCAGGGCGCAGGATGACATCTTGGCTACCAGATGCCAGAGACAAAGCGAGATAGCAGACATAGACCAAGGCTAACATCACTTGGGTCTAAGCCTGGCAGGCTTTTGCAGTACCCAGGTCCTGGGCAGCTCGGTCGGCTATCTATGTGCCAACCAGGCCAGGAGGTTGTGTGCCCTGCAGACTGTCCAGCAATTGCAGGGGCATGCACCGCCATCTTGGCTACCAGACACCAGAGAGATCTATCAGACAAAGTCAGTTAGCAGACATAGCCCAAGTTGAACATCACTTGGGTCTAAGTGTGAAAGGCATTGGCCTGCACCCAGGCCCTGGGAAATTTAGTAGGCCATCTGTGTGCCAACCCACCAGGAATTCGTTTGCCCAGCAGAATGCCCAACACTTGCAGGGGCACGCCACCATCTTAGCTACATGACAGAACCAGTTAGCAGACATAGCCCGAGGTGAACATTGCTCAGGCCTAAGCCTGTGAGGCTTTTACCTGGACTCAGGGCCTGGGCAGCTAGGCCAGCTGTGTGTGCACCAAACCAGTTGGGGGATCTTTTGCCCTGCAGAGGGAATAGCACTCGGAAAAGGTCCCTGCTGCATCCACCATCATCACTCCCTGAAGGAGCAAACCGGCAACACCAGGTTCACAGAGACAACTTGGGGCAGGGCACACTAGGGCACCAAGAGTACCCAAGAGGAGGGCAGCACATCAGCAATCTGTGCCAGGGGAAACCCGGTAATCCAGTGTTGCAGAAATAGCCTTACAGGTTCACAGGAGGTTCAAACACCAGCCAGTGACAACAAGACCAACTAACACCAGAGATAACAAGATGAAAAAAGGCAAACGTAGAAACATTACTAACAGAAGTCTAGGCAAGATGGCAGTGTCTGAACCCAATTCTCCAATAAGAGCAAGTCCTGGATACTCCAAAACACAAGAAAAACAAGATCTGGATTTAAAATCACTGGTCATGATGCTGCTAGAGGAACACAATAAGGACATAAATAAATCTCTAAAAGAAATACAGGGAAACATGAATAAGTTAGAAGCCCTTACAATGGAAACACAAAAAAAAAAAATCAGTTAAAGAAATTCAGGAGAATAAGGGTCAAGAGAATGAAGCCAATAAAGAAGAAATGAAAAACAAAAATGTAAAGAAATGGAGGAGAAATTGAGTCAACAGGCAGAAGTCATGGAAGAAGAAACACAAAAATCTCTTAAACAATTAAAGGAAAACACAAACAAACAAATGAAGGAACTGAGCAAAACCATCCTGGATCTAAAAACTGAAGTAGAAACAACTAAGAAATCACAAAGGGAGACAATTTTGGAGATAGAAAACCTTGGGAAGAAATCAAGGGCCATAGATGCAAATATCAACAATAGAATACAAGAGATGGAAGAAAGAATCTTAGATGCCGAAGATACCATAGAAACCATTATTGACTCAACAGTCAAAGAAAATGCAAAATGCAAAAAGATTGTAACCAAAAATGTTCAGGAAATCCAGGACACAATGAGAAGACCAAACCTAAGGATTATAGGTATAGAAGAGAGTGAAGATTTACAACTGAAAGGGCCAGCAAATATCTTCAATAAAATTATGGAAGAAAACTTCCCTAACCTAAAGAGAGAGATGCCCATGAATATACAAGTAGCCTCCAGAACTCCAAACAGACTGGACCAGAGCAGAAATATATACTGTCACATAATAATCAAAATACCAAATGTACTAAACAAAGAAAGAATATTAAAGGCAATAAGAGGAAAAGGCCAAATAACATATAAAGGAAAAGGCCAAGTAACATATAAAGGAAAACCTATCAGAATTGCACTAGACCTCTAACCAGAGACCATGAAAGCTAGAAGATCCTGGGCAGATCTCATGCAGACTCTAAGAGAACAAAAATGTCAGCCAAGACTACTATACACAGCAAAACTCTCAATCACCATAGATGGAGAAACCAAGATATTCCACGACAAAACCAAGTTTACACAATATCTTTCCACAAACCCAGCCCTACAAAGAATAACAGGAGGAAAACTCCAATACAAGGAACGAAACTACACCCTGGAAAAAGCAAGATAGTAACCTTCTTTCAACAAACCCAAAAGGAGGTAACCACTCAAATATAAAAATAACATCAAAAATGACAGGAAGTAATAATCACTATTCCTTAATATCTCTTAACATCAATGGACTCAATTCCCCAATAAAAAGACATAGACTAACAGACTGGATAAGGAAACAGGGCCCTACATTTTGCTGCATACAGGAACCACACCTCAGTGTCAAAGTCAAAAACTACCTTGAGTAAAAGGCTGGAAGACAATTTTACAAGCAAATGGTCTCAAGAAACGAGCCGGAGTAGCCATTCTAATAGCAGATAAAATTGACATTCAACCTAAAGTCATAAAAAGAGACTCAGAAGGACACTTCTTGCTGGTCAAAGGAAAAATCCAACAAGAAAAACTCTCAATCCTGAAAATCTATGCTCCAAATACAAGGGCACACTCATTCATAAAAGAAACTTTACTAAAGCCCAAAGCACACATTGCACCTAACACAATAATTGTGGGTGACTTCAAAACTCCACTCTCTTCAATGGACTGATCAGGAAAACAAAAACTAAACAGGGACACAATAAAACTAATTGAAGTTTTGGACAAATTGGATTTAACTGATATTTATAGAACATTTCATCCTAAAGCAGAAGAATATACCTTTTTCTCAGCACCTCATGGTACCTTCTCCAAAATTGATGATATTAATTGGTCACAAGACAGACCTCAACAAATATAAAAAGATCGAACTAATCCCATGCCTCCTATCAGATGACTATGGAGTAAGAGTGGTCTTCAATAGTAACAAAAACAGAAAGCCCACATACACTTGGAGGGTGAACAATATTCAATGATACCTTGGCCAAAGAAGAAATAAAGAAATCAAAGACTTTTTTAGAATTTACGAAAAATGAAGGTACAATATATCCAAATCTTAGGGGCACAATGAAAGCAGTGCTAAGAGGAAAACTCATAGCCCTGAGTGCCTCCAAAAAGAAATGGGAGAGAGCATACACTAGCAGCTTAATGGAACACGTGAAAGCTCTGGAACAAAAAGAAGCTAATTCACCCAGGAGGATTTGAAGGCAGGAATCATCAAATTCAGGGTTGAAATCAATCAAGTGGAAAAAAAGAGAACCATACAGAGAATCAACAAAACCAGGAGCTGCTTTGTCTTAGTCAGGGTTTCTATTCCTGCACAAACAGCATGATCAAGAAGCAAGTTGGGGAGGAAAGGGTTTATTCAGCTTACACTTCTGCATTGCTCTTCATCACAAAAGGAAGTCAGGACTGGAACTCAAGCAGGTTAGGAAGCAGGAGCTGATGCAAAAGCCATGGAGGGTTGTTCCTTACTGGCTTGCTTCCCCTGGCTTGCTCAGCCTGCTCTCTTATAGAACCGAAGAGCAGCAGCCCAAAGGTAGTACCACCCACAATGGGCCCTCCCCACTTGATCACTTACGCCCCACAGCTGGATCTCATGGAGGTACTTCCCCAACTAAAGCTCCTTTCTCTGTGATAACTCCAGCCTGTGTCAGTTGACACACAAAACTAGCTAGTACAATTGACCTCTTGTCAACTTGACAAACAAACACATCACTATTAAGCCTCAACCCTTACTTTCTTATTCATCCCCACGATCTAAATTACTTTAAAAGTCCCACAGTCTTTACATATTAAAAGTTCAACCGCCTTAAAATGTCCAATATCTTTAAAATTTAAAGTCTTTTATAAATTCAAAGTCTTTTAACTGTGGGCGCCACTAAAGTACTTTCTTCTTTCAAGAGGGAAACATATCAGGGCACAGTCACATCCAAAATAAAAACTCAAACACCAATGGTTCAATGTCTGGGATCCAACTCACGATCTTCCAGGCTCCTCTATGGTCTTGGGTCACTTCTCCAGTCCTGCCCTTTGTAGCACACAGCTTATCTTCTAGGCTCCAGCTGCCTGCACTTCACTGGTGCTGCTGTTCTTGGTGGTCATCTCATGGCACTGGCATCTCTAAAGCACTGCTGACTTCTGCTGTACTAGGTTTCACCAATAGCCTATCATAGGGTCTCTTTATGGTGACAAGCCTCTGCTCCTATGCATGATCCATTCAGTCCTGGGCCTTCAACTGCAACTGAGGTTGCACCTTCACCAATGGCTTTCCATGGCCTCTCACTGTGCCAAGAGCCTCAGCTGCTCTACATGACCCTTTCATGCCTTCAAAACCAGTACCACCTGGGTGACTCTTAGACAGTACCAAGTCCAGCCACAGCACAAAATACAACTGTAGCTATCTCTGGAACACAGCCTCTGTGCTCTCAGAAAACACTTCCCAGAAGACTTCACCTCAGTGATGCTGGTCTCTTCTTAATCAAGGCTAATTTCTTAGCTCCAGCTAACCAGCATCAATAGTCCCAGTACCACAAGGTTTGCTTTAGTGGTTCTGATATCTTGTTAATCACAACTGATTCTTCAGCCCCAGCTAAGCAAAACCACAGAATCTTCACAATCCAAACATGGTCCCTTTAAGAGTCTTTAATCTTCCCTCTGAAATTTCACAAGCCAGGCTAATATCTTCTGCACTGTTCTTAACATTGTCTTCCAAGCTCCTACAGAACTTTCTACAGAGCTCTTAATATCCTAATGGCGTTTCTAGCTCAAAGTTCTAAAATCCTTCCACAGTCCTCCCCAAAACATGGTCAGGTTGTCACAGGAAGACCCCACTATGCTGGTACCAATTTATCTTAGTCAGGGTTTCTATTCCTGCACAAACATTATGACCAAGAAGCAAGTTGGGGAGGAAAGGGTTTATTCAGCTTACACTTCTGCATTGCTGTTCATCACCAAAGGAAGTCAGGACTGGAACTCAAGCAGGTTAGGAAGCAGGAGCTGATGCAGAGGCCATGGAGGGTTGTTCCTTACTGGCTTGCTTCCCCTGGCTTGCTCAGCCTGCCCTCTTATAGAACCCAAGAGCACCAGCCCAAAGGTGGTACCACCCACAAGGAACCCTCCCCACTTGATCACAAATTGAGAAAATGCCCCACAGCTGGATCTCATCGAGGCACTTCCCCAACTAAAGCTCCTTTCTCTGTGATAACTCCAGCCTGTGTCAAGTTGACACACAAAACAAAAGAAGTACATGCTTCTTTGAGAAAATCAACAAGATAGATAAACCCTTAGCCAGACTAACCAAAGGGCACAGAGACAGTAGTCAAATTAACAAAATTAGAAATAAAAGGGGGGATATAACAACAGAAAATGAGGAAATTCAAAAAAATCAACAGATCCTAATACAAAAGCCTATACTCAACACAACTGGAGAATCTGGAGAAAATGGACAATTTCCTAGACAGATACCAAATACCAAAATTAAATCAGGATCAAATAGATCATCTAAACAGTCCCATAACCCCTAAAGAAATAGAAGGGGGTCATAGCAACTGTTTCAACCAAAAAAAGCACAGGACTAGATGGTTTCAGTGCAGAATTCTATCAGAAACAGAAGGAACACTACCCAACTCCTTCTATGAAGCTACAATTACACTGATACCAAAACCACAAAAAGATTCAACAAAGAAAGAACTTCAGGCCAATTTCCCTTATGAATATCGATGCAAAAATACTAAATAAAATTCTTGCCAACCGAATCCAAGAACACATCAAAAATGATCATCCACCATGATCAAGAAGGCTTCATCCCAGGGATGCAGGGATGGTTCAATATAAGGAAATCCATCAATGATATCCACTACATAAACAAGCACAAAGATAAAAACCACATGGTCATTTCATTGGATGCTGAGAAAGCATTGGACAAAATTAAGCATCCTTTCATGCTTAAAGTCTTGGAAAGAACAAGAATTCAAGGCCCATACCTAAACATATTAAAAGCAATATAGAGCAAGCTGGTAGCCATAATCAAACTAAATGTAGAGAAACTTGAAGCAATCCCACTAAAATCAGGGAATAGACAAGGCTGCCCCTCTCTCCTTATCTTTTCAATATTGTACTTGAGGTACTAGCTAGGACAATTACACAACATTAGGAGGTCAAAGGGATACGAATTGTAAAGGAAGAAGTCAAACTATCACTATTTGCAGATGATATGATAGTCTACTTAAGTGACCCAAAAAAATTCCACCAGAAAATTCCTATAGCTGATAAACAACTTCAGCTAGTAGCAGGTTATAAAATCAACACAAGCAAATCAGTAGCCTTCCTATATTTAAAAGATAAGCAGGCTGAGAAAGGAATTAGGGAAATGACACCCTTCACAATAGCCACAAACAAAATAAAGTAACTTGGTGTGACTCTGACCAAACAAGTGAAAGATTTGCATGACAAGAACTTCAAGTCTCTGAAGAATGAAATGGAAGAAGACCTCAGAAAATGGAAACATCTGTCATGCTTGTGGATTGGCAGCATTAATATAGTTAAAATGGCCATCTTAACAAAAGCAATATACAGATTCAATGCAATACCCATCAAATTCTCAACTCAGTTCTTTATATAGTTAGAAATAACAGTTCTCAAATTCATCTGGAATAACAAAAAACCCAGGATAGGTAAAACTCTTCTCAACAACAAAAGAAATTCTGGGAAATCAGTATCCCTGACCACAAGCAATACCATAGAGCAATAGTGTTAAAAACTGCATGGTATTGATGCAGTGACAGGCAAGCAGATCAATGGAATAGGATTGAAGATCCAGAAATGAACCACACACCTATGGCCACTTGATCTTCGGCAATGGGCCTGAAAACATCCAGTGGAAAAAAGATAGCCTTTTCAACACATGGTGCTGGTTCAACTGGAGGTCAGCATGCAGAAGAATATGAATTGATCCATCCTTTTCTCCTTGTACTAAGCTCAACTCCAAATGGATCAAGGACCTCCACATAAGCCAGGCACACTGAAGCTAATAGAAAAGAAATTGGGAAGACCATTGAGGACATTGGTAAAAGGGGAAAGTTCCTGAACAGAACACCAATAGCATATGCTCTAAGATCAGGAATTGACAAATGGGACCTCATAAAATTACAAACTTTTTGTAAGGCCAAGGACACCATCAAAAGGACAAATCGGCATCCAACAAATTGGGAAAAGATCTTCACCATCTCTACATTTGACAGAGGGCCAATATCCAATATATACAAAGAACTCAAGAAGGTAGACCACAGAAAACCAAATAACCCTATTAAAAATGGGGTACAGAGCTCATCAAAGAATTTTCTCCCGAAGAACTTCAGATGGCTGAGAAGCATCTTAAAAAATGCTCAACATCATCAGTCATCATGGAAATGCAAATCAAAACAACCCTGAGATTTCACCTTACACCAGTCAGAACGGCTAAGATTAAAAACTCAGGAGACTGGAGGTGTTGGCGAGGATATGAAAAAAGAGGAACACTCCTCCATTGCTGGTGGGAATGCAAATTGGTACAACCATCCTGGAAATCATTTTGGCGCTTCCTTAGAAAACTGGGCACCTCACTTACAGAGGACCCTGCTATACTACTCCTGGCATATACCCAGAGGATTCCCCAGCATGTAATAAGGATACATGCTCCACTATGTTCATAGCAGCCCTATTTATAATAGCCAGAAGCTGGAAAGGACCCAGGTGTCCCTCAACAGAGGAATGGATACAAAAAATGTAGTATATATACACCATGGAGTAGTATTCAGCCATTAGAAACAATGCATTCATGAAATTCTTAGACAAATGGATGGAGTTAGAGAACATCACCCTAAGTGAGGTAACCCAGTCTCAAAAGAACACTCATGGTATGCACTCACTGATAAGAGAATATTAGCCTAGAAACTTGGAATACCCAAGACATAATCCACATATCAAATGGTGTCCAAGAAGAAAGGAGGAGTAGCCCCTGGTTCTGGAAAGGCTCAGTGCAGCAATATTCTGGGCAATACCAGAATAGGAAAGTGGGAAGGGGTGGATGGGGGAATAGGGGGAGGGAAGAGGGCTTATGGGACTTTTGGGGAATGGGGAACCAGAAAAGGAGAAATCATTTGAAATGTAAAGAAAAAATACATCGAGTTAAAAAAAAAAAAAAAGGAAAAAAGACATGCATCCTTCAATTTCCTTCCATATCAATCCTCTACCCTTCAAATCTCCCCCTCTCTGGAAACTATAGCTTTCATGGTGTGTCACACAGTATACTCTTGTCCAAATAGCTCACTTACAAGTGTTCATTACAATGATTCATTGGTCTGGTTTGAAGCCTCTGTCTTCTGCAACAAGATGGACACTGTATCATCATCAGGAATCTTTTCTGACATCCTGCTGTTGCCCTGTGTCATGGAGACCTGCAGCTTTGGTTCTGGAGAACGGGCCCCTTCACAAACTCCACCAAGTTATGATAGAGTAGACATGAGGCAGGCAACTCAAAGCCCTGTATCTGGGCTTGGGTGATGGCTGAGTTGGTCATCCTGTCAGTTTTCCTGTACCCATGACACCAAGGTCAGCTATACCAGAAAAGGGGTGTGACCAGCTCTCCTCTACTTACACCATCCAGCCCAACTTTCCAGTGCTCTTCCACTCCTATGCTACTAGGACCAGCTCTCCTGGGCTGCCCAAGTGAGGGGCAGGAGCATCTTTTTAGCACTAACAAGATTAGGACCAGCTTTCCCACAGCCATGACCCCAGTGCCAGATTTCCGGCCCTCACTCCACCAGGACCTTCTCTCTTAGGCTTCCCAGGTGAGGTGCAGTGCCACCTTTTCCACGTGTTGTAGCTGGCAAGGGAGAATAAAGATGTAAAGGATTAATATATATTTTGTCTGGTTATATTTTAAATGAATGCTACAAATGCAAAATTAGTTTTAAAAAAAGTACATTCAGAAAAGTAAGCAGATGGTAAGATATTACTAAAAAATAAAATTATTCTCATGATTTTACTGTGCTTAATACATAGAATGATCAATATTCATTTACAATAATAATTTATTGTAATATATAGTAATACAGCTAATAGCAATATTTAATACCATTCTTATGTAATGCACATTCTGGACTAATGTACATTAAAACAATGTGAAATAATAGATGGAGTACTGTAAATTAATATAGTCTGAAGTAATATTCGGTATCACAGCAAGGAA
The DNA here is from genome assembly GCF_947179515.1 of Apodemus sylvaticus. Classification (NCBI taxonomy): domain Eukaryota; kingdom Metazoa; phylum Chordata; class Mammalia; order Rodentia; family Muridae; genus Apodemus; species Apodemus sylvaticus. The sequence continues at coordinate 44,184,849 of NC_067474.1, read as the reverse complement.
AGATAAACAATAATATAGATTAGGGTAATAGATTGCAATCAAGTTTAGAATAGTGACTGGACAGTAATACAGTTTGGATTAAAGTATGAGAAGTAAGGTTTGAGTAGTGGACCATAATTGTGTGGAAGAGTATATCATGATACAGACTATATTAGTTTCTAAGAATACAGTATTAGATAGTGTATGGAAATACAGATATGTACTAATATCCACAATGTAGTATCTACCAGTATGCAATGGTATCTGCAGGTAAGTACAATAAGGTTTTAGCATTCCACACTCATTAGCCTTTTACTAACTTGCTTATATACTTTCTATTCCATCATGATCAATTTAAACATGTACTCCATCAGTAGCGACAGAAAAAATAACCTAAGAAAGGAAAACTTAAGATTCTCTAAAATTCAAGTAAGATACGGCAAGAAAATAAAGTGAAATTTCTGAATGGAGGAAAAGAAATGAATTTGAAGTTTATATTAAACTTAGAATTAGGACCAATGATCATTGATTGAAAATAATTATAGTTTATAGGAATTAAGGATTGTATCCTGAGTGGGAACATGCAAGATTGTAGCATTGCCTTTAATTGAGAGGCAATAAAGTTTCAAAAGGGAGCACAGGAACTGATTTAGACATGGTAATATTATTAATCAAGAAAATTTGTTACCTGTGAGCTCTAAATGTTCTAACACATCATAATATATTAAATAAAGTAAATTAATATTGAAAAGTCGTCTAATACTGTTTCCCAAAATGGAATTTTCACAGAAAAATAGAAAACAGAACACTTTAACAGAATATTTTTGCAAAAGCTCTGTCCTTAGAAGAAATAAAATAAGTGTAGTACATAGAATAATTGAATTGAATTATAGAATTTAGTAGTCTCTTCCATGTGATTTAAACTTACTTGCACCATAAACAATACATACACCTTGATTAGAAGCTTGACAAAGCTTTTAATGAATAAGAGTCAATACCCAAATATGCTTAATGATCAATTACAAGGTTAGTGGAGCAGATACATTACAGACACAGAAAGTGTTAGGTAGAGAAGTTCAAAGCTGTCAGTTACATTATAGGTTGAGAGTCAGAGCTCACAATTTTCTAAGGTTTTAGTAGATGGTGGGGATATATACAAGGCCTTATCTATTTGTAAGTTTATCTTCAAACAAGTAACTATGTCTTTCCAAAAGACTTGCAAGTCACATCTCTGTTTTTGATGAACTATAGGGATATATTTTCCTATATGTCACATGGTTCTTAACTATTTTAAAGTACATATGTTCATTTTTAGTTGTTTGCCTTTAATGGCTGAGTCATGTCTCCAGCCCTCAATACAAATTATATTATAAAGTCATAAACTGTATCCTAAGGAGATACAATTCCATTTACTTAAAGGGGTATATATAATGCCTGAAGTACATTCTGCTATTTAAGGATGGCAAGATACACTATGGAAGAATTGGTATCTGATCACTCAGTGAGAAACAATGAGAATATCCCACATATTTTAGAGGTTTGAGACCATATCACCATGCCTTTACTAGCCATTGAGATCAATTGTACAGGTAATATGCCTCTTCTAAGATCAAAGGATGATATCTCAGGGAACTCCCTGAATTTTAGAGAGCCAGTATACCTGACACTGCAGTTGACCCTGGCACCTCATACCACACCTACACTGAAAATCATATTGCTAATGTGAATGCTTAATACTATCATAGACTCCACAAATACCATTTATACCCAGTAAGCACAAACCCTTAAGGTTCGAGGCAATGACTCCCGTATTCTAACTTGGATTCTTTCAGCTTTACAGACATAAATTGGTATATGCTAAATTAAGAAACATTCAAGGAATTTCTACTATAATCAAGAACAATATAAGCATATCAACTCTTCATCCTGTTGAATATAGTGCTTGAAGTCTTAGAACAGTAAGACAAAAGGCAGAAAAATAAAAATGATGTAAAAAGAAAAGTAAGCAGACAACATATCCTTGTTTGCATATCACTTTATGTGAATGATGCCAAGACTTTACCTGACATCATTTAGAACTGATAAAGTGACAGGATACTCAGTTAACCTAAAGATATCAGTAATATTCTTCTATGTCATCAAGACTGTGAACAAAAGAAATTAAGAAAGAGTAGCATTAATGCTAGTCTGATAAGAAAAGGACATCAGAGTAAGCATAGTCAAGGATATGAAAGACATCTACTGTGAAAACTTTAATCACTGAAGAACATTAAAAAGAAACTAGAATATTGCAATGACATTCCATGACATGAATTGAAAGAATCTAATCATGAAAATGTCACCATGTAGAAATAATTGTATGGATTCAGTGCAATATTCATAGCAAACCTAGAACAACCTTGGTCATAAAATTAAAAAATCTTAAAATTCACATGGAAGCACATGTAAGTCATTAAGATTCAAAGAAACTCTTGTCATGGAAAATAATGCTGTAAGGCTCATCATACTTGTTTTCAAACTATAATACAGACTCATAGAAACAGTAATAAAATCAGCAATATTATCACAAAGCAGAAAATTATATAATAGAAAACATCCATATACAACTTCATACAACTTCGGTGCTTTATTTTTTACAGAGATGCAAAAATGCATTCTGGAGTAAAGACAACATCTTCAACAAATGATGCTGAGAAACTGGGTGCAAAATATAGTAGAATTCAAATAGATACTTGCTTGGCACAAAAACCAACTCCAAATCAGACTAAGACTTCAGCATATAACCTGAAACTGCTATAGAAACATAGACTACTATGCTTAAAAAGCAAGCATAGGCGGGATCTTTTTTAACAGGCCTGTGGTTAATCAGGGATAAGAGCAACAACTGAGAAACAGGACTTCATGAAACTATAATGCTTCTTTCTGTAGAGCAAAAGAAACTGTCTTCTAATTGAAGGCCAATCTACAGAAAGGGAGAAAATCTATGACAGATATACATCTAGAAGAAAATTAGTGTCTAGAGTGTAAAAAGAACTAAAACAACTACACTTCAAGAAAATAAACAACCCAATTAAGAAATTGGCTCTGGTGCTACAGTAAATTCCCAGAAGAAGAAATAGGAAGAAATTGAAGTGGTTTATAAACATTATAAAAAACATTACATATTTTTATCCATTAGAGATATACAACATTAAGATGATTTTGAAATTCTACCTCAAATCCAGTTAGAATGGTTATCATCAAGAATAAAAAATTACAACAAAGTTGGAGAAGAATATGGGGAAAGTGAATAATGCTTATTGACTATTGTCAGAAATGTAATTTGTATAATTTCTATAGAAATCAATGGTGATTCTGCAAACAACTTAAAAATAATACAACCTAGGTATAAGACAACATCTATACATAATTGTCCCGCCTGACCTTGTCCCGCAAGGAAAGACGCAACACGGCCAGGTTCTTCTCTGCAACACTTTATTCAGGTCTTCTCTTCCTGCTTCAACCAGGGCCCCGAGCCTATTCCCTGCTGCCCTTATATAGCCCTCAGCCCTCGCTTAGGTGTGTGTAGCTTTCTGATTAGCACAGCTTGGTGCGCTTCATTAGCATAGCAGTGCTGAGTCACGGCATGGTTCTACTACACATGCGTCAGAGTTGTTTACCAAGTAAGGCATCATCCTGTCAGCACCATCTTGTAATGGCGCCTGGTGTTAGCGGCCCACCACATCTCCCCCTGTTTTGTTTTATTGAAGCCATCCCTTGCGAAGGCTATGAGGGTTGCCTGCAAAATATACCAACGACCCCTGTCTTAGGTCATCTCACCCATGACTTGGCCTTACCCCTCAAAGGGTCACCGTATTGCCCACCGGGTCCCATGTCTTAGGTTGGTCCAAGCATCGAGAAGTTGCCCGTCTTTGGGTATTGTTGGTGTATACCTTTTCTAGGCACACCCCAGGGTGAAGGCTATCAATTTTTTAGGGAGGCGAGCCATATAGCTGTGTCCTCTTGTGAATCCATGGCTATAAGTGCCTGGTAAACTATGGTTTTGTGTGCAATCTGATCTCGCCTGAGGCGACAAAAGCACCACAAGCAAATGAAGGCCGCTAAGCACATAAGGGCAGCCATAGCTAACATACCCGCCCACTCCTTGACCCAGGAAAAGGCGGTGGTCAGCCAAGAGGTAAGGTCACCCATCGTAATGGGATTCAATCTTGTAATGTTGAGAGAGGCAATCTGTAACAATAACTGTTTAGTTAACTTCTCTCCTTCCATAGACCAATTACCCTTCAGAAAATTACTAATATCATTTTGATGCTTTTTTAAAGATGTCATATTGACCTGAAGGGGGGTGATACACAATCCTGGGGTGTGTTTAACACAGGATACTTGTACCATAAGGACAAGTGCATGAATCTCTTCTTGTAAGATATCCACTCTTTGGTTTAGAATTAGACATATCCCTAATTCTAGATGAGTGTTATATTGAGCCTGTGTCTGTAGGGTCTGTGCTGACTGTTCTACTATATTATTGATCACATCTGCAGTTTGGACCTGTGAAGCCACGGCGACCTCAGCAGTCACGGCGGCTGCCGCAGATATGGTAATGTCTGTGATTATAGCAGCTGTGATACCAAAATCCCTTTTTTCTCTGAACAATTGCCCTACAGGGAACGTGTCAGGATCCTCAACAACAGGTATAGGCACAAACATAGGAACGTGGACTACCAAGACAGTGTCATTAGTCCCATCCCAACATTCAGACAAATAGCATTGAATGTTGCTAGCATTACAAGCCAGTTGATCAGTGGTCAGGTTTGAGCTGAGTAGAAAGAAAAAGGGTGGTCTAAGGCAGACAGGGGCAGAAGGGTAAGTCACATTGTGTAATTCTGTGTTAATATTTATCTTAGTGAGCCTAATCCTTCCTGATTTTTTTTGTCCTTTCTGCAGCAACATTGTATAGGGAGAAGTTTTCCCCCTTGAGACGAGCAAAAGGGGCTAAGGAAGTCTAGGTGGATTGGTAGTTGGACAGGATCCAATCATACCATGGCCATGTATTATCTACTCCTGTAGCAGTCCCATTAAATTTATAGCAGCCTAGGGGTGGAGTAAAACTAAAGCCAGGGTTTATGGGAGAATTTCGATTTGCAGCGGACTGGCATTGCGTAAGCTGTGGAGGGAACGTTACACAAGGTGGACAATTGGGCAGCATCTCCTGGGCTGGGAGGATTGCTGAGTGGAGTTTACTCCTGGACCCCTGGGCCTAAGGCTGGTGTGTGTAAATAATAGGGTGGTGACATTCAAATCGGTCTGATTCCCGTGAGATCCAGTATCTTCCATAGCTCCTCTGGTTACTTGAGCAAGTACGTCTGCCAATATGCCCGAGGATACTTGGGACTCCTGTAAGGGGCCAATCCAGTACCCCAGGGTGTCGTTATCTAGCCAAATACATGACAAAGAACTATTAGTCAGGGTAAAACATAGCGTCCCGGCCAGGGAATAATTGGATGCAGTGTACTGAGTCGTTGGGTCTCCCAGGGGCTTAATACATGAGAGCCCATTCTCAGGAGGCGGAGAAATATGTGGGCAAAGGGGTAGAATTACTGTGGACAGGGAGTGGTATGGGCCAGGCCTTCACTATGGTCCATAACGTCTTCTCCTCCGCTGCTACCCGGGTGGTGATGGACAGCAGGATCAGAATCCTCAGGAGCCAGAACACAGTCATCGTCTCTAGGCTCCCGAGCATGTACTTTCCTTGTCAGCCGGTCCAGGATCCAGATGGGGTCTTGGCCGTCCTGTGGAAAGATACAAACAGCTCCCCTGGATCTCGTTATAACGGGATCTGGGCCAAACCATTGCTTGGACAGAACATCTTTCCATCTGACAACCTCAGACGACTGAGGGCAGCCACGAAAGTGGCGGTCGGCCGCAGATCGATTTTGAGGATCTAAATTCAGAAAATTTAAGGTAAAGAGGGCAATGGCCAACCGGTCCATGGGAATATGACCGTGGCCTATTCCCCCTTTTTGTTTTTCTAAACAGTCTTTGAGAGTGCGATGTGCACGTTCTACAATTCCTTGGCCTTGAGGGTTGTAGGGTAGTCCGTGGGACAACTGGACTTGCATTTGAGTGCAGAAGGATGCAAAAGAGGCCACTGTATAGGCGGGGCCATTATCAGTTTTCAATGCGGTAGCTTTACCCCAAGCCGCCCAGGCTTCCAAGCAACGAGTAATGACATTAGTGGTTTTTTCACCGCACAGTGGGGTGGCATGAATAATGCCAGAGCATGTGTCCGCCGAAACATGAATATACTTAAGCTTTCCAAATTCTGAGTAATGGGTTACATCCATCTGCCATAGCCGCAGAGGGCGTAAACTGCAAGGGTTGATTCCAGTTCCAGATGTAGGGTGGAACACTACGCATTGAGGACAGGATGGCACAACCTGTCTTGCGTCAGCTCGAGAGAGGCCGAATTTTTGTTGTAATGCACGAGCTGGCACGTGGTACAGTGAGTGAAACTTGGCAGTCTGTTCCAGCGAGGCTGCTAGGAACACACATGGCATGCATGTGCTGAGCGGCTCCAGATAAGTTGTTGAAGTTTCTCAAGAGGGGACAGACTGTACTAGATAGTGCGAAGGCACCAGCCGTTTCTAGAACTCGCATGGCGTTCACCACATAAGATGAATCTGATAATAGATTAAGAGGGAAGTGACATGTCTTAAATACTTCGATGACTATTGAAAGTTCCACCACTTGTGGGGATCCCAGGATAAATTGGAACAAGCAAGGTTCTTTTCCTTTTATCATATAAGCCCCCGTTCCAGTCTTGGACCCATCAGTGTAAATGTTGGTAGCACCTGGGATAGGTGTGGCTACAGTAACTTTGGGAAAAATAACAGGGTGTTCTTTATAAAACCTTATCAGAGGATGTCTCGGGAAATGATTGTCTATATTGCCAGAGAAGGAACAGTGGAGGATGGCCCATTCATCCATCGTGGCAAATAGAATGGATATCTGTTGGCGTCATCCTGTCAGTGCCATCTTGTAATGACACTGGGTGTTAGCCACTCGCCACACATAATCCAGTTATGAAGGAATCTATTTACTCCATGTTCATTGCTATTCTGTGACAAGGAAATGGAATAATTCTCAATGTCCATCAACTGATTATTATATAACAAAGATATAGTAGCTGTATGTAGTGAGAATTTGGGTTTTTGTTTTTTGCTTTTTTGGGTTTTTTTTTTTTTTTGAAAACAAAGTTATTTTCTGTGGATATGTATGTTTTAATTACAGATGTGGGATAAAAGACTGCTTCAGAGCAGGGGACTGCGATTTACTTCCTGTACTAGCAGGGCCTTGATTTTGTTCATGGCAGATAGTTATATCTGGGGAATCTGCAAAGGGTTTAAATGGGTGAGTCCTAAGGGGGCCTGTGGTGGCTGCTGTTCCATCTACTGCCTCTAGGTGCTGTTGGTGTGGCCTCTCAAGTGTTTGTGAGCAAAGGGATGTGAAGGAATTGAAGATATTCTGAAGACTAAGATTATACATGCCCCAAGGAATTCAATGCCTCTAATCAGCAATAAGTAGTCTAAAGAAGTCCACATCTCCTATCCCTTCTAACTTTCTCTCTCTCCTACTTAGTATTGGGGAGTTGAATGGCATTACAGCAAAATAAATGTTAGAAGGGAGGCAGAGCCATAAAAACCAATAAAATACCCCCCCAAAATAGCCTATATATGTATATGATTGAATTCTACTTATCAATTAAAAAATACTTGGGAAACTGTCAGAAATAGAAACTGGAAATAGGGAACTGGAAAATATTACATTGACTAAAGTAAGGCAGCCATGGGTTTTTGTTCTTTCTCAAGTGCTGATCCTATATTAAAATGTTTAAACTTTGGTAGTAAAGTCAGAGTGTATGTTTGTAGAGGCCAAGATGTAGGAAATGATCTGTGAGAGATGTTAGAGCAAAAAAGTTGACACACATGTAATAGGTAGGGCAAGAATTGAGGGATTCAAGTACTGCTGGGGCAGAGAATGAAGTAATGATGGAGTTAGGGGATGGGATGTGTCATTCACAACAAGGATATAGGAATGAACCCTACAGAAATCTCCTATTTTATAAACTAACTAACACAAAAAATTAACTTTAAAAGTTTGAATAGAGGAACTGAGGGGATAGTTGGCTCATGCTTACTATTCTTGCAGAGGACCAGAATTTGGTTTTCAGCACCCACATTGGGTGAATATCAACAATTGCCTGTAACTTCATATTGCGGAGATAAAACAACTCTATTCTCTGGACACACACACACTTGTACACACATACACAAAATGTTACAAATTAATACATAATTGGAACTGAAAGATGACTCAGTGGTTAAGAGCACTGGATGCTCTTACAAAGGATTTTGATTCAGTTCCAACTACCTAAATCATGGCTCACAAGCACTAGTAGTAACTGCAGTACCGGTGACTCCAACTTTCTTTTCTAGTTTCTATCAGTATCAGGAACATAGTAGTACACTTACATACATCCAAGCAAAACACTCATACTCATAAAATAAATAACAAAAGTTTGTGTCCACCCAATACTTAATATGGGTGGACAATGATATTACGAGACCTCATGGATGTTAAAATAACAATTCTAGTTTCAGGTTGTTGGCTAGGAATCCAATAGAGGCTTCAAAACTAGAGCAGTTTTTCATTGATCTGTTTTTAACCCACAAAAATTTGATGGTAAAATTCTATTGCTAATGACACAATACTCTGGATGCACCACACATATGAATCAAATTGTAATTGAGATGGAATCTTTTTGCCACACTGACATGTTCATAGTGCTAGAAGTTGCTATGTAGTCTGCTTGAAAGATGTGCTCATTATTGTATTTGGTCCATGACTATTTTGCATGCCATCTTCTATTTTATGACATGATTTGAAGCTTTATTCATGGGAAAGAATACCCAAATGTTATGAGCATGAGCAAGAAAAGAACTTATATGGATGAGATCAGAGGTAGTAGTGGGGAACATATTAGTGATGTTACATAAATTAGAACCATAGCTAAACTGTTTTAAAAATATTTATCTTTAAGCCATTATAGTAGTACTGCTTTTATCCTTGGTCAAAGAAACATCATTTTACAATATGCCATGGTTAATATAGAACTCGCAGCCAACCATAGGACTGAACACTGGGACCCTAATGGAGGAGTTACGGAAAGGACTGAAGGAGCTGAAGGGGTTTACAACCCCATAGGAAGAAAAACAATCCACTCCCCCAGTACCAAACAGATACCCCCCCCCCAGAGCTACCAGGCACTAAACCACCATCCATATAGAAGTACACATGGAGGGGCCCATGGCTCCAACTGCAGATGTAGCAGAGGATGGCCTTATCTGGCAACAATTGGAGGAGGCTCTTGGTCCCAGTGTAGGGAAATACCAGGGAGTGCCAGGGGGTAGGTGGGTGGGTGGGGGCACATCCTCATAGAAGCTGGGAGAAGAGGATAGGATAGCAGATTTGTGGAAGGGAAGCTAGCACAGGGGATAACATTTGAAATGTAAATAAATAAAATATCCAATAAAAATGAAATAATGGGAGAGAAACAGCTGACGACTGTTCTTGAATTAAGGAAGGCTGAAAGGAGCTGGAGAAGGGCAACCCTGTAGGAGGACCAATAGTTTGAATTAAACTGGACCCTTGTGATCTCTCAAATACTGAACTACCAAACAGGCAGCACACAACAGCTGATATGAGGCCTCCAATTCACATACAGTAGCAGACCCTCAAGGGACTGGAGGCCTCAAGGAGTTTAGAGGTCACATAGGGTGGAGGGTGGGGACATTCATGTGGAGACAGGGGGCCTCTTCAGAGGAGAAATGGGATGTGGAACAGTTGGAGGGTGGATAGTGGGGGAGGAATAAAATATGGAGTGCAAAAATAAATTAATTGATAGAAACTCCAAAAACAAAGAAAAATTGCGAATGATCAAAATTAAAATAAATAAATGAAGGAAAGAAAGAATATGAAGCAAGAAGCATAAAAGAAAGGAAGTCATAACTAGTCAATGTGTTGAGAATAAGTGACTGTTGAGTTCACCCTTAAACAGGACAACTATGTTAGATATTCTAAGTTCCCAAAGAATATCATGGCAAATATACTACAAAATATGTAATATCTGAATAATTGGGAAGATGCCCATGGAAGCTTGCTGTCTTCTGGATAGGGTACGGTGAGACTTGGTGGTAGGAGAAGACTAATTGAGAAGATGAGACCTGCATGTGTAGGAAGGGGATATGAGAAGGCACTCATCACTAAATATATTTATAATACAATGCATACATGGATAAATTGTCAAATGTTAAAAAAAAATCTTTCAAATCCTACACAAATGGTATAAGAGGATGCACTTTAAATAATTGTCAATGATGGCCATGTTTCAAAATGTCTTACATGTATCATGCAATTCAATTTTCACAACACTCATTAAGGTACAAGTATCTGCTTTTCATTTCAGAAAAGGAAAGCATAGAAAAAGTGAATCAATTGGTCAGTATTTCATAAAGTAAAATATAGAAATGATTTCAAACCACAAACTTGTGACTAGGGAGCCCATCTTCTCCGTTTACTCAGAACTATCTAAATTGCATCTATAACATAGAGGTGCTCTGATTTGCAATGGAAAAAATAAAACATGAAAATGTCTTTAGTAATCAAAAGAATACAATACTCGAAAATTATGTCACAAAATTCTCAAGTTGAACATAGAATGCATATTTTTATCATTCAAGGACAAGTTTAAGGTTTTAGAAAGTTATTCAATTTATAGTATTAGTATGGGGATAAATAAACTACAGTTATAGAATATTGATTGATTTAAGATCTCAAATGATGTTTTTCTTAGTTTGTAGAATAGGCTGCTGTGTAGAATACTCTGCTAGTCTACCTAGAACTAACCCTGTAGATGAATATGATATTGAACTGATCTTTCTATGTTTTGATCTTTGTACTTCTTCAAAGAATGCTGTTTTATAGGAACATAGAAGCAGCAAAGAGAGGATGGACTTCAGGCATGAAGCAGGAAGAGCAAAGAGGGCCAAGAATGGAGATGGGGCAAACAGTGCATTGATGTGATGATCACCACATGAGTGATTTCCCTCTCTCTTATCAACAGTGAAGAAAACAGGACTCAGCCTTCTCTGAAGTGTTATTGATAATGCTTACCTTATTACACTGAGAATTTCAATAGGAAAATGAAAAACAAAGATAGCAAATTTCATATGCAATGATATATTATATATTGGTAAAGGTAGAGAGAGGAATGATATGTGTTTGCTACTAATGAAAGTGTTCTTTATTATAATGAATCGGGGCTGAAGCATTAAATGCTTTCCTTACATATTGTTCCATTTAAGAATCCTCTGTCGCAAAATTGTCAGGGCTATATAATCTATTGTTGTAGCTCTGGCTGCAGAAGGTGGGGGTGTTGTGGAAGGAACTGCAATTCTAAGAGCAGTGTACACTCTAGGCAATGTAGAAAAATGTTAAGCATCTTATGATTAGATTACATATTATTTTCTACCTAATTTCAGAATTCTGTAGGGGCCTGGAACTCATATTTAAAAGGTGCACACAGGATGCCATTCATTAAAGCCCAAGAAAAACTAGTTGGAACTTTATTAAAAATTGACTAATAGACACTCTAGATAATTGAAATGACAGCTTGTTTTGACAGCTGCAAGCAAGAATGTTCTCCTTCAAAACAGTGAGTATAAATCTCTTTAATTTCCACACAGAATAACCGTGTATAGTGTTAATTTAGTTCAGTCAGCTTACAGAGTATATAGTAAAATGAAACTTCATCATTGCCTATGGAGACTAGTAAATTGAGGTTTTACCAATCATAAGCGTACATAAGATCTGGACACAAGGGCCTTGGAGTGGAATGAGGAGGAAATGGAAATTCACTCACGAGTGACCAAATATATAAGGAACAGAACAACCTTTATAAATAACACAGTGTCAAATTGGGAGATCATGAAATGCTTTCGAAGGTTTTTGTCACCAAAATCCCCTAACAAGGAGCATGAACAGGGAGCACGTGTATCATCTGCAACCCCCGTAGGCATTTCATAATTGTATTGCCACCGTTAAGTAGTAAAACAGGAAACATGACTGAATTTCTTAAGTAACAAAAGAAGTCAAATCCCAGGTCAAGGATAAAGCACATAACATGAAGGTGTATCAGTTTTCCCTTGTTAGAACATGGCTGACTTGCTTTTATTGCATTTACATCCATAAAGGAAATCAGAAGGGCCAAAGTAGGTGATGAGCAAATTAAAGCCTGCCAAGTGGATTCAGAGCAGATTAAAGAGGAAGCTGATACCTGCATGCCAAACTCGGGATGCGTGTTTCCTGCTCTCCTGATATTATCTTATTCAATTCATTCATTTTATTTCTTTCCAGGTTACATCTGAGGAGTCATTTTATTGGAGACACAAGAAGCTAAAAATTCAAATTTCATTGTCATTACACTTATTAATCTTTTGCTGAGGGCTGAACTCTCACAGAACAAAAAAACAGTCTATGAATGCTGTTAGAATGTATGTTAAAATGTATCTATTTTCAATGTTGGAGACATTGGTATGGGAAAAATTTGTTTAAAATTTTACAAAGCATAGGGTTGCCAGTAACAGTTTAAGTTTGCTAAATGCTTCCTCCAAATGGACTAACAAACGTCACAGATTTCATAACAATTGTGTAAAACTAATGTTTCTCTTTCAAATAAAATATGTTCAAAAAGCAGAGGACAGACATAGTTTGCTGCAGTCAGTATAAGTGTCACAACTCAGAGCCTTTGCTTCTCTTCCTTCCTACTTCTTCCTCAGTATAATCTGACATGAATACACAGCAAGGTGTGTGTAAAAAGTTTTAAGATTATCTGTACAAATGCCCCTTTCTATTTACAGATAAATCCAGTCCTTTATAAAGCCATGTGAGTGGCATTAAATATAAAAATTACTGCATCTCTGAAATTCCTGGGTTTTATTTTTTCTCATTTTTACTTGTGCATTATAATTTAATTACAATATTTCTCACTTCCCTTTCCTCCATTCAAACACTCTCACATATACCTCCCCGTGCTCCTTCAAAATAATAATAATAATAATCTTTTTGTCAGTAATTGTTATTGTGTTAAAAATGCATTTGCATATACATATGTATTCTTAAAATATTCTTAAATACAACCTCTTGAACCAATATAATGTTCCCATTAGGTATATTTTCAGAATTGACTATTCAGCACTAAGCATTCTGTTGGTGTGATCTTCCCTGAGGAGGACCAGCTCTTCTGATTTCAACTGCTCACTGTTGCCTATACTTCGTGTGGAGGGGTGAAGCATCACTGGCCTCTCCCTGTCTAGTCTGAGTCATGTTGGTAACTCAGGTATAGCTTCTGATGTTACTAGCAGACATGATCTCATTGCAAACTCTCTGGCTCTAACAGTCTTTGTATCCATTCTTTTACAGTATTATCTGAGGATTAGACCATATCAGTGATATGGCATAATAATCTAATGTGTAACTAATGGAAATCCTACCCTGGCAATAATAAACAGCTCTCTAACTGAATTAAATACCTGACCAAACAGAGGTAAACCATGACTAGTACTGGTAACTTAATTAACTATTCAGAGCTAGTGACATTGAAGAGAATCTACAATTTCTAATTTATCTCACAATAATAATCCCTAACAAAAATCTATAATATTTGTCTGCATGTTCAAAGTATAATCTTCATGACTAATCAAGAGAACTTCTCTTTACAACAGACAGAGACCACTACAGAAAACCAAAACCCAAAATGCAGAGTTGTGGTGTCTTAGAGCTGTTTTCATAACAAAACATTCATTTCCTTGTTCAAAGTAAAATATTATTGTTGCACTGTTTCATATTTTAAATGTACACAAAAACTATGAGTTATTGACTGCTTAATGTAGTCTATGAAAGAGTTCACTGTTTTAAAGTTTATGGGTTGTATTCCTAAAATGTAAAGGCCAACTTAAATATTTTCTGTCTATGAAACATTATACCAAGAATATATACCAAAATATTTAAATATAATAGTAAGAAATGGGATTGTTTATTAAGTTGAACTTTTTCCTGGTGAAAGTAAATTTCAATCAAAATTTTAAATAAGATAAAGTATTGTTTTAATATTGATATCAAACAGTACACACACACACCTCTGTTACTGTGTTTTATAACTTATTTGAGAAGTAAAATGCCAGCTTTACATTTAAAACAGTGATACAAATGAGAATAAATAGGAAAATTGCATAAATGATTAGATGTAAATCAGTCTCATTCTTGCACATAAAGCAAGGAAGGCAACCATTTGATGGACAAGGTAATATGAAAAATTTAGGATGAAAGTTACTGAGAGTTTATGATGATTGATGACGGCAGCAAAATTTTGGGAGAAAAATGAATGCCAAGTGTGGGGATGCAGTGGTGGCCCTTGAGCTCCTAGTCCATCAAATATGTGAGGTGAGGTATGTTGATGGATTTGCATTCATTGCATGGTCAAAATTACAAATCTGGCATTGAAAGAATGATAGAAGACTTTCCCAACCAGAGTCCTGGGGATTCACGGTCACAGGCCAGCCATTCAAGGTCCAACTGAGTAGGGAATAGAATTCATAATTTTTTATACTTTCTAATTTTTTATTGCAATGAAATAATAGGGATGAATTTCTTCTTTGCATATTCAACCTTACGGCTTACAGGGTAGTTGTACATTGAATTCTAATGTGATTTTCAATTTTCAATGGCATAGTGCACTGAAGAATTATTTGCAGGATAAAAGAACAAAATACAAACTCAACAGAGGAGATATAGAAGGGATTGACAATTTAAGTATGAATAGAGAAGTATGTTGATTTTTAATTAAAACAAATTAAATTTAAAAATAAATATTATATGAGAAAGTTATTAATGCTGTCTTCTTTATATGAAATCAATAAATTTTAATAAAAATTTATTTAAATTTCCAAATAGAAGCCAAAATATATAATTTGGAATGAAAATGTTGGTATTAGACAAGTTAAACTGCAAGGGACATTTAAATCAAATAGTTTGTTTCTAGTTTTTAAGGCAAGGAAACATGACAAAACTTTTTATACAGAAAAGAGGATATCAACTTAGAAAAGAATGAAAATAGGAATTATCAATATTAGGAGTTGGAAGGGTGTGTATCTTTACTTTCAGTGCATTTTATTATCTGAAAGTGTGATGCTATGAATATGTGCAAAAGTATATTCAAATGTATAACCCACATCTTTTTTAGTTATTTTTATTACATGAGTAATAAAATACAAAATAATAGCAGAGACTTAACTGAAAAGCATATACTCTTCTAAGTAAGATATCCATAGATGAAATGAATGATAAAGTTTCTTACATAATATTCTGTGAGTAACTTAATCCTGGTTGATGATGATTTTATTCTAAAGCATATTATGGCAAACTATCATCCATGGCTCCAGCCTCATATTCAACCACTCGTACAATTGCAGTCCAGCAATCATACAAATAAATTTAGAGGCTTCCCTTAACTCAACCATTGTAAGTAATCATTAAAATATTCTATAATTGTGTAATGCTGTTGGTTCTTTGAGAAAATAAGTAGTACAAATGTTTAATAATATAGAGGAGCTGGTTCTAAGACTTGAAGCATTAACTTTTACCAAAAAGTATATAATTTCATCAGTATTCTGCATATTCCTATCTGAAATAGGACCACACCTCTCTCCACTTCATTAGTCATGTTGACATAACTGAGTATGACATGGGGTCACTATTGCCAAGCCAACTGGGATTATTATGAATCTTGGTTTGCAGGGAAGGTCCCTATGCACATTCTTAGGCAGGTGTCTGTAGCAAACTAAAGAAGGAGAAGAGACACATGAAGAGTTTGAAAACAAGAGACCAATAAACATGAGCAATGTAATGAGAGGGGAAGAGAAAGACAGAGAGGCAGGTGTAGTCTGGACTCCGAAAAGTCTTCTCATTTCTGGTTCCAGGTTCTTATGAGTCATTTTTCACTTTAGTTTGAATTTTCTTAACAACAAAAACACTGACTTTTATCCTGTGTGTGTGTGTGTGTGTGTGTGTGTGTGTGTGTATGTGTTTAACTTAATTGAGCACTCATTTTGTAATAGGCATACAAAACAGCCATTTTAGTAAAGTTTTATAATAGGCAATCTTGTAAGTTCAAAAGGTAAGATCTCACTATATAAGATCTAAAGTGAAATTTGCCTTTCTGCTTTAGGATGTCTTTTTTTGTTATTGTTTTGCTGTTGTTGTTGTTGTTGTTTTTCAAGACAGGGTTTCTCTGTGTAGCCCTGGCTGTCCTGGAACTCACTCTGTAGACCAGGCTGGCCTCCAACTCAGAAATCCTTTGGGAGTCTTTGCCTCCCAAGTGCTGGGATTAAAGGTGTACACCACCACTGTCCAGCTAGGATGTCTTAAGTAATAAAGAAGTTACAACTGTAAATAAAAAGAAATGAAAATTGTTACCTCTGTGTGGTTAAAAGATGCTTATTTGACTTTGCTTTAATTTTATATACCATCTATATTTTCTGTGCTTTATATGCTCAAAAATATTGTAAACCTTTCTACTAATGATTTTCCATTTTTGTACGGTTTTTGCAAAACTTAACCTGCTTATTCTATAATGAGTCATGGCACCAAATGATGGTAATGCCTTCCAGGAAAGGTAAGAAACAGAAATTACCCTCAATAATGAAGCCATTAATGAGGTTACTTGCTCTACCCCGTCAATAATATGAAGGAAAATGGGCATATCATATCCAAGCAAGCAGAACAAACTGTCATTTGACTTGTGCAATGACAGAGTAAGACTGTATATGTTCTTAATGTTTTAACCTTTTAGAAACAATATTTTGATGTACCCAATCTGTACTTCAGATCCTGTACTTGCCTCAGAACATTTCAGAAGTGTTATAGACTTTTAATTCTCACTGTATCTTATTTTGCCATCTGTCAGACAAGTTCTGTGAGACAATGATGAAGAATCTGTTGAGGAGAGACTGGGGAATTTCTTGGTTCCGAAAAAGTTCTTCAGAAACCTTTGTTATTCTAATCTTCACAGGGATTTGATGTTTGCTCTCAGTCTCTTAGAGAACTGGTTTGCAGGTAGTGCTTTGACTCATGGGCTTGGAGGTGAGACAGCCATTTTCTCTCCAGAAATGGACTCTGCAGGCAGGTATGGCCAGGAGCACAGGGAACACAAGAGAGGCAGAGCAGCTGGGACAGTGTCCTTCCGGGATCTACCAGCACCCAGGAGCTGGACTGAAACACAGCACTCTGTGCCAAGGAAGAGGTGATATTTCAGGGGTGCTGAGACAGGTTTGTAGGTCCACAGGAGGGGCAAGCTCCAGCCAGAGACAGCAGGACCAACTAACAGCAGAGATAACCAGATGGCTAAAGGCAAAGACATTTTAATCCTTAGATAGTTTAATATCATTTCTGGAAGCTTCTAAGGTTTTATATCTGTGGAGGTTGTAAAGAGAAATGTGAACATCATCTCCCCTTTTATAAAATCACAACCAGTCACACTAAGTCATTCTTTTATCTGCCTCTTTCTGTCTCTTTACTCGCATAAAACATTATTTCTTATTGAGGCTTATCACAATTTTGTTTATAGCATTAACATATTTGCATGCAAATTCTTATCTCTTGTTACCAAGCCCTTATAGCTGATCCCCTGTTTTGTTCTAACACCTTACTCACAACTCCAATGTATCTGATACAGTAGGACTTCCACACTGATTCTAAAGACTAGAAACGCCACAGAATCTCTAAATTCTTGTTTTTCCCTTGGTGACAATAACATCTTTTAATGAAACATGCAGTACAAGCTAAAAACTAGCTCAGTAAGGATATTTTGTAATCAAATAATCATTCAACACTGCAATTTCCCATTTTGAGACCTAAAATAAAAATAAGATATTTAGGGGAAAGGTTGTTGTTTGGAGAAATCACATTGGTTTAGAATTTGATATGATATATTTTATAAAAATATATTCAATAAAAAAGTGAAAGTAAAATTTTAATGTAATAGCATAAGTATAAATACAAAACAGAGGATGTTGTAGGGTTAATTAAAGCTGTGGATAACCTGAACATCTTTCTTGTATATCCAGTGAGGATAAAATTTTGAAAGCTGTGCTGTACACACTATTGGAACATTCGAATCTCAAAGTACACTGCCTCAGTGCACGTTTTGGTTGAATAACATGGTATTATTAAATATGGTAAAAGCAAAAGAAGTATATTTTCTTTTGAAAGGCATAGCTGTGGTAGTTAAAGATGCCCTACCAAACTTGGCTGCTAAAGTGGATAAGAGCTATAGCCAATGTAGCTTCATAACATAATAAAAGTAAAGCATTAGAGATGTACATGTCTTTGCTATAATATTGGGTAGAAAGAAAGTCAATGAAGTCACATGTCCTTTTCTAGAAATATGAAAACTAAAACACAGGGGATAAAGGACAGAATGATAGCATCAACACTTCACAAATCTATTTATTTATTTATTTACTTATTTATTTATTTATTATTTGATATAGTCTTTATTTACATTTCAAATGATTTCCCCTTTGCTGGATCCCCCCCTCCCTGAAAGGCCCAAATGTTCAACATCCTTAGTCATCAAATCAAAACAACCCTGAGATGTCACCTCACACCAGTCAATAGGCTAAGATCAAAAACTCAGGAGAAAACAGGTGCTGGCAAGGATGTGGAAAAACAGGAACACTCCTCCACTGCTGGTGGGGTTGTAAACTGGTGCAACCATGCTGGAAATCAGTCTGGCACTTCCTCAGAAAACTGGCATGATACTATCAGAGAACTCAGATATATCACTCCTGGGCATATACCCAGAGGATTCCCCAGAATGTATTAAGGACACATGCTCCACTATGTTTATAGCAGCCCTATTTATATTAGCCAGAAGCTGGAAAGAACCCAGATGTCCTTCAACAGAGGAACGGATACAGAAAATGTGGTATACTTTTGGAATTTATACAATGGAATACTACTCAGTTATTAAAAACAATGAATTCATGAAACTCTTAGGCAAGTGAGTGGAACTGAAAATGTCATCCTGAGCGAGGTGACCCAATCACAAAAGAATACACATGGTATGCACTCACTGATAAGTGGATATTAACCCAACACTTCACAAGTCTTAAGAAATTAAAATATCCAAATTTCAAGTGAGCATCCCTGCTCCCGAATCAAAGCAAAGCAAAACAAAACAATTAGGTCCAAATCTGTGAGAAATCATTGAAGATATCCTATGAGAAAAAAGTGCTTAAAATAACAATAATGCAAACTGAACTTCAGTATCTGTGAAAGCACAATTGGATGGTAAAATAAGGAAATAGTTAACAATAAAATCAGCAGAACTCTCTATACTCAGGGAAACGAGGCTATGGTTGCAGAAGGAATAATTTGCCTCAATGGGAGTTGACGATGCTTTATTAACTATTACCAGTAATGCTGAAAGAAGTGTTCACCTTTGACAAAAAGAGCTACATATTTGTCTTATGATGCTTTCTATGTTTAATTAACAGTAAAAATATTTTAAAAGTACCAAAATTTGGTAGGAAACATGCCTCTTTAATACACTCCCATATTTGGGCTAAGGCTAGTTAGAATACATTCATCACTGTATACTCTTATTCACTAGACTTAATATTTAACTTAATTTTCTCATCGTTTGTTGCTAGAAGACATAGTGTAACTATGGTATTCATAGTATGTAGAATGACTATATTATTTTCTATTTCCTTTACTTAGTTGATATAAATATTTATCAATCGAATTTTTGCAACTTGAAAATTCTCACTGAGAGTTGGGATAACTGTTATAAAAGTGATTCAAAATGAATATACCACGTGCAAATATCTGCAAATAAATGTATAGAGAGATAAGATATTAAGACTCTTAAAACATTCAACATCTTAGCACAGTGTTGTGAAAATTAACTTTCAATTAGAAAAGTAACATATGCTCCATCCTTGAAAGATCTTTGTAAATGTAGAAAGACAGGAACCATTGATATATATTATTATATTAATGGTTTTATGG
Source organism: Apodemus sylvaticus (assembly GCF_947179515.1). Lineage (NCBI taxonomy): Eukaryota > Metazoa > Chordata > Mammalia > Rodentia > Muridae > Apodemus > Apodemus sylvaticus. The sequence continues at coordinate 44,164,680 of NC_067474.1, read as the reverse complement.
TCATGTATTCAAGTGTCCTAATGTGGTGCCCTAATGCTATGATAATGCACTAACCAGAACCAAATTGGTAAAGAAAAGGTTTGATTTTGCATTACTGATTACATTCTATCATGAAGAAGTCAGGAAAGGGACTCAAGGAAGGAACAGAAGCAGAAACAATGGAAAACCATTTCTTGATAGCTTGTTACCCTGGGATTTTTCTGCCTACATTTTTTTTTTTACAGCATATGACTACCTGCCCACAGTTAATACCTCTCAAAATGGCCTAGCCACTCCTATATCAACTATCAATTAAGAAAGCCCAGATATGACAAGATCAGTTTGGTGGACACATTTTATCAATTGAGGTTTTCTCTTTTCTGATGATCCTAACATGTATCAAGTCAACAAGGAAACTATCCAAAACTGCCAAGATTACTAAATTCATTTTCATTGGAAAAGCTGATATAAATATATATGTAAGTAAAATATCTAAAACAATGAACATAGAAATTTTATTGTGTTAAATATTATAGGGACATTAAAAACTTAAATTATGTATGCTTAAAATTATTAAAATGGTTTGAAATGTCTTCTGCCCAGCATCTACATAAGTTGTGGTACATATGATCACATCTATAACTCTCAAAATTCTGGACTTATTGGCTATATTCAATAATTTCAGGCCAAATATTTTTTAACAAAACTATAAGTACAACCTGAGTGCCGTTTATACAGTTTTAGTTAAAAAAAAAAAATCAGTAGGGCAAACGCAGGAATGCTACTAACAGAAATCTAGGCAATATGGCAGCATCTGAACCCAACTCTCCAACATCAGCAAGTCCTGGTTATGCCAACACACAAGAGAAACAAGATTTGGATTTAAAATCACTGATCATGATGCTGCTAGAAGAACACAAAAAGGACATAAATGAATCTCTTAAAGAAATACAGGGGAACAGGAATAAGCTAGAAACCAGTATAATGGAAACAGAAAAATCACTTAAAGAAATGCAGGAGAATAAGGCTCAAGAGATAGAAGCCAATAAAGAAGAAATGCAAAAAAAAAAAAAAAAAAAAAAAAAAAAACCATAAAGAAATGCAGGAGAACTTGAGTCAAGAGGCAGAAGTCATGAAAGAGAAAACACAAAAAGCTCTTAAGGAATTACAGGAAAACACAAACAAACAAATGCACTGAGCAAAACCATACTGGATCTAAAAACAGAAGTAGAAACAACTAAGAAATCACAAAGGGAGACAAATTTGAAGATAGAAAACCTTGAGAAGAAATCAGGGGCCATAAATGCAAATATAAACAACAGAATACAAGAGATGGAAGAAAGAATTTCAGATGCCGAAGATACCATAGAAACCATTGACTCAACAGTCAAAGAAAATGCAAAATGCAAAAAGCTTGTATCCCAGAACATCCAGGAAATCCAGGACACAATGAGAAAACCAAACCGAAGGATTATAGGTATAGATGAGAGTGAAGATTTACAACTGAAAGGGCCAGCAAATATCTTTAACAAAATTATGGAAGAAAACTTTCCCAACTTAAAGAGAGATCTAGGAATATACAAGAAGCCTACAGAACTCCAAACAGACTGGATCTGAGCAGAAATACCTCTCGCCACATAATAATTAAAACCCCAAATGCACTAAACAAAGAAAGAATATTGAAGGCAGTAAGAGAAAAAGGCCAAGTAACATATAAAGGAAGACGTTTCAGAATCACACCAGACTTCTCACCAGAGACCATGAAAACTAGAAGATCCTGGGGAGATCTCATGCAGACACTAAGAGAACACAAATGTCAGCCAAGACTACTATACGCAGCAAAACTCTCAATCACAATAGATGGAGAAAACAAGACATTCCATGACAAAACCAAATTTACACAATATCTTTCCACAAACCCAGCTCTACAAAGAATAATAGGAGGAAATCTCCAATACAAGGAGGAAAACTACACCCTGGAAAAAGTAAGATAGTAAACTTCCTTCATCAAACCCAAAAGAAGATAATCACTCAAATATAAAAATAACATCAAAAATGACAGGAAGTAATAATCTCTATTCCTTAATATCTCTTAACATCAATGGACTCAATTCCCCAACAAAAAGACATAGACTAACAGACTGGATAAGGAAACAGAACCCTACATTTTGCTGCATACAGGAAACATACCTAAATGTCAAAGACAAAAACTACCTTAGAGTAAAAGCCTGGAAGACAATTTTACAAGCCAATGGTCTCGGGAAACAAACCGGAGTAGCCATTCTAATATCAGAAAAAATTGACTTTCAACCTAAAGTCATCAAAAGAGACTCTGAGGGAAACTTCTTCCTGGTCAAAGGAAAAATCCACCAAGAAGAACTTTCAATTCTGAACATCTATGCTCCAAATACAAGGGCACTCTCATTCGTAAAAGAAACTTTACTAAGGCTCAAAGCACATATTGCACCTAACACAATAATTGTGGGGGACTTCAACAGTCCACTCTCCTCAATCGACCGATCAGGAAAACAGAAACTAAACAGGGACTCGGTAAAACTAATTGAAGCTTTGGACCAATTGGATTTGATTGATATTTATAGAACATTTCACCCTAAAGCAAAAGAATATACCTTTTTCTCAGCACCTCATGGTACCTTCTCCAAAATCGACCATATAATTGGTCACAAGACAGACCTCAACAAATACAAGAAGATCGAACTAATCCCATGCCTCCTATCAGATCACTATGGTGTAAGAGTGGTTTTCAATAGCAACAAAAACAGAAAGCCCACATACACATGGAGGGTGAACAACTCTACTCAATGACACCTTGGCCAAAGAAGAATTAAAGAAAGAAATCAGAGACTTTTTAGAATTTAATGAAAATGAAGGCACAACATACCCAAATCTATGGGACACAATGAAAGCAGTGCTAAGAGGAAAACTCATAGACCTGAGTGCCCCCAAAAAGAAAATGGAGAGAGCATATACTAGCAGCTTAATGACACACCTGAAAGCCCTGGAACAAAAAGAAGCTATTTCACCGAGGAGGCGTAGAAGACAGGAAATCATCAAACTCAGGGCTGAAATCAATCAAGTGGAAACAAAGAGAACCATACAAGGAATCAATGAGTCCAGGAGCTTGTTCTTTGAGAAAATCAACAAGATAGATAAGCCCTTAGCCAGACTGACCAAAGGGCACAGAGAAAGTATCCAAATTAACAAAATTAGAAATGAAAAGGGAGATATTACAACAGAAACTGAGGAAATCCAAAAAATCATCAGATCCTACTACAAAAGCCTATATTCAACACAATTGGAGAATCTGGAGGAAATGGACAATTTCCTAGACAGATACCAAATACCAAAATTAAATCAGGACCAAATAGATCATCTAAACAGTCCCATAACCCCTAAAGAAATAGAAGGGGTCATAGAAAGTCTTCCACCCAAAAAAAGCACAAGACCAGATGGTTTCAGTGCAGAATACTATCAGACCTTCAAAGACCTAACACCAATACTCTTCAAACTATTCCACAAAATAGAAACAGAAGGAACCCTACCCAATTCCTTCTATGAAGCCACAATTACGCTTATACCAAAACCACACAAAGATCCAACAAAGAAAGAAAACTTCAGACCAATCTCCCTTATGAACATCGATGCAAAAATACTCAATAAAATTCTTGCCAACCGAATATAAGAACACATCAAAACGATCATCCACCATGATCAAGTAGGCTTTATCCTGGGGTTGCACGGTTGGTTCAATATACGGAAATCGATCAATGCAATCCACTACATAAACAAACTCAAAGAAAAAAACCACATGGTCATTTCATTGGATGCTGAAAAAGCATTTGACAAAATTCAGCATCCTTTCATGCTTAAAGTCTTGGACAGAACAGGAATTCAAGGCCCATACCTAAACATCGTTAAAGCAATATACAGCAAACCGGTAGCCAGCATCAAACTAACTGGAGAGAAACTTGAAGCAATCCCACTAAAATCAGGGACTAGACAGGGCTGCCCCCATTCTCCTTATCTTTTCAATATTGTACTTGAGGTACTAGCTCGGGCAATTCGACAACACAAGGAGGTCAAAAGGATATAAATTGGAAAGGAAGAAGTCAAACTATCATTATTTGCAGATGACATGATAGTCTACCTAAGTGACCCAAAAAACTCCACTAGAGAACTCCTACAGCTGATAAACAATTTCAACAAAGTGGCAGGTTATAAAATCAACTCAAGCAAATCAGTGGCCTTCCTATACTCAAAGGATAAGCAGGCTGAGAAAGAAATTAGGGAAATGACCACCTTCACAATAGCCACAAACAGTATAAAGTATCTTGGGGTGACTCTTACCAAACATGTGAAAGATCTGTATGACAAGAACTTCAAGACTCTGAAGAATGAAATGGAAGAAGACCACAAAAAATGGGAAAACCTCCCATGCTCATGGATCAGTAGAATTAATATAGTTAAAATGGCCATTTTGCCAAAAGCAATATACAGATTCAATGCAATACCCATCAAAATCCCAACTCAATTCTTCACAGAGTTAGAAAGAGCAATTATCAAATTCATCTAGAATAACAAAAAACCCAGGATAGCTAAAACAATTCTCAGCAACAAAAGAAATTCTGGGGGCATCAGTATCCCTGACCTCAAGCAATACTACAGAGCAATAGTGTTAAAAACTGCATGGTATTGGTACAGTGACAGGCAGGAGGATCGATGGAACAGGATTGAAGATCCAGAAATGAACCCACACACGTATGGCCACTTGATCCTCGACAAAAAGGCTGAAAACATCCAATGGAAAAAAAGATAGCCTTTTCAACAAATGGTGCTGGTTCATCTGGAGGTCAGCATGCAGAAGAATGCGAATTGATCCATCCTTGTCTCCTTGTACTAAGCTCAAATCCAAATGGATCAAGGACCTCCACATAAAGCCAGACACTCTGAAGCTAATAGAAAAGAAACTGGGGAAGATCCTTGAGGACATCGGTACAGGGAGAAAGTTTCTGAACAGAACACCAATAGCTATGCTCTAAGATCAAGAATTGACAAATGGAACCTCATAAAATTACAAAGTTTCTGTAAGGCAATGGACACCATCAAAAGGACAAATCGGCAACCAACAAATTGGGAAAAGATCTTCACCAATCCTACATCAGATAGAGGGCTAATATCCAATATATATAAAGAATTCAAGAAGTTAGACTCCAGAAAACCAAACAACCCTATTACAAAATGGGGTACAGAGTTAAAAAAAGAATTCTCACCTGAAGAATTTCGGATGGTGGAGAAACATCTTAAAAAATGCTCAACTTCATTAGTCATTAGGGAAATGCAAATCAAAACAACCCTGAGATTTCACCTTACACCAGTCAGAATGGCTAAGATTAAAAATTCAGGCACAGCAGGTGTTGGCAAGGATTTGGAGAAAGAGGAACACTCCTCCACTGCTGGTGGGGTTGCAAATTGGTACAACCACTCTGGAAATCAGTCTGGCAGTTCCTCCGAAAACTTGGCACCTCACTTCCAGAAGATCCTGCTATACCACTCCTGGGCATATACCCAAAAGATTCCCCAGCATGTAATAAGGATACATGTTCTACTCTGTTCATAGCAGCCCTATTTATAATTGCCAGAAGTTGGAAAGAACCCAGGTATCCCTCAACAGAAGTGTGGATGCAAAAATTGTTGTATATATACACAATGGAGTTCTATCCAGCCATTAGAAACAATGAATTCATGAAATTCTTAGGCAAATGGATGGAGCTGGAGAACATCATACTAAGTGAGGTAATCCAGACTCAAAAGATGAATCATGGTATGCACTCACTAATAAGTGGATATTAACCTAGAAAACTGGAATACCCAAAACAAAACAGAATCTTGTACGTTCAAATGAGGTACAAGAAGAATGGAGGAGTGGCCCCCTGTTCTGGAAAGACTCAGTGAAGCAGTATAGAACAAAATCAGAACAGGGAAGTGGGAAAGTTTGGGTGGGAAAACAGGGGGAGGGAAGGGGACTGATGGGACTTTTGGGGAGTGGGGGTCCAGAAAAGGGGAAATCATTTGAAATGTAAATAAATATATCAATAAATTTAAAAAAATACTAAAAAAAATCAGTTATAAATTCATGGAAAATACTTCATATGTCAAATACATGTACTAGAACATAGTATACCCTGAATCTTCCAGGTCTTTTTATCCTTAAAATTATCTCAACTACAGAATTCTTCAAGATCCACGTTTGCTATAAACAAATATGTTATTAAAAACTAACCTATTACATTTAATCCATAGTAGTATACCCTAAAAAGAGAGGTTTCTCAGCAAAGAAGGAAGCCACCCTCCTTGGGATTAGTTTATATTATATGACATATAGTATTAGACTCCATAGTGTTTCTAGGTCAGGTAATGACGTAGCCAGCAAATAACCTACAGTTGTTGATAGGGAACCTTCATTATTCTCAGTTCAACCACGGCCTTCAGTAAAGTCAATACCCTTCCAATTTAATCATGTTCTTGGAATTTGAGTCCTCCTTATCAATATTTGGTAGAAGGTGGATGTTTCAGTTGTACCTCCTTATTTTTCCTCAACATTTCCTTAATCTTGCAATTGCCTTCTTAGTTTTTGTGTTCAAGAAACTGACACTAACATATTTCAGAATGGGATAGATTTTCAGATGACTTGATTAAATGAATTACACATAACTTCAAAAATGAGTCCTGAGACATGAACAATGTAGACTAGGTCACAGCTAATAATTCTAAAGGAAAAGATGCATGCATACATGTGTGTATGTGTGTGTATATACAAAATATGCATGCATGTAATCAAGATACTGCTCATGCATAATCTGTAACTTGCCTTCATGATTTATTTAAAATTATATATAAATTTTTTGTTATATATATTAATAAGTAAAAATATCACTAACATATTTTTATTAAAAACATATATTAACCAAAATATGGCAGATAATGCAAGAAGATATTTATTAACTGTAAATATTTTAGGAAAAGAGATATGTTTCTTTGTCCATTGCCCTCTTTTACTCCATTAGATATTTTTGGAAAATATTATGTCCACATCTTTTCCTAATTTTTATACCTAGTACAAATATCAGAAATTTTATAAGGTGTGAAGTATTTCTTTAAATTTTTTTCTCTGTTCAGAGCTTACAGAATGGCTCAAGATGCTTCGAGGAAACTGAAAATATACCCTGTGTGTTAAATTTCAGAAATGAAACATCATTCCACTGTTCATTTAAGTTTCAAAGTTTTAACTATCTACTCTTGCTAATCTGGATTGCCTAATACTTAACTTCACATTTCCTAACCAGATTCTCATTATTTTCATCACCTATATAGCTAATTCATGTACTTGTTACATATAGAATTCTTTTGACTTATCAAATTTATATTATGTGTTTTTTCTTCTCCTGGACAAAACCAAGGTTGAGCAACATGTTTGGAAGAACATGTGCTACCTCCACTTGGTGAGCATGGATCCATATTTGCACAGCTGTCAGATGGCTTTGGAATCATTCAGGCCATTGAGTATCCCCGTCCTTCAGAATATAATATAGGAAAACAGAATTTTGATGGCAAAGGAGAAAAACTATAGGGGATGCACATTGCATGGGTGATGCTGCCCTTCATAGGGGCATTGTGTTGATTTTGCTGTCACATCAGCCACAGTGAACAAAAAGCCAAGAAGAGGAAAGGTCTAATGGAGAAAGCTTAAGGCTCTATAAATATTCTTTTGGAAAGTTTCCAAAGGAAGTTGATAATTCTGTTTTCAACTATTTTAAAATATTACATATTGAAACTGGATGCTGATAATATTTTATCCAGATATAGATAACTTCCCTGTAATGCCAAAATGCTGAAGAGTACAAGATTAGAAATCTATTCAGTATACTCTCGTTATGTCCTTTCATTCTGGCATTCAGAAAGTCAGTATCTTTTCCCTTTTAGGGACTAAAGAAAGAGACTAATGGTGATAATGTGGAGTTGCATACATGTTCCATTGAGAATGCACACTGCAGTTAAAAGAAGGTTAGTATTACAAAGGGGAAATTGGGAATGCTAAAGATTAGAATTGCATCAACACATGGAAAAATGACAGGCTCTAAGCCAGTGACAGGCAATCTGGCTCTCAGTCCAACAAGGGACACCACCAGTAAGACACTCCTTTCTTTCATATATTTTACTACCAATACAACTAATTGCACCAGACCAAGTAAAGGCAAATTCTAAGGAAAGCCCCATCTAGTTCAGAAAATAGATTCCTGAACATCCCATAGATGTGGAGTTAATAAAGCATAAGTACAGGAAAATTTGGCAGCTGCAAGGACAAAAGGAACTTAGTATAATTGACAGCACTCAATTCATGCGCCAGGTCAAAGGGCAGCAATGCCTGCCAAGTCACTAACAGAGCAGACAGACAGTTAAGGTCAATTACCAACAAAGCTCAAGTTAGAGATGTGCAGAGTGGAACTTTAACCACTCCTGAGTGGACAGCACATGAATAGGTCAGAATCATTTTCTGGCCAGGTTACTGATATAAGTTTAGAGCATGGGAGTCCTGTATTTACTACCCCATTATAATGAAAGCTGACACACAGAACCAACTATTCTTATAGCAATTGGCTCATCCTTTGTTGCGTATCTGCCACATATCTTCAAGAACTTGTAGATAAAGAAAGCTTTTCTTCTTTTGGGAACCACTTTTGCTCTTGGGTATGTTGTCTACTTTTAAAAAATTTCCCTTTACCTTAATTTTCCACATTCCCCTAATCGTTCTTAATAATTCTGGCCCTTGCTTTTCTATTTCACACTACTGTCTTAATCTTTAATCTTCATTTCTGTGAGACAGCCAATTCAAAAGCCATTGTCCACAGATGACCTGTAGTGACCTGAGTGTCTTGAATCCTCCCATTTCAGAATCAAGCACAACTGGACTAAAGGTCCTGTGAAATAATGATGATGATGATGATGATGATAATAATAGTAGTAATAATAAAACATTCCCTTTAATAAACAGAAAGCCAGAAAATTTTAATAGCTACAGCATAAATTGTTTTAACACAGAGTAGCTATATCAATATGAAGAGTATAATAGTGACTTCTGCCTTAGAAGAGAAACAGTGTATTCCCACGATGAGTAGGTAATCTTTTGTAAGTCTCTATGGGATTATGTGAAATGATAAAGTATGTGGTAGACAGAGTTAATGAGATTTGGGATATGCAAAGTTATCCTCAGAGTCAGTAGAGACATGAAGGAAACGTAATATGAGAGGAGGACTTTGAAAAAACACCTTTGAGAAAACTAACCTCAGAGAATCTGCTGCAGGAGAGAACTGGTTCCAGAGACTTCCAGAGACAGCAGTTAGTGGGCTGCAGGCAGCTTAAGGCTAGGTATTCACACATCCAAATCAGTGCTTCATGCCCAGAACCAATATAGGAGAGTCCGAGGTAAACTTTGAATTCTATCTTTGCCCACGAAAATTGGTCCAAAGATAAATACTACCTTGAAAGGTTATTATGTCTGTTTTAATTCTGAAAGAACCAGAGTTCTCAATGGAAATATGTACTCAGTAATGCATGGATTAATCCAAGACAGATTGAAGATGTGACACAAGTTTCATCTACTGCTTCTGTTTACTTCAGTGTGCAGTGGTGATTTCTTGAAGTTTTCTCTTACTCAAACCTTGCGTTTGGAAATGACATGTAATTAGGAGCAATCAAGTTGATTTCCTATAACAGGTTGACCATCTAGGATAGAACAAAAATCATTGTTTCCAATGTACTTGGTTTTTAAATATTGACCAAATAAAACGTATAGAAAGCACTAATGGTGGCAGAATCTTAGCCCAAGATAGTATCTACAATGACTATTGTCTTTTTACTTGGACTCAGAAACACTCATCACACAAGAGACATTCAAGTGTTATTACGAAATTTGATCTTACTCCCCCCCCCCCCGGATCTATGTAGCCATTAAGTATTTGTATTACTTTGGCCACATGAAAATTTGTCTCAGTAATTGCTTTATTAATGGTAGATTTCTTGATATTAGGAATCTTTATATAGTTTTAAAAGTCTTATAAAAGCAATGTTTCCTAGTGATGTAAAGATTTACTTTAGTGTACACAAACTAGAAAGAACATATAAGTTTCTTTTTTAATATTTTTATTTTCTATATTCTTTGTTTACATTCCAAATGATTTCCCCTTTCCTGGATCCCTCCTCTCCATATGTCCCATAAACCTTCTTCTCTCCATCCATTCCCCAATCACCTCCCTCCTTTTTTTCTCTGTCCTTATATTCCCCTCCAATGCTAGATCAATCCTTTCCAGGACCAGGACCTTCATCATAGTTCTTCATGGGAGTCATTTGTTATGCGATTTGAGCCTTGGGTATTCAGGGCTTCTAGTCTAATTAATATCCACTTATCAGAGATTGCATTCCATGTGTATTCTTTTGTGACTGGGGTACATCACTTAGAATGATATTTTCCAGATCAAACCATTTGCCGAAAAATATTGTGAATTCATTGTTTCTAATTGCTGAGAAGTATTCCATTGTGTAAATATACCACATTTTCTATATTCATTCCTCCTTTGAGGGGCATCTGAGTTCTTTCCAGCTTCTGGCTATTATAAATAAGTCTGCTATGAACATAATGGAGCATGTGTCTTTATTGCATGCTGGGGAATCCTTTGGGTATATGCCCAGGAGAGGTATAGCAGGGTCCTCCGGACGTGACGGGTCCAATTTTCTGAGGAACCGCCAGACTGATTTCCAGAGTGGTTGTACCATCTTACAACCCTACCAGCAGTGGAGGAGTGTTCGTCTTTCTCCACATCCTCGCCAACACCCGCTGTCTCCTGAGTTTTTGACCTTAGCCATTCTGACTGGTGTAAGGTGAAATCTCAGGGTTGTTTTGATTTGCATTTCCCTAATGACTAATGATGTTGAGCACTTCTTAAGGTGCCTCTCGGCCATCTGAATTTCTTCAGGTGAAAATTCTTCGTTTAGATCTGTACCCCATTTTAATAGGGTTTTTTGGTTCCCTGGGGTCTAACTTCTTGAGTTCTTTGTATATATTGGATATTAGCCCTCTATCAGATGTAGGGTTGGTCAATATCCTTCCCAATTTGATGGTTGCCATTTTGTCCTTTTAACAGTGTCCTTTGCCTTACAGAAACTTTGTAATTTTATGAGGTCCCATTTGTCAATTCTTGATCTTAGGGCATATGCTATTGGTGATCTGTTCAGGAACTTTTCCCCTGTGCCCATGTCCTCTAGGGTCTTCCCCAGTTTCTTTTCTATTAGTTTCAGTGTGTCTGGTTTTACATGGAGGTCCTTGATCCACTTGGAATGAAGTTTAGTACATGGAGATAAGAATGGATCAATTTGCATTCTTCTGCATGCTGACTGCCAATTGAACCAGCACCATTTGTTGAAAAGGCTACCTTTTTTCCACTGGATGTTTTTGGCACCTTTGTCGAAGATCAAGTGAACATAGGTATGTGGGTTCATTTCTGGATCTTCAACTCTATTCCATTGGTCCACTTGTCTGTCACTGTGCCAATGCCATGCAGTTTTTAAGACTATTGCTCTGTAGTATTGCTTGAAGTCAGGGATGCTTATTCCCCCAGAATTTCTTTTGTTGTTGAGAATAGTTTTAGCTATCCTGGGTTTTTTGTTTTTCCAGATGAATTTGAGAATTGCTCTTTCTAACTCTGAAGAACTGAGTTGGGATTTTGATGGGGATTGCATTGAATCTGTAGATTGCTTTTGGCAAGATGGCCATTTTAGCTATATTAATCCTGCCGATCCACGAACATGGCAGATTTTTCCATTTTCTGAGGTCTTCTTCGATTTCCTTCTTCAGAGACCTGAAGTTCTTGTCATATAGATCTTTCACTTGTTTGGTTAGAGTCACACCAAGATACTTTGTATGTGGCTATTGTGAAGGGTGTCGTTTACATAACTTCTTTCTCAGCCTGCTTATCCTTTGAGTATAGGAAGGCAAGTGATTTCCTTGAGTTGATTTTATAACCAGCCACTTTGCTGAAGTTGTTTATCAGCTGCAGGAGTTCTCTGGTGGAGGTTTTCGGGTCACTTAAGTAGACTATCATGTCATCTGCAAATAGTGATAATTTGACTTCTTCCTTTCCAATGTGTATCCCCTTGACTTCCTTATGTTGTCTAATTGTTCTAGGTAGAACTTCAAGTACTATATTGAAAAGATATGGAGAGAGAGGATAGCCTTGTCGAGTCCCTGATTTTAGTGGGATTGCTTCAAGTTTCTCTCCATTTAGTTTGATGTTGGCTACCGGTTTGCTGTATATTGCTTTAACTATGTTTAGGTATGGGCCTTGAATTCCTGTTCTTTCCAAGACTTTTAGCATGAAAGGATCCTGAATTTTGTCAAATGCTTTTTTCTGCATCTAATGAGATGATCATATGGTTTTTTTTCTTTGAGTTTGTTTATGTAGTGGATAGCATTGATGGATTTCCTTATATTGAACCATCCCTGCATTCCTGGGATGAAGCCTACTTGATCATGGTAGATGATCATTTTGATGTGTTCTTGGATTCAGTTGGCAAGAATTTTATTAAGTATTTTGCATCAATATTCATAAGAGAAATTGGCCTGAAGTTCTCCTCATTTTTGTTGGGTCTCTGTGTGGTTTTGGTATCAGTGTAATTGTGGCTTCATAGAACAAGTTGGGTAGAGTTCCTTCTTTTTCTATTTTGGGGAATAGTTTGAAGAGTATTGGTGTTAGGTCTTCTATGAAGGTCTGATAGAACTCTGCACTGAAGCCATCTGGTCCCGTGCTTTTGTTCGTTGGGAGACTTTCTATGACCCTTTTTATTTCTTCAGGTGTTATGGGACTGTTTAGTTGATCTATTTGATCCTGATTTAGTTTTGATGTCAGATATCTGTCTAGGAAACTGTCCATTTACTCCAGATTCTCAAGTTGTGTTGAGTATAGGCTTTTGTAGTAGGATCTAATGATTTTTTGAATTTCCTCAGTTTCTGTTGTTATATCTCCCTTTTCATTTCTTTTTTTTTAAAGATTTATTTATTATTATATATGAGTACACCCCAGAAGAGGGCATCAGATCTCATTACAGATGGTTGTGAGCCACCATGTTGTTGCTAGGATTTGAACTCTGGACCTTCGGAAGTGCAGTCAGTGCTCTTAACCACTGAGGCATCTCTCCAGACCCATCCCTTTTCATTTCTAAGTTTGTTAATCTGGATACTGTCTCTGTGCCCTTTGGTTAGTCTGGCTAAGGGTTTATCTATCTTGTTGATTTTCTCAAAGAACCAGCTCCTGGTTTTGTTGATTCTTTGTACGGTTCTCTTTGTTTCTACTTGATTGATTTTGGCCCAGAGTTTGGTGATTTCCTGCCTTCTACTCCTCCTGGGTGAAATAGCTTCTTTTTGTTCAGGGCTTTCAGGTGTGTCATTAAGCTGTTAGTGTATGCTCTCTCCATTTTCTTTTTGGAGGCACTCAGGGCTATGAGTTTTCCTCTTAGCACTGCTTTAATTGTGTCCCATAGATTTGGGTATGTTGTCTCTTCATTTTCATTAAGTTCTAAAAAGTCTTTAATTTCTTTCTTTATTTCTCCCTTGACCAAGGTATCATTGAGTAGAATATTGTTCAGTTTCCACGTGTATGTGGGTGTTCTGTTGTTTTTGTTGCTATTGAAGACCACTTTTACTCCATAGTGATCTGATAGGAGGCATGGAATTAGTTCGATCTTCTTATATTTGTTGAGGTCTGTCTTGTGACCAATTATATGGTCTATTTTGGAAAAGGTACCATGAGGACCATGAGGTGCTGAGAAAAGGGTATATTCTTTTGCTTTAGGATAGAATGTTCTATATATTTCTGTTAAATCTAATTCGTCCAAACTTCAATTAGTTTCATTGTGTCCCTGTTCAGTTTCTGTTTTCCTGATAGGTCCATTGAGGAAAGTGCAGTGTTGAAGTCACCCACAATTATTGTGTTAGGTGCAATGTGTGCTTTGAGCTTTAATAAAGTTTCTTTTATGAATGAGGGTGCCCTTGCATTTGGAGCATAGATGTTCAGGATTGAGAGTTCTTCTTGTTGTATTTTTCCTTTGACCAGCAGGAAGTGTCCCTCAGAGTCTCTTTTGATGACTTTGGGTTGAAAGTCAATTTTATCTGATATTAGAATGGCTACTCAAGCTTGTTTCCTGAGACCATTCGCTTTTAAAATTGTCTTCCAGGCTTTTACTCTAAGGTAGTGTTTGTCTTTGACACTGAGGTGTGTTTCTTGTATGCAGCAAAATGTAGGGTCCTGTTTATGTATCCAATTGCTTAGTCTATGTCTTTTTATTGGGGCATTGAGTCCATTGATGTTAAGAGATATTAAGGAATAGTGACTGATACTTCCTGTCATTTTTTGATGTTATTTTTTAAATTTGATTGGCTAACTTCTTTTGGGTTTGATGAGAAAATGTTACTATCTTGCTTTTTCCAGGGTGAAGTTTCCCTCCTTGTATTGGTGTTTTCCTCCTATTATCCTTTGTAGGGCTGGGTTTGTGGATAGATATTGGGTAAACTTGGTTTTGTCATGGAATATCTTAGTTTCTCCATCTATGGTGATTGAAAGTTTTGCTGGGTATAGTAGTTTTGGCTGGCATTTGTGTTCTCTTAGAGTCTGCATGAGATCTGCCCAGGATCTTCTAGCTTTCATAGTCTCAGGTAAAAAGTCTGCTGTGATTCTGATAGGTCTTCCTTTATATGTTACTTGGCCTTTTTCTCTTACTGCCTTTAATATTCTTTCTTTGTATAGTACATTTGGTGTTTTGATTATTATGTGACGGGAGGTATTTCTTTTCTGGTCCAGTCTGTTTGGAGTTTTGTAGGCTTCTTGCATATTCATGGGCATCTCTCTCTTTAGGTTAGGGAAGTTTTCTTCCATAGTTTTATTGAAGATATTTGCTGGCCCTTTAAGTTGTAAATCCTCCCTCTCATCTATGCCTATAATCCTTATGTTAGGTCTTCTCATTGTGTATTGGATTTCCTGGATATTTTGGGTTACAAGCTTTATGCATTTTGCATTTTTTTAACTGTTGAGTCCATGGTTTCTATGGCATCTTCAGCATCTGAGATTCTTTCTTCTATCTCTTGTATTCTGTTGTTGATATTTGCATCTCTGTCCCCTGATTTCTTCCCAAGGTTTTCTATCTCCAAAGTTGTCTCCTGTTGAGATTTCTTAGTTGTTTCTACTTCTAATTTTAGATCCTGGATGGTTTTGCTTAGCTCCTTCACTTGCTTGTTTGTGCTTAACTGTAATTCTTTAAGAGATTTTTATGTTTCCTCTTTCATGACCTCAGCCTGTTGACCAAAGTTCTCCTGTAGTTCTTTAAGTGATTTTTGCTTTTCCTCCTTATTGGCTTTTGCATTCTCCTGAATTTCTTTCAATGATTTTTGTGTTTCCTTTGTAAGGGCTTCTAACTTTTGATCCATTTTCTCCTGAGTTTCTTTAAGTATTTCCTTCATCTGTTCCTGTACCAGCATCATGACCAGTGATTTTAAATCCAAATCTTGCTTTACTGGTGTGATGGGGTATCAAGAACATGCTGTTAAAGGAGAATTGTGTTCAGATGCTGCCATATAGCCTTGATTTCTGTTAGTGATGTTCCTGCATTTGCCTTTTGCCATCTAGTTCTCAAGGGTGTTAGTTTGTCTTGTCAATGCTGGACTCACCAGTGCAAGCTGCCTCTTCCCAGGTGGCCTCTGGTGCACAGCTGACCTCCTGCACTGCCTGGAGACAGGGTGCTCTGGCCCAGGCTGTTCACATCCTGAAGCAGACAGCTGAAGGCTCCCGCAGGGGCCTGCTGGACTCACCAGAGCACACTGACTCCTCCCAGCTGACCTCCCGGATGCCCCTCTTGCCTCTTGCATAACCTGGAAATGTGGCGTTGCAGCCCAGGCTGTTCTGGATCCTGAAGAAGAGATCTGAAGGCTTCTGCCAGAGGCCTCAGGACTGGAACCTAAGCTCTGTGCTAGAGCAAGCTGTGAACTCCCAGTCTGTTTCCAGGTGCACACCAGGCCTCTTGCACTTCCTGGAGACTGAGTGCTGTGGCCCAGGCTGTTCAGATCCTGAAGCAGACACCTGAAGGCTCCTGCAGGGGTCTGCTGGACTCACCAGAGCACACTGACTCCTCCCAGCTGGCCTCCAGGGTGCCCCTCTGGCCTCTTGCAGGACCTAGAGATGTAGAGTTGCAGCCCAGGCTGTTCTGGATCCTGAAGCAGAGATCTGAAGGCTCCCGCCAGAGCCTCAGAACTCAACATATAAGTTTCTAAGGGTGCTATCTCAATACTGCAAATATATGTCTTCATTAACTTAATTTGTTTGTAACGTATGGGATGGTTAAGACCTAGTTTTTTAAAATAAGTGCAGTGTTACTGATCCAGTATTACTGAATGAAGATCATGCTTTGCATACAATGAGTATCTAGGAATGTAAAGGAGACACACATACCCATTTTATCTTTCCCCTCACTTCAGGCATCCCCAAATAACTTTCTGTGAAAGGTAGTTCTTCAAGAAATATAAAAAAATTGGAATGGTCACTACTAAGTTTTCTATATTTATATGTTGTTTTGAATTATGGTGAAGGGTAAAAATGAGTTTTTCTCTGCCTAGTTAAAACACAAATCCTCTATATCTAGTGATATCTTTAAAGTTGATACTTCTTATCAATAATGTCATATAACCATCTACCCTGTTAACTTTAAAACCACTTCATATTTAGAATCAGTACATTATATAATGTTGCCTGTGTTCCCTTTGTAATGGTTGAAATGACATATATCCTTTGAATGAAGAAGCTATTCTTGTTCAGCAATGATAACTGTCTTAGATGATAGTTTCCTCTTTAAACTCGGATTTGAAAGGCAGAACTAGTGTTTAACAAACAAATATTTCTTTACTAGATTTAATCATCCTTCTGTTCTTATTTTGGCAAGTGTTTTATGTACCATAGTGATACAATACATTCCATGAACTTACTTCAAATGACATCCTGAAGAACTCAGCAGTGTTGTCTCTTTTTCAATATTATTGTCCTTTTATTATTTCATAATAGAATTTGTTTTTTAGTGGTTTGTGAGGTGACTTGATTTGAATTGTAAATATTTTCACATAGCTTGTCAAAAATATAAAATATATATGTGTAAGGTAACAGCGAGCAAAACATTCAATTGTCTGCTCAGAAACACTGTGTATTCCCAAAATAGAAGAAAAGGAAGAGAGGGGATAATATTAAAATTAAAAATTCAAGAAGCAGTATGACATATCTACCATACACATTAACTTTTACAGGAACTGCTCCCTGGACCAGTAATAATATGCTGTGTCAGGATCTAACTAAATGTAGACTACCCAGACCTCTCTCTTTCCATTTTAACAGAAAAGAAATACAGATTGTTATGTAAGACTCGAACCGAAAGTCCTGGAGCCCTGGAAAGGTTTAGTCACTTCATCTGCATATCAAAACTAGCTTTTTCTAGGTACAGGGCACTGTCTCTTAATATGACTGGTCATGTCTTTCATATGTGATGAGAAAATTTTATTAGAAATGTTATAAAAACTGATATAGCTGCAGTTTCTTTTATCAAAGAGTTTTAGATAGTATTAAAAGAGGTATAATATTAGTATTACACATGTATTAGTATTAGACTCTGTATTAGTTCCTGTATTTGCACCTTAAATTTATAAGCTTGCATTCTGATCACTGAATCACTTATCCTACAGAGTGGCAAGTTACAGGATTATACAAGTGTGGGGCCTGAAATTCATTACAAAATTCCCAAAAAAGTAAGAATCATTTCATTTACTGCAGCAGATAACACTAACCTGCTTCCTTCAGATACCACTGTTGGATAAATTTTTCCATTGTCCTGAATATAAAGGTGCTCAGACTTAAAAAAACAGTTACATAAAGCTTTAACCAATAGCTGAAAGTTTAAATAATCAATGTTGCTTTTAGAGGCTATTTTAAATATTTTTAAAAATTCACTTGTGCCAATAAAATTTGTTATTTGCATGCTCCAAACTAGAAATAGCAGAGGAAGACTCCAAAAAAGGAAAAGATAAATATATGGTTCAAATTTGGTTTGGATGTAAAAATCTAAGTGGTGCTGAGTAACAGGAGGATGGATCCAAACCAGAGAAAGTTTTTCCACTAGTGAAAGCACCAACTTAAAACTCATATCCTACATCAAAGGAGATTAGCTTAATGAGTCATAAAGAACATCGTTCCTTTAGAGCATGTTGATCATGTTTATTCAGAGTCTTAAACTACCAACACAATATAATGGAAATGAGTCAACCAATGAAAGAGAGAGAGACAGAGAGAGAAAGAGAGACAGAGAGACAGAGAGACAGAAAGACAGAGAGACAGAGAGGCAGATAGACAGAGACAGAGCAGAGACACACAGAAAGACAGAGAGAAACAGAAAAGCATTTCTTCATGTACCGTAGCAGTAAGGAACACTTGCAGTAGTGTTTGCTCAAAACAGCCCTGCAGCCCTGCAGCTCTGCAGCCTTTGGAGGTAGACGGCAATGTATCTTTAGTCTCCAACTCCCTCCTGCCTAATGAAAGATTGGAACAGGTCAGTTTCATAAGCACCTGCTATTAGTGTGATTTAGTAATGACTCATCAGAAATATGAGTACCGATCTGTGTTTTCTCATAGAAAAACAAAAAAAAAAAAACAGAAAAATAAGATATTACCCCCAAAACCAAAATGAAGTCTACATCTGCAATGACATCAAGGGACAAATATAGTATATACGATCCCAAGACATTAGTGAGGATGTCACTACTGATCTATCAAAATTGTATATAACAGTCATTATCTCAGATTGATTCATTTTTTAGATTAAATTACAAAATAAAAGATGGATTCTTCTGGATTGAATATTTCAAGACAATGCATCTTCTAACATCCTGCAGTTAGGATTCGGGCCCAGGATCAGCTTTTTGTTGATCTTGTTCCAATGGTGAAGCAGAAGGGCATGGTGGTATAAGCATATGGCAAAGAATGAAGTGGAAGAGAGAAATTTGGGCCTTGAATGCAAAGTAAATGAAATGGATTAAACAATCAAAGAGTCTGTTACCTTCTAAAATATCCAGGGAAAATGACTGAAGAAATCTGGATCACAGCTAAGCAAACCTGTGAATAATAGGTATGGAGAAAGGAGAACAAACCCATGGCAAAGGCAAAGAAATATTTATAGCAAAGTTATGTAAGAAAACTTCTCAAATCTTAAAAAAAAAAAGATGCTGTTCAAGGTCCAAGAATCATATAGAATAGGCTTATAGCATATAGGCTAAAAGAAAATAGCAATGATACACAATAACCAAAAACTAAATGTGCATAAAAAGGCAGGTCATTAAAAGCTTCAAGGGAAAAGAACCAAGCTACACAACAACTGATTTGTTAAAGGACTCTGAAAGCCAGATATGAATGGATGGCTATACTATGAGTTCTGAACCACCAGACAACAACCCAGCCTTCTCTATGTAAGACAACTACTAATTATAATTATAATTAAAGGAGAAATAAAAACATTTTGTGGTGAAAACAAATTTTAGCAAGTTATGTGCACAAATCCACCTACACTGAAGGCAACAGCTCACTGAAATGGCCCAGTCTCTAAGATTAACAACTAATAAGGGGGACCTCAGGAGATTAAATGTTTCTGTAAATCAAAAGACACAGTCAATAGGAAAAATTGGCAACCTACAGAATGGGAAAAAAAATCTCCACTAACCCCACATCTGATTGAGGACTAATATCCAAAACATATAAAGAACTCAAGAAGCTTAGCTCCAAAATACCAAACCTCCCAATCAAAAAATGGGGTATAGAACTAAACAGAATTCACAACAGATGAATCTCAAATGGCTGAGAAGCACCTAAAGAAATATTCAAAGTCCTTATCAGGGAAGTGCAAATTAAAATGACTCTAACATTCCACCTTATACCAATCAGAATAGCTAAAATCAAAAACTCAGAAGAAAGCACATACTAGCAAGGACGTGGAGAAAGAGGAATATTCATTGCTGGTGGGATCACAAACTATACGACCACTCTGGAAATCAATCTGGTAATTCCTCAGGAAATCAGAAATAGAACCTGAAGACCCAGCTTTACCACTCTTGGGCATATACTTAAAATATGCCTTACTATACCAGAGGGACACATGCTCCACAATGTTCATAGTAGACTTATTTTTAATATCCAGAAGTTGGAAACAACCCAAATATACAATAATGGAAAAATGGATATGGAAACTGTGGTACAGTTACACAATGGAATACTATTGAGCTATTAAAAACAAAGACATCATGAATTTTGCAGACAAATTGATGGATATAGAAAATATCATCCTGAGTGAGGTAACCCAGACCCAAAGTGACATACTCACTAATAAGTGAATATTAGCCAAAAAGTACAGAATACCTAGGATACAACACCCAGAATTTAAGAACTGTAACAAATAGAAATGCCAAGTGAGGTTGATTCAATCCCAATTTGTGGTGAAGAAAATAATCATGGGAGGCAAAGTGAAGGTACAAATCAAGTAGGAGAGGGGAACAGAAGGGGAAATAGGGAACAGAGCCATGTATCAGATGGAGGACAGGAGAGAAGCCCAAAGGTCCAGAAGAATGAACTAAAATATGCATCCTCAGAATGTGTGATGTGGGGACACCCTCTAGAAAGTACCAGAGCCCTGGGAGCTGAGACAATATCAAAACTCAATGGAGTGACCTTAGATGAAAGGCCCAACAGTAAAGAGTGGGAACTCAAAGAATCCACCTCTAGTAGATAAACAGGGCTTCAAGAGGAGGGATGGTGCTACCAACACACAAGTCAAAATTTCTTTCTTTTTTATTTATTAGATATTTTCTTTATTTACAATTTAGATGTTATACCCGTTCCTGGTTTTCTTTCCTAAAATCCCCTATCCTGTCTCCCCTCCTCCTGCTCCACAAGTCAGCCACTCCTGCTTCCTTGTCTTGGCATGCTTCTATACTAGAGCATCAAGCCTTCTCAGGACCAAGGGCCTCTAGTCCCTTTGATGTCAAGCAATGCCATCCTCTGCTACACATGCAGCTGGAGCCATGGGTCCTTCTATGTGTAATCTTTGGCTGGTGGTTTACTTCCTGGGAGCTCTGGGGGTACTGGTTGGTTCATATTGTTCCTCCTCTGGGGCTGCAAACTCCTTCAGCTCCTTCAGGTTTTTCTCTAGCTTCATCATTGGGGACATTATGCTCAGTCCAGTGGTTGACTGAGAGCATCAACCTCTGTATTTGTCAGGTACTGGCAGAGCCTCTTAGGAGAAAGCTATATCAGGCTCCTATCATCAAGTGCTTGTTGGCATCCACAATAGTGTCTGGGTTTGTGACTGTATATGGGATGGATCCCCAGGTGGGACAGTCTTTGGATGGTCTTTCTATAACTCTCTGTTCCACATTTTGTTTCTGTATCTCCTACAGGTATTTTGTTTCCCCTTCTAAGAAGGATCAAAGTATTCATTCTTTTTTTGTATATAAGTTATATATTTTTATTTTCTATTTTCTTTGTTTGCATTCCAAATGATTTCCCCTTTCCCAGTTCCCCCTTCCCCATATGTCCCATAAACCTTCTCTCCACTCATTCTCCAATCACGTCTCTCTTTTTTCTCTGTCCTGATACTCCCCTCCAATGCTAGATCAAGCCTTTCCAGGATCAGGACCCTCTTCTTACTTCTTCATGGGAGTCATTTGTTATGCTAATTGTGTCTTGGGTATTCAGAGCTTCTGGGCTAATTAATATCCACTTATCAGAGATTGCATTCCATATGTATTCTTTTGTGATTGGGTTGCCTCACTTAGGATGATATTTTCCAGATTCAACCATTTGCCTAATAATTTCGTGAATTCATTGTTTTTAATTGCTGAGTAGTATTCCATTGTGTAAATATACCACATTTTCTGTATCTATTCCTCCACTGAGGGACATCTGGGTTCTTTCCAGCTTCTGGCTATTATAAATAAATAAGGCTGCTATGAACAAAATTGAGCATGTGTCTTTATTGCATGCCAGGGAATCCTTTGGGTATATGCCCAGGAGAGGTATAGCAGGGTCCTCAGGAAGTGTCATGTCCAGTTTTCTGAGGAACTGCCAGACTGATTTCCAAAGTGGTTGTACCATCTTACAACCCCACCAGCAGTGGAGGAGTGTTCCTCTTTCTCCATATCCTAGCCAACACCTGCTGTCTCCTGAGTTTTAACCTTAGCCATTCTGACTATTGTAAGATGAAATCTCAGGGTTGTTTTGATTTGCATTTTCCTAATGACTAATGATGTTGAGCACTTCTTAAGGTGCTTCTCAACATCTGAATTTCTTCAGGTGAAAATTCTTTGTTTAGATCTGTACCCCATTTTTAATAGAGTTATTTGGTTCCCCGGGTTCTAACGTCTTGAGTTCTTTGTATATATTGGATATTATCCCTCTATCAGATGTAGAGTTGGTGAAAATCTTTTCCCAAGTTGTTGGTTGCCGATTTGTCCTTTTGACAGTGTCCTTGCCTTACAGAAACTTTGTAATTTTATGAGGTCCCATTTGTTAATTCTTGATCTTAGAGCATAAGCTATTGGTGTTCTGTTCATGAACTTTCCCCCTGTGCCCATGTTTGGTCTTCCTTCTTCTTGAGCTTCATTTGGTATATGAATTGTATCTTGGGTATTCTGAGCTTCTGGACTAATATCCGCTTATCAGTGAGCTCATAGTGTTCCTGTCTATAAGAACTGCAGAGACAAAAATAGAGAAGAGATTGAAGGAAAGGCAGTCCAATGACTGGCCCATCTGGGGATCTTCCCCATGAGGAGACACCAAGGCTTAACACTATTACTTAAGCTATGATATACTTACAGATAGGAACCTAGCATTAGATAAATAAGCCATGCATATTTTTATTTTTGTACACTCTCTGTTTTCTTTGTCTTTCTCTTTTTCTCTCTATCTCTGTCTCTCTCTGTTCTTTGAGGTGCTTTCTCACTCACTCCCTCACATACATGCACACACAAACACACATAAATTGGCACCAAATTGTATAGCACGATAGATATAGATCTAGATTAAGATTTGAATATTAATTTATAATCTGATATTTTGATAATGAATTACAACATAACCTATAATATCCTTTGAAAACCTTTTTCTGCTGTGTAATAACACATATATATCTATTTTTATAATTACACATGCAACATATATTTGTCAATTTATTCATAAATATAAACATGTATATGTGCTAAAATTAAATATATATATTATACCTATCTATTTACCCAAAATTGTAAACCTAGGGATAAATGAAGTACTTATAACAGAGAAGAGCTATCTATCAAGAAATGCCCTGGTAGAAGACCAGGCATTTACAAGTAAGTTAAAATCAAAGGTTAGATTTCAAAGTGGTAAACTTTACCAAATATAAATCCAGGGGTAAATGATAAATAGCTAGCAGTATTTGATTAATGACAGGACATTATTAATCAAATTACATGTATTTAACATCCATTTTTAGTATTTTTATAAATCAATATTAGCCTTAGTTTTATTTTATTAATTATTTCATTTATTTACTTCTCAACTGTTACATCCTCTTAGTCCCCCTTCAAAGAGTTCTTCCCCATTACTACTTCTTTCGATTCTGAGAGGATGTCCTCCCAATCCCCACCCTGGGGAATCAAATCTCTATAGGATTAGGCATGTCTTCTTCTTCTGAGTCCAGACAATGCAGCTACATATGTATCAGGGGCATCAGACCATCCCATGTATACTCCTTGGTTGCTGGCTCAGTCTCTGGGAGCTCCCAGTGGTTCAGGCTATGGGGATATGGAACTTAAAGAGACCACCTCCAATAGTCAGAAGGATCCCAGGAGAGGGATGGGGAGACCAACAACCTGTAAAAATTTTTGCCTAAAATTGCTCCTGTCTAAAAGAAATGTAGAGACAAAAAGGAGTAGAGACTGAACGAATGGCTGACTTATGACTGGCCCAACTTAGGATCTATCCTATGGGCTAGTACCAATCCATGATACTTTTTACTGATGCTATGCTGTACTTGCAGACCAAAGCCTAGCATGGCTATACTCTGAGATGCTCTACCTAGCAACTGACTGAGACAAATGCAGATACTCACAGTCAAGCATTGGATGGAGGTTGGGGACCCCTATGGAAGATTTAGGGGAAGATTTGAAGGAACTGAAGGGGATAGCAAAAACATGGGAAGTCTTAGTTACTCTTACCCACCTCATGCCAGCAGAAAATTATTCATTCCACAGAAAGAAATTACTGGCTTTAATTTTTAGAAAGTAAAAATCTGTACCAACCATCTCTAATAACAGAAACAATTAACCTAATAAAAATGGGATAAAAGAATCTAGAATTGCTTTCTCTTCTCTAGTCATTCTCTTATTAAATATCCCAGACTATAAACATTGAATAATTATTATTTCACATATTTAACATCCACTTTCCTATAACAGAACCAAGTCTTATAGATATAGGCACTGGTTTGGTGAAAATCTACAAGGTTCATAGTATTGAAAAACAATCATCTAATTTTTTTTTTTTTGCTTAAAATGCACACATCCACCAAAACAATGTAGCCACAATAGAAAATCATCTTGACAGTTCTCAAAATAATAAATATCTTTCAATTCTCTGGAGATAGAGTAAGATAATTTCAGACAGGGATGGAATGCATATTTGCATACTTATTTTTAGGGAAGCATTGTTCAGAACAAACAAAATGTGTGTGTGGGATGCTCATTGACAAATGCAAGGATCACCAAATTTAGTATACATAAAAAATGAAATATTTAATCTTAAAAAAGCAATGAAATTATGACTCATACTGCAATATGTACAAATGTTGAAAATATTATGCTGAGTGAAATAAGACAGACACAAAAAGATTTCACAATGAAAAGAAGTAAGCCTAATATTCAGAATTGTCTAACTCCAGCAACGTGAGGTAGCAGGTCAGAATCACAAGGACAGAAAGGAGGGTAGTGATTTCTAGGAGTCAGAGAAAGATTAAATGAAGTATTATTTACAGGTATAGTTTGAGTTTGACATGAAGTTTTAAATGCCTATTTATTTTTATTAGTGTGTATGTTCGGGTGTCTGCTGGGATGGATGTGCCCTATGTAGGTAGGCATAGGGCCCTGTACATACCACAAAACAATGTTGGAGCCTAAAGCAACTATAGTTTCAGGAAGTTGTGAGATATATGTAGGTTCTGAGAACCAAACACTATTCCTCCATAGGAACAGCAAATGTGCTCAATTACTGAGTCATTACTCAAACCTCTGTGATTTTGTTCTTGAAACCAAATTTGAAAATAAAATCTATATCATTTCCAAAAAATACAAGGTGATTGCAGAAAGCCTTTTTATAAATGGCAATTTTAGTATTTCATTGATGCTATTCTTCCATTTGTTTGTAGTCCAGATCCACTGAGAAAACTCTTTTAATCTAAATCTCCTCTATATCCTATCTTCCTTTGATATCTTGACTACTTCCTTAGTTGATACATCACTATTAATTAAAAATAAGGTTGCATAGGTGCAGATAAAATTTCAATTAGCAATTAATAGTAACAGTGTTAATGAGTTAAAACTTTAAAAAACCCTAAGAAAAACTCATTTATTAATGTGGTTTTAATTAATAATGAAATTTAATTTATATTAATCAAAAGATTCAGAGTTATTTAGAGCAGTGTTCATCAGGCTCTGCAGAGGTTTTTCTCTTTTGTTCAGACTGTACCTTTTATGGAGTTTTAATAATGATCTCATTTTTGCTTATATCCGTGTATGTGAGCACATATTTGGTCACAAC
This sequence comes from Apodemus sylvaticus, assembly GCF_947179515.1. Lineage (NCBI taxonomy): Eukaryota > Metazoa > Chordata > Mammalia > Rodentia > Muridae > Apodemus > Apodemus sylvaticus. The sequence continues at coordinate 44,138,716 of NC_067474.1, read as the reverse complement.
CATACCACCAGACATGCTCCTTCACTTTTATGTTCTTTTCCTTGCAAAACTTCTGATGCATATTCTGGTGATAATGTCACAATATCATCAGGGACTCTTCACAAATGTTCTTCAAACAGTAGAATTTTCTCTCCAAGTTGCCAACCATTATTAACATCCTCCAATGATATATTTTTCCATTTACCTGATTCAGTAATAATTTGTAGTTTCTGTCCAGCTGAAAGACATGTTTCCTTCTCCCCATTGCATAAATAGGTGTGTGTGTATATATGTATATGTACATGTAAATGTACCTGTATGTGTATATATATATATATATATATATATATATATATATATATATATATATAGTGGATGTGTGTACAAAAGTCTAAAGTATAAGAGATTTTAGAGTCTGGAAGCTGTGTGACTTAGTCTACTGTCATCTACAACTGAAGGATTTTTCTATATGGAGAACACTACCAATTCCACACAAGATATTAGTATTCTGTCAGTCTTTGTGGCATAACTCATAAATGAAACTACTTCCATTCATGTACAGTGATTATTTTGTATATTACCTTTAATTCTTATGATGGCCTTGGTTTTGAAAAGGAACTAGTTGAACCAGTTAAGGCACAGTGATCTTAGATAATAGCACCTGTGTTTTCCTCACCTGGCAGAGTCAGTATTCTGAACTACAAGAACTGAGGGGCCTCAGAACCTGCAGCACAGGATCCTGGTTTCAGATGTCATCTTGGTTGGTTTCCTGTTTCAAAGTTCTTCACATTGATATGTTTTCAACATCAATTGTTATTTGCTACTATGTTTTTTATGGCTTTGGTACTGTGATGAATCAGGAAGAATTATGCTATTTCTATTCTTTTTACTTTTGTCTGTGTTTCAAAGTTTGAGCCAGAGCCTTGCCTATGGTAGACAAGATCTGTACCACTGAGCCCAGGAACAGATTTTCTATTTTCTTATATAGCAATCAGTTACCAGAGAATCTAAGACATTCTAGTAACTGTTTAGAACCAGGGAAAAATTTCAAACCAATTTTATTAGGCATGAGGTAGAATGTTGAGTTAGTTAGGAATGTATAACTATGGAGCTCCAATATAATCAAGAAATTGAGATATTTATATTTTCTGGTAGCTATCAAGTTACTTAAGATTCAAGGCAAAAATCCTTTAGACACTATTATAGTTGTGTAGATTCTGAAAATGAAGTTCATCTATGCTTCTGAAATGAAGACTGATGCAGGACTCATGGCCACTGAGTCCTACATGGATCTTAGTTAATGGGAGGTAGATATTACACCTGAATTAGCCCTAGATTATTGTATGAAGTAGCTGAGTAGAGCAAGAGTAGGGAGAATTTCCCACTAATAAATAAGCATGAGAAAGGGGGCTTAAGACATAAGGGATGGGAGCATGGAAACTATTGATACACATGGGAATATAATTAGTAGTTTGTAAAGATAATGTGTATAGCTTTCTTCCTTATAACTGATTGGTGACTTTACTCATTGTTACAGAAAACTCAAATTTATGGTCTTTGTTATACCGACTTTTGTTTAATATTTTTTGTTTTACAATCTGTCTACACTATCAATTTTCACATTAAGAAAATTATAATTTCTAAACTAGTTTTTCCTACAAAACTGTTGTTTGGCAGATTTGAGAATTTAAAAAAATTTTATGCATGTATCAGTAAGGTAAGATACAATATAAGAAGGGTAATGTTAACGGTGATGTGTTCCCTGACTCAACCTTACCTGTATTTTCTTGATATTTAACAACTAGGGTGGTAAGCACAAATGACCTTTTCAATTTCTCCACATAGCCATTCTCTTATGAAATAATCCTATCTGTATTATCCAGAATGCTAAGTGAAAATGCTTTCCCACATGCTCTGTGATTACAAATACTCATTCAGAGTATATAGCAATGAAGTTCAGAGAAGAGAGAGGGGTCAGGTAGGAGTTTATGTTGTGGGCAGTTGTCTTCAGTGGTTATTTGCAAACTCATACAAAAGGCTGTGAACTGTGAAGGTTTTAGAAGCCTCTTGCACTGACCTATCATTTAAAGGAGGTAGGAGCCATGTGGGAACAGTTGTATGGTTTCCAGAAGGAAGTGCTAAATTAAATGTTTCACCTGAAAGATTAATGGTATCACTCCAAAAACAGGAAATCTGAAATATAAAGGACCCACAAAGCATTTAAGTTTCTTTTTAAAATACCTTACCTTTAAAGGTGACTGTAACTTTCAGAAGTGATTAGGGCATATGCATTTGGATGCAGATGTATCATTAATAATTATATGGTAATGCTCCAGTTGTTGCATAAACACATGATTCTTGGCCACTGGGTATAAATGAGGCATAAACAAGCACATCTGGAATGATCTCAATGTGTAGGAGGTTGATTGATTGAAAATAACAAATGGATCATACCTAGCCATTTGAACTAATTTAGAAGAGAAGCCAGGTGTAAATAGGCTGTAAAGAGAAAGCTGTAATATTAAGAGCAATTAATGAAATAAGTTTCAATACACTTTTGACAATGGAATCAGAAGCCTTTGTAAATGCCAAGAAAACAGACTTTTTCTCTCCAGAAAAAAATAGTTTGAAGAATCTAACTTATTGTCTGTATAAAAATTCATTCTAGGCAAAATATTATGTGAACTCCTAAAATATAATGAAAGTTATATGTATTTGTTATTATATTTATGAAGAACACACTCATGTTGCAAGATGAATTGAAACATTTTTTAGCTTAATCACATTAAAGTTAAGTAATAAAATCTTGCTCCCTTGAAGTAGTTTTATGCTTCAAGGGAAAAATGGTTGAACATGAAATTTTATAAATCCTATGAAAAATGTACTAAACTTTAAAGAAAGAAACTGTAAACAAGTGTCAATAGGCATTAACCTCTTCTTATGCATTTGCGGATAAAAGTGTTAGCATTCATGGGTATTACTGGTGCATCTAAATATGTCTCCCTCATAGAGAGATGAGTTCAGTCCACAGCATGAGCTGACCTTCCCCTGAGCTGAATGTGGGTTGCAGTCACACTGTCCAATGAGCTGACTGTGGGTCACCATCACAGAACCACTCTCAGTCTGTGTCAGTATGACCAGGTCACCATCTGCTTTAAAACTGTGCATTGCAATTAACATTTGTTTTACTTACAGGGTCTTGGACATAGTGCTAAGTGCTAAATGCACAAACTTTGTGAAAATAAAGAAATAATGCAGTTCTTACAATCCCTCTCCCTGGTTTTCAATAATGGGCATAGTTGGTTATTATTTAGAATATAATAAACTTTGAGGTTTAAGGATACCTCTTTTCTATATCATTCGTTTTTACTGTAAAAAAAAAAATGCTGAAACTAATAGAAAAGAAACTGGGGAAGAGCCTTGAGCACATGGGCACAGGAGAAAAGTTCCTGAACAGAACACCAATGGTTTATGCTTATGCTCTAAGATCAAGAATAGACAAATGGGACCTCATAAAATTACTAAATTTCTATAAGACAAAAGACACTATCTAAAGGACAAAACTGCAACCAACAAATTGGGAAAAGATTTTTACCAACCCTACATCCGACAGAGGGCTTATATCCAATATATACAAAGAACTCAAGAAGGTAAGCTACAGAGAGCCAAATAACCCTATTGAAAAATGGGGTACAGAGCTAAACAAAAATTTTCATCTGAGGAATATTGAATGGCTGAGAAGCACCTAAAGAAATGTTCAACATCCCTAGCCATCAGGGAAATGCAAATCAATACAACCCTGAGTTTTCACCTCACATGAGTCAAAATGGTTAAGATCAAAATCTCGGAGAAAACAGGTACTGGCAAGGATGTGGAGAAACAGGAACACTCTTTCCCTGCTGGTGGGGTTGCAAGCTGGGGCAACCACTCTGGAAATCAGTCTGAGAGTTCCTCAGAAAACTGGGCATAATACTACCAGAGGGCCCTGTTATACCACTCTGGGCATATACCCAGAGGATTCCCCAACATGTAATAAGGATACATGCTCCACTATGTTCATATGTTCATAGCAGCCCTATTTATAATAGCCAGAAGCTGGGAAGAACCCAGATGTCCCTCAAAGGAGGAATGGATACAGAAAATGTGCTATATTTACACAATGGAATACTACTCAGCTATTAAAAACAATGAATTAATGAAATTCTTAATGGAGTAGGTCGAACTGGAGAATGTCATCCTAAGTGAGGTGACCCAATCACAAAAGAACACACATGGTGTGCACTCACTGATAAGCAGATATTAGCCCAGAAGCTTGGAATACCCAGGAAACCACCCAAATATCAAATGATGTCCAAGAAAGAAGGAGAGGCCCCTGGTCCTAGAAAGTCTCAGTGCAACAGTGTAGGATAATACCAGGATAGGGAAGCAGAAAGGTGTTGATTGTGGAACAGGGGGAGAGAAGAGAGCTTATGGAATTTTCGGGGAGGGGGATCCTAGAAACGGGATATCATTTGAATTGTAAATAAAAAAGATATCAAATAAAAAAAAAACACTTAAAAATACCCTTTAGCTTTCTAAGTGTCTAATATTTGTCATGATAATTATGAGACAAGTTTGGTAGCATACCTTTAAATGATAGCTGTTAGAATAAGGAAAAAGGAGGACCCAGAATTTCAGGTTATCTCCAACTAAGATAAGGCCAGTCTGAGTCACATGAGAACATATTTCAAAACAAAACAAAGCAAAACAAGTAAATAAAAAGACCTTCAGAATTATATGTACCATAACTGATACAGATCCATTTTATTGATTTTATCCATATTTGTATTTTCTCTTAACAATCATTGTGTAAAGTATCTAAGTCAATTGTCTGACCTATATATATCACAGCTCAAAGAGTTTACCGACACTTCTTGGGAGGTACTTACATGAACCTGTGCCTTCTGACTTTAACTTAGAGATTAACATGATCTTTCAGTTTGATAGAATTTTTGTTTGAAATGGTTTCTTCATTTTAAAGTGACTTCAACAGTCATTTAATTATTACTTTTTGGTCAATTGTTTTAAATATATTTACTACTTTTAAATGAAAACCTAACAGGGTAGTGTGATTAAGAGAGAGAGAGAGAGAGAGAGAGAGAGAGAGAGAGAGAGAGAGACAGAGAGAGAGAGACAGAGAGACAGAGAGACAGAGAGACAGAGAGAGAAAGAGATGGGTGATGGATGGATGGATAGATAGATAAATAGATAGATAGACAGACAGATAGAAAGATAGATAGATAGATAGATAGACAGACAGACAGACTGGGGGCAATAATATGCATGTGGCATGTGTACTTGATAATATTTTACCTTAATTGAATATTCATAACCTATACTAGTACTGTTCATGATATGTGTGTGTTTGTGTGTGTGTGTATGCATGTGTGTGTGTGTTTGTATGTGTGTGTGTGTGTGTGTGTGTGTGTGAGTCTGTGTGTGTGTGTAGAATGCCCAACTGGAGAGACTCTATACTTATCTTAGCATTTTCTTTTCCACTATTGTCAACATTGACTTGTATTTCAATATAAAATGTGTGTTATTATACTTCATAACACTGTTAATGTAACTTTTCCATATTCTCCTGGTAGTCATATAAGACAATAGCTATTTTATAATTTTGTCTTTGTTTATCACATGTAATATGAAAATTATAAAAAATAATAAGTAGATAAAATTATTTACTGTTAGATAATCATGGCTTTTTAGTTGGCCTTTCCATTGCTCTGAAAAGGGTACCATGCCTGTGAGCAGTTTGGGGAGGAAATGGTTTACTTCAGTATATAAAACTATTCACAATTTACTTCAGTATATAAAACTATTGACAATTGCTTAGGGTGGTCAGGGCAGCAACCCCAAACTGTAAGAATAGGCAGGTACTAATGCATAGACCATGGAGCAGTACTACTAACTGGCCTGTTCTTCTTGACTCACTCACCCCTCTATCTTATATCACTGGAGTCCAGCAACCCAGGGTTGGCACTGCCCACTGTTAGCTGGCTCTTCTGTCATTATTAATCAATCTGGCAATAAACAAATAAAATACACCATAGGCTTATTCAGAATAATCTAGTGGGAGCACTTTCTCAATTGAAGTTGCATTTTCTAAAATAACTCTAGCTTTTCTCACAGTGAAATAAAACTAGCCAGTAAAATTGTCAACTTACACACAAATATGTCACTGTTAACCCATACTCTCTCTTTTTTGTTGACCGAAGATGTCAAGTTAATATTGATTATACAACATAAAACATATTTCAAATTTTAAGTCCAAATGTTTTAAAAATTCAAATGCTTTAAAAGTTTAACCTCGTTAAAACTTCCAAAATCTATGATATTTAAAGTTTCTTATCTGTGGTTTCCTGTAAAGTCAAAATAAAATTTCATATTTTCTTATTTCAAAAGTGAAGAAACAGGATATAATCACAATCAGAACAAAGCAAAACCAAATTCCAACAGTGTAAGACTCAGTCAGCCCTGTCTCAAAAAAAATCCAAACCAAAACAACAACAACAACAACAACAACAACTACAACAACAAACCCTTCAATGTCATATGTCTGTGACTCATGATATTCTAGACTCTGGAAAACCCCATTCCCATTTCCCCTCCCCTGCTTAACAACGCCCCTCTCACTTTCCTGACCTGGCATTCCCCTACACTGGGGCATAGATCCTTCACAGGACCAAAGTCCTTTCCTCTCATTGATGTCTGAAAAGGCCATCCTCTGCTACATATGTAGCTAGAGCCATGGGTCCCTCCACATGTACTCTTTGGTTGGTGGTTTAGTCCCTGAGAGCTCTGGTGGTACTGGTTGATACATACTATTTTTCCTCCTATGGGGCTGCAAACCTCTTCAGCTCCTTGGGTCCTTTCTCTAGCTCCTCCACTGGGGAAGCTATGCTCAATCCTGATGTCTTAGACAGAGTTTCTATTCCTGCACAAATATCATGACCAAGAAGCAAGTTTGGGAGGAAAGGGTTTATTGAGCTTACACTTCCACGTTGCGGTTCATCACTAAAGGAAGTCAGGACTGGAACTCAAGCAGGTCAGGAAGAAGGAGCTGATGCAGAGGCCATGGGGGGGGGGTGTTTCTTACTGGCTTGATTAGCCTGCTCTCTTATAGAACCCAAGAGCCCCAGCCCAAAGGTGGTACCACCCATAAGGGGCCTTCTCCCCTTGATCACTAATTGAGAAAATGCCCCACAGCTGGATCTCATGGAGGTACTTCCCCAACTGAAGCTCCTTTCCCTGTGATAACTCCAGCCTGTGTCAAGTTGACACATGAAACTAGCCAGTACACCTGATAAGTGGATAGTGGATATAAGCACAAAAGCTCATAATACCCAAGATACAATTTACAGACCACATAAAACTCAAGAAGATGAAAGACCAAAGAATGCATACTTTGGTCCTTCTTAGAAGGGAGATCAAAATACTCATGGTTCACAGCCAAACAATGGACTGAACACAGGGTCCCCACTGGAGGAGCCAGAGAAGCACAGCTTCTTAACTCCAAATATTGAAAGGCTCTGACCTGAGTCAGAGGAAATCTCACAGCTCTATCTGAAACTTCAGAAGGTTGGCCTGTTACCTTCTCTGATTTTAGTATTGTCTTGTAAGTTCCCACAGACTAGCACACTGCTCTAAATGCTCAACAGCTTTGCAGTCCAAAATCCAAATGCTACCACAAACCTCTCCAAAACACATGGTCAAGTCTGTCACAGTAATCATAACAGGTACCTATGTCAGGAAATAGAATGAAGAAAAGAAATGATTTTATTTATTCATATGTGAATTAATTGAGGTTTCTGTTTCTGTGATAAAATATTACAATCAAAAATAACTTGGGAGAAAAGAGCTAATTTCAACTTAAATCTTTCAGGTCTCAGTTTATTCAAGAGGAAAGTTGTAGCAGGATATTGAGGCAGGAACCTGTAGCCAGGAGGTGGCGCAGAGGCTATGGAGAAGTGCTGCTTGTTGGCTGGCCCATCATAGCTTCATCGGCCTCTTTCTATAGCACCCAGTACTACTCTCAGGGATGGCGCTGCCCAGAAGGAGCTGAGGCTCTCATATCCGTATTCAATCAAGAGAATACGCTGTACACTTATTCAGAGCTCGGTCTCATGAAGGCATTTTCTCAACTGACAATCCCTCTTTCAAAATGACTCTAACCTATTTGATATAAATCTAGCCAGCACAAGTGGTTCACAGTCACTTAGCTAATAGACCATAGCCTTTTCCATGGACTAGGCAATGGGCCACTCACATTTTTCATAACTTGTCACACAATTATCCAAGGCATTAAAACAGAACTCATCCATTGTGACATACCTAAATAAGTAAAAGCTTGCCTTAGGCTGCTGTATTAATGGTTCTTTAAGAAAAAGTCACTCTCTTCTACATTGGTGATGGATAATGTGACAAGAGTATTTCGATAAAATTCTAACTTTGGAATACTTAATAAATTAGTAAGAGCGTCATAAGTGCCACTCAGAGTCACCTGTCATGGTGCAGCAGGCTTCACCTGATCTTTCTCCCCTTTTGCCTGACTTCCTGAGAGCTGCTAGCAGGTGAGGGGTCATAGTTCATGAATGAACGGCATGAGAGCAAGAGGTAAAGTTCACAGGTAATGACACTCCACCTGTTGTCATCTTCTCTTCACAGTCTGAACACTTGGAGAAGATGGTGCTTTGAAGACAGAAGCCTTACATCTCAATTCTTCATCATTCTTTCTTTTTTCTTTCTTTTTCTTTTATTTTTACTGGTTATTCTATTTATTTACATTTCAAAAGTTGTCCCTCTTCTCGGTTTCCCCTCCACACACCCCCTATCCTCTTCTCCACCCCTTTTGCCTCTATGAGGGTGCTCCCCACCAACATCCCATTCCAACCTCACTGCTCCAGCATTCCCTTATGATGAGATATCAAGTCTCCACAGGACCAAGGGCCTCCCTCCTCTCCTATTGATGCCAGATAAGGCCATCCTCTGCTACATATGCAGCTGGAGCCATGGGTTTCTCCCTATCTTCTCTCTAGTTGGCGGTTTAGTCCCTGGGAACTCTGGTTGGTCTGAGTAGTTGGTATTATTGTTCTTCCTATGGAGTTGCAATAACTTCAGCTCCTTCCCCCAGCTCCTCCATTAGGGTCCCCAGGCTCAGTCGAATGGTTGGCTGTGAGGCATCTATATTGATCAGGCGCTGGCAGAGCCTCTCAGGAGACAGCTATACCAGGCTCCAGTCAGCAGGCACTTCTTAGTATCAGCAATAGTTATTTCTAATGATGATGAAAGATTTTGTTTTAAGTTCATGTGGTAGAAAATTATTTGCAGTTAGTATTTTAGGACATTTGTTAAGGAAATCACAGACACACACACACACACACACACACACATGCATGTATATGAATTCTCAAAGACTTAGGTAGAATGATACAAAATCACACTGAAAATTGGTGGTCCTAGGATTTCATACTCTTTTCAATATTAAGTACGTGTCCAAACTTCACAAAATCACCTGATTTCTGCTACAGCTGGGATTGTAATGTACTTCTAGGAGTTCATGGATTGAAGACTTGTTGTCCTTTTTACAGGCCTCTTAGGTGAAGAAAGAGCAGGAACTATTTGTGTTGTTTTATATCACTATAGGTACATTATTCAAGTATTTGTCTACTACCCTGTCTGTCTGTCCATCTGAGTCTCTGCAACCTAATTTTGATCTACATTGAATAGCTAATCTCTAACAATGATGTTAACTATACAAATCTTGGCTAGTTTCAACTCACATCATCTGTAAACTCAGCATTTACTGGTTATTCAGAACTATTTACATTGTTTCTTGCTTTTCTCTATGACTTTTTCTCCTTTTTGCTCTCACAACCATCTTTTCTTCATGTCAACCTGATTTTCATATTTCTGAGCCTAATTGTATTAGGCAATTATTTCCCTTATTTGAATTGTTCCCTCTTTAGTTGTTTATGAGATAGGAGTAACATTTTATCCTTGGCTAATTCCAATATAAGTAGTGGAAATGACACTGTAAATATATTTTGCTATACAACTATGAAAATATTTCACAAAAATATTAATCAGAACTTGTATTCTGACCTATCTTGCCACCTTTTAAAATACTCAAAATTGTTATGAGACCTGTTTCCAAAATCATTATCAACATAGTCTATCACTAAACTAAGAAGATTTACAGTGCATATCCTGAATAATAATACAAGTTATTAGGAAAAAGGAAATCTTTAATGGCATAATTTCCCAGTTGCCTTTACTCCAGAGAATCTTCAACTTCCCTCCATATTGTTCACTCAGATATCATTCGGCTAGCATTTCACCATCTTTAGTATTTGCTTGTTCAGTTTCTCTGTGAAATAGTGTATGTCTTAATTATGTTGCAGTCATCATTTTAGTCTTAATATATTACTAATCTCATATATAAATCACATCTTTATATGTAATAAATGAATGGATCCTATGCTTAGAAATGCTTAAAAATGTAATACAAACACAATTCACAGACACATCCAATGTAATTTTTAGATGTGTGATTTGTCCAGGAAGTACAGTGGAACAATTTCATATGATATTACCTCGCAGCAATTTTGGAAGTTCATTTTTTGTTCCCAAATTCTTCAAATTTACAACTACTCATACTTACTACTTAATACTATACAATAGTACAATATTATTCTACTCTCCTTCTCTCCCAACAAAATGTAGTTTCTTATTTATTTGTAAATGCTGAATATCTGTGCCTATGGGCTTCACTTCTAAAATATATTTTGTTCAAAGTTCTTGAAGTGACTTAGTACAGAATCTTCTCTTGAAACTGTACTTCCTATTATACGAAATTAATTTCACCTAAGCTAGGAATTGTGTATTTGGATTAGTAATTAAGACATCTAAAAAAGACATTACCTGAAGAAACATTATTTTCCTCAAAGACTGAATTCCTTGCTCAGAAACTGAAATGGCCAAACACCACCTTTCTGTCTACAGTGACAGTAGTAGTTGTGTCAATTCTCACCATATTATACTATTTCACTCTTGAATTTGCTATTAAGTAGTCACTGTGAAAAATTATTTGAATTCAGAACACAGCCGAAATGAACAAAGTCTTCAGAAAAAACATGATGAGCTGGTTTATGGACAAGCCTATGAACAATAAACAGTAAGAATTTCTTTCTTGATGAAGATGTATTTCAGAAACTCCATTTTGCAGATTTTAAATTCAGGGTTTCTCAAGCATGTAATGTATCAAAGCTCAGGTTGCTGTCTTTTCTTCTGAGATTCCAAAGAGGAAAGAAACACCCAAACTTCACTGCAGTATTTCAGATACCATTAATTTCAAGGCAAATTATCAGTAAAATGTCCAATTCTTTTTGGACTTTTTTTTAATATCTCTGTGCAATTATGTTTATTCAGAGAGAGAGAGAGAGAGAGAAAGAGAGAGAGAGAGAGAGAGAGAGAGAGAGAGAGAGAGAGAGAGAGAGAGAGAGAGAGAGATCTGGTATTGATGTTATGGGTCACTACTCTGTAACAGTCATCATTCTGGATGACCCATCTCACACCTCCTAATCTCTTTGTATATTGGACAATATCTCATAAAGGCAAAAGTGGCCTCAGTCTTACTATCAAGTCGAGGATGACTTAGATCCACTTGCCTTTATTTCCCAAGCATTGAAATTGTAGATCTTTACCATGATCCTGGATTTCTTTCATTCCTTATCATTGACTATTAAATGCAGAGAGTGTGCTGCTAACAACACAGCATTTAAAAATTCACTACCAATAGGTAGAAGAGTGACTTACATTATTCTCTTTAACTTCACATTTATTCACTACATTGTGATTTATGTATATAAGGAGTTATTTTTATTTCATTTTGTCCTTTTTTAATTTTTCTTTTTATTTTCTATAATCTTTGTTTACATTTCCCCTTTCTATAATCTTTGTTTACATTTCCCCTGAATGCTTTCCCCTTTCCCAATTCCTCCCTCTCCATCGGCCTCATAGGCCCTCTTCCCTCCGCCATTTTCCAAATCACACGTCTCCCATTTCCCTGTCCTGCTACTCCCCTACAAAGCTGGATCAACTCTTTCAGAACCAGGATCCTCTCTTTCCTTCTTCTTGGGTATCATTTGATATGCTAATTGTCTCTTGAGAATTCAGAGCTTCTGGGCTAATTAATATCCACTTATCAGTGATTGCATTCCATGTGTATTCTTCTGTGATTGGGTTACCTCACTTAGGATGATATCTTCCAGTTCCAACCACTTACCTAAGAATTTCATGAATTCATTGTTTTTAATTGCTGACTAGTATTCCATGTGTATATATACCACATTTTCTGTATCCATTCCTCCATTGAGGGAGATCTGGGTTCTTTCCAGCTTCTGGCTATTATAAACAAGGCTGCTATAAACACAGAGGAGCATGTGTCCTTATTGCATGCCAGGAAATCCTCTGGGTATATGCCCAGGAGAGGTATAGCAGGGTCCTCCAGAAGTGTCATGTCAAGTTTTCTGAGGAACCGCCAGACTGATTTCCAAAGTGATTGCACCATCTTGCAATCCCACCAGCAGTGTAGGAGTGTTCCTCTTTCTCTGCATCCTCACCAACACCTGCTGTCTCCTGAGTTTTTAAACTTAGCAATTCTGACTGGTGTGAGGTGAAATCTCAGGGTTGTTTTGATTTTCATTTCCCTAATGATTAATGATGTTGAACATTTCTTAAGGTGCTTCTCAGCCATCAGAAGTTCTTCAGGCAAAAATTCTTTGTTTAGCTCTGTACCCCATTTTAATAGGGTTATTTGGATTTTTGGGGTCTAACTTCTTGATTTCTTTGTATATATTGGATATTAGTCCTCTGTCGGATTTAGGGTTGGTGAAAATTCTTTCCCAATCTGTTGATTGCCATTTTATCCTTTTGACAGTGTCCTTTGCCTTACAGAAACTTTGTAATTTTATGAGGTCCCATTTGTCAATTCTTGATCTTAGAACATAAGCTATTGGTGTTCTGTTCAGGAACTTTTCCCCTGTGCCCATGTCCTCAAGGCTCTTCCCCAGTTTCTTTTCTATTAGTTTCAGTCATTTTGTCCTTTTTGGTATTCAGTTCTTGTTAGCTAGATTCTAGCCTCAAGTCCCACATTTTCATTTCTGGACATAAAAGTTTTCATTCCTTGTGAATCTTTAAGATAATATTGTTGGACTTACTTTCTATAGTGGACAATGGTGATTTTACTCCTAGAGTTATTTATTTGACTTAGGAACAGTACCCAGGTTTAGCAAGTATGATAGTACTTCAATTTTTAATTTCCAGGTGTTTAGTAAGCATGTACACTTTCCTATCCATGAGCTACTTAAAATAGAATTGCTGCTTTGGTTCCAGGTTTAGAAAGTAACATAACTTCTGTGCATTCCCTTCAACATCTTCATCATTCTCACAGATTTGATTATTATCATGATCAGTGTGTAAGAGTTTCAAATATTCCTGTTCTGTTGACTTTCTGAGATTCAGATCATATATAGATTCCCACCAGCATATGTTCTTCACTTTATCCAAAGCTAGTTTTCATTCCATATTTGCCATTATTGTAAAGCACAGTTGCTTACCCTAGAGCATTAGCTCATATCTTGACACATAAAAATTCTCTCAGACATTCTCCTCTCAGATGACTCACTGTAGGATTTAATATTTACTATTTTCTTTTATGTGAATCATTATGACAGTCACCCAAAACAGTGCTTGTCATGTTTTCCAATTTCAATATCACTTTATTTTGTGAAATGCTATCTATCTATCTATCTATCTATCTATCTATCTATCTATCTATCTACACGTATACTTATATATGCCATAAATTTTTTGCCCATCAGTATTAGTACTCAAGAAAAAATCATATATATACATATATATAGTCAAATGATTGCAAATGAATTCGTAAAGTATTAACCATTTGGGAAACAAATTCTTGTACCAAAAATTTTATTTTCTGAATTTTTATGTACCTTTGGTCGATTTGATGTAACATTTTTCTAATAGTATCAAATCCTCTTTTTGAAAGGAAATTCCCTTCAAGGATCATAAATGCTAAAGCAATCGTTTTTTTATGACTGTGCACTCTACTAAACCTGTATCTACTATAATACTTATCTACCATGGAATTTTGAATTAATAGGTTAAATCATTTATGACTGTTTATATTTTATGAAAGGTATCTATTTGCATTTCCACTCTATGCAGTATATTATTAACATTATTATTAGGTATGCAACAGGCAGTTGGTCATAATACCTAAAACTCACATTCTATAATTAAATGAGTACTAATAATTAAATGCACTAGCTCCATTTTTCAGAGCATCCAAATATTTTATACATTTCATTGATTTCAAATCATTGATAGCAAAACTATAAACAGAGAAGCTGAAGTGTGTTTACACAGTGTCTAAATTGTACATTTTTCTCAAAGTAGGAAAATACTATATTAAAGCATGATAGAATGAGGGTTACTACAAAAATAAAAATCTTTGTTTTTGCATCTTTTTGTTTGTACCACAGAAGGGCACAGACCTAATGTGCTGTTACGTGATTACTGTAGAGGTACGATATTAAATAAATGTATAGTCTAACGTGACATGGGAGAGATGAATCTAAATGAAAGTAGAGCATGCATATTGCTTTTGCATTGTACCTGCCAATCAAGCTAAATATTTGTGAAGAACTGAGAAGCAATTTTCACTCATGTACGTTATATCACATAGGTCAGATTCTTTTATGTAAATCTTTCACTTGGGTGTTTAAATTTCCATATTAAGGTTAGTTCTGTAAAGTATTGTTTCTCTCCCTTTGATTTATTCTGTATGAAGCAAAGGTTTTATCAAGTATGATGTATATAAGATGTATTGTTTGAATAGTTGTAGAAATGTCAGCAGTGTCTGGGTAGTAGTGATATTACAGAATGATCCACCTTACATAATAGTGCATTGAAAAGAAGAAATAAGGCTCAGACATGGGTGTTAATTGAAAGTAAAACTTCAAAAAAATTGTCCCTTGGTGGGTCTAGATATTCATTAGCTTAATGTAGATTTTTGAAAAGTTTCAATGGAGCTAGTTGACTATTTGCACATTTTTAAAAATCCATTTTTCCTAAAGTGTTCTATAAATCTTCACAGGAAAATCTCTTTTCGTGTTGTGACTAGTATTGATTAAAATAATGATTTATTGACTAACTTGTGAGGCTCTAGAGATAACCATGAAAGAAACCATGGATTCCACCTGGGAAGCACTGTTAGATTGGGCTAGCATCTTAGCATGTTGGTGAAGAATTTTATTGAATTGATTAAGCGCAATGGGAAGACCCACCCTAAAATTGGGAATTACTTTTCCATGGCTAAGACATAAAGACATCCTAGGAAATTTTTGCTTATGTGTGTGTGTGTGTACATATATATTTGCCCTTTTCTCTTGCTAGTAGTGATTCTACTCTGCTACTGCTGATGCTTCCATCTTTGCCTGACATTGGAACCTAGATTCATCAACTTTCCATTCTGCACTGAAGGTCCAGTACCTCTGTTGGAGTGTTTCAGGCCTCTTTTACCACTTTAAACTGATTATGCATCCAGCCTTGTGCTCTGAGCAGCCACTGTACTCATTTTTAGTTTTCCAGTATAAAGACAGCCACTTGCACAAGTCAGCTTGTATCTGTAAGTCAGCATAGTACACATGCTTTTAAAATCTATTCAGCCTTGCAGTTCTTTCCCTCTAGAGAGAGCTCTCTCTAACACATTCAGTTAGTTTTAGCTCCAGGCTTAGTCTTTCTTATATGCTAGCATACTGTTTCTTTCTCAATAGAAATGTTATCAAACATGCTTCTGTTTGTTTTAAGTGTAAGATAAACAATATGAAGCCAAAGACATTCTCCAGAACATCCATGATGTATTCATAGTTATACTTACAAATTTCAATCATTACAGAGGAATTAAAAAAATTAATACCTTAGAACTGACTAAGTATAATTACTATCCAGTTCTGAAAATCCACTCATACATCAGAAAAAAATCAGTATGTAGAATTTTGAAAAATGGAATAGTTTGTATTTATTTATCAATTATTTATTTTTAATATTCATAAATTTATAGGAAAGAAAAGCTTCACATGAGGTAAATGAGAAAGAGCAATAAAGGATCGATGGAAAGGATGATGCCGGCTTAAATCATTAAGAACACAGAATGGACCACCCTGCACCCAGTTAGAAACTTTTCTCAGTGCAACATTTTTTAAATCAAATGGTAAGCTCTGCTCTAAATGGGCATCTCTGTAGCCTCTTTCAGCCTATTTGAAAATTCTTTCAGCTAAAGTTCATTGTATTCTCTTTAATTAACACCTCCTTTCTGTATCTAATCCATGAGATAATTCTATTGATTCTACCTTTAAAAGAGTCTCTAACTTAGAACGGTTTCTATGACTTTTGTAACAGCAGGACTCATTTATGGATGTCTGACAACAGCCTCTCAGTTGGCCCATCTGCATTTTCTGCATTTGCTGTTTCTCCCCACAGACTTTTAGCTTCTCAATATTTCAAAAGTGTGAACCAGATCATGTCACCTACAATGGCTCAAATCACATGAAAGGCCTGATGGGTAACTGGTAAAGACTTAGCCTTTTCTCATTTTCTCATTTCTCATTTTCTTCTTCTGTCACTTTTTCTCAAGGTTGCTATAAAAACATAGACCATTTTCTTATGCGAAGTATTTTATCCTCTTTGAGAATTCAGACTGCCATGGTACTGACGAGGATGTCCTTTCCCACCTCGCTGGATAACACATATGCTTTACTGTTGGATCATTGTATTTCAATACCAAGTTTGTGTTGATTCTACCAAACGTTTGCTACCCTTGGTAGAATTCTCTTGCAACCAATCCATCCTTTATCACCTTGTTTTACTTTCCGTCTTCTCTTTGTTTTGTGTGTTTTAGGATGTCAGGAGATTATGCCTCAACATGCAATTAAGTCAAATAAAGTTTCATGTCTGTAATTAACAATTTGTTTTTCATAAATATTTGTATGTCAAAATCTTAATCTACAATTCTTTTATCAGATAGGAAGTTTAGGTGCTGATCTAACTAAAGTGGGGTCATGGGTATGGGAGTATTATGGAAGGATTAGTGAGGACATGATGAGACAAAATGTCTAAAATTCATTTTCTCTGCTATTGAAATGGGCAAGGAAGTTGCCCTTCACCAACTCAAACATCCAGTCACTTTTATACCATACTTTTCTGCTTCTATACTTGTGAATAATAAATATTACCTAAGCCTATACCTATTGTATATACTCCTACCTGTAGTAGCCAAGTACTTCTGAATGACTTTCATGACTTCAAATAATACTTGAACTTCTTCCCTAGTTTTTTTTCTATTGCTTCACTTTTATCTGGCATTAAGATTATATAGGAACCTATTGTTTTATTCAATACGATTTATAGCCTGTCCTTACTATCCTACTTCTATCTCCATTAGGTCTTTGATAGGTCTTTTTGGGTTTGCTAAAGCTTACTTCAGTTGTGTCTAATACACCTTTGTTTTTAACCTTTGGAGTGAGTAGTTTCAAAGATTTTATTTTTATTTTGGGAAAGGTCATTGAATATTTCTAAAGTTAGATGTATTTGTTTCATGCTGTCTTCTGTTATACTGTATATTTGAAAGCTCAGTTAAGTGAAGTTCTACCATATCTTGGTAGTTCTTTGTACTGACTCCTTCAAGGTGAAGGGTTTATACCTGTATTTCTAAGAAGCTTCTATATAGCATAAACAATCACAATCCACCAACTATGACTTTTAGGGGAAAAATAGAATAGGCCATCCCACAGGATGATGTTCCTAAAACTGCCCTCATATAATAGCAGGATTGCTGAATGTTTTTAAAGAGAGTGATACTATGTCGAGACATGTACAATGCCCCTAAGAAGCAAGCATAAAGATAGCCTTGGGACCTGAGGAGGAAACATATATTGTAAAAAGCCAAATAGACTGATTTAAAATCTTCCCAACCTGTCCTTTAGATTATAGAACATTTTGTTTTATCCAGCTAAACTGACACTCTAATGGTGCCTTAGGTAAAACTACACAGATGAATGTTGCCAAGGAAGTGAAAGCCTGTATATAAAATGCAGCAGCCAGCAGGTAAATGTGGACTGAATCAGGTAACAGACAAGCTAAAGCTAAGCCAGAAACACAAAGAGCATTTATCCACAAGCCAAGGCTATTCTTCCACACAAGCTTTGTGGACAAGCCTGCTGTTCTCATGCTGATTTTCTCTGTTATTCCATTCTATACTAACAAGAGTACTGCCAGCAGAAGCCATCCAGCACAGGCAACTCTGTGTTTCTAGCCTTTGCCATGTTTTTGTAACCCTGAAGTTTAACTGCCTCCCAACTCTTTATTCGATTCAATTTTTTCCTCTGTAAATGCATGCAGAGAGGAGTCACCAGAAAAAAATGTCTAGAATTGTAAATGAGTTAATGTTCCATAACAGAGCTTCAGCATTGTTAATGGTCTTACTTTCTTCTCTGTCTTTCTCTTTTGTCTTTCTCTGTGTTTTGTCTTTGTTGTTAAATGTATTTGTTTCTGTGGCAAGATTTCAACTTTCCAGAAAAGGAGCTTTTCTTTAATCTTCATTTGCTGATTTACAACGGTATATATATAATCCCTTCAACTCAGTTCAGATGAGTACAATTTTTTTCCTGTTCTCACCTTTAGTTGTTACCTAAATAAATAAAATAGGAGCTATAAAATGAGCTCCTATTTAATAGTGATGGCATACAGAGTTTTCTAGAGACCAGAACACATGTTTTATCTTTGCTATGTATTATAAAACAGAATATAGGTGTTTTTAGGATGGATGCTGTGGTAGTTTGAATAAGAATGGCCACCAGAAGGTGATATGTTTAAATGTGTGTGTCCCAGTTGATGGAACTGTGGAATTGTTTGGGAAGGATTAGGAGGTGTGATCTTGTTGGAGGAGGTATATAAAACCATTTATAGTTCTCTCTCTCTCTCTCTCTCTCTCTCTCTCTGTCTCTCCAAACCTCCCGCCCAACACTCCCCCCTCCATCTCTTATGGTTGTTGTCTCAACATGTAAGCTCCTAGCTATTTCTTCAGTGCCACGACAGATGACTTGCTACCATGCACCCCACCTTGATAGTCATAAATTCATTTTCTGGAATTATAAGAAAGATCCAAATGAAATACATTCTTTCAATAATAAAAAAAAGTAACTAGGATAGATGCTACAATCTTTCTATGACTTCTCTAGCTTGGAATTTTTAATTTGTTTTATCTATAAATGTACTTCACCTTCTGGGTTCAGTTTCCCTTCAAACCACTGAATTTTTTTTCTTTCCCTAGTAACATTCATCATCATTTACTCATTTGCTTTAAAATTTCCAATATATTTTGAGCTTATTGAGTGTTTTTTCCAGACAGTGACCATATGTTAGGACAACTATAAATGTCTCTAAGAAACTGGAATAAGGACAACATTGGTAGGATACAAAAAATAAAAAAATGACACATGAAATTCAGGAGCTATCATAAATTCAAGTGACAAATCAGTGAAAAGAATTCAGAAAAATATTACCATATACAATAGCAAGGAAGGCAATAAGGAAGGAAGGAAGAAGGAAGGAAGGAAATAAGACAACAAAAATACCAGAAGGTTGAATAATTTTCTGTTTTCATGGATTGTTAGAGTTAATATTGTAAAAATATCCATTCTTCCATAAAAAATCCAGAAATTGAGTGCAATTTTTATCATTATTTTAATGCATTATTTCACATAATTAAGCAACAATTTGCAGGGTAACACAAAAGACTTTGGATAGAAAAACAGTGCTCACATATGAAAATCTGTTGAAATATCACCACACCTGACTTCATACTATATTGATTAAAACAACAACAACAACAACAACAAGAACAACAACAACAACAAAAATAACATGTCATACAGAAAAGAGTCACATTGATCAATAGAATAAAATTGAGGACCTAGATATAATCCAAGACAACTACAACCACTTAATTTTTAAATTAAAATATAATTACTTTTTATTTTATGTGTATATGTATATAATGTATATATGTATATATGTATATAATTGAATGTATATATGCATGCTACATGTGTACAAAGAAGTAGCAGAGATAGGACCAGAGCCCAAGAGCCCTGGATCTTTTGCTATTAACAGGCAATTGTGAGCCTGAAACTGAGGCTTTATTTGTGAAACTGAGTCCAACTCTGCTGTAAGAACAGCAAGTACTCTTAACTTCTGAATTATCTCTGCATTGCTCCGTGCTCACCTAATTTTTGACAAATATGTCAAATATAAATTCTTAAAAAGACAGCATCTTTAACAAATGGTATTGTAAAAACTAGATAATGATATGTAGAAAAGTGAAACACGATGTTTCCATCTTACCCTTAATATAAATTCATTGTAAACGCATCAAATACCCCAGCTTTTGTCCAGAAACATTGAAAACTTCTAAAAGAATGAGAAAGGAGTTCATTTAGGGACATAAGCTTAGATAAGGATTTTCTGAATAAGATTATTATCACCAGGAGACTAAGAACAGAAATCAGCAAGAGGGACCATGAAATTAAAATTCTTCTTTTCTACAGAGGAAACTGTTAATCAGCTGAAGAGGAAACTAGAATAATAGGAAAACATCTTTTCTAGTTTTACAACTGATAGAGGATTCATGTCTAGAATTACAGAAAATTAAAAAGAGTAGAACACACACACACACACACACACACACACACACATACACACACACACACCCCAAAATATTCTACTTCAATTAGAAAGTGAAATTGAATACAGAGTTCTCAGAAGAAAATTACAAATGTAGAAGATTTCACTGTACTTAGCTATCCAGGGAATACAATTAAAATTTCTTAAAGATCGCATGTTACATCAGTTAGAATTGCTTAGATTAAAGAATCAGATGATAGTAATAATAGTGAGAATGTGATGAGACAGAAACAGTTGCAATATATGATTAAGAAAGTCTAATTTAATATATCCACTTTGGAAATAAGTCTGGCATTCCAATCAATCAATCCATCCATCAATCAATCAATCAAATGCTGCAAGAAGGCTAGATGTGGTAGTTCTCTCTTTTAATCCCTGTATTAGAAAGACAGACACAGTAGGATCTCTAAGAGTTTGAGGCCAACTTAGTTTATTCAATGAGTTCTGTGGAATAGCTAGGACTACATATTGAGTCCCATGCTCAAAAACAAACAAACCAACAAACAAAAAGTATAGGAAGGTCTGGCCTGCCCTATGAGCCAACTACACCAGTACTGGGAATATACCCAAAGGATTCTATATTTTATTACAGGGATATTTGTTTGTCTCTTTCTGTTAGACAAGCTCCATTTACAATAGTTAAGGCACCAATATAGCCATAACGTGATGAATGAATAATAAAAACTATGGTTATTATATAAATTTTATTCAGCTATAACTAAAACAGAAATTGTGGGATTTTTAGGTAAAATAGTCAACCCAGACCCTGAATGAAAAATGTTGCTTGTTATACTCTTCCATGGATCTTAGATTGTGTGTTTAATTTTAATTATTTATAAAATCTACGAGAATACAGATAGATCATTGATGGAGTTAAAAAATGCATTTCTTAAGAGACCATCAATAGTAAAAAGCAGGTGATATGAAGGTGAAAAGCAAAAATGATGGGAAGGGACTTTTAAGTGGTGATAGGACTAGAGACAAGTTATAGGCCAGATACATAACATGAAGGGTATTTGAAATAATTCATATGGAAAAGTATCATTTTATCAGTGTTCATATATATATTCCCCATATAAACTAATTTAATACCAGGTAATTCACTTAAGGGATTAAGCTCATACTGAAAGCACTAAGTTGCCTAATAAAGGGATCATTACTAGATATGGGAAGCTTTTGCTTGAGTTGTCATAATAGAAGTCTGGTACTGCTCGTGGTTTGTTATTAGAACTTGAAGGTAAGAGCCTAATACAGTAGAAGCACTTTACACATTGGTCACAGGACAGAGATTAAATTGATATTTAATAAGGAATCTTCCTCTCTTTTAGTTAGCTTGCATAGTACCAGAAAGTACAAGGGAAATTTCTAGGAGAAAAATGTCATTATTGGTCATGTGTGATCCCAGTGAAGAACAATTATGGCAGTGTGGAAAGATATGCTCACAGCTATAATAGAAGCACAAACGTCATGATGAGAGTAAACAACTGCATTCAGATTTAATTTAAGGCCATGTCTACAAGAAAAGCATGGGTCTTATACTGTTGATCTGACCAATATCCCTTAATGTGGAACCTCATAGGCCCCGAGTGTGAATCTGCTACTATTATACTGTTAAATGCACACAGTATTTACCCTCTCAGTTCATATCTCTTTAAGTATATATTAGTGCAGCTCTCTGACATCTTCAGAAAAGTTATTTTGTGTAGTGGATGGCAGTCAATGCAGAAACTTCTACATGGCCCAAATTTATTAAAAAATAAAAAAAGGATCTTCTGCCTATGACAAGACAACAGCTCATGTGGTTACCTTCATATATCCCACATAAGACCAATATAATCTCCATTCTAGCATAAAGTTAGAAGTTCATGGTTCCCTACTCTTAACTGAGGCATGATGGATAGTTGATGACAGAGAATCAGTTTGCTTTAATTAGGTGGCACCTGGTAGGTTGAATGTGATCTAGTTGATGGCCTTGCACCCAGTCATATATTAACTGTACAAATTGGAATTGATGTATTATTTAATTACAAATTTAAATAAAATTAAAAGGGTATAAGGAGATGGGCTACATGTAAAAAAAAATGAATGTCAGAATTTACAAGGGGAGTATGAGAAAAATACAATGAATGAAACTCTCAAATAATAAAAATACTTTAAGAAAATAATCAGAATTTTATTATGTCATAATTTGGAATCATAATTTCAACTTTTTGAATGTTCTCTATTGATCCTGTTTATATCTTTTGCATGTATTAGTGGGATCAGATCTCTGTGGCTTCTACACTTCAACCTTTTGTCAACACACCTCTTGCTTACTCACCTTGTAATCTAGAATTCCATTTGCATACCACAAGTAAATACAGACATAAAACATATGTGCCTTTTTCTTCATGCTAATGATAAGTAAGATTTTACAATGTGCGCTTTTACATTTGGTGCATTGTTTCACACAAACAAAAAAAGACCTCAGAAACCATTTTCTCTGGAGTGTATGATTAATGAATGACCTCTTATCCTCTAATTGCTGTGTTAAGAATGCACTTGCCTCTGGCAGATTAATAAAACAACTTTTGAGTGAACAATTAATATGCCTAATATTTCATGAGAATTACTTTGTGAATATACATACATATATACAAACAACATAGAATTAATAAATTAAGATATGCTTAGCAATCATTTTCTTTATATGGAGTGCAAATGATGATTTTTGTCTAGGTAATCACAAGTTGATGCTGTTTGAGTATGTTTTGTGTGTGTGTGTGTGTGTGTGTGTTTTGTAACACTAGGAAAAATAGAGTAAAAGTATGCTATTTTATGTTTCCTATATAACTGAGGCTCACTTGCTTAATGATAGTTCAAGACACAATAGGCTATGTCTGTACCACTTAACATTAAAAAAATGTCCTATAGATGTGTCTGTCTACCAATATAATGAAGGCAATTCTTCAATTGTGGTTCTGCCTTCTTGGGTGACTCTTATTTGTGTCAGGTAGACCAGTGAACTAGCTGAGGTCTACAGATAAACCAACATTTCCTGAGGAAATTCCCCTTATATGGAGAGCTAGCATTCAGACTAATTCCCCTTTGAGCAGGAATGAGAATCTCACTCATTAGATAGAGTTGTCTCTTGTCTCGTTCAGATCTTCTTTTTCAAATTTCTTGAAAATTTACTCTACTTGGCGATTAAGAATGAGGACAGTATGAGTTTTGCAGTCAAATGGATGGAACTAGAAAATATCATCCTCAGTGAGCTAACTCAGACCCAAAAGACATATATATACTCAGTAATAATTGGATATTAGCCAAAAAAGTACAGAATACCCAGGACACAATACTCAGAACTCAAGAAGGTTAACGAGCCAAAGGACCCAAGTAAGGATGCTTCAATTGATGAGAAAGGGAGAAGAAATCAATTACAGAGGGTTGGGGAGCAGAGGGGAAGGGAAGCTGGGTGGAAGAAGGAACAGGGAGGGGAAGAAGAGAACATGATCAGGTATCAGGGGAGGGAAAACTGTCCCCTGAGTGCCAGTAGAAAAAATGAAAACAGGCAACCTAGAGAGGTAGGAGGTGGGAGGACCCTGTATAATATACTGGTGACCTGGGAGGTGAGAGACTCAGGATTCAAAGGGAAGAACCTTGGATGAAGTGTTCTACAGTGGGCATGGGGAAATTTTAGAATCTACCTCCAGTAGAGGTACATGACATCAAGTGGAGGGATTGGGTTGCCATCCCACAGTCAAAAGCTCTGACCCAAACTATTTCTGTTGGAAGGAACTGCAGGAATAAAACTGGAGAAGAACCTGAGAGAAAAGAGCTCCAGCAATAGGCCCAAATTGGGATCCAGCTCAAGAGCAGGCCCCGAAGCCTGACACTGTTACTGATACTGTGGTATGCTTGCAGAAAGGAGCCTAGCATGGCTGCTCTCCAAAATGTCC
Source organism: Apodemus sylvaticus (assembly GCF_947179515.1). Taxonomy (NCBI): domain Eukaryota; kingdom Metazoa; phylum Chordata; class Mammalia; order Rodentia; family Muridae; genus Apodemus; species Apodemus sylvaticus. Next base: position 44,113,934 of record NC_067474.1, on the reverse strand, counting down.
AAGAGCTGCTGAGTCAGATGCAGATACAAGCACCCTACAAATGGACAGAAGACGGGGAATTATGGAAAAGCTGGAAGAAGCTGAGGAGGAGGGCAGCCCCATGGGAAAACCAACAGTCTCAACTGGCCTGGAAACCCAAGACCTCTCAGACATGGAGCTACCACCAATAAGGCACCATACAGCAGCTGAGGCCTCTGACACATGCATAATAAAAGACTGCCTGGTCTGGCCTAAGTATGAGAAGATGCACCTAAATCTCAAGAGACTTGAGGCCCCAGGGAGTTGGGAGGTCTGGTGAGGTGGGGGTAGGGGGTGAGGACATCCTCTTGAAGATGGTGGAAGGAGGTAATGGATGGAGAGCAGTTGGGGCAAACCAGGAGGGGGAAAAAGACTGAAGTGTAAAAAGTATTAAAGAATAAAGTAAATAAGTAAATAAATAAATATTCCTAGCATTAGGAGGAAAGGTGCATTGATAGTCAACAGCAGAAATCTTGGGGTATAGAGAAATAAAAGATTTGTGATTTTGTAACAGTAAAAGCAGTCAATTCTTGGGGAATTGACCAAACCAGCTCAGTCAATCAACTGGGTCTCAAGGGAGGGAGTGAAGACTGAAAAAAAAAAAAAAACAACCCAGACAATTAGACAACATTATAATATGACTTCAACTAGTGCTGAGGCTGAAGAGGGTTTATTTTTATTTTCACAGTCTGCTTTAATATGATTCTAAGGACATGCAAAGTCTAGATCAAGTAACAATCAAGGTATTCAAAGCAAAGACTAGTGGTATTCAGGGACCTATCAAGGTGATCAAGATCTTGAGCCTACACTCTTGTCCTAGCCCAAAGTCGAATATTTCCTGGGCTTACTTCCTTGTATTAGCCCAAAGTCTAATTCTTACCTGAGCTGACTTTCTTATTCTAGCCCAAAGTCCTGACAAGTTTCTAGAAGCAGCCTCAAAAGCTCTCCACAGGGAATATGGAGCTGACTACCATATCGTATTTACTTTGCAAGCCCATAAGTGATACTGTTATTAACTCAGTGAGGAACATATATTGCGGAAGAAAAATTACACAGGAGGAAACATTTCAATATTAATACACTTTAGAGGAAACTTGAAAGTTTGTGAAAAAAAAGCATGACTGACAGCATCTTCCTTAAGCTATATCATCTTACTAGAAAAGTATGTATTTCCCTGGACTTGAACTGGAATTTTCACTTTTGCTTTGTAGAGAAAAGGTGACTGCAAAATGTTTGACTCCAAGGCTTAAGTATTTTATAAGAAATTAATTCCTCTGATGATCTGAGGTTTGTGCCATTTTCTCACCAAGGATTATATCAAAAAGGACCACTAGAAAACCATTGGGACAGGAGTGAGTGGCAGAATAGTAGTTATAAATTGTTTATGTGAATCCTAAAATTAAAATACCTAAGAACTTATTCTTTTGTAAGGCTGGCTACTAAATGATGGCTTAAAACAAAAATGAATATATTTCTGAAAACCTTTGCACAAAGTGATCCATTGTAATTATGTTCTTACCATGGCTCTAGCTGCACATTTAGCAGAGGATGGCCCTGATGCACATCAGTGAGAAGAGAGGCCCTTGGTCCTGTGAAGGCTCATTGCCCCAGTGTAGGGGAATGCCAGAATAGGGAAGCAAGAGTGGGTGGGTTGGTAAGCAGATGGAGGGGGAATGGGATAGGGAGTTGTAGAAGGCTGAAAGGGGATAACATTTAAACTGTAAAAAAAGAAAATAATTTTCAAAAAAGCTGTGAGTTTAGAAACAGATGTCTGCAACCACAGGTACCTTATGATATTTTTTATAACATAATATTTTTGTTAATTATTTGTGAATTTTATATAATACACCCAGATCATTCTGACTGGTATGAAGTGGAATATCAGGGTTGTTTTGATTTTCATTTCCCTGATGATTAAGGATGTTGAACATTTCTTTAATTGTTTCTCAGCCATCCACTATTCCTCAGTTGAGAATTCTTTGTTTAGCTCTGTATCCCACTTTTATTAGGGTTATTTGGTTCTCTGGAGTCTAACTTCTTGAGTTCTTTGTATATATTAGAAATTAGCCCTCAATCAAATGTAGGATTGGTAAACATCTTTCCCAATCTGTTGGTTGCCATTTTGTCTTATTGACAGTATCCTTTGCCTTATAGAAGCTTTGTAATTTTATGAGGTCCCATTTGTCAAATATTGATCTTAAAGTATAAGGTACTATGGTTCTGCTCAGAAATTTTCCCCTGTGCCCATGTGCTCCAGGCTCTTCCCACTTTCTCTTCTATTAGATTTAGAGTATTTGGTTTTATGTGGACGTTCTTGATTCACTTGGACTTGAGCATAGTACAGGGAGATAAGAATGCATCAATTTGCATTCTTCTACATTTTGACCCCCAGTTGAACCTGCACCATTTGTTGAAAATGCTGTCCTTTTTCCACTGGATGGTTTTAGCTCCTTTGTCAAAGATCATGTGATCATAGATGTGTGAGTCCATTTCTGGGTCTTCAATTCTATTCCGTTGATCTACCAACCCGTCATTGTACCAATACAATGCAGTTTTTATCACAATACTGAGGTCAGGGATGGTGATTCTGCCTCACACCAGTCAGAATGGCTAAGATTAAAATCCCAGGGGACAGCAGATACTGGAGAGAATGTAGAAATAGAGGAACACTCCTTCATTGCTGGTGGGATTGCAAATTGATAAAAACCACTCTGGAAATCAGTTTGGCAGTTCCTAAGAAAATTGGACATAGTACTACCTGAGGACTCAGCTATGCTACTCCTTGGCATATATCCAGAAAATGCTCCGACATATAATAAGGACACATGCACCACTATGTTCACAGCAGCCTTATTTAGAAGATCCAGAAGCTAGAAAGAACCCAGATATCCCTCAGTGGGGGAATGGATACAGAAAAAGTGGTACATTTACACAATGTACTCCTGTACACAATAGTACAGGAGTACTATTCATCTATAAAATCAATGAATTCATGAAATACATAGGCAAATGGATGGAACTAGAAAATATCATGCTGAGTGAGGTAACTCAATCACAAAAGAACACACATGGTATGCACTCGCTGATAAGAGAATATTAGCCCAAAAGCTCAGAATACCCAAGATATAATTCACAGACCACATGATGCTCAAGAAGAAGGAAGGCTAAAGTGTGGGTACTTTGGTCCTTCTTAGAAGGGGGATCAAAATATCCACAGCTCACAGCCAATCAATGGACTGAGCACTGGGTCCCCAATGGAGAAAGGACCCAAGGAGCTGAAGAGGTTTGCAGCCCCATAGGAGGAACAATGATATTTGTCAACCAGTATCCCCAGAGCTCCCAGGGAATAAACCACCAACCAAGGAGTACACATGGAGGGACCCATGGCTCCAGTTACACATGTAGCATAGAATGATTTATTCAGACATCAATGAGAGGAGAGGCCATTGGTCCTGTGAATGCTTGATGCCCCAGTGTAGGGGAGTGCCTGTTCAGGAAATTGGGAGGGGAGTTGGTGAGCAGGGGGAGGGGATGGGATAGAGGGTTTTAGGAGAGGAAACCAGGAAAGGGGATAACATTTGCTATGTAAATAAAGCAAATATCTAATAAAAAATTCACCCAGATCATACTCATTTCCTAGTCCTCCCAAATATGGTACCCTGGTGCCTCTTCCCCTGAAAAGAAAGACAAACAAACAAGTAACCAAACAACCCTACAAGTTCAAGATGTTTTGCCTATATTCTCACTGGAGCATGGTCTGAGTCTTTCTACCTGCACTCCTGTTAGAAGCCATCAATTGTGGAAAGCATCCTTATCATAAACTGTAAAAGATCTCTTCAGTGTCTTCCTGTCTAGGCTGTTAAATTTTGTGGTAGGATGGAATGGGGAGAGAGTAAGGATATTCAAGAAGCCATCTATGACTTGCTTTCTTAACTGTGACTCTACTATCATTGATACTACAACAACAGTAGCTTCCTTACCCTCTGTGGTTAGTAAGAACATGGATGTACACATGGTTTCTGAAGACAGCATTGACAATGGACATCCACATGAATTTCAGTGACAGCACATGCCATGGACCTTACTACAATCTCTGGTAGCAGTACAGGCCAAGGATATCAACATGGCCTTCTACCAAAGCATAGTCCATGGAGACTATTATGACTGTGGCTGGTAACACATACCACAGATATCAACTTGGCATATGGGGCATGATCCTAGGACACTGAGATGGTCCGGAGTAGCAGTCAGACCCTAGGACATCAACATATTTTTGGGTGGCAGAACAGACTCTGAACATCCACATGATGGAAATACAGATAATGGATAATTATCAACATAGACCTCTACAGGTGCAAATATTATGGACTTGCACATAGCCTCAATGGGCAAGAAAGATTACAGACCTCAACATGGTCTCTAACAATAGCTCAAATCATGAAGAGCAGTACTGCCCTTGGCTACAGCACAGACCTCATTGACCCCTATGGCACTCAGTAGAAGCACAGCCCACAGTATTCAACATGACTTTCAGGATAACATAGCTTCTGGTGGAGGCATCTCTTTGGTCTCTAGTGGTAACAAGGGCAACAGACATAAACTCTGAACCCAGCTGCAGCAGAACCATAAACCCCAAAATGTCTCTAGTTAGTAGCTTGGATCACAGACATAAGCATGTGGAAGCACAGTCCACTCACATCAGTATGGCTTACCCTATACAAATTTTTATTCTTTTTTTCAGTTTTCAATTTACAGTTGTTGGCAGTGTTATATGTCAGCCAAAGTACAATGCCTTATTATCTTATTTCAAATCTGAACTATCATTTAACTTGACAAATGTGTGTAACTTTCTTAGCACCACATGGTTGATATTTGTATACTAGATTTAGATAAGCCCATATTGTTTTCATGTCCATGGAGGTGTTAGTCAAAGGTGCCTCTGTGAATTTTGCAATGAGAGCTGAGGAGTTACAGGCAGCATTACTCAGTACATTTATGAACAAATGTGGGATAGCAGACTGCCGATTGTAGAGAAAGCATTAATGAACCATCCCCAGATGATCTACTGATGACCCACAGGACTGCAAAATGAATCATATGACCTATTTTTTAATTAAAAAATGTATTTTAAATGAATTATTTATGAACCAGTACAGCTGTAACCTTGATAATATTAAACTCTTCTGGGCTGTTGGAAGGAACTCATTGCCCTGACTATTCACAGACAAACATACAGAATGCACTAATGTAGCTGCTTAGGAAAAATTCAAAGTGGTCTCCGAAGAGGTGGAGATAAATGAGCCCATCAATTCATATTGCCTTCTTGCCACAGACAGTCACAGAAGCTTTGTGCTAAATGTTTTATTTGGGGGTTACTTGGAATCTTCAAACAGCTATGCTTCTGCCCTTACAGTTCTGTAATACAGCTGTTCAGCACATCAGTACTGTATTTTCCTTGAGATTAAAATTAATGAGCATGACACTTAAGTTTATTTTGATGATTCATTAAATCTGCAAAATATAATGTGAAAATTTCTTGAATATTTGGAAAATAAAAGATTTGTTTTCCTAGTGCTAGTAAAAGAAAAGGGAATAATTTTTAGAGAGAAGTAGTTTTAACACAGGGGTATGGATCAGTCAATATATGAGGCTATATAACAATCTAGTTTATTTTTCTTACATCTACTTTCTAATGTCTCTCTGTACAAATGTTTTAGTTAAAAAAGCACACTATAGGAGAGGATGAAATTCTTCTCTAATTAAAAATATTTTTAATCAAAGATTTTATTATATGTGAACTAAATCCTGGGAGATAATTTTATAGTGAAATAAAAGACGAAAGTAAACACAAGAGTGTGAACAATTAGATAACTTTAATGAAGTGAAAAGCACTAGTTCAAATTTTATTTTAGTTAGAATGTGGATTCAGAAAGAAATAAGGGAAAGTATATGAAAAACGTCATTAGAAGCTAAAGATACAGATCCGTGGCTAAAGTGTTTGCAACAACACCTTGAGGACCCCAGTTGACTCACCAGTGGTCCAGGCTTGGTGGCGCATATATGTAAATTGAGCTCTGAGTATTTGGAGACAGGTGGATCCCTCATGCTTCCTGTCCACCTAGTTTAACTAAAATGACAAAGTCCTGGTTTAGTGACAGACATTGTTTTAAAATAGGAATGCAGAAAGCAGCAGAGTACAACATCAGACATCAACTTCCAATCTCTACACATGATCTCATGGGCATGGAATGAATACATACTACACACTCAGGTGCTCATCACAAACACATTAAAGAAAATAAATCATAACCAAAATGGGAAATGTACTTACTTTTAAATATATATAATTTAAATATATATATTATAATATGTATATACATATATAAATATGCATATTTATCATAAACACCATTGATTCTATTAAGTGTGTTGTTAAACTTACAACTCAAAATACTTTATATGAATTACTTTGTTCTTTATTACAGAATCCAGATCATGATTATTATTTCATTATAGCATGAAGAAAAGCTTTTGAGAAATTGGGGAACGGTAAAACAGGTCTAGACTGGCTTTAATAAAAAGCATAAAAGATGAACATTTATGTGACAAGACCATCCCATTCTCAATGCACAAAATCACATAGCTTCTCATTAGAATTGGTAAGAGAAAGATGATAAATGTGAAAAGAAAATAATGTGTATATAAAGTTTAAGAGCAGCAGGCCTATATGTATGTATAATTATATGGGATGAAATTTTGGGGGTGTAAAAATAGGGATGAATAATATAGTTGGTTTTTAATACTTTTATATTTTTCCACTGATTTTTGTAACTTTACATTTGGATGAAGCATCAAGACATATAGTTGATGTGGAACAAGTTGGGGAATATGCTCTTAAGGTTCTCACATTCATTCAGGAAAACCTTTCAGGAACAAAGTTCAGATTTGAGAGGAGGGTAGGTAGTAATCATATTTGAATGTTAAATAGATTATCATGCTTTGAACTACCATCAGCCATTGACCCATATATATGTTAATCACTAGAAGTAAAAATTGTTAAATTGTAAGTAATTTTACACATTTTCTATATAACATTTTATACAATTCCATGTGTTTTAAGTATACTATATACTCTGAAGATAATCAATTATAGTATTAATTAGTGTTTTTTGTTTCATTATCTGGCACCCAAACTCCACATATTTGGATGTATTAACATCTAGAATAAGTAAAATCACTATTAACAGAGACCCAGCTAATAGTCAATAATTAGTGATAATAATTGATGTCATAATTAAGCATCAATTGCACAAAATGTTCTCAGGTTTCAGAAATATTAGTTGTTAGCCTTAACAGCTCAATACTTTCCATTCCTTCTCTGCTTTCCTTCCTAAAGATTAAGATTTAAAGAACCCTTGCACAAGACAATGGCTGCTGTAAACCAATGCCCCTGAGAAAGTTTCTATTTACGACATGGTCAGGCTTATTGATCTTTCAGTAAGACACATTCATTGTAATTTATGCTTTAGCAATAATTGTGTTCATGGATAGAGAAATTTAAGAATGAATTTACAGCTAACGAACTATATAAATGTCTAAGTAATTACTATGGGTGGGCTTATCAGTCAATTAGGATTATTACTCTTTTTACAAAGTTTTTAAATACGGTGGCTATACAGGTTGCTATTGTTCTTTTGGTATATTGTATTTTTCAGCTCTAAACAGATAAAGACCCAATAAAATGTCAGGACCTCTTAAGTGCTTTATACAAGATAGTATATAATTATATAGGATTATATGAGTATTTACTCAGTAAATATAATTGGTAATGAATGCTTGTGAATGCCTGTGTAAGTCTGAGGTCTTATTGAAAGCCATTTTTACCATTATTATTATTAATTATTATTATTATTATTATTATTATTATTACTTACCATCCACCTGTTATTCCCTCCTGGTAGTTCCTCCCACAGTTCTTTGTCACATTCTTCCTCACGCCCCCCCGAAAGGATGCTCCCCCACCTCCAGGCATGCCCCCTCCCTAAGGCTTCAAGTCTCTCAAGGATTAGGTGCACCTTCTCACACTAATCCCAGAACAGGCCGTCCTCTGCTATATTTGGAAAACATTCTTTAACACTGCTGCTCCCTTTGACATGAGTCTTTTTCCTTTACTACCCTTTCCAGGTTGTCACCTCATCTTCCCATCTTTTACAAAATTGTCTTTTCTGTTTTATTTCATTATTTTTCCCTTTGACAGGTAACATAATTCTTAGTTGTGATGATAAACCAAAATTACAAATTTGTCTTTACTAAGAAATAAAATATATTCTTTACTCCTTGGGACTGTATTCGAATCCCTTGGGTAGGCTGTACTCAGTTTTTTATGCTGCTCTGTAATCCTGAAGCTTCCTTGTTAGTAACTTGGACCAGCCCATTATATGATGAATGATCATGTTAGAGAGAACCTGTTGAAACCTTCCAACAAGGTTTGCCTCAGAGAGATCCTCTGACCAAACAGAACAGAGAAATCAACAAACAACAGAAAATGGCTAAAAATATCCAACTAGTAAGCAAATATTTTCATTGTATATTTTATATTATTTTAAAATTTTATACAATGATTTGAAAACAACTGTATTCATTTTTACTTATTGTGGAATATTTCAGGCTTTCCTTGATAAACATGATTTAATCTTTCCTTACTGTATGACTATGTAAGATTAAGAATACGAATTCTTAATGTGAAGTTTTTAGGTTGAAATGCTTAATTACATTTTAATTGGGTGCATTTCTATAATTCTATATGTATGAAAATTTTATTTGCAATTCTGTTTTTCTCCATATCCATGTCTGTAAAATGGTTGTTAAACAAATTTAGTATAAAAGTTAATTATGATCATAGAAAAATTATATTCATTACTGATGTCAAGTTTGGAAGTGTGAGTGTGTAAGTGTATGTGTGCATGAACAAACATGTATTTGTTTATATGAGGGTATACATATATATGACTGTATTTGAGTGTATGTGGATATGTGCACAGTTGTGAGTTTAGAGACAGTCTTGTTTAGAGAGCATTTCTTTATACTTTCAACACATAAGAGTTATGTTGTTGGAGAGGGTGTGGAGAAAGAGGAACACTCCTCCACTGCTGGTGGGGTTGCAAATTGGTACAACCACTCTGGAAATCAGTCTGGCGGTTTCTCTGAAAACTGGTCACCTCACTTCCAGAAGATCCTGCTATACCACTCCTGGGCATATACCCAGAGGATTCCCCACCATGTAATAAGGATACATGCTCTACTATGTTCATAGCAGCCCTATTTATAATTGCCAGATGCTGGAAAGAACCCAGGTATCCCTCAACAGAAGAGTGGATGCAAAAAATGTGGTATATCTACACAATGGAGTACTATTCAGCCATTAGAAACAATGAATTCATGAAATTCTTAGGCAAATGGATGGAGCTAGAGAACATCATACTAAGTGAGGTAACCCAGACTCAAAAGGTGAATCATGGTATGCACTCACTAATAAGTGTTTATTAACCTAGAAAACTGGAATACCCAAAACATAATCCACACATCAAATGAGGTACAAGAAGAAAGGAGGAGTGGCCCCTGGTTCTGGAAAGACTCAGTGAAACAGTATTCGGCAAAACCAGAACGGGGAAGTGGGAAGGGGTGGGTGGGAGGACAGGGGAAGAGAAGGGGGCTTATGGGACTTTCGGGGAGTGGGGGGGCTAGAAAAGGGGAAATCATTTGAAATGTAAATAAATTATATTGAATAAAAAAAGAATAATGTTGTCACTTGACACAAATATTATTGTGTGTGTGTGTGTGCATGTGCACACGTGCGAACACTGCATAAAGGGGTGATGGTATGTGTCTGTATGTTTCTAAGTGTATTAAATACTACAATTAAAAGATGAGTCCATAAGTTTGAGACAAAAGTGATAGTCATGTCTTAAAAATAAATAAATAAAATATTTTTACAGTAAAAATATCTTCTATAAATAAAAATAATATTTATAAATGTCAAAACCTTAGCAAATGATTAAGAATATCCTTACAGATATAATAATAAGGAAACATGCAAGCATCTGGGTTGATTTCCTGACTCTGCTCTAGTTCACACCTGCTGCCACTCTCACTTGACAACTTCTTGCCTCCTGGCTGCACTCTCTAGCGTTCTGTACATTCTGGTTTCATGTGTAAAAGTTTTTCCCTTTTTATTGTGAGATATTTTTACCTCAGTCAAGTTTGACTCTATTGCCAAAAGAGTTTCCCCTCAGTCCTTCTGTAAGGAGAAATTGTAGCCAAAAGTCATGGAGCAGGCAACACAACGGTAACCATATTTTGTTTTGAAAATAGTGAAAGTAAAAGACAAAGATGCTATCATTTGCCAGTGGATAAGGGAGTAGGGGGCCTGTGGATGTGCAATGCAGGTCTGTCTTGTGTATTGTAAAGTGTGTGTGTGTTTGTGTGTGTGTGTGTGTGTGCGTGTGTGTAGAGAGAGACAGAAAGACAGAGATAGAAACGCAGGAAACAAGAGCAATAATGGCACAGTCATCTGCCTGTTATTGTGGATTACAACTTGTTATGACAAGTGTCCATGTTTGTAAGATGTAACTGGATACACATCTCTGGGGTGATAGTAAGGGTGTGAAACAACACACATTTAAGACATATCTTCCCATGCTCTTCTTAAAAACCCCTGAGAACAAGCCAAATACATACTACACATGATATAATAAGGCAAATGGCTTTGGGGAATGCATCATTTTCCTTGGTGCACTTGTGGCTGCTGGGACACCTCCCTGCCAGTTTGGGTTCAGCTTTCAGGCTGGTTAATAATAGAGATGAATTTCTATCATCAGAGAAAAAGCTGCAGTTGTCTTGTTTCCATGAAAGGCAATTCTTGTCTAGATGGTTCTGTTTTGTAAAGTTTGCTACAATTTAAACATAATATATATTCAGTAATTTCTACCACAATCTTGCCTATTAGCAAATAAGAACCTTGACTGGTTAGTTGTGGGAGTTGTGAAGGTAAAACACTAGACAGTTATTGATATCTTTCAAAAGTGATTCTTGAATTATGATTTAAATTGAAAAGGTTCTTAGCCAGTAAAACCATTGCTCATCTTAATCTAACCTTCCTACACTTTAGTTTCTCTCATTTTGGTAGTTCTGTAAGAATATCAGTATGAATTATGTTAAGGAATCAGTATTAGTCTTAAAATTATGTATTTGTATTTTTTGAGAATTGGGAAGTAAAAAATGTTATAAATCAGGAAAATAGTAGGATTAAGATTTTGTTTCTGAAAGAGTAATTCAGGATGAATTGAAGGGAGGGGTAGGGCCAAAGGTAACTGAGTATTATAACTGAAAACAGCCAAGGTAACAAGGTTACTTCAGAAAGTTATCAGGCATTCAGAGTCAAAGGAAGCAGCTAATACTGATGCTTTCTTGTGTAAATGAGAAAGCAAGACAGTGGTCTTATTAGTCAGATTACCTCTAAAGAACTCTCTCAGAATTATATTGTTGAATCTTACCAAAATATAGTGAGTCTAAACTTTTACAGTTAATATATAATATAATAGAAGATCCATTAAGATTATTTTCAATGCAGGAAATAAATCTTTGGTAAAGGCATTGAGAACATTTCTGAATAATTAAAGATTGTAGGTAAGCACTTGCCTAGTTTACATGCACTTGCAGAATTCATTTATTATGCTTATTGAGTTAGTTACATACAAGACTATAAACTTAATGACACATCACCATCTTTGTTTATTGCAGTGCTGTAAAGTGTTTCTGTAATTCACTTGTTTTTTTTTACCAGATACCTTATTTTAGATTGCAAGAATGAGCAGTACTCTCACCTACTTATGAAGTGTCCTCTTAGGACCCTACTGTAGAAGTCATGGCATGATGTCATTGTGCACAGAGATGCTGTTTTACATTCCCAGTATGCTTCTGTTCGCAAGTGAATTATTTATAGGTCTGCCGAGGAAATTCAGCAATCCTTGAGAACATAGGATATTCTTTGACCATTTTCATTTCATGCTTTGTTTACTGATAACAAGGCTGTGATTATCAACATAATATTGTGAGGGATAAGGAATCAGTAAAATAGAACAAATATTTTGAACTACCAGCAATTAAATAAATTGCAACAATTAGTTTCAGATACATTTTCTTTCTCAATATGTTTTTGGTCAAGGAAACATTTTAATACAGTAGATCCCATAATTCACATTTTTTATTCATTTATTAGTTTATTAGATAATTTACATGTCAGATTGTCTTCTAAATATGTTTTATTTAATATTATTGTTGAAGTCATTAAAACTTTTATAAATGAAATAATGCTCTGAATGGCATTCTGTTAATCTGTACTACATTTTAAAACATAAATCCCCAATTTTAAGAAATTTTATCTTGTGAATGTTACAAATTATATTTGTTAAATTTAATGTACATATTAGTTCCATAGTGAAAATATTCTTCCTATGTTTCCCTGTATAGCTGTACTTTGTTGAATTAGGCCCTTTTGAGCTTTTAGAAATTTACATTTTTAGTTTATTATCACATCTAAGAGTTTATTCTAACAGGTGGGCATGTGTAACTATTTTCATTTCAGTTACCACATCCCAAAGTTAATAACTGGCTATAAAAGAAACCAAGGCTTGCATTAATATAGGGACACTAATCTTAGATTTATATGTTTAATATGAGCCATTTTCCACATTTAGTTAACAATGAATCACTGCTTTAGGATGAATTTCAGATGTAGTAGCATCAGTGGCATCCTTGTAAATAAACATGATCTATTTTTAGATATAGCACAGTAAAACAGTGAGGTAGGAAGAGAGAATCAAATATGGTTTTAAAATAAGATATATAAATATATTTATATATACACACATATATATATATCAACAATAAAACACAGAAATTTGAACAATAGAATGGAAGGGAGGGGGTTGGTGTGATGGAAAGGAAAGGAGATGAAGCAATTATAATCTCAAAAAATTAACATAATGTAGATCCACATAGTATTGCTATTCTTAATTTAGGGAGCAATTCTTTATTTCTGGAGCCTGCTGTTTCTGATTTACAAAGTATTTGAATTCAAAATACCTGATAGCTTCTTTTTCTCTTTAAAGGTGAGAATCTGTTTTGCTGTACTGTCATGGACTATATTGACAATAATGTTGGTAGTTGTTCTGTGAACTTAGCAACAATGTTTAAAAAGAAAGGTAGTAGCTGTTCCTCAAGTTAAAAGTCAAAGCAGGTGCTGTTTCTAAAGATCTAGCCTGACTGGGGTATCTGTTCCCTAACAGGGCTGTCTTGTTTGGCCTTAGTGGGAGCTAGCGTCCCTAATCCTGCAGAGACTGTGCAAAGGTGAGGGAACAGCCCAGAGGGCCCCAACTTCTCAGATGAGAAGGGAGTGAAACATGGGGGCGAGGGTCTTAAGGGAGACTTGGAGGGTCAGCAGCATTTTGGATGTTAACAAATAAGTAATTAAATAAATAAAGTCAAAGAAATAACTAAATATAATGAAAATCCATAAAATGTACTTACATATGCATTTAATAGACTGAATATCACAACTAATTTAAAATAAGAAATCAACATTAAAATGTAAATAACCATGTATGTTATCTAGCAGTGTTGGGCACATTTGCCACCTCAATGAAGATTATTTCTTTTTTAAAGAATTATCCAACATTAATATTTATTTTAAATATTCTGCATTAGGAAAATTAGCCACTGTTGAAATGGCAAGAATAATAAGTTGTTTGTAATGGCAACTGAATTACCAATTGAAATTAGAAATTTGGAGCTAAATACAGAGAAAATGAAGCATGGACCATTCTGAACTACAAATTGCACAATAGTCTGAAGATAGAACAGGACAACAAGAAATAGGAACATTGTGGAAATGGGCATCTAGAGAATCACTGGCCTATGGATGCTGAATATTTAAGAAAGGATACATGACACTTTGATACATTAACACTGCTTAATTCTGAAAATTGACCCCCAAGCATATATAACTACATCACACAATATTATGTTAGAATTGTGTTATGTTGTGCATGAGTATATATATATATATATATATATATATATATATATATATATATTATATATACACTGTCATTGATACCATTGAACCTTGTACACAAAGAATAAAAAAAAAATCCAACTTAAAAAGAAAATTACCTGGAAGACCAAAAAGACTAGAGGTCACAACTTGTTCTGGACTTGATAACTTATAAAAATGACAATCGGTTATTGGAGCTCTTAATACAGCAAAATGTTTTAGTTCATTGTCACCCAGAAAGAACATCAGCAACACAAGGCTATCTAGGCAATAAGAGGTGATAAATGTTGATGATAAACTCCTACCTCTAAAAAAGAGTTTGAGTTATATTAGAGAATATATTACATTTTCTAATGCAGGCTATGCACCAAGTTGTACTTACTGGATATGGTGTGGTTTTGGTCACCGTTCTATTGCTATGAAGGGGCATCATTACCTTTGCTACTCTCAGAAGAGAAAGCATTTAGTTGGGACTTGTTTCAAGTTTCAGAAGTTCTGTCCCTTATCATCATGTTGGGAGAATGATGGCACATAGGAAGTCATGGTACTGGAAAATTGCTGAGAATTCTCCATTTAGATCCAACAGGTAGCAGGGAGAGGGGCAGCCTCTGGGCTTCACTTGAGCTTTTGAAATTTCAACCCCCCACCCTCCGCCAGGGTCACATTTCCTCCAAAAAAAAAGCCATACTTACTTTAGCAAGGCTCCTCGTGTAGGTTTTCTCAAGAGATGCCACATTCTGATGTCTAAGCATTCAGATACATAAGCCTGTGGGGGCCATTCTTATTCAAACCACCACAGGGTGTCACCCTCGATTAATTTATTCCAATAATTTTTGGGGGACTTTCAGATTGTAGCATAATTAAATTGGAGTGCAAAACAAATGACAATTAGCAGTTGAAAGGATATCAGAACAAGTTTCCCTAGGGTTGGAAAGAGTTAATTGTAATCTGTTAACTGCAAAAGGGTATTGCAGCAAATTATTTAAAATTCTAATCAGAACTGAATAAGAACTTTGAAATGAGGGCGGAGGGCAAGATATAGATGAACAGACTAAAATACTGACCTCAAAATACATCAATCGATAAAAATAGAAAGTGTTTTATCTCCTCTGCTTCCTTTAATAACAAGGATCAGATCAAGAAAAGAAAAAAAAAAAAGCTCCCTTTGCTCTTCAGCTTCTTAAATCAGTAACTTCAAAGAATTAAGTCTCTGCTCACATCATTAAGAGATACAGGAGAAAGCTAAGTGGGCTCCAGCTTCAGTGTCCATTTGTCCTTCATCAGCTAAGAGTCCTGATTCTATTTGTCTCTGTTTAGCCCACATAGCCCTGCGCCTGTTTTTCAGAGTGCCTGCGTGGTCCATGTTTCTGAGCTAACAGGGATGCACCTTGGAGTATTGAACTCTGTGAGCTTGACAAGGCTGCCTTTCAGACAAGGTGAAAGATGCAGTCACACCTTCCAATGACATTCTCAATTTAACTCTTCAAATCGAGCCTTTATTTTTTTTATAGTTATACACCAGAGACACAAGAGATACAAAAGGAAAACTTGTAAACTGTGTGGAATTTTTAAAAAGTCACATTAGAAATATACTTAATTTTGTTTGTCTTTTTAACTTGCCATGTCAGGGACACTAAATATGTATTCCACTGATTCACATAAAAATGACAAAATTAATTATAGCATGTGGAGTACAGTCCTCAAGAGATATTGTTAGAATATGGCATATATTAACAAAATGACTGTTCACTGCCTAAGTAACTCTTAAGACAGGAAACATAAGCAGGACAAGGTAGAAAATATTTTCAGAACCATTCACAGAGAAAATTAATTTCTCTCAGTGATAATTGGAACATGTTTAATCTTTAAGATAAAGAGTTGAACTAATGGCCTGGTCTTGACCCTGACTGAAAGAGTTGAACAAAAATGAGAGAGAGCCAACGAGATAGAGAAAATTAAAATTATTTCATAAGTCAGTTTTACGTTATTAAATATATTTTGTTCTCTCTATTGTCCCAACAGTTGAAAGGATGTGTTAATTATCTTTTGTTGAAACAAAGAACTGTGCCTTAGACAAGAATTTAATGTATTTCATTTCTAAGATGCTTTATGATTATCATAAGTGACCTCTGTTATTGTAACAATTATTGTTTTCTAATATAGATGTTTAGTGACATAGGAATCTAGAATTTCCAATAAACTACTTGAATCTTCATAAATTCTGGTGTTTTCTTTATCACGACTGCTTGCCTTTGCTAGAAATTCCCCCCCCTTTTTTTTTAGCACAGCTGTAGTTACACTTACATTACAAAAGCCTGTGGACTCTAAGAAGAATATTTCCTACTCTTGCTCCCACCAATATTGCCACAGGGAACACTCTTAGAATCAGGCTGGATAACCAAGAGGAGTATTTTTTGTTGTTGCGTGTTATGGAGATTTGAAGGGCCATATGTTACTGACGACTTACTCGGGAAGGGAGGCACTCTCAATATTTGCTAAAATATTTTCAGAACTATAAAATCCTTCAGGCTAACTCTCACATAAGCATGGAAACCATTTCATTGATTTTTCTTATGAAAACTGAACTCTTTTCTCCTTCCTGGTCCTTACTTTTATGCATCGATATCTCTAAGTGTACTATCTTCTAGTGGAAAATAAAAGTAGACCCATACTTTGCATGATAGACTAAAAATCATCTCAATTTTAGATTTACAAAAGAATTGGAAAACCATGTTCATCACTCTAACCTTTTCCAGTTTAACCGTCTTATATTTATAAATGTATATGCATAACAGATTCTTTTTAAAAATCTGGATATGGAATTTTCTAGAATTCACTCATTTGAAAATAAGTATATCAAAACACATGTATTATGCAAAATAATGTCTTGGTCCTGCATGTTTAATAATTATTTCATTACATTCACTCCCTTTCACCCTTATTTAATACCTCAGTTGATATGGCCACCAATGAAAGAAACATTTTTCCTTTTTAAAAATTACAGCTCTAAATATACAAAGCATATTTCATATTAAAAATTACTGAACATATGACATAAAATGCAAAGCCCATTTCTCAAATAAATTATAGGCCTCAAGATAATATTTTAAAGGATAATTTTAGGTGGGTATGATAGCATATGTCTATAATTCCAGCCACTTAAGAATGTTAGGACAGAAAGATCCTAACCTTAAGACTTGAGGACTACAAATTGAGTTTAATGTTAGCCTGGGCATCTTAGTAAGACCCAATCTCAATACAAATCTGTACTTAATATAAACACATGCTTTCACATATATTCATCATTGGTGGCTTCCAAAACTAGAAGTAACAACTGACAATTTTGAATATTTATATATGTGGTTATTTGACAATGTTATATAAATTAATTTTCTAATTTCTGTATTGATTGTGTTGTTATATATAAAGTCTAATAAATTGTATTAGAGGATATAAGCATCTACCATGGAGCCTGGGGGCCTGAGTTAAGTCCTTGGAATTCACCCACAGCATTTAAGGAGAGAGATGACTCCTCCAAGTGTATCCTAGACTTCCATACATAACTTATGAAGCTTAAGTGTTAATGTACATCACTCAGGTGCACACTCACTCACTCTTGCACAAATACACACACACAAACACACAGAAAGAGAGAGAGAGAGAGAGATAATAGATAAATCTAATAAAATATTTGAAGGTATTTAATACATGAATATTGTTTTTGAAAACACACACTAAAGATTTTCATGATTCAAGATAAAGTTCCTTAAATTAATCTTAAAGGATCTGGGGAAGGAAGAAGACAATTCACACAGTGAATAAGTAGATTAATTAATTAGTTTATTTTTCAAGAGTTACCTCACAGGGTACAGGGAAAACCCTTCTTATAATGTATCAGCAGTCATACCCAGAAATAGGTTACACCTCAAAGGACATATGCCTTAATCAACAGATTGTGTTGTAGAGGTTAACTGTACACTAGAGTACATCCTAAGTTTGATATCATATTTTATTTTTTAAAAAACTAATAAAATATGTTTGTGGTTACTTTGTACAATGTTCTAAAATGTGTAGTTGAAAAATGAAGTGTTAATTTGAACTTCAAGTCAGAAGTGTTTAATCTGGCAAGTAAACGAAATACTATTTCACTGAAATATTAATATAGAAACTCTCTGATTTGGTGGAATAATTTTCAAGACACCTAACAGATTCTGAAAACAATCAATTGTATTGAACTGTAAGTATATCTTCATTTTCTATACATTCATATTATAATAAAATGTGATTTGTAAGTAACATAATAAAAGATTAACCATATATTATGACATAATTATAAGAACATGTTGTAGTAATTGCTATTCAAATAATATTATCTATTAACTGGAATCACCTTTGTTAACTGAAATCACTTTCCCATTTCTTTTTGACATATCTGGGCTTTGCACATCACTATTATTCTGATTTGCGGCCATTGTTAAGTTAAAGTTATGATTTGAACTTAAGGACCATGACAGTTGTCACATGAATAATAGACACAAGGAATATACAGCCTGAATCAATTGTTGAAAGAGAGATTCATGACCTGAACAGACTCGTGAACAGTGGCACAAGATTCTTTACAAAGATTAAGAACAATACAAAACTTTAAAGTAATAAATACTTTATTTCTAGAAATTTCCACTTAATGTTAATATCAGGAATAAAAAAATGGTTGAGAAGAAAGAAAAATAGTTCTTTCTGAACTTTGGATGTAGTAAATGTAAAATAATTACGATAAATAAAATATATTTTCAAAGTTGGGACAAATTGAAACAACAAAGACCAAAACACAAATTCTTTACCGTTAGATGTTTCCTTTTTGACTGATGATGGTGAGCACACGTTGGGGTGATAGAAAAAGACTGGTCAAAATGTCAGGCCCTCGCTCCGAGAACTTCTTCGGTTTCTCCCATGTAGCTTGATGCAGGAATAAAGAAGATGCTGTTTGTGTCTGGTAAGTAAAGAACATGGCAGCTATTTCAGATATGATAGCAGCGGGAATGGAACAGATAAGGGATCTATGGGACCACGGGGAAAAAAGACAAGGAAAACGGGAAACTGGTGAAAAGAGCTCAGAACCGTGAGGTTTATACAAGATAATGTCCTTAAAACAAGTTGCTGCAGATCTCAGAATTATTTCAGGAGGAGTGTCTAGTGTCAGCAAGCCCACAGTTTATTTCAGATTTAATTAGTTATGAGAGTACATGTGGTTTCTAATAAATATAATGTATAGGTCTTTGTTTTCGAAATAATTTATCATGTGTGATATTTAACTTACATATTTAAATATTTCAAGTACAATAAATGTATAGAAATTGATTTGACCATTTTTCTGCCTTCTGATTACACTTTAATATTGTGTTATTAAAAATTTTATTCCATGAAATGGTTTCATATAAAAAGTTGTTACATAACATAGTCATCTGTTGTACCACAGTCATTTATAGTAACTTTTAAAACAAAATTTTCTATTTTAATTAATTTAAAGGACCTGTTCATACAAAGGTATTCAAAATTCTACTGAGATGTTGAAGAGTAAAAGTTTAACTTGATTTTGCTATAACAAATTATTAGAATTACAAATCCTGGTCTTTAACGTACAAGTTCAAAGTAGTACATTCCTCCCCTAGAATGAAAGAAGTAAAATATAAACAGTGAACTCTGTATGGAGTTCTTTCTTGCCCTCTCAGGCAACTAATTTGCTGTAACCGGCAGAGGAGGCTTCCAAGCATTTGTTTCTATTTGGTTGCTAAGTCCTGGCCTTTCAGATAGTCACTCCAGAAACTCCTACATCAGCTATGCATCCAAGCCTTCGTATCAGGACAGTCCCTAATCTCAGACCCTTGACCCTTACTGAGAATTAATATCAACTTAACTTGCCCCTATTTGGTGTTTCTGGGAATGTCAGCCAGGTAAAGGGCTTTTTCTGTGGTTCAATTACTCCACCTTTAGGGATCTCCACATTTCTGCTAGTGGACATGATTAGAGGTGAGAGTGCAGTAAACTGACTTGCAGACAAGATGCTTCTTGTAGGTCAGCTTTCAAGTACAGACTTGTTCTCAAATAGCTCTTGCCAGTTGACAGTTTTGGTCAAGAAGCATTGTTGTCCTTTATAGGACAACAATGTTGTCACCTGTCCTATAGTCTTACATTCTGTTCATTCCTACTTCTCCAATACTGTTCTTACAATTATCCTCAAAGAAAAACCAGCCTGTTTCCATAAGACTATGTGAGGGAGCACGGTGAATTTAAAGTATTTTCATTGAGCAATTCTTATTCTATTTTGAGGTGTTCTGCATGAAACCTAGTTACTGGCTGGTGGTGGGGCAAATGTTATCTTATTGTTAAGGGCCACAATAACTTATCAATCTAAATGGTAACTAGAAAAATATCTTGGCTGCTTCAAGATTTTGGAAATATGATCAACCATAACAATTTTGCTCGATTTATGTTAGATGCAAATTTTCAAATTATCTTGCATTCTTGTGTATGTACTTGTGGATGGATTACGAACAATTGGTAGTGTGGCAGAGATGTGCTTAGTTTTGTACGAATGAACATATCTTCTACATTCTGTTTAGTGTCTCTCTGCTTTACCTCACACTCCTGTCTTGTCCTATGGATGTGAACTGTGATAAAAGCTAAAAGGATAGTGTAAAACTATCTCATTGTTATCTTTTGCCTTTTAGAGAGTTTTCAATATATTCTGACACAATTTTTATTCACTGAAATGCAATAAATACATAAATCAGGACTCCATTTATTGATACCATGACTCAGAATTTCAACTGGCATTTAACAAGTAAAACATTTAATCATGTGTCTATGAATCAATAGGAAATATAATTTTGTATAGTTAACTTAAATATTACAAACTTTTTCTGTTAAAGTTAAGACATTTAAAAATGTTTGAGAATATATGGCAGCAGTAAACATTTACTGCCATACTCAAGTACTTTTCAAAGCTAAATTTGAGAGCAAAATGGTCTAATTTTCAAAACTGCATAAATAAAAGATTTAGTTTAAATAACATCTTTTGTTCTCAATAGTAACTTGTTGGTAGAAAGTAATAGTAGAAAGAAAGAAAGAAAGAAAGAAAGAAAGAAAGAAAGAAAGAAAGAAAGAAAGAAAGAAAGAAAGAAAGAAAGAGAGAGAGAAAGAAAGAGAGAGAAAGAGAGAAAGAGAGAGAAAGAGAGAAAGAGAGAAAGAAAGAGAGAAAGAAAGAGAGAAAGAAAGAGAGAAAGAGAGAAAGAAAGAAAGAAAGAAGGAAAGAAAGAAAGAAAGAAAGAAAGAAAGAAAGAAAGAAAGAAAGAAAGAAAGAAAGAAAGAAAGAAAGAAAGAAAGAAAGGAGAAAGAAAGGAAACAAAATCCCTCTTTTAACTGCCAAACATTGAACGCTATATGTTAGGATTTTAATAGTATTATAAGTTTATTTTTAGCAAAAAGAAATTCCAAATGATTCATTTATATTATTGAGAGCACAGAAAATAATGCCATTTATTGGAATTGACCTGTCTATTCAGAATGGTAATATGTTAGGACCATTATATTACAGAAATTTTTGACTAATGATGTCACAAAGTTGAAAGCTATCTCTGCACTTCAATAGATTTGTAAACAACACCTAGAAGTGAAAAAAAGTAAATAAAAACAGTTTTTTGTTTGAAGTGAAAACCTGTTTGCCATGGACTCTAATCTCTGCAGTTCTTGGTTTTAAATCATTTATGTAAGGGTTTTTACCAAAAATAGATATGTTTGCCATGCTAGGCAATGAACTAGAGTATCCTATCTTTTGATATTGATTCCAGAACTTTCTCAGTAAAATCATGTGATCTGATTTCATGTCATAATTAATACACTTTATGTTAGGTCTATATATCAAGAATTTGGAAATGAGTTTCTGTTTCTTACCAAGATGAAATAAGATTTCGCTCACCACCTTACTTCATGCACCTAATAAACCATACACAATATACCATCCATGTTTCTAGAGTGTGTCCTCACCAAGAATAAATAGACAGTGATACCAGGGAAACAGGTAAAAAAAAAAAATTAGGCAGGAAATATGATGCCCAAGCACAGAGCACTGAGAAGGTCTAGGTCACAGGATATCCAGTGGGAGATATGTGGCAATAGTGAAACTCCTTGAGCTCTCAAAGGTGAGGGGATTAATAAGTTTGAGGTAACAGAGCAGAGTCGCTGTGAGGACAGAATTACAACCACAGGGATTTGTAGAGATTCAATGAGAATGAACTTTGGTATCCCTCCCCCCCCCCCTCCACTCCAGTGCAAGACTCTGTGACCAAACCGCCTTTCTAGAAAAGGTTCACCCAGGGAACCAGGAGGTATAGAACCAAGCGCATAGGACACTAGGAATGGCAACTTCCCACTGCTGTGACTAAGACAACATATTTATATGTATCTGCATACACATTCATGTTTGACTTGAATCCCCAGGATGTTCTTATAGGGAAAAATATAAATACATATTCCTAGATTAAATGCTACTCTGGCTCTACCTGAGAAATCAAAAGAACATGTGTTTGAAGAGATAAAGGCATTTCCAAGTAGCTAAACTGTGTTACTTAATAACATTTGCAGTCATATAAAATTATAGTAATAAGTAAGGTGCAATATTCAATGCTTGGAAGTTGCTAAACAGCCCAGCACAAACGAAGCAAGTAAATGTGGTCTATAATTAGAAGGAACAATGAACAGAAACCTGACCATTGAGGAATTAACAGAAAAGAACACTCTCTAACATACTTGTTTAAAGGCATTTCTTATTTTAAACAGGTAATGAAACTAGAAGTAGTGTTAGGAACATGGAAAGCACGAAAATAAACCAATCGAAATTCTATGCAGTAAATATGAAATATTTAATAAAATAAATATGATGCTATTATTGCAGTTTCAGAAAAATAGGTAATGAACTTAAAGAAAAAAAACATGAATACTTTCCAAAATGAAACAGAAGAATCAATTGAAAATCATATGAAAAATGTATAATACATTTAGAATATATTAAAAGTCATAGTCGTTAACATCATTATTCTAGGTTGAATAATTTCCTTCTTTCAAATAAGTGTGTTTATAATTAGAAATTATTGTACACTTTTGTGTTTATATATTGACTTAATAATTGAAAAGATTAGAGTGCCTTTGCTAAGTTATGTTGTGCTTTAACATTCTCACCAGTGGCTTTGCAAAAACTCAAGAGCAGACTTGGCTACAAAGCAGCACTCTGTCTCAATGGCACTGGGAGAGAGAAGTGGAAAGGTGGGGCTGAGAATATAAAAACACAGATTATATGTGTATACAACTCTCAAGCACAATTTCCATTAATACATTAGGAAAAATGAGACCACAAAAAAATGAATGAGAAGTTAAATTTTTATTAATCAGGAGTAAATATGGGCTGAGGAGCTCTAGTAGAAAAGACAGATGGGGTCAGTTAACAAAGATTTCCTTGATGAGACTTAATTGTATTTGAATGAGATACTTAAGAAATGTGCTTATGAAGAGTTTATGTACGTTTCCACATTTGCATCTTGTTTTTAGGGCATCAGATGAAGAAGCTTGTGATGATCCTTAATCCTGCCAGTCAGCAGTGCTCATACAGGGGCCACGCTCTTATTCATGTGACTGACAGTAAGTGGGCCTTGGGCCATGACTCATACTTATTTAGTTAACACCAGCTGACAGTTGCACTTTGGAGGTCAGCCAGGAAAATTAAGAGAAAGAAGAGGAATCACATGGACTCCCTTTTCCCTAAAATACCCAAGTAGAATAGTGACATTAAAGAAAGGCTTTTTGTGCAAGTTTTGATTCAATATGGTCCACATGTATTTACAAAGTTATTCCAGGATCAAAAAGTGGCTAACAAAAAGAAGGAAGCTCTATGGTAACAAAGGATGCATTCATTTATAAAGACTGGGTAATTAACTTCACAAAAAAATGTCCTTGCATAGTTATATATATTTTTTTCCAGGATGAAAGCTGTATCTGAAACAAAAGGAAGTCAAATATGGCATTAAAAACAACAATCTGGATATTTTAAATAGCAACATATTCTTCCCATCAGGTTTATATGCAGTATGTGAAATTTCATCTTTAGAAATACCCAAGGCCTAACACTGCTACCGAGGCTATGGAACGCTCACAAAAAAGGGACCTAAAATAAAAAATAAAAAACATACTATGTTGTATGATGGGAGATTTTTGGAAGATTCTAGGCATATTATTTATTGAGGTTCTCATACAGGGAGTATTACTGCGAAGCATGACGTAGAGAGTTCTTCTTAGGAAAACTTTATCAAAAATGAATGCATCACTCTGTCTTGTGATATCCTTATTATTATGACACTCTCAATCAGCACAAATAGAACAGAGCTTCCTTTGCTTATCTGTGTCTTGACCTGTGTCATTAGTCCTTGCTGCTTTCTCTCCACTTTTACTCATTGGAATAATACATACTTCTTCCAAAGAACTTATTCCATTGTTTTTATACAATCTGGTTTGTATCTACATTGCTCCCATTTCAGCATCTTTGTTTAGGTTGCAGTTATTCGATGATATGCTATTAATTTCTTGGACACATTTTTTTATCACACGGTTATTTATCTGACTTAGCTGTGAACTAAGCCCTTTTATTAGTGTAGAAGACAGAGTGAGGCAGGATATGACATGAAAGGCTTTCTGAGACCTCAAATGAAAACAGTTTACAGGACTCCATGCTCAGAAGATGAATCTTCATTCCTAAGCAAGACAGAGTGAGAACAAGACTAGGACATGTGTTAACCGCCAGTGAAACATTCTGTAAGGTAGACAGTGATGAAATTGTAAGAATGGAAGGAAACAAGGATGGGGAAGAACAGAGAAAATGATGGGAAGTAAGTAAAGGCAGTTATGAAAGTAAACAGCATCTCATCTTAAATGACATGCAAGTTATTTCATGTAGGTAAAAATGATTGCAGTAGTTTCATATTTTACTTATGACTAAAATTAGAGAATTGGATAAAGAAAGCAATGCCAGGAAGTGATAAATGGGTTTTGTGTTGGGTTCTAAACAAAGGTTGTTGTTTTGTCATAATTAAAAATAATATAATTAATAATTACAATTGATAATAATAATTTTATTAAATATTATTATTATTACCAAAACTTGCTTGCAGAGTATATTTATCATACTTAGAATAGAAGGAAGAAAGAAGACAGAGATGGGGTAGTAAACAAGAGACATCTGACTTCCTCAAATTCTGTTCTTCTTTCTGTGTGGCTGGACTCCTGTGCAGACCAGAATATTTGTTTCAGATACAGAAGTTGAGGAAACAACTGCCTTTAAGCCATCCTTATCAACAGCACTTCCTTCTCAAAGAGAAGTTGTGATATGTTACAAAGTATAATGAAGCACAAAATGTTTGTTTGAGTCATATTGTAGTTATTCCTGTTCCTCAGTACAATATTAAGATCATATACAATGTAGGAACAAAAATGATTGATGCTATTCTTTTATCCCTGGTGAATAAAATAAATTCAAGAATTCAGTTATTAAACATTTCTGTGCTTTTCTATGAGCCTTAGTTAATGCTGAATGTTATTTTTTTGTTACTGGTAAAGTAAGAAAATTTCACAGAAGATATATTATAATGAAATACAAACTTAGAGGTTAATTATGGAATTTTACTAGAGAAAAGACAATGGATACACACTATATGGTACTTTGAAAATGAGAAGCAGGCACATATTTGTCTCTTGAGAGAGAGTAGAAAATGAAGGCAGAAGATCAAGAGATTCTGGTCAACCAAGAAAAATATGGAGACAATTTTAGATCAGCTTGTACTAGTAAGAGATAATTTCAATCAAATCCCAACATATCAATACAATTTAGTTTATAACATGGTGAAACTTTGGAACAGGGTACTACAGTGAATAAGGCCTCTGGAATCAGGGAAGATTTCACAGTCTTGAGACCAAATTTACTTTATTTTCTTCATATTTAAAAGGAGCTATTAATAGCAACGATTGTATGTCTTTATATAAAGAGTGCAAAACAGAGCAGTAAAAAGCTCAAAGTTTTTCCTAATGTTTAAGGTGAAAATATAGGCAGGTCAGCTGACTGTCTTGATTATATAATAGAACTAATCATCATGGAAAGAAAAATGTGTTTACTCGTTTTCTGGTTTTGAATAATGAAGTCATTCAAAATAGATTCAACCACAAATAGAATTTGACATGCAGCTTTCTCAGCTAATTGAGGCCAATTAGTAGAGAAGTATTTTTCCCTGCAAATGCTCAAAATGTCATCCTTGAACTCCCTTTTCTTTGTCTGTTCCAGTCTTTCTGTGAGTCAGAGGGGACATGCTCTGAGCACGTGTGGTGAGTTGAGATGCAGAGGCACAGGGCTCTCCCTCCCACCATTTCACTGAATTAACTGTGTTCTTCTCCTTTATACTGACAAAGCTGTTTATTTTCCCTAAGTGCTAAATATTCATTTCATTTCTCACGTGCTTAATCCTTCTCAGTCAACTCCATTAAAAAGGGATTAGGCATTACTGAACACAACAACAAATATTTTTAAATTTGTTTTTATTTTCATAAAAGCATATGCTTTCTGAATAACTTAAACTTAAAGAAACACAAGTGTGAATAGAATACTAGGATGTTACCTTAGTTCTGACCTTGAAAATTATATTTGTGATACATGTCAGTTATAGTTTCACATATAAGTGACATAGGAAGCTAAGACACTTCAAATATTCTATAAATGAGACGTAGTAATATGGATTAACAGTTTCTATGAAAGTATAGCAAGAGTTATTCTTCTGTATATGTAAGCTGAAACAATACCATATAGGGCATAAAACTTAAAACATTATTACCTATTTTCAGGACTACCTAAGAACATTGTAAATCTTCATCTACTAAGTCAACTAAAATTCCTTGTTATATAACTTGCACTATTTCCTTGGTCTGGATTCCTTTCAAGGTTTTTACACTTGTTTTTGTGTGTTCTATATAAGTAAGTTGTTAATTAAATACATAGAGATATTTCATAGCATTTGGTTATTTTATACTTGACAAAATGGAGCTTTCCCTAATCCCACTTTAAACTTTTGAAATTATCTATATGCATAACAAGCATCATTTTGGAATACTGCACATATGCAAAAATCTGTTTAGCAATTAAATGAGTAATATAATTGAAGAATCATTTGGGAAACAATAATCATTTTGAGCTGCTGTTTTGATTTTGGAACTAAAATAGTCTGAGTAACAGACTCAGACAAGATGATATATAACATCTTGAAATATGATCTATCAATTCTGATCTGATCATAAGAGAAGGGTTTTGAAGGTCGATAAAAATCTTGAGTTGATTTCTCAGACTTTTCACCATTTCGTCTCATCAGCCACTGCATTAAAGGTTGTGGATATACCATTCATCAGCAGAAGCTGCATCTCCATTGTGTACTCACTTAGCAGCTGGCCATTCTGCAGATCGGCAAGTTAAGTCTTAACTGAGATTTTACTAAAGTAAGTTTTGACAAAAAGACACTGATGATCTCCACAACCTGCTTGATGCTTGAAAATCAGATAGCCACACAGCATGTAGCATTATGTTTTGTGTTTTCCATTGATATGGTTCAATTAATGAAAAGAAATGGGAAAAAATTTCTATCGTCTTTCTATGAAGGATGCATATGATTTATTCCTTGGCTGAAGATTTTGAGTATCATTTCTTAATGTCGATTGATCTTTCTCTGCTTCAATTCTAGACTTCATGATACTTTAGAAAAATATTTTCAGTGATGATTTCTTAAATATCTTTTGTTTTTTGCTTAAACAGAAACTTGCTACAGCTTAGATTAAATTCATGATTCTCATTTCCCAGTTTCCCAAGTGCTGGGGCTGTAGATAAACATTTTACAGTAAGTTACTCTTCATAGCTTCTTATGAATTCTGTATTTAAGTGATACATAATTTTTTAAATATTCACATTGTTCAAATTGAGTATTTTGCTATATTTAGATAATAATAAGTCCTCAGTGTGATTTACTCTTATACAAGAAGACACTTCAGTGTTTCATTGATGTAAATATTCCACAATCAGTTTGTAAATATTATTAGTTGTAAATATTATTAGTAATTCTGGTTAAGTTGACAGCACTGTGAATTTTTTACTATGAAACTGAATGAAAATATATAATAGATTTATTGTTTATTTAAAAGAGGTTCCATCCAGTGCTTCATTGTCCAGCAACCTCTCTGCCTGGCTACAGACGGTCCACTGTACCAGGAACTTACAAGTAAGATTCCCTGATCGTGCATACACCTGCCTACCCAGTCCCAGCTGCACTGAAATGTGTACTGCCCCATGAGTACCGAGGTATGCTTCACCAGGAGCATCCAGGGACAACCAATAGTAATAATCACTTTCCCTTAATATCTCTTAACATTAATGGACTCAATTCCCCAATAAAAAGACATAGACTAACAGACTGGATAAGGAAACAGGACCCTACATTGTTCTGCATACAGGAGACACACATCAGTGTCAAAGACAAACACTACGTTAGAGTAACAGGCTGGAAGACAATTTTACAAGCCAATGGTCTTGGGAAACGATCCAGAGTAGCCATTCAAATATCAGATAAAATTGACTTTCAACCTAAAGTCATCAAAAGAGACACTGAGGGATACTTCATGCTGGTCAAAGAAAAAACACACCAAGAAGAACTATCAATCTGAGTATCTATGCTCCAAATGCAAAGGCACCCTTATTCATAAAAGAAACTTTACTAAACCTCAAAGCACACATTTCACCTAACACAATAATTGTGGGTGACTTCAACACTGCACTTTCCTCAATGGACTGATCAGGAAAACAGAAACTAAACCGGGACACAGTAAAACTAATTGACGCTTTGGACCAATTGGATTTGAATGATATTTATAGAACATTTCACCCTAAAGCAAAAGAATATGCCTTTTTCTCTGCACCTCATGGTACCTTCTCCAAAATCGACCATATAATTGGTCACAAGACAGAACTCAACAAATATAAGAAGATCGAACTAATTCCATGCCTCCTATCAGATCACTATGGAGTAAGAGTGGTTTTCAATAGCAACAAAAACAACAGAAAGCCCACATACACATGGAGGCTGAACAATACTCTACTCAATGACACCTTGGCCCAAGAAAAATAAAGAAAGAAATTAGAGACTTTTTAGAATTTAATGAAAATGAAGGCACAGCATACCCAAATCTTTGGGACACAATGAAAGCAGTGCTAAGAGGAAAACTCACAGACCTGAGTGCCTCCATAAAGAAAATGGAGAGAGCATACACTAGCAGCTTAATGACACACCTGAAAGCCCTGGAAGAAAAAGAAGCTATTTCACCCAGGAGGAGTAGAAGACAGGAAATCATCAAACTCGGGGCTGAAATCAACCAAGTAGAAACAAAGAGAACCATACAAAGCATCAACAAATCCAGGACGTGGTTCTTTGAGAAAATCAACAAGATAGATAAACTGTTAGCCAGACTGACTAAAGAACACAGAGAAAGTATCCAAATTAACAAAATTAGAAATGAAAAGGAGGATATAACAACAGAAATTGAGGAAATCCAAAAAAATCATCAGATCCTAATACAAAAGCCTATACTCAACACAACTGGAGAATCTGGAGGAAATGGACAATTTCCTAGACAGATACCAAATACCAAAATTAAAAGAGGACCAAATATATCATCTAAACAGTCCCATAACCTAAAGAAATAGAAGGGGTCATAGAAACTCTTCAAACCAAAAAAAGCACAGGACCAGATAGTTTCAGTGCAGAATTCTATGAGACCTTCAAAGAAGATCTAACACCAATACTCTTCAAACTGTTCCACAAAATAGAAACAGAAGGAACACTACCCAACTCCTTCTACGAAGCCAGAATTACACTGTTATCAAAACCACACAAAGATCCAACAAAGAAAGAAAACTTCAGACCAATTTCCCTTATGAACATTGATGCAAAAATAATCAATAAAATTCTTGCCAACCGAATCCAAGAACACATAAAAATGATCATCCACTATGATCAAGTAGGCTTTATCCCAGGGATGCAGGGTTGGTTCAATATAAGGAAATCCATCAGTGGAATCCACTACAAAAACAAGCTCACAGAAAAAACCACATGGTCATTTCATTGGATGCTGAAAAAGCATTTGACAAAATTCAGCATCCTTTCATGCTTAAAATCTTGGAAAGAACAGGAATTCAAGGCTCACACCTAAACATACTAAAACCAATATACACCAAACTGGTAGCCAGCATGAAACTATATGGAGAGAAACTGGAAACAATCCCACTAAAATCAGGGACTAGACAGGACTGCCCCCTTTCTCCTTATCTTTTCAATATTGTACTTGAGGTACTAGCTCGGGCAATAAGACAACATAAGGAGGTCAAAGGGATACAAATTGGAAAGGAAGAAATCAAACTATCATTATTTGCAGATGATATGATAGTCTACCTAAGTGACCCACAAAACTCCACTAGAGAAATCCTACGGCTGATAAACAACTTCAGCAAAGTGGCTGGTTATGAATCAACTCAAGCAAATCAGTAGCTATCCTATACCCAAAGGATAAGCAGGCTGAGAAAGAAATTAGGGAAATGACACCCTTCACAATAGCCACAAACAGTATAAAGTACCTTGGGTTGACTCTTACCAAACATGTGAAAGTTTTGTATGACAAGAACTTCAAGACTATGAAGAAGGAAATGGAAGAAGACCTCAAAAAATGGAAAAACCTCCCATGCTCGTGGATCGGCAGGATTAATATAGTTAAAATGGCCATTTGTCCAAAAGCAATATACAGTTTCAACGCAATACCCATCAAAATCCCAACTCAAGTCTTCATACAGTTAGAAAGATCAATTCTCAAATTCATCTGTTATAACAAAAAAACTCAGGATAGCTAAAACTATTCTCAACAACAAAAGAAATTCTGGGGGAATTAGTATCCCTGACCTCAAGCAATACTACAGAGCAACAGTGTTAAAAACTGCATGTTATTGGTACAGTGACAGGCAGGTGGATCAATGGAACTGGATTGAAGATCCACAAATGAACCCACACACCTATGGCCACTTGATCCTCGACAAAGGGGCTGAAAACATCCAATGAAAAAAAGATAGCCTTTTCAACAAATGGTGCTGGTTCAACTGGAGGTCAGCATGCAGAAGAATGCCAATTGATCCATCCTTGTCTCCTTATAATAAGCTCAACTCCAAATGGATCAAGGGCCTGCACATAAAGCCAGAACTCTGAAGCTAATAGAAAAGAAACTGGGGAAGACCCTTGAGGACATCCGTACAGGGGGAAAGTTTCTGAACAGAACACCAATAGCTTATGCTCTAAGATCAAGAATTGACAAATGGGACCTCATAAAATTACAAAGTTTCTGTAAGGCAAAGGACACCATCAAAAGGGCAAATTGGCAACCAACAAATTGGGAAAAGATCTTCACCAACCCTTCATCGGATAGAGGGCTAATATCCAATATATATAAAGAACACAAGAAGTTAGACTCCAGAGAACCAAATAACCCTATTAAAAATGGGGTACAGAGGTAAACAAAGAATTCTCACCTGAAGAACTTTGGATGGCAGAGAAGCATCTTAAAAAATGCTCAACTTCATTAGTCATTAGGGAAATGCAAATCAAAACAACCTTGAGATTTCACCTTACACCAGTCAGAATGACTAAGATTAAAAATTCAGGAGACAACATGTGTTGGCAAGGATGTGGAGAAAGGGGAACACTCCACCACTGCTGGTGGGGTTGCAAATTAGTACAACCACTCTGGATATCAGTCTGGCGGTTCCTCAGAAAACTGGGCACCTCACTTCCGGAAGATCCTGCTATACCACTCCTGGGCATATGCCCAGAGGAATCCCCAGCATGTAATAAGGATACACACTGCACTATGTTTATAGCAGCCCTATTTATAATTGCTAGAAGCTGGAAAGAACCCAGTTATCCCTCAACAGAAGAGTGGATTCAAAAAATGTGGTATATATACACAATAGAGTACTATTCAGCCATTAGAAACAATGAATTAATGAAATTCTTAGGCAAATGGATGGAGCTGGATGGAGTACATCATACTAAGTGAGGTAACCCAGTCTCAAAAGATCAATCATGGTATGCACTCACTAATAAGTGGATATTAACCTAAAAAACTGGAATGCCCAAAACATAATCCATATATCAAATGAGGTACAAGAAGAATGGAGGAGTGGCCCCTTGTTCTGGAAAGACTCAGTGAAGCAGTATAGGGCAAAACCAGAACAAGGAAGTGGGAAGGGTTGGGTGGGAGAACAGGGGGAGTGAAGGGGGCTTATGGGACTTTCTGGGAGTGGGGGGCTAGAAAAGGGGAAATCATTTGAAATGTAAATAAAAATATATCAAATAAAAAAAGAAATAATAATCCTGTAACTAAATTTAAAAAAAAAATGATACAAGTAGAAGAAGGTAAAGAGTCCCAGTTCTGACAGTCAGAGAGCATTTTCAGCAAAATCTTAGAAAAAAATTTTTCCAGCTTAAAGAAAGTGATTCCCATAAACGTACAAGGATCAAAACAAAACAAGGATCTTACTAATTAGATTGGATTATAAGAGAAAATTTTCATGAAACATAATAATCAAAACAATAAGTATACAGTAAAAAAGAAAGAATATTAAAACTTTGAGAAAAATGCCAAGTAACATATAATGGCAGACTTATCACAATTATACCTGAATTCCTAACAGAGACTTTAAACTCTATAAAAGGTTAGCCAGATGTCTTGCAAGCCCTAGAAACCAGAGATGCCAACCTAAAATATTATCACCAGCAACTGTTACTCCCTATAGATGGAATAAACATAATTTTCCAAGACAAAACAAAATTGAATAATATGTATGCACAAATACAGCCCTACAAAAAAATACTAGAAGAAAATCCACAACCCAAGGAAGTTAACTACATCCAAGGAAACAAAGGAAATAAGTAATTCCCACACTAGCAAAAATAAAATAAGGGAAACACACAAACATATGCATGTATTATATTGTACTCTAATACCACCATCAAAATAACAGGAATTAACAATCATTGCTCAATAATATCCATCAATATCAATGGGCTCCATTCCCAATAAAAAGACACAGGCAAATATAATGAATGTGAAAACAGGATTCATCATTCTGCTGCATACAAGAAACATACCTCACCAACAATGATAGACATTACCTCAGGGTAAAGGGCTGAAAAAGTTTTCCAAGCACACAGACCCAAGATGAAAGCTGAAATAGCCATTTTAACATCAAATAAAATAGCATTTGATCCAGTATTAAACAAAAGAGATAGTGAAGGACACTTCATGCTCATGAAAAGAAATATCCACCAAGATGAAATCTCAACTCTGAACATGTAAGACCCAGATTCAAGGACACACACATTTCTAAAAGAAACATTATTATAGCTTAAATTGGACATTAGATATTAAAAGTTAGAAAACTGATGTCACACTTTCACAAATGGACAGGTCATTGAGACAGAAACTAAGCAGAGAAATAATGAAACTAAAGAAGTAATGAATCAAATGGACGTAACATATATCTACAGAATATTTCACTAAAATACCAAACAAGTAAACACCTTCTTCTCAGCACCTCACAGAATCTTCTCTAAAATTGACAATATATTTGGTGACAAACAAAAATCTGTTAATGTCACAAACATTAAGAGAAATAAGAAAATTTAAATTACTCCTTGTAACTTATCAGAACACCATAAGTTAAAGTTGGACTTTAAAAACAGACAGCCTACAAGTTTATGGAAGCTATACCTTAGAAACTAAGATCAAAAATTAATATATGAAAGCACATGAAACTGAAGAGTTTTTAAAATGCTAAGAATACCATCAAAAGGACACAACTATAGCCTACAGTACTGGAAAAGAACTTCACCATCCCTATATTTGACAGAGGACTAAAACCTATATAATATATATATATATGCATATGAAGGACTCAAGAAATTAAACACCATCACATCAAATAACCCAATTTAAAACTGGGTTTACAGAGCTTAACAGAGAATTGCAGCAGATGACTCTTGGATGGTTGAGACGCACTTATAAAAATGTTTAACATGCTTAGTCATCAGGGAAATGCAAAACAAGACAACTCTGAGATTTCATCTTATACCCACCAGAATGGCTAGAGTAAAAATTCAAATGACATCACGTGTTGCCTAGGAAGTGGAGCAAGAAGAACACTGGTCCATTGCTGATGGGAATGCAAAGTTGCACAACTACTTTGGAAATCAATTTGCTGGTTTCTCAGAAACTTGGAAACAGGTCTAGCTAAGACCTAACTATACCACTCCTGGGCATTTGCCCAGGAGATGCCCCACTATACCTCAAGGGCACTTTCTCAACTCTGTTTATAGAAGCTTTAGTCATAGCCAGAAACTAGAAACAACCTAAATGTTCCTCAAATGAAGAATGGATAAAGAAAATATTGCGGAGTTTCGGCGGCGGCAGCGGTGGCAGTGCAGCAGTGGCTGGTCCAGCTGAAGGGCCATCAGCAGTGGAACCAAGGCGACACAGGGACCAGTTAGGCCCTGTGCCCACAACCACTGACCTTCGCTGACCAGCCGGGCTACAAGCAGCTGCGGTTTTGCAGCGCCTTTCGCTGCACGGAAGCCACTTCAGAACTCGGCCTCCCACCAGTCAGGAGAGGCTCACCTCTATCTAGGTTTCAGACTCCAGAGAAATCGGACAGACTGAGGTACGCAAACATAATCCGAGGCCAACACCACGGGGGTCTGAGCCCGACGGGCGTTGGCCTGCACCCAGGCCCTGGGCTGGTCGGGGGGCCATCGGGGTGCCAACCCAGCCAGGAGGTTTTTTGCCCTGGCCTGCGCGCGCCGCGCCATTTTTCCTACAGGACGACAGAGAGCTCTGACGGGCAGAGCCCTAACAGGCATAGCCTGAGGCTAACAAAGCAGGGGTCTAGGCCCCAAAAGGCCCAGGACTGACCCCAAGAACTGGGCGGCTTGCTGGGCCATCTGTGTGTCAACCCGCCCAGGAGGTTGTTAGCACAGCAGACTCTCTCGGCGCTTTCGGGGAGCGCAAGCACGCACACCCGCCATCCTGGTCACCTGGCAGACCCAATTAACATTCATAGCCCTAGGGGAACTTTGCTCAGACCTTGGCCTCCCAGGCTTTTGCCTGGACTCAGGGCCTGGGCAGCCAGGCTAACCTTGTGTGTGACAGCCCGGTTGCCAGATGCTGGAAAGAACCCAGGTATCCCTCAACAGAAGAGTGGATACAAAAAATGTGGTATATCTACACAATGGAGTACTATTCAGCCATTAGAAACAATGAATTCATGAAATTCTTAGGCAAATGGATGGAGCTAGAGAACATCATACTAAGTGAGGTAACCCAGACTCAAAAGGTGAATCATGGTATGCACTCACTAATAAGTGGATATTAACCTAGAACACTAGAATACCCAAAACATAATCCACACATCAAATGAGGTACAAGAAGAAAAGAGGTGTGGCCCCTGGTTCTGGAAAGACTCAGTGAAGCAGTATTCGGCAAAACCAGAACGGGCAAGTGGGAAGGGGTGGGTGGGAGGACAGGGGGAGAGAAGGGGGCTTGAGGGACTTTCGGGGAGTGGGGGGCTAGAAAAGGGGAAATCATTTGAAATGTAAATAAATTATATCGAAGAAAAAAATTAAAAAAAAAACTATCAGTACTCATGATCACTGAGCCCCCTCTTCAGCCAACTGAGAATAAGCTCTTTAATCTTATTGGGGAAGAGGAGGGTACGCTGAGGATCAAACTCAGAGTCTGTGTATGCTCTGCAAATACTCCATTACAGATCTACATTCCCAGTCCTTTTTGTCCCATACTTTTACTGTCATGTGTTTTTTGTACTTGTATATAAGTGCATTTCTATTTAGTAAAACTGTCTGTACTTTGTTCAACACAAAAAAAAATGTTGCATTCTACACAATGGAATACTATTCAGATATTAAAAAAAGAGAGATCATGAATTTTTCAGGCAAATGGATGGAACTAGAAAATATCATCCTGAGTGAAGTAACCCAAATACAGAAACAGGTATGGTAAGTACACACTTATTAGTGCACATTAGCCATTAAATACAGAATAATCATGTTACAGTCCACAGACCCAAAGGAGCTAAAATAAGAAGAGCTCATGGGAGGGTGTGCGAACCTCACTCAGAAGGGGAGATAAAATATTCATTGGAGGAGGATGGAGAGACTCACTGTTGAGCACTACAAATACATCAGAGAAACCTGGCAATGACACACATGCCAGTGATCAAGTATGTCACGCAATGTGAGTTCAATTGCAAATATGTAAAATATCCTACTGGGTAAAATTCTCTTTCTTCTGTATTCTATCTTTCATCTCTTTGCTTAATTTTTTCCCCTGTATATTTCTCTAGTCACTCCTTCTTTAGCATTGAAGAATTAATTTACAATTCCATAATTAATTTTATTTATAAATTTATGAAAAAAATCACTGGTACATTTAGATGCTTTAATGACTCCCCCTTCTTTTAGTGTCATTGCAGAGTAAACTCAAAAATGCAAACATTTGTGTGTGTGTGATAGAGAAATATATATAATACATGTATGTGTTTATATATGTATATATATTTATAACTTTATAACTAAATAATACTTAAAAATACATACATAAATATAATATAAATATAAATATATGTAGAGAGAGGCAGCTATAGTTGCAAAAAATTCCTTTTGTGCAAAAGATTAATAACATTTTTATTTACTGTTGAAGAATTTATTACTATATATTTTGATTGTATCCACTGCCACTCTGAAACATGTCAGTAGCTCTCATCCTGTCTTTAGAGCCATATCAGATTGTAAATAAGATATCCTCATCAGATATTTGCATTATGATTCATAACAGTAGAAAAATACAGTTATGAAGTAGCAGCAAAATAATTTTATGATTGATGATTACCACAACATGAGGAACTGTATTTAAAGGTCTCAGCATTAGGAAGTTTGAGAAATCCAGCAAGTCATCTAGTCCTACCTTCACAATCTAATTCAAAACAGAATGTCAGGTGAATTTTACAGGCAATGTTACTATAACATCTAACATTTAACATGTTAAACCTACATATCTGACTATACACAACCCACCTGGGGATCTATCTCATATACAGTCACCAAACCTGAACAGTACTGTGGATGGCAGGAGTGCTTGCTGACAGGAGCCTGATATGCCTTTCTCCTGAGAGGCCCTGCCAGAGCCTGACAAATGCAGAGGCAGATGCTCACAGCCAACCATTGGACAGAGTGCAGGATCCCCTATGGAGGAGTTAGAGAAGGAACTGAAAGAGCTGAGGGGTTTTGCAGCCCTATGGGGGAGGGAGCAGTAGTGTTAACAGGTCAGACTTCCTGGAGCTCCCAAGGACTGGACCACCAACCAAAGAATACACATGGAGGGACCCATGGATCTGGCCACATATGTGGCAGAGGATAGCCTTGTTGGACAGTAGAGGGAGGAAAGGCCCTTGAGCCTGAGGGTGCTCAATGCCCCAGTGTATGGGAATGCTAGGGAGAGAAGACAGAATTGGGTGGGGGGGGAGCATTGTCATAGAGGCAGGGGGGAGGGGGAATGGGATAGGAGGTTTTACAACGGGGAGACCTGGAAAGGAGAAAACATTTGAAATATAAATGAAGAAAATTCCAATAAAAATAAAATAAAATAAAATAAAATAAAATAAAAACAATTACAAAAAAACTTCAGCAATGAGTATGGAGCATGCGTACTTTTATGCAGGTTTGTAAGTTTGCCACTTGAATTGTAGAAAACCATACAAGAGTGAATGTTTGTTTGACAAGTTGAGTAAGATGTAACTAACTTGTTAGTATTATCAACTTATCTTTCCTTTACTTTTAAAGCAGTTTCTTGTTGTTAGAATTAACTAAACAGAAATATTTGGCAAAGAAAATGAATTTAAAAAAATTACTTCTATTCCAACCTTAGAGTCTAAGATTTCCTGACATTTATACTGAGAACTTTATCCCATTCCTAAAATGTTATATAAATTTGGAAATACCATTGTAAAAAACCAACAAAACATAAAACTCCCAAATTATTAGAAACACATTAACCTAAATAGAAAAGAGAATAATGTTCAACTCTTATATCTGAAACATTTCTGGATTTACAGAAAGTAGGTATTATCGTTAATATGCCGTTTTTAATAATTAGTAATTTCAGTGATATAAGTCTTCAGAATATCTTGTGATAGGGTGGTGTTCATGAAAAAAAGATATTTTACTTTATTTTTTTATATTTTTTATTTACTATATTCTTTGTTTACAATCCAAAAGCTTTC
The DNA here is from genome assembly GCF_947179515.1 of Apodemus sylvaticus. Classification (NCBI taxonomy): domain Eukaryota; kingdom Metazoa; phylum Chordata; class Mammalia; order Rodentia; family Muridae; genus Apodemus; species Apodemus sylvaticus. The sequence goes on along the minus strand of NC_067474.1, from coordinate 44,075,289 downwards.
CCCTTTCCCAGTTCCACCCTTTCCATATGTCCCATAAGTCCTCTTGTCTCCATCCATTCTCCTATCTTTCCCCCTCCCTTTTCTCTGTCTTGGCACTCCCCTACAATACTGGATCAAACCTTTCTAGGATTAGGGCCCTCTTCTTCCTTCTTCTTAGGAATCATTTGATATGCTAATTGTATCTTCAGTATTCAGAGTTTCAGGGCTAATTAATATCCACTTATCAATGATTGCATTCCATGTGTATTCTTTTGTGATTGCGTTACCTCGCTTAGGATGATAATTTCCAGTGCCAACCATTTGCCTAAAATATTCATGATTTCATTGTTTTTAATTGCTGAATAGTACTCCATTGTGTATATATACCACATTTTCTGTATCCATTCCTCCACTGAGGGATATCTGGGTTCTTTCCAGCTTCTGGCTATTATAAATAAGGCTGCTACGAACATAGCGGAGCATGGGTCCTTATTGCATGCTCTTCCTTGACCAAGGTATCATTGAGTAGAGTATTGCTGAGTTTCCATGTGTATGTGGGCTTTCTGTTGTTTTTGTTGCTATTGAAGAGCACTTTTATTCCATAGTGATCTTATGGGAGGCACGGGATAATTTCAATCTTCTTATATTTGTTGAGGTCTGTCTTGTGACCAATTATATGGTCGATTTTGGAGAAGGTACCATGAGGTGCTGAGAAAAAGGTATATTCTTTTGCTTTAGGGTGAAATGTTCTATATATATCTGTTAAATCTAATTGGTCCAAAGCTTCAGTTAGTTTCACTGTGTCCCTGTTTAGTTTCTGTTTTCCTGATGGGTCCATTGAGGAATGTGCAGTGTTGAAGTCACCCACAATTATTGTGTTAGGTGAAATGTGTGCTTTGAGCTTTAGTAAAGTTTCTTTTATGAATAAGGGTGCCTTTGCATTTGGAGCATAGATGCTCAGGATTGAGAGTTCTTCTTGGTGTGTTTTTCCTTTGACCAGCATGAAGTATTCCTCAGTGTCTCTTTTGATGACTTTAGGTTGAAAGTCAATTTTATCTGATATTTGAATGGCTACTCTGCCTTGTTTCCTGAGAACATTTGCTTGTAAAATTGTCTTCCAGCCTTTTACTCTAAGGTAGTGTTTGTCTTTGACACTGAGGTGTGTTTCCTGTATGCAACAAAATGTAGGATCCTGTTTATGTATCCAGTCCTTTAGTCTATGTCTTTTTATTGGGGAATTGAGTCCATTGATGTTAAGAGATATTAAGGAATGGTGATTATTACTTCCTGTCATTTTTGATGTTATTTTTTATATTTGATTGGCTTTCTTCTTTTGGGTTGGATGAAAGAAGTTTACTACCTTGCATTTTCCAGGGTGAAGTTTCCCTCCTTGTATTGGTGTTTTTCTCCTATTATCCTTTGTAGGACTGGTTTTGTGGTAGGATATTGGGTAAATCTTGTTTTGTCATGGAATATCTTGGTTTCTCCACCTATGGTGGTTGAAAGTTTTGCTGGGTATAGTAGTTTTGGCTGGCATTTGTGTTCTCTTAGAGTCTGCATGAGATCTGCCCAGATCTTCTAGCTTTCATAGTCTCTGGTGAGAAGTCTGGTGTGATTCTGATAGGTCTTCCTTTATATGTTACTTGGCCTCTTTCTCTTACTGACTTCAATATTCTTTGTTTAGTACATTTGGGGTTTTGATTATTATTTGACGGGATGTATTTCTGTTCTGGTCCAGTTTGTTTGGAGTTCTGTAGACTTCTTGTATATTCATGGGCATCTCTATCTTTAGATTAGGGAAGTTTTCGTCCACAATTTTGTTGAAGGTATTTGCTGCCCCTTTAAGTTGTAAATCTTCACTTTCATCTATGCCTATAATCCTTAGGTTTGGCCTTCTCATTGTGTCCTGGATTTCCTGGTTGTTTTGGGTTACAAGCTTTTTGTATTTTGTATTTTGCATTTTAATTGACCACTGATTCCATAGATTATATGGTATCTTTGGCATCTGAGATTCTTTCTTCTATCTCTTGTATTCTGTTGTTGATATTTGCATCTATGGCCGCTGATTTCTTCTGAAGGTTTTCTATCTCCAAAGTTTTCTCCCTTTGTGCTTTCTTAGTTGTTTTTACTTCTGTTTTTAGATCCTGGAAGTTTTTGCTCAGTTCAGCCATTTGCTTGTTTGTGCTTTCCTTTAATTCTTTGAGAGATTTTTGTGTTTCCTCTTTCATGACTTCTGCCTGTTGATCAAAGTTCTCCTGTATTTCTTTAAGTGATTTTTGCATTTCCTCCTTATGGGCTACAAACTTCTGACCCATATTGTCCTGGATTTCTTTAAGTTATTTTTGTGTTTCCTTTGTAAGTGCTTCTAGCTTTTGATCATTTTTCTCCTGAATTTCTTTAAGAGATTTATTTATGTCCTTTATGTTTTCTGCTAGCAGCAACCTTACCAGTTCTTTTAAATCCAACTCTTGTTTTTCTGGTGTGTTGGGGTATCCAGGACTTACTGTTAATGGAGAATTGGGTTCAGATGCTGCCATAATGCCTTGGTTTCTGTTAGTAACGTTCCTATACTTGCCTTTAGCCATCTAGCTCTCACTAGTGTTAGATGGTCTTATTGTCACTGGCTCGTGCTTCAACGTACTGTGGACCTTTAAGGCTATTTCCACGACACTGGATGACTGGGTTTCCTCTGGCACAGATTACTAATATGCTGCCTTCCTCTTTTGTGCCTTTGGAGCCCTGCACAGTCTTGCCTCAAGAAATGTTATACTTGGGTCGTCAAGGTGAACCAGGTGTTCTCAGATTGCTCTGTTATGGAGCAAAGATGGTGTGTGTGGGGGTCACTCCCTCTGTTGATTCTCACGTAGGACACAGGCCCTACGACAGACCGGCTTGCAGATAAACTGCCTAAGTTCTCAGGTCCTGGGCGCAGGCAGACCCCTGGAGATTTGTACCCCAGAGATCTTAAGCTCAGGATAACACAGTACCTAGTGATGTTTTTCTGCCCTGGCAGTCCACAAAGATGGCCACGGGGAGTTGCTCCCTCTGTTGCTCTCCAGGCAGGACACAGGCCCCACAACCTACCAGCTGGGAGATGAACCACCTGTGTGCTCAGGTCCTGGGAGCAGGCAGACCTCTGGCAGTTTGCACCCCCAGAGATCTTAAGCTCGGGGTGATACAGTACCTAGTGATGCTTTTCTGCCCCCGGCAGGCAGCGAAAATGGCTGCAAGTATTCTCTTCTTCTGCTGCTCTCCAGGCAGGACACAGGACCCACACCCGTTGGACTGTAAGATGAACCGCCTATGTGCTCAGTTCTTGGGTGCAGGCAGACCCCTGGAGGTTTGCATTCCTACAGATCTAAAGCTCGGGGTGATACTGTACCTAGTGATGGTCTTCTGTTCTGCCAGGCAGTGAATATGGCCGCTGGGATTCTCTCCCACTGCTGCTCTCCAGGCAGAACACAGGCCCCACGCCCAGAGGTCTGGCAGACAATTCACCTACATGCTCAGTTCCTGAGTGCAGGCAGACCCCTGGTGGTTTGCACCCCCAGTAATCTAAAGCTCGGGTGATACAGTACCTAGTGAAGCTCTTCTGCCCTGGCAGGCAGCAAATATGGCCGCGGGGAATCTCTCCCTCTGCTGCTCTCCAGCTATTTGTTTTTCTAATGGCAAATGCCAGTTATAGTGTAGCTGTTAAATATTATTGGTAACTATATAAATTAAAAACATGATAAAAGAGGATCGACAGGAAGAATTGGCTATAAGAAATTGACTTATTCATGTGTTTTCACAGCATTGTCTTAGTTAAGTAAGAAATAAAGTTTTTTTAAAGGTAAAATAATTATTTCTCAACTATGTAATATATGGGATACAACATGAACTGTATAAGGGGTTTCACATAGCTAAAAGAACAGGGGCAGTTACAGTAAGAGCCAACTTGTCAGAAAGATGCTAAGGAAGGACATAAAGAGATTTAACAAGTAGTAATCACAGGAGATCCCAGCCAGCTAAGTTTTTGCTTATGCTTACAAGGGCCGGCAAATTCCGAAGTTGAGAGTCAGACTGGAACAGAACAAGGCTAAGCCCAGGCATGGTAGAAATGATAATTTCAGGTCAGCGTTCCAACCAGCTAATTTATCATCTCTACTTAAGAGAAGCAGGCAGGTCTCTGAATTCTTTTGCAATGTTAAAAAAATGTTTTTACTGTCTCCTAAGTATCAAGAGGCCGGGGCCATGGGTTGCCTATTCCTGGGATAATAACAATAGGACAGGGGAAAATAGTATATTGTTATGTAAATAAAAACTGGGCTTTTATTTTTTTAATTTATTGATATATTTATTTATATTTCAAATGATTTCCCCTTTTCTGGTCCCCCACTCCCCAAAAGTCCCATCAGTCCCCTTCCCTCCCCCTGTTTTCCCACCCAACCCTTCCCACTTCCCTGTTCTGATTTTGTTCTATACTGCTTCACTGAGTCTTTCCAGAACAAGGGGCCACTCCTCCGTTCTTCTTGTACCTCATTTGATGTGTGGATTATGTTTTGGGTTTTCCAGTTTTCTAGGTTAATATCCACTTATTAGTGAGTGCATACCATGATTCATCTTTTGAGTCTGGGTTACCTCACTTAGTATGATGTTCTCCAGCTCCATCCATTTGCCTAAGAATTTCATGAATTCATTGTTTCTAATGGCTGAATAATACTCCATTGTGTATATATACCACATTTTTTGCATCTACTCTTCTGTTGAGTGATACCTGGGTTCTTTCCAGCATCTGGCAATTATAAATAGGGCTGCTATGAACATAGTAGAACATGTATCCTTATTACATGCTGGGGAGTCTTTTGGGTATATGCCCAGGAGTGGTATAGCAGGATCTTCTGGAAGTGAGGTGCCCAGTTTTCGGAGGAACCGCCAGACTGATTTCCAGAGTGGTTGTACCAATTTGCAATCCCACTAGCAGTGGAGGAGTGTTCCTCTTTCTCCACATCCTCGCCAACACCTGCTGTCTCCTGAATTTTTAATCTTAGCCATTCTGACTGGTGTAAGGTGAAATCGATTCAATGCAATACCCATCAAAATCCCAACTCAATTCTTCACAGATTTAGAAAGAGCAATTATCAAATTCATCTGGAATAACAAAAAACCCAGGATAGCTAAAACTATTCTCAGCAACAAAAGAAATTCTGGGGGAATCAGTATCCCTGACCTCAAGCAATACTACAGAGCAATAGTGTTAAAAACTGCATGGTATTGGTACAGTGACAGGCAGGCAGATCAATGGAACAGGATTGAAGATCCAGAAATGAACCCACACACTTATGGCCACTTGATCCTCGACAAAGGGGCTGAAAACATCCAATGGAAAAAAGATAGTCTTTTCAACAAATGGTGTTGGTTCAACTGGAGGTCAGCATGCAGAAGAATGCGAATTGATCCATCCTTGTCTCCTTGTACTAAGCTCAAATCCAAATGAATCAAGGACCTCCACATAAAGCCAGATACTCTGAAGCTAATAGAAAAGAAACTGGGGAAGACCCTTGAGGACATTGGTACAGGGAGAAAGTTTCTGAACAGAACACCTATAGCATATGCTCTAAGATCAAGAATTGACAAATGGGACCTCATAAAATTACAAAGTTTCTGTAAGGCAAAGGACACCATCAAAAGGACAGATCGGCAACCAACAAATTGGGAAAAGATCTTCACCAATCCTACATCAGATAGAGGGCTAATATCCAATATATATAAAGAACTCAAGACTCCGTGAAGCAGTATTCAGCAAAACCAGAACAGGGAAGTGGGAAGGGTTGGGTGGGAGGGCAGGCATAGAGAAGGGGGCTTACGGGACTTTCGGGGAGTGGGGGGGCTAGGAAAGGGGAAATCATTTGAAATGTAAATAAAAAATATATCGAATAAAAAAAAGGAAAAAAATAAACATTGCTCTGACAATTAAAGGATTTGACCAATCATCACAAAAGAAAGAAAGAAAGAAAGAAAGAAAGAAAGAAAGAAAGAAAGAAAGAAAGAAAGAAAGAAGTTAGACTCCAGAAAACCAAACAACCCTATTAAAAAATGAGGTACCGAGTTAAAGAATTCTTACCTGAAGAACTTCGGATGGTGGAGAAACATCTTAAAAATGCTCAACTTCATTAGTTATCAGGGAAATGCAAATCAAAACCACCCTGTGATTTCACCTTATACCAGTCAGAATGGCTAAGATTAAAAACTTAGGAGACAACAGGTGTTGGAGAGGGTGTGGAGAAAGAGGAACACTCCTCCACTGCTGGTGGGGTTGCAAATTGGTGCAACCACTCTGGAAAGCAGTTTGGCGGTTCCTCCGAAAACTGGGCACCTCACTTCCAGAAGATCCTGCTATACCACTCCTGGGCATATACCCAGAGGATTCCCCACCATGTAATAAGGATACATGCTCTACTATGTTCAGAGCAGCCCTATTTATAATTGCCAGATGCTGGAAAGAACCCAGGTATCCCTCAACAGAAGAGTGGATGCAAAAAATATGGTATATCTACACAATGGAGTACTATTCAGCCATTAGAAACACTGAATTCATGAAATTCTTAGGCAAATGGATGGAGCTAGAGAACATCATACTAAGTGAGGTAACCCAGACTCAAAAGGTGAATCATGGTATGCACTCACTAAAAAGTGGATATTAACCTAGAAACCTGGGATACCCCAAACATAATCTACACATCAAATGAGGTACAAGAAGAAAGGAGGAGTGGCCCCTTGTTCTGGAAAGACTCAGTGAAGCAGTATTCAGCAAAACCAGAACCGGGAAGTGGGAAGGGGTGGGTGGGAGGACAGGGGGAGAGAAGGGGGCTTACAGGACTTTCTGGGAGTGGGGGACTAGGAAAGGGGAAATCATTTGAAATGTAAATAAAAAATGTATCGAATAAAAAAAAAAGAAATATGGGAAAGTATAATCAAAAAAGGAGAAGGATATGAATAAAATTGCCAAAGATCTTAAAAAAGAAATGAAACAATAAAGAAACTGCAAACTGAGGCAATCCTGGAGATGGAAAACTTAGAAAAGACAACAGGAACTACAGACGTAAGCATCATCAACAGAATACAGTAGCTAGAAGAGAGAATCTCAGATGTAGAAGATACGGTAGAAGAAATCAATATATCAGTCAAGGAAAGTGAACAATCTAAAATGTTCATGACACAAAACAACCATAAAATCTGGGACACTTTGAAAAGGCCAAACATAAGAATAGGGATAGAAAAAGATGAAGATTCACAACTAAAAGGTCCACAAAACATCTTTAAAAAATTCACTGAAGAAAATTTCTCTAACTTAAAGAGATTCCTTTAAAGGTACAAGAAGCCAACAGAATACCAGAGTAGGCAAGAAAAGAAAACCCTCCCCTGAGATAATATTTAAAACATTATATATACAGAACAAAGAAAGAAATTTAAAAGGAGCAAGTAACATGTAAAGGCAGATCTGCATGTAATATTTCCTATGAGACTCTAAAAGCCACAAGGGCCTGAACAGGGGTCATCCAGATCCAAGAGACCACAGACATCAGCCTGGACTTCTGCATCCAGCCAAACTTTCAATCACCATAGATGGAGAAAGCAATATATTTAATGACAAAAACAACTTCAAACAACATATTTCCACTAAACCATCCCTACAGATGATACTATAAGGAAAACTCCAATTCAGTGAGGCTAATTACATACAAAGAAAAAACAAGAAATAATTTTACATCACTAAAGCCAAATGAAGAGAAACATACTGAACTGCCATCAATCCAAATAACAGGAAGTCAAAATCATTGGTCATTAATATCTCTCAATATCAAGGGACTCAATTCCACAGTAAAAAGATACTGGTGAAGAGAGTAGATACATAAAGAGAATCCATCATTCAGGTACATACAAGAAACACATCTTAACAATAAAGATAGTTATTATCTCAGTATGTGAGAATAGAAAAAGGTTTAACAAGCACATGGAACTAAGAAAAGAACTGGAGTAGTTATTCTACTATCTAATAAAATAGACTTTGAACTTAAAGTAATCAAAAGAGACATAAAAGAACACTTCATACTTAAAATATCCACCAAGATGACATCTCAATTCTTAACATCCATGCTTCAAATGCAAAAATGCCACCATTCATAAAAGAAATATTACCAAAGTTTAATTCACAATCAAACCCAGACATTAACAATGGGAGATGAAACCCATGACTCTTACCAGTGGATAAATCATTGAGGTAGAAACTAAAAAAAGAAATAATGAAAATAGCAGAGGTTATCAGTCAAATGGACTTAGTATATATTTATAGAACATTTCTCCTAACTATTAAAAAATATACCTTTTCTCAGGACTTCTCTGGACCTACTCTAAAACAGACCATATAATTAGCCATCAAGCAAACCTCAATAGATACAAGATTGAAATAACCCAGTATATCTTATCAGATCACCATGGATTAAAGCTGGACTTCAGCAACAGCAGAAACAACAGAAAGCCTATATATTCATGGAAACTGACCAACCCTCTAATTCAGTGATCACTAGGTCACAAAAGATATCAAGAAAGAAAGAAAGAAAGAAAGAAAGAAAGAAAGAAAGAAAGAAAGAAAGAAAGAAAGAAAGAAAGAAAGAAAGAAAGAAAGAAAGAAAGAAAGAAAGAAAGAAAGAAATTAAAGGCTTTCTAGAACTCAGTGAAAATGAAGGCAGTACATACCCAAATTTTGGATACTGCAGAAGCAGTGGTAAGAGGAAAGTTCATAGTACTGAATGCTTGTAAGAGGAGACAGCAAGAAAGAATCAAACTCAGTGCTGAAGTCAATCAATTAGAAGGAAACAATACAAATAATCACCACAATAAAGAGCTGGATCTTGGAGAAAATCAACAAAATAGAAAAACCCTTAGTCAAATTAACTAAAGACAAAGAGACAGTACCCAAATTAACAAAATCAGAAATTGAAAGGAAAGCAAGCATAACAACAGAAACTGAGGAAATTCAAAGAATCAGTAGGTCTTACTTCAAAAGCGCGGACTCCACAAAACTGGAAATTCTAAATGAAATGTATGATTTTCTAGAGAAATACCAATTACCAAAGAAAATAATTAAGATCAGACAAACTATCAGAATAGACCTATAACCCCTAAAGAAATAAAAGCAGTCATTAAAACATCTCCCAACAACAACAATAACAACAATAACAACAGCAAAAACAACAACAACAACAACAAAGCCATGGGCCAGATGGTTTTAGTACAGAATTCTACCATACCTTCAAAGAAGAGCTAATGCTAATAATCCTCAAAGTATTCTATAAAATAGAATCAGAAGGACCTCTGACAAACTCATTCTATGAGGCCAGTCATGCTAATACCTAAACCACACAAAAACTCAACAAAGAAAGAGAATTTTAGACCACATTCCCTTATGAACATCGATGCAAAAATAATAAAATATTTGCACATGCAATCCAAGAACACATCAAAGACATTATCAACCATGATCAAATAGGTCTCATTTCAGGGATGCTGTGTTCAATATATAAAATATCTTGTCATACTTATATGTACTCAGTATCAGAGAGAGATAAAAAATCTGCATTATTTTTTATTAGATATTTTCTTTATTTACATTTCAAATGTTATCCCCTTTCCTCATTTCACCTCCAAAACCCCCATCCCATCCCCCTCCTCCCGCTCACTAACCTAGCCACTCCCTGCTTTCCCTGTAATAGCATTCCCCTACACAGGGGCAACTAGCCTTCATAAGACCAAAGGTCTCTCCTCTAAATGATGTCTAGCAAGGCCATCCTCTGCTACATATGTAGCTAGAGTCATGGGTCCCTCCATGTGTGCTCTTTGGTTGGTGGCTTAGTCCCTGGGAGCTCTGGGGGTGAGAGACTGGTTGGTTTATATTGTTGTTCCCTACTATGGGGCTGCAAAACGCTTCACCTCCTTGGGTCAATTCTCTAGGCCTCCATTGGGGACCCTGTGCTCAGTCCAGTGCTTGGTTGAGAGCATCCCCCTCTATATTTGTCAGGCACTGTCAGAGCCTCTCAGGAAACAGCTATATCAGGCTCCTGTCAGCAAGCACTTGTTGGCCTCCATAAATGTCTCGGTTTGGTAACTGTGTATGGAATGGATTCCCAGGTGAGGCAGTCTCTGGATGACCTTTTCTTCAGTCTCTGCTCCACACTTTGTATCTCCACCCATGGGTATTTTGTTCCTCCTTTTTTTTTTATTCGATATAATTTATTTACATTTCAAAAGATTTCCCCTTTTCTAGCCCCCCCACTCCCCGAAAGTCCCGTAAGCCCCCTTTTCTTCCCCTGTCCTCCCACCCACCCCTTCCCACTTCCCCGTTCTGGTTTTGCTGAATACTGTTTCACTGAGTCTTTCCAGAACCAGGGGCCACTCCTCCTTTCTTCTTGTACCTCATTTGATGTGTGGATTATGTTTTGGGTATTCCAGTTTTCTAGGTTAATATCCACTTATTAGTGAGTGCATACCATGAAGACAGACTGAAGTATCCACACTTTGGTTTTCTTTCTTTTTGACTTTCATGTGATCTCTGGATTATATCTTGGGAATTCCAAGCTTCTGGGCTAATGTCCACTTATCAGTGAGTGCATACCATGTGTGTTCTTTTATGATTGGGTTTCCTCCCTCAGGATGATATTTTCTAGTTCCATCCATTTCATGAAATCATTGTTTTTAATAGCTAGGCAGTACTTTGTTGTGTACAGAAATCATGTATTTTTCAACTCATGTTTTTAGCATCATTTCCCACAGCTTTAAGGGCTGTCCTGATGGTTCCAGAAATTGCAATTTTGCCTAAGATGCAGACATACCCTCGACTCCTAGACTTATGCTGTTTCTAATTGTCATGGAGTCATTAATGTTAACAGAGAGGATTTTACTCAAAGGAGGAACCTAAAGTAAAATATACAAACAAGCCTTACTCCTATAACAACCACTGACACTCATAGAGGCTCATGCCCTGTTGGGTCTGTTCTAGAGGTACATAGGTATATTCAAGAGATGTTGTCGGTTAATTATAATTGAGCTATCATGAGTGAGGAAATTTTGAATGAATGATATATGTTTGAACCTTTTCTCTTATTCTGTCCCTTACATATGGCCAAGTAGGACTAGGTAAATTTATGCTCATTAAAAATAGTTATAGTGATTAAAGATTATAGACAAAAAGAGACTTACAAATATATCAGATATTTTCTCATTGCTATCCAAAATACGGAAAAAAATAACAAATTCTACTGCCCCACCCTACCCTGGATGGAATATTGGAGCAGAAGTTGTGACTCAACCAGCAAATACTTGGGGAAAGCATCTGGGAAAGTAGCCAGTCTAGCTTATAAAAAACAAAGATTACAGTTAATCCCCCAGTAATTGTGCAAGAGCAGATTAAATAAAACCATAGAACTCTGCATTGGTTATTGGGGGGGGTGGCTGTGTCATATTAGTAACTAATAGATTTTATTGAAATCCATTTGCAGAAAGTAGAATCCTTCCATTACCTTTGTATCAGCTCCTGCCTCTGTGTAGGAAACCTGTCCTGTTTCAGTTCCTGACTTGACTTCCTTCTGTAATGAACAGCAATAGGGAAATATAAGCCAAATAAACCTTTTTCTCCACCACTTGTTTTTTGGTCATATTTTTTGATTATTTGTTTGTTTTTGTCACAGCAAGAGAAACCCTAAATAAGCCAGCATATTATATTCTCCGGCTTCTACATGAAAATATATAAGCTTGTACACATTCACAAATTCACCTTTACACCCTCAAATTCACACACACATACACACACACACAGACACACACACAGAGACACACAGACACACACATACACACACACACACTGAACACTAAACTTTTGGCTCTGACTTAAAATGGTATGTCAACAATCATCTATCATTTTACATAATATGCTATTCTGTTGAGAGGTGAGAGAGAGACAGAGACAGAGACAGACAGACAGACAGACAGACAGAGAAAAAGAACGAGAGAGAGAGGTAGATAGAGGATTAAGGGTATCATTTACCTGTCACAGTTCATTGAGAGCCATGACAAGAAGGAATTTGAGGCAGAAATGATGGAGGAACATTACTTGCTGACTCACTCAAAAGCTCATACTTAGTTGTTTTCCCTCCATCTCCCTGGACCACTCAGTCAGAGAAAAATGTAAACACAATTATCCCAATTTCTGTCTACAGACACAATGTTGAAGCTGTCAAGTCCTTTACCTTTATGTATTAATCCAGATACTGTTCTTCTTGTGATCCAAGGAATTAGTCATCTGTTAATAGAATTGTACTGAAAGAGCAAGGCATTGTGAAACAGGCTCTTGTGTTATCAAGTCTTTCAAGAGTACTAGGGCACTGAATGAGGTGGGTAAGCTTTTAATGTATTGATGTCTGAATGCTGCCCTTTGTTGAGAATTGACAGTCCCATGTCATCTGTGGCTTTTCTGGGATGTTTTTCCTTTTTACTGGGACATTTTCCTACATGCCTCCATCTTTCTCTGTAACACATATTCTACTTTCCTAAGTCAATATTGCTGTGATACACATTCTTTTACTAAGTATTTTCTACTTGTTAAGTATGTAAAATGTTTCCTTTTAATACATAGGTGTATTCAAGAGGTGCTCTTGGTTAATTACAATTGAGCTGTCACAAATGGGGAAATTTTGAATGAATGCTATATGTTTGAAGCTTTTCTATTTTTGAAAATAAAGTTTTCTGAAATCCTTTTCTTTTCTGCTTTTATCAGGACATAATGTTGTTTAGAATATGATATGATATATCATCTTCCTCTATCTTGACCTTAACTAGCTATATGCATGCATGTGTGCATATTTGTATATAGAGAAACAAATACATATTAACTAGAAATTGTTCTGATCTTAGCAAATATACTTTCACTTTATTTCAAAAGATTCTTTACAGTATTTTATCAAAGTGTATATTATTTTCCTTTTTCAAGTGAAAAAAAGAGAATAATAATTGAAACTCAAAATCCTGCCATCAAGTGCAGTGACTTGCTAGTATTATTCAGGAAAAAAATTAGCTTTCTAGAGTCATATAAATTTTCTAATGCTACCGTACATAGTAAAGGATATAAATTGGATGGCTTACCATAATGTAGCTCTATTTTTTTGATTTCTGAAGTCAAGAAATCTGAAATTAAGATATCTGAAGGGCCATGCCCACTGCCTTTAGAGAAATCTATGTATTGGCTGTCTCAGCTTCTGGGAAAATGATGCATCTATTGTCTTTTGACATGCATTTCCACTCTGTATCTTCATTTGACATTCTTTTCTAGTAATTTCAAATCATCTTCTCATATTTAAAACATTCAGATTCAATTAAGGAGCTCAATATTCCACTGCCAAATTCATCTTTAATAATTTCATCTGCTAGGATCCTTTTCCAAATTGGATTCAGAAAATTTGTGACAATGGGCTACTTTGTAATATTCTCAAGCAAATTCGTTGGTCCAGAAAAATATATGTGGCTAGCTTATTTGTAGTGTATACGGCATCTACTGGACTTGTCTTAATTGCTTGTGAACAAATGATGCTGGTAAAGGCATTCTTGGTCAAACATGAAAGTGAATATTACAACTCATAGCCAAACAGATTCTTAGGTTTCCTGCTAAAATATTGCACTAAGACTAAGGTAAGGATTAATTGGGAAATAAGAATATGTATGCCTATACATGAATATATGTATATTTCCTGTAATTAAATCTGTTTGTTCTGTTTTATAATTCTCCAAGCATAGAATCTCGTGTAATTCCAGCTGCCTCTGAGTAGGTGGAGGATCATTTCTCCTATAAAAATAAATACTAGTAAACTACCTATGTAAACATTCTGAACTACAGCATGCTATGCTCAATAAAGAATAAGTTTTACCTAAGTTTTCTCATGGTAAAACTTTATAAATATAGTATTTATTGTAGGCTATGTTGTGAAGCCCACAATACAAGATCCAATTGCTACTCTACTCTTTATTTTCACTTTTCAGACAGGCAATAAATTCCTATTCATTTATTTCAGGACATTTACAAGTTGCCGTACAACTTTTGATGGGGATACTCAAAACCGTTGCAGTGATTTGTTCATGGTCAACAGAAACTTACTGAAACTTTATGTATTCTCTGCCAATGAACAAAGCTCAGGAAGGACTTTTACATTGAGGAACTTGCTTTTGAATGAGAAAGGTTGAGGCTTCTTGGTAATTTTTTAGCAAATCATTATACTCACTAATGTGAAATATTCCGTGCTTCTCTTTTCTTCTTATTTTTGAGTTTGTATATTGATTGCAAAACTTCCGCTGCCTTTTCCCTTTTTAAAAGTTCCCATATACCACTCTGTATTCTCCTTCAAATCTATGACTTCACTTTAAATAAATTTTTACAGCATTTATATATTTGTGTACATGTATGTGCATAAATATTCCTATACATAACCAGTTGAGTGCATATAGTTGTATTTCCTTGTATGCATTCAGTGCTGACCATTCAACATTGGGCAACCATCTGGTGTGCTCTTCACTAAGGAGGGCCATTTCTCTTGTGCCAGCTTTACTTAGTTACTTGCAGTTCTTTCCTCATGTAGTTTGGAATGTTCATTTTTGTCATCCTTGTTCATCTCGGATAGTCATAGTAGTGAGAGTTTGTAGATACAGTTTACAATGCTCCCAGGAGATAAGTTAGAGCAAACTCTTTGGTCATTTGGACTTGATCAAATATTCTGACCCATTTATGCAATGTTCTCTGATTCTACGATTAAGAAGTATTTGGTAGATCAGGCTGATGAGGCTGGAATCCATAATTCTGCATTTTTCTTCCATTATATTTTTAATGATCTCTTCTTATGTTGACTGAAGACATTCATGTCTTGAAGATCATGTAATAAAAATCAAAATAAAAGTCTTCTTATGTTTTTAAATTTAAAATGATTCAACTTCTAAATTGTAATAACATTTAAAAAGTTAAAATGACTCTTTTTTCCAGTATTATCTTCTTTTTTTCTTTTTTTTATTTGATATATTTTTAATATCCACTTATTAGTGAGTGCATACCATGATTGATCTTTTGAGACTGGGTTATCTCACTTAGTATGATGTTCTCCAGCTCCATCCATTTGTCTAAGAATTTCATGAATTCATTATTGCTAATGGCTGAATAGTACTCCATTGTGTATATATACCACAGTTTTTGCATCCATTCTTCTATTGAGGGAAACCTGGGTTCTTTCCAGCTTCTGGCTATTATAAATAGGGCTCCTATGAACATAGTAGAACATGTATCCTTATTACCTGCTGGGGAATCCACTGGGTATATGCCCAGGAGTGGTATATTAGGATCCTCTGGAAGTAACATGCTCAGTTTTCTGAGGAACCGCCAGACTGATTTCCAGAGTGGTTGTACCAATTTGCAACCCCACCAGCAGTGGAGGGGTGTTCCTCTTTCTCCACATCCTCTTCAACACTTGCTGTCTCCTGGATTTTTAATCTTAGCCATTCTGACTGGTGTAAGGTAAAATCTCAGGGTTGTTTTGATTTGCATTTTACTAATAATTAATTAAGTTGAGCATTTTTTAAGATGCTTCTCAGACATCCATAGTTCTTCGGGTGAAAATTCTTTGTTTAGCTCTGTACCCCATTTTAAATAGCGTTATTTGGTTTTCTGGGGTCTAACTTCTTGAGTTCCTTGTATATATTGGATATTAGTCCTCTGTTGGATTTAGGGTTGGTGAAAATCTTTCCCCAATTTGTTGGTTGCCAATTTGTCCTTTTGATGGTGTCCTTTGCCTTACAGAAACTGTAATTATATGAGGTCCCATTTGTCAATTCTTGATCTTAGAGCATAAGCAATTGGTGTTCTGTTCAGGAACTTTCCCCCTGTACCGATGTCCTCAAGGGTCTTCTTCAGTTTATTTTCTATTAGCTTCAGAGTGTCTGGCTTTATGTGGAGGTCCTTGATCCATTTGGAGTTGAGCTTAGTACAAGGAGACAAGTATGGATCAATTCACATTCTTCTGCATGCTGACCTCCAGTTGAACCAGCACCATTTGTTGAAAAGGCTATCTTTTTTTTTCCCCACTGGATGTTTTCAGCTCCTTTGTCGAGGATCAAGTGGCGATAGGTGTGTGGGTTCGTTTCTGGAACTTCAATCCTGTT
The DNA here is from genome assembly GCF_947179515.1 of Apodemus sylvaticus. Lineage (NCBI taxonomy): Eukaryota > Metazoa > Chordata > Mammalia > Rodentia > Muridae > Apodemus > Apodemus sylvaticus. The sequence continues at coordinate 44,059,086 of NC_067474.1, read as the reverse complement.
CCATTGATCCGCCTGCCTGTCACTGTACCAATACCATGCAGTTTTTAACACTATTGCTCTGTAGTATTGCTTGAGGTCAGGGATACTGATTCCCCCAGCATTTCTTTTGTTGTTGAGAATAGTTTTAGCTATTCTGGGTTTTTTGTTATTCCTGATGAATTTGAGAATTGTTCTTTCTAACTCTATGAAGAACTGAGTTGGGATTTTGATGAGTATTGCATTGAATTTGTATATTGCTTTTGGCAAAATGGCCATTTTAACTATATTAATCCTGCTAATCCATGAGCATGGGAGATTTTTCCAATTTCTGAGGTCTTCAATTTCCTTCTTCAAAGACTTGAAGGTATTCTCATACAGATCATTCTCTTGTTTGGTCAGAGTCACACCAAGGTGCTTTATACTCTTTGTGGCTATTGTGAAGGGTGTCATTTGTCTAATTTCTCTCTCAGCCTGCTTATATTTTGAGTATAGGAAGGATATTGATTTGCTTGAGTTGATTTTATAACATGCCACTTTGCAGAAGTTATTTATCAGCTGTAGGAGTTCTCTAGTGGAATTTTGTGGGTCACTTAGGTAGACCTATAGTGATAGTTTGACCTCTTCCTTTCCAATTTGTATCCCTTTGACCTACTTATGTTGTCGAATTGCCCGAGCTAGTACCTCAAGTACAATATTGAAAAGAAAAGGAGAGAGGGGCTGCCTTGTCTAGTCCCTGATTTTAGTGGGATTGCTTCAAGTTTCTCTCCATTTAGTTTGATGTTGGCTACCGGTTTGCTGTATATTGCTTCAACTATGTTTATGTATGGGCCTTGAATTCCTGTTCTTTCCAAGACTTTAAGCATGAAAGCATGCTGAATTTTGTCAAATGCTTTTTCAGCATCCAATGAAATGACCATGTGTTTTTTTCTTTGAGTTTGTTTATGTAGTGGATTGCATTGATGGATTTCCTTATATTGAACCATTCCTGCATCCTTGGGAGAAAGCCTAATTGATCATGGTGGATGATCATTTTCATGTGTTCTTGGATTCGGTTGGCAAGAATTTTATTGACTATTTTTGCATCGATGTTCATAAGGGAAATTGGTCTGAAGTTCTCTTTCTTTGTTGGATTTTTGTGTGGTTTTGGTGTCAGTGTAATTTTGACTTCGTAGAAGGAGTTGGGTAGTGTTCCTTCTGTTTCTGTTTTGTGGAATAGTTTGAAGAGTGTTAGGTTTTCTTTGAAGGTCCGATAGAATTCTGCACTGAAACCATCTGCTCCTGTTCTTTCTTGGTTGGAAGACTTTCTTTGGCCCCTTCTATTTCTTTAGGGGTTATGGGACTGTTTATATGATCTATTTGATCCTTATTTATTTTCGGTATTTGGTGTCTGTCTAGGAAATTGTCCATTTCCTCCAGATTCTCCAGTTGTGCTGAGTATAGGCTTTTGTAGTAGGATCTGATGATTTTTTGAATTTCCTCAGTTTCTCTTGTTATATCCACCCTTTCATTTCTAATTTTTTTAATTTGGATACTTTCTCTGTGCCCTTTGGTCAGTCTGGCTAAGGGTTTATCTATCTTGTTGATTTTCTCAAAGATCCAGCTCCTTGTTTTGTTGATTCTTTGTAAGGTTCTCTTTGTTACCACTTGATTGATTTCAGCCCTGAGTTTGATGATTTCCTGTCTTCTTCTCCTCCTGGGTGAATTAGCTAGCTTCTTTTTGTTCCAGAGCTTTTATATGTGCCATTAAGCTTCTAGTGTATGCTCTCTCCCATTTCCTTTTGGAGGCACTCAGGGCTATGAGTTTTCCTCTTAGCACTGCTTTCATTGTGTCCCAAAGATTTGGGTATGTTGTGCCTTCATTTTCATTAAATTCTAAAAAGTCTCTGATTTCTTTCTTCATTTCTTCATTGGCCAATGAAGTGTCATTGAGTAGAGTATTGTTCAGCCTCCATGTGTATGTGGGATTTCTGTTGTTTTTGTTGCTATTGAAGACAAGTCTTACTCCATAGTGATCTGATAGGAGGCATGGGATTAGTTCAATCTTCTTATATTTGTTGAGGTCTGTCTTGTGACCAATGTTATGGTCGATTTTGTAGAAGGTAACACAGGGTGCTGAGAAAAAGGTATATTCTTTTGCTTTAGGATGAAATGTTTTATAAATATCAGCCAAATCCAATTAGTCCAAAGCTTCAATTAGTTTTACTGTGTCCCGGTTTAGTTTCTGTTTTCCTGATTGGTCCATTGAGGAGAGTGGAGTGTTGGAAGCCACCCACAATTATTGTCTTAGGTGCAATGTGTGCTTTGAACTTTATTAATGTTTCTTTTACAAATGAGGGTACCCTTGCATTTGGTGCATAGATGTTCAGAATTGAGAGTTCTCTTGCTGGGTATTTCCTTTGACCAGCAAGAAGTATGCTTCCATGTCTCTTTTGGTGACTTTAGGTTGAACGTCAATTTTATCTGATATTAGAATCGCTACTCTGGCTCGTTTCCTGAGACCATTGGCTTGTAAAATTGTCTTGCAGCATTTTATTCTAAGGTAGTTTTTGTCTTTGACACTGAGGTGTGTTTCTTGTATGCAGCAAAATGTAGGGTCCTGTTTCCTTATCCAGTCTTTTAGTCTATGTCTTTTTATTGGGGAATTTAGTCCATTGATGTTAAGAGATATTAAGGAACAGTGATCATTACTTCCTGTCATTTCTGGTGTTATTATTATATTTGAGTGGATATCTTCTTTTGGGTTTGATGAAAGAATGTTACTATCTTGCTTTTTCCAGGGTGTAGTTTCCCTCCTTGTATTGGAGTTTTCCTCCTATTATTCTTTGTATGGCTGTGTTTGTGGAAAGATATTGTGTAAATTTGGTTTTCTCATGGAATATCTTGGTTTCTCCATCTATGGAGATTGAAAATTTTCCTGGGTATTATAGTCTTGGCTGACATTTTTGTTCTCTTAGAGTTGGCATAAAATCAGCCCAGGATCTTCTAGCTTTCAGGGACTCTGGTGAGAAGTCTGGTGTGATTCTGATAGGTATTCCTTTATATGTTACTTGACCTTTTATTCTTACTGCCTTTAATATTTTTTCTTTGTTTAGTACATTTGGGGTTTTGATTATTACGTGACAGGAGATATTTCTGCTCAGGTCCAGTCTGTTTGGAGGTCTGTAGGCTTCTTGTATATTCATGGCCTCTCTTTAGGTTAGGAAGTTTTCTTCCATAATTTTGTTGAAGATATTTGCTAGCCCTTTCAGCTGTAAATCTTCACTCTCATCTATGCCTATAATCCTTAGGTTTGGTCTTCTCATTGTGCCCTGAATTTCCTGGATGTTCTGGGATACAAGCTTTTGTGTTTTGCATTTTCTTTGACTGTTGAGTCAATGATTTCTATGGAATCTTCGGGATCTGGGATTCTTTCTTCCATCTCTTGTATTCTGCTTTGATATTTGCATCTATGGCCCCTGATTTCTTCCCAAGGTTTTCTGTCTCCAAAGTTGTCTCCTTTTGTGATTTCTTAGTTGTTTCTACTTCTGATTTTAGATCCTGGATGGTTTTGCTCAGTTCCTTCATTTGTTTGTTTGTATTTTCCTTTAATTCTTTAAGAGATTTTTGTGTTTCCTCTTTCATGACTTCTGCCATTTGACTCACTTTCTCCTGCATTTCTTTATGTTTGTTTGTGTGTGTGTGTCTGTGTGTGTGTGTGTGTGTGTATGTGTGTGTGTTTCTTCTTTATTGGCTTCTATCTCTTGGGCCTTATTCTCCTGAATTTCTTTAAGTGATTTTTGTGTTTCCATTACACGGGTTTCTACCTTATTCATGTTCTCCTGTATTTCTTTAAGAGATTTATTTATGTCCTTTTTGTGTTCCTCTAGCAGCATCTTGACCAGTGATTTTAAATCCAATTCTCATTTTTCTGGTTTGTTGGGGTATCCAGGACTTGCTGTTTTGGAGAGTTTGGTTCAGATGTGACCATATTGCCTAGATTTCTGTTAGTAGTGTTCCTACGTTTGCCCTTTGCCATCTTGTTTTCTCTGGCATTAGTTGGTCCTGTCTCTGGTTGGTGTTTGAGCCTCCTGTAAGGCTGGAAGTCTATTTCAACAACACTGTATGGTTGGGTTTCTCCTGTTGCAGATTGCTGATGTGCTGTCCTCCTCTTGGGTGCCCTTGGAGCCCTAGTGTGCCTTGCTCCAGATTGTCTCTGTGAACCAGGTGATGCCTGTTTTATCCTGCAGGGAGTGCTGATGGTGTATGAGGCAGGGACCTTTTCTGAGTGCTGATCACTCTGCAGGGCAGCAGATCCCCCTACCAGGTGGTATACTCAAAGCTAGCCTAGCTGCTCAGGCCCTGAGTCCAGGCAAAAGCCTGACGTGCTTAGGCCCAAGAAATGTTCACCTTGGGGTCTATCTGCTAACTGGTATGTCAGGTAGACAATTTGGTGGCATGTGCAAATGTTGGGACAGTCTGCCGGACTAACAACCTCCTAGCCGGGTTGGCACACTGGTGGCCCACCAGACAGCCCAGGGCCGCGGTGCAATCCAATGCCTGTTGGGCTTAGACCCCCGCCTTGTCAGCCTCCAGCTATGACCATTAGCTAGGTTTGTCTTCTAGAGGTCTCTGTCATTTCGTAGCCAAAATGGTGGTATGTGCCCCCTGCAAGTGCCAGGACAGACTGCTGGAATAACAACCTCCTGGCCGGGTTGGCACACAGATGGCCCACCTAACAGCCCAGGGCCTGGGTGCAGGCCAATACCTGTCAGGCTTAGACCCCAGCAATGTTGGCCTTGGGCTATGTCTGTGTACCTAGGGCTGTCAGATCTCTCTGGCGTTTGAGAGCCAAGAAGGGGGAAAGCCTCTTGTAAGCGAGGCAGAGTTCTGATGTGGCTTCAGTGCAATGAAAAGTGCTGTAACTCTGCTTGCAGCCCAGCTGGCCAGTGATGTTCAGTGGTAGAGGGTGCAGAGCCTACCAGGACCCTGTCGCCTTGGTTCCACTGGTGGTGGCCCTTCCACTGGATGAGCTGCTGCTGCCAATGCTGCTGCTGCCCCTTCCAAAATGACACTTTCTTTAGTGTTGAAAGTAGATTATAATTTGTATATTTTGTATAGTTTCCAGTGAAATATTTCAACAATATTTTAGCAGTAATAAATGAGGTGAACACTAATTTGTATTTATTTGTGACCTATTTTGATATTATAAATTTGTCTACATTTTTATACTTGCCATTCTAGTGTTTAATTATTAAATAAATTATTTCTCATTTTTACTGGGGTTCAATTCATTGCATGATGACATCCATTTTCTTTGTTATTTAAAATGGTTTGCTGCAGAAAAAAATTTAAACAAGCCTTCTTACATGAATTATTTTGTGTTTTCTTTTAAACTAATCTTACACGTGAGACTGTTTTCAGAATAGAATTTAATCATAATTTGATTATGATTAATATCATAATAATCAAAATAAATCATAATTTGATAAAACTATTGTTAAATTATCATAATTTAAGTGTGACATGCACCTATCAAAATGCTTGTTAGACAGTTGCTTTCTCTCCCTTTCTGTTAACAGTTTTGGTGGCTACCATATTCATTAGAAGACTGTCAGCATTGTGTTGCTGCTGGTGGGTTAAGGCTAGATATATCATCACCAACCTCTGGGTTTCCTCTCATTACTCATAATATTATATTTTTCCTATAAAAGTATTAGTTGTGATAATAGCATCTAAATGTGGAAATTCCTTACAGCTAGAAGTATTCTCCACAATTCATTTAACATTTGTCAGCGTTTTATACATTTTTCTATGGCAAAACTAAGCAAGTTTTTAATTATTTAAGTGTTATATCAGACAGGATAACTAGAGCAGCAAAACATGAGCTCTGAATTACTATTTTTTTTAAGGAATGATGCTGCATTTTTTATTTCTTCCTGTTACTTTCTCATGTTGATGTTCTAAATTACCTGTCAGTTTGGCTTATCCCAACATTATCATGAACTCCCTGAATGCAGAATATAACAGGGATCAAAGAAGACCATAGAGCAGAAAGGTAGGTTTTACATATGATCATGATCACCACAATCACCACCACCACCACTACTACCATCATCATCATCATCAATCATCATCATCATCAATCATCATTATCATCATCTGTTCCATCTACAGACAACAAACCCTGAAGTTATTGTTGATGACAAGAAGCACTTGCTGACAGGAGCCTGGTGTGGCTGTCACTGAGAGGCTATACCAGACCCTGCCAATACAGATGAATATGCTTGCAACCAACCCATCGTACTAAGCATGGGACCCCAATGGAGGAATTAGGAGAAGGACTGAAGGAGCTGAAGGAGATTGCAATCGTATTGGAAGAATAACAATATCAACCAACCAGACCCTTAAACCTCCCAGCTACTAAACCACCAACCAAAGAGTAAACCTGGAGGGGCCCATGACTCTAGCTGCATATGTAGCAGACGATGGCCTTGTTTGGCATCAGTGGGAGAAGAAGCCCTTGACCCAGAGGAGGCATGATAGATCCCCCAGTGTAGGGGGAAGCCAAAGAACTGAGGCGGCAGGAATGGGTGGGCAGGTGGGGGAGCACCCTTATTTAGGGGAGGAAATAGTGGGTTTTTGGAGTTGAAACTTGGAATAAGGTTAACATTTGAAATGTAAATAAATAAAATAATAAATAAAATAAAAAATATAAATATAATAAAGTTTAAATTATCAATGCATCTTTATAAGAGTGATTTATATGCATAGTGTATATTAGTATTTCACTAGTATAAATAAATATTGCAGGCATAAGATCCTTTGTTTCATATGAGAAAAGTACCAGCATTCACCAAATGAAATATAGAGCCCCTATGAGGTAAAAAGACCAAATTAGTAACTGGAAATTATAATTGGCAATGTATTTGATATGCATTATAAGAAAAATTCTATGCAGTACATTTCCATATGTGCAAACTACATGTAAATGAACAATATATTTTACTTAGAAAAGTGAACTTCTTGAAAAGCATTGAATGTTGTTGGAGACTCATGATGGCCAATAATAAGAATAAAACTGAATTTATTTCAAACTACATTTACTAGACATCCGAAAGTCTATATAATAAGAAAACTATTTCAATTTTCAAATGCTTATTTTCACACCATTTTTCTCCTGTACCAGTTATAATGTTTAGAAAGCTAAAATGCTCATCTCTAATTTCTTCTTTTCCTCTCATATTCATGATTTGAATTATTAGTGCATATCATTGAATTTTCAGGGTAGCTATACTTAGCTCTTACACTGCTAAAAATGTATAGATCATCAATCAAGTAGTAATGAGCAGTCCAGGTTACAGAAGAAAAGGTGGAGAAGTGTTTACCTTTAAAGTACCCTTTGCTTTCAGAGTTCAAACTGTCGAAGTAAAACCTTTGATTTTATTGTTGTGCAACTAGCATGGTGCTTCCTGAAGCCTTGTCCCAGAGAGGTGAGGTTATTTGCTAGTGAGACCAGTTCTTTATATTCTATGTGATTTGAAAATATTATTAGATTCATACATTTTTATTATAACTTGGATATAAATTATTAAATTATTATTGAAAATGCTTATATTCACTGATTATGTAAATATGTCATGTAGTTCATTTATGGAATATATTGGAAGAATGTTAAGGTCAGAATTAACTGAAAATAGTAGTATTAATATATGCATATATGTGTATGTATATATATATGTATATATATATGTACATACATATGTTTGTCTGTTTCTATACCAACATTTATACATTTAAAATTTTATAATTAATTTTCAGACTATTATATTTTGAATGTTTTGCATGCTTATGTGTGTATGTACCTTGAGCATGCCTGATGCCTGTGAAGACCAAAGGAAGAGAGCAGACTCCCGTGGAACTGATGTAATGAATGGTTGTGTTCTGCCATGTGGATGCTGGGCAGTGAATATGTGTTCTTTCGAGGGGCAATAAATCCTGTTAACAACTGAGCAGTTTCTCCAGAACCAAAGTGATACTTTTACACAGAGATGGTGCAAAATAATACTTCTAGTGATTTAAGCCCTAATTCTTGAATAATAAAGAGAAACAATAATAAACCTTTTAATTCTAATATATATGGTACAAAAAACACAAATCAGTAATATGATAATGAATGCCTACAGTTTAAATACTTTATAAATACCATTTCTTCCTATACAATTCCATTCTCCAAACTTAATTTTAAAAGTATTACTATATGTCATCTGATTTTCTTTTTTCTAAACTGGATATTTTCTTTATTTACATTTAAAATGTTATCCCTTTTCCTGTTTTCTCCACCTCCCAGAAACTCCCTAACCCATTCCAGCTACCCCTGCTTCTATGCTGGTGTTCCTCCATCCACCTACCCACTCCCACCTTCCCACTCTCAATTCTTCTACACAGGGCCATCTATCAAGCCTTTATAGGACCAAGGACCTTTCCTCCCATTGATGCCTGACAAGGCAATCCTCTGCTACATATGCAGCTGGAGCCATGTATACTCCTTGGTTCATGGCTTAGTCCCTGGGAGCTCAGGGAGGTCTGGTTGGTTGATATTATGGCTCTTCCTATGGGGTTGCAAAGCCTTTCAGCTCCTTCAGTTCTTTCTCTAACTCCTCCACTTGGGACCCTGTGTTCAGTCCAATGGTTGCCAGCAAGCATCTGCCTTTGTATTTGTGAGGCTCTGGCATGGCCTCTCAGGAGACAGCTATATCAGGCTCCTTTTAGCAAACATTTCTTGGCATCCACAATAGTGTTGTGTTTTGGTTGACCGTATATGGGATGAATCCCAGTTGGGACAGTCTCTGGATGGCCTTTCCTTCAGTCTCTGCTCTACACTTCATCTCTATATGTACACCCATGAGCATTTTGATCCCCCTTTTTTAGAAAGACCAAAACGCCCACACTTTGGTCTTCCTTCTTCTTGAGCTTCATGTAGTCTGTGAATTGTATCTTGGGTATTCTGAGCTTTTGGGCTAATATCCACTTATCAGTGAGTGCAGAACATGTGTGTTCTTTTGTGATTGGGTTATCTCACTCAGGATGATATTTTCTAGTTCCATCCATTTGCCTAAGAATTTCAGGAAGTCATCTATTTTAATAGCTGTGTAGTACTCCATTGTGTACATATACCACATTTTCTGTATCCATTCCTCTGATTTTCTAAGATGAAGAAAGTTCCCATCTTATAAATGTCCACATAATGCAGTACATCTTCACTGCAGTTTCTGGTTGAGAGGCATTTTCTCTGCCTCTCAAATGTAAAGATGGGCATATTACGTATAAGCACATTCTCTGCATCTAAGTAGCTTTTTTTTAAAGTTCTGTCTTAGTAACATAGAATCTGTGTGATACTGGACAAAGCATTTAGTGAATTTGTGTTAAGATTAAGTACATAATAGTCAGTGAACAGAATAGTTAGTATGGAGCAATATAAAACTATAGTAAATGCCAACTGTAAGTACTACTATGCTAGCATTTTGAAATCAAATGACCAATGATCTAATGATCATGCTGATCATTAAAGAATCATTAAATTCCTGTCTATATAAAGTGCTATGAATGCAGACATGGTTGTTATAAATATACATATTTTTACAAGCAACTGGACAAACTGAGTTATCCCTTTAATAAATTCCTTAGAGTTATTGTTATTTGGCATACTAGCTTGTTATTTATTTATATAGTGAATATCATACTATCTTCAAAATTTTTAACTAAATTGTGGGGTTAAATTTGACTTGTTAAATATATACTTATATTCATGTGTCAGATATTGTATTTCAGTTACAAGAAAAATTTGTAATGCTGAATTGATATTTTGTTCTGAATTGAAAATTCTTATTATTTGTAGCTGTCCAGCAGCTACAGAGAACTGGGTATCTGAAAGGGAGGCTGGTGATGAAAGAGAAATGGGTGGGCAAAAGAAGAAGAAACACAAGGGAAAAGTTTCCGATCAAGGCTCAAAGTTTAACTTTCAGCTCTGCAAATATATAAGGGAAAAACCCACAGACCCATCCATTGTTTCAGCTGGATAATATTGCAAAGCAAGCTCAGCAGGCAGTCTGCTCCTGCAGAAAACTGCAGGTGAGCCAAGACAGGAGATTTCCACCTAGGTCACAAGACTCCACTCTAGGTAGGCTAGATCAGCCACAGACTGACTGTGGCAAACAATTAATGTCTGCTTAGCCTGCTCAAGGCTAGGAGAAGGGTACAATTTGGAGATGGAAACAGATCTCAGGAAGTTCGGGTACCTATTGCCTTTGCAGGAGACCAGAGCACATGTCTGGTGGCTCATGATTGTGTGTCTGAGGGTATCAGGCATTCTTTTTGACTTCTTTCAGCACACTTGCACACACACAAACACATATATTTATAATTTAAAAAAAATTATATAAAACAAATATTTGAGAAACACTTATTATGTTCAATAAAACAGAGTTTTGGATACTTTTTTACCCAATTCTTTTGGTTATGAAGAAAAATACATTTGGGGTAATATATGAGACATACACACATATAATTCTAGGTATTTTTATAATTGTCTACATTTTAGGTTTTAGGTTGGTATTTTTTAAATTCACTTAAAATACTTTTGTTAAATTTTGTGTGAGAATGGGTGTATCAGAGTATATGTGTATACGTGTTTGTGAGAGTTTGTGTATGTATGTGTGTGAGAGTGAAATACAGACACATACAGAGAGAGAGACAGAGACAGAGACAGAGAGACAGAGACAGAGATAGATAAGGAGGAGGAGGAGGGGGAAAGGAAATCAGAACTTTTAGGAATACTTCTCTCCTCCCAACCTGTGTGTTCTAGAGATCTTTCTCAGGTGTTTGTTTGGTGGTCTGCACTATTACTTACTGTGTCCTCTCACAGATTCGAGGTATTTTCAGTAGAACTTTGCATGTCCTTCCCATTCAATTTCTTGTTCTGATATTTGTATGTTAATGTAAGCTCAAATTTTCAGAAGTCTAAATGTAACACATGATAATAATGGAGTATGCTCAGTACATCAATTTTCATAAATACTCTAATTTCTTTTATGAATTAAGTCTCTAGGAATTTTTATACCAGGTTAAAATTACTTGTTCAACCTAAAATTTTGGTATAATTAGTTCACATTGATAGATGCCTAATATTATGTAAAGCATATTGCTGTGCCTAATGTAGAATGATTCAGTAGACTTTACCATTTCTTATGGAGATAGAAAACACAAGGAGGGAATCTGTATCCCTTCTCATTATAAAGATCACCAATGATCCTTGTGAATAATTGATTTTTGCCTTATGAACACCGTGAGTGCTATAAATAATTTACTGTTCTCCTTTGGATTGGTTGCTGATGTGTTAAGAGCAAGCCTTCATTACGGCTCTTGTTCCACAGAATTTCACAATATTAATTTTTTCAAGTTACTTATTTCAATGCACTTTTTTCTACCTTTTTTGACTTTTCCACAAACATTCCCAACTTTTTAACTAAATATAATTTTTGTGTATGTTCAGTTGTTTCAAATATAGCAAGAAATTTGAAATAATATATTAAAATAAGCACTATTTAAAATCATAGCTTAAAGGAATACATAATGGAGGTTTAGATCCTTCAAAGAGTTAGGAGACTAATTGAATGAAGTAATTCAGGGTCCTAGTTGTTATTTGCTAAAGTTTCTTCATCCATGCATAGTTTGATTCTGATCTTTTTTTCTGATAATATCTGAATTTAGTTAATAAAATTCTGTTTTTATGCAGTTAAATAAACAGATTATTTTGTATTCAGTTTCTGTTAATTTATTGTAATTCACAAAGAATTTGACACAGCTCCCTCACCAGTGTCCAAAGAAATAGGTCAGTAGTTCTCCTTAATGCAGATCCACAGACATAAATGAGCTATTAATCACTTTTTGTAAGGGCTAATTAACCTCATCAAATTTTCTACAAAATAACTGAGTTGTTACCTGACTTGCTTTATCATAATCTGAAATACTTAATATTTTAATTATTTTCTCTGATAAAATTTCAGAGAATACAGGAACACTACAAACAAACAAGAACAACAAGAAAAACAGCAACCAACCTCTCAAATTCACAAGAAATAAAAAGATGCATAAAAGGGCAGATACTCTGCTAATGTAGCCATATCTCAGAATTTCATTTCTCTTTTGAAGCTTTTTTTATTGTTTTTGTGATACAGTCAGCTCTTAGTTGAACTACTAAGTTGTGCACAAGATGAAAATGATGGAGATATTCTTTGGCATTCTTTGTGTACAATGAGTAATTGTACCATTGAATGAGTATGGACAATGGATCATATGTCAGAGGTGGATTCACACTTTCTTTGTAATCATCACCTTAAGTAGTAGCAATATATTCTTTTAAAAGTTTTCAAATTTAGTTTTTGTATATTGTATGGTTTCACATATTAAAATCTTTTGGGGACTTTAAACACTATACCTCCTGTCTGTTGAGATAGAAGATAATTTTTATGGGCAATTTATTTTGTACATATTTGCTGTTTCTGAGTTTCTTATCAGTTTCAGTCCTTAACTAAAAAAAATAAACAATAGACAACTTGTTGCAGGAAATATTAAAAATGAACTGCCAAGTTCCCAGGCTCCATCCAGTTACTCTCAGTCTGCCAAATCTCTGGCAGGGCTGGAGCTCCTGAGTTCCCTTCGCTGCCGTGACAGCCCCATGCAATGACCCTATGATCAGCCACCACAACACTCAGCAAATTCTTGAAGCTTATAATTAACCAACCAATCAGATTTATGTATCAATAAATTCTCAATTCACAAGAGGCCAATACAATAATTTAAGAACCAATTGATAATGATAAAATCTTCCCACCAAGATTAGACAAATCATCCCAATTATGATATCCTTTATGATATCATAGCTACCTGTGGCTATTTAAAAACATCAGACACTCCCAGAGCCCCCAGAGACTAAGCCACCAACCAAGGAGTACACATGACTCTGGCTGTATATGTGACAGGGGACAGCCTTGATAGGTATCAATGGGAGGAGAGGCCCTTGGTCCTAGGAAGTTTGATAGATGCCCAATTTAGGAGAACCTAGGGCAGGGAGGTGGAAGTGGGTGGGTCAGTGTAGGAACACCCTTACAGATCCAGGGGGAGGGAGGATAAGAGAGAGGGTTTTCAGGAGAGGGGGAAACTGGCTAAGGAGATAACACTTGAAGTGTAAATAAAAATAAAAAAAATAAAAATCATGTGGGATCAGGATCTTTCCTTTTTGTGCCCCTCCCTCTCAGTTTCTCCTCCTCTTTTCTCAGTCACTCTCTATCTTTGTTCCTCCTAGCTCTGCCTCTTTCCCTGTCCAATCACAGGCCTCCCGTTGCACTAATATTTTAATATATTTGGACAGGAAAAATGCTGCAACAACACCTGATTAGGTATCCTTAGTTTAAAATATAATATTTTTATTTATAAAACAATGTCATCATGAGCTTGTAAATTTGTCAGACAGTCTTATTTTAAATATATAAACACTGTGTTTAAATTAAATAGGAGCACAATTGGATCAGAAATGATTTTTGTGACTACTTGTATACCTAAAATACTGGAGAAAATAGATTTGTAGTAAATAAATATTCCCAAATTAATATGATGGAAAATTGTATAGAAATTGGTATTTAAGTATGAACAATTTAAGGATTAAATATGATGTGCAGCCTTTAAAAGAAAATAATGAAATACTTGATTAACATATTTTAAATGTTTCAGAATGAAGAAGAGACATATTAATGAACACAATACAAATCCATATTTTTTAATTTACTATAAATATTAATACCACAGACTTCTGAAACTACAACATAATGTAGAGGTAACGATAATATATGTGAATTATATAAACAGTGATACTTTACAGAGGGGAATAATGCCTAATTCAGATACTATATGATAACTAATAAAACACCCAGTGTCAGGTATGAGTTCATTCTTTTTGAATTGTTGATCAGTAGGGTCTTACAGACTGTTCCAAACTGTCTTAGCTAGGGCTTTAATGCTGTGAATAGACACCATGACCAAAGCAACTTTTATGAGGACAACATATAATTGGGGCAGGCTTACAGGTTCAGAGGATCAGTTCATTATTGTCAAGGCAATATCATGGCAACATCCAGGTAAGCATGGTGCAGACAGAGGTGCGAAAACAATATCTTCATATGAAGGCTGTGATTAGAATACTTGCTACCAGAAATCCAGGACAAGGGTCTTAAAAACCCACACCCACAATGATACAACTATGCCAACAAGCCCACACATTCTAAAAGTGCCACTCAAAGATGATATGTAATATGTTTAAGTGATCCAAAAAAATCTACCAGAGAACTCTTAAATCTGATAAAAAAAAAAAACTTCAGCAAAGTGACTGGATATAAAATTAACTTAAACAAATCAATGTCCCTCCTCTACTCAAAGGATAAACAGGCTGAGAAAGATATTATAGAAACAACATCCTTCACAACTGTTGAAAATAATATAAAATACCTTGGTGTGACTCTAACTAAACAAGTGAAAGGTCTGTATGACAAGAACTTCAAATCTCTGTAGATAGAAATTGAAGATCATCTCAGAAAATGGAAAGATCTCCCATGCTCATGGACTGGGATGGTTGATATAGTAAACATGGCCATCTTGGAGTAAGCAGTCTATACATTCAATGCAATCCCCATCAATATTCCAATTCTGGTGTAGGGAAACAAATTCCAACTCAATTCTTCATAGACCAAGAAAGAAAAATTCTCAATTTCATTTGGAATAACAAAAAACCCAGGATAGTGAAAACAATTCTCAACAATAAAAGAACCTGTGGTGGAATCACCAATCCTGACCTCAAGCTGTACTACAGAGCAAATAAAACTGTATGGTTTTGATAGAGTGACCGGCAGGTAGATTAATGGAATAGAATTGGAGACCCAGAAATGAACTCACAAACATGTGGACACTTGATTTTTGACAAAAGAGTTAAAACCATCCAGTGGAAAAAAAGATAGCATTTTCAACAAATGGTGTGGATTCAACTGAGAGTTAGCATGTAGAAGAATGCAAATCTATCCATTCCTATCTTCATGTACAAAGCTCAAGTACAAGTAGATCAAGGAACTCCATATCAAACCAGATACACTGAAGAGAATAGAAAAGGAAGTAGGGAAGAGCCTTGAGCACATGGGCACAGGGGAAAATCTCCTGAACAGAATACCAATAGCTTATTCTCTAAGATCAATTGACAAATTGGACGTCATAAAATTGCAAAGCTTCTGTAAGGCAAAGGATAAATTGTCAATAGGATAAAGTGGCAATCAGCAAATTGGGAAATGATCTTTAACAATCCTAAATCTGATAGGGGACTAATATCTAATATACACAAAGAACTCAAGAAGTTAGACTACAGATAACAAAATAACCCTATTAAAAATGGTGAACAGAGATAAACAAAGAATTCACAATTGAAGAATGGCTGAGAAGCACCTAAAGAAATGTTCAACATCCTTAGTCATCAGGGAAATGCAAATCAAAACAACCTTGAGATTCCACCTCACACTAGTCAGAATAGCTAGGACAAAAAACTCAGGTGACAGCAGAATATCGCTAGCATGTCGAGAAAGAGAAACACTCCTTCATTGCCGATGGGATTCCAAACTGGTACAACCTCTCTGGAAATCAGTTTGGAGGTTCCCTAGAAAATTTGTCATAGTACTACCTGAGCACCCAACTATACCACTCCAGGGTATATAACCAGAAGATGCTCCAACCTTTCATAAGGGTACGTATTCCAGTACATTCATAGCAGTCTTATTTATAAGAGCAGAAAGCTGGAATGAACCCTGATGTCCCTCAACAGAGGATGGATAGAAACAATGTGGTACATTTACACAATGGGATACTGCTTAGCTATTAAAAACAATGAATTCATGAAAGTCTTAGGCAAATAGATGAACTTAGAAAATATCATCCTGGGTGAGGTAAGCCAATCACAAAAGAACACACAGGTGATAGGTGAATATTAGTCCAGAAGCTTGGAATACCCAAGATACAATTCACAGATCACATAAACCTCAAAAAGAAGGAAGACCAAGTGTGTATACTTTGGTCCTTCTTATAAAAGGGAGTAAAATACCCATGGGAGGAGAAAAAGAGACAAAATAAGGAGCAGAGACTGAAGAAAAGGTCACCTAGAGACTGTCCCACCTGAGAATCCATCCCATATACAGTTACTAAACCCAGACACTTGTGAACGCCAACAAGTGCTTGCTGACAGGACCCTGACATAGCTGTTTCCTGAAGGGCTCTGCAATTCCCTGACAGATACAGAGGCAGATGCTCTCAGCCAACCCTGAAGTGAGCACAGGGTCCCCATTGCAGGAGCTAGAGAAAGTGCACAAGGAGTTGAAGGGTTTTGTAGTCAAATAGGAGGAACAACAATATGAACCACCCATCACACCCCAGAGTTCCCAGGGACTTAACCATCAACCAAAAAGTACACATGGAGGGATCCATGGCTTTAACCACATGGGTAGTAGAGAATGGTCTGGTCAGACATCAGTGAGAGGAGAGGACTTGGACCTAGGAAGGCTTATTGCCCAAGTGTAGGGGAATGCCAGTACAGGGAAGTATGAGCAGGTAGGTTATTAAGCAGGGGGAGGAGGGATGGGATAGTGGGTTTGGGGAGGGAAAACCAAGAATGGGGATAACATTTGAAATGTAAATAACGAAAGTATCTAATTAAAAAAACTAAATGGGGAGGGGGGATCTGGGAAAGGGGGGATTATTTGGAATGTAAACAAAGAATATAGAAAATAAAAATATTAAAAAAAAGGAAAACCCCACCAGTTTTGGTTTGAATGTATGCATAAAAAAACAAAAACAAAAACAAAAACAAAAAAAAACTAAAGAGCCCTCGGTCTCAGGAAGTACAAGAGGCCTGGTAGGCACCCGGAGGCAGACTTGGAGCACACAACTTGCTCCAGTGTGTCAGCACGACAGAGCTTAGGTTCCAGTCCTGAGGCCTCTGGCAGGAGCCTTGAGATCTCAGCTTCGGGATCCAGAACAGCGTGGGCTACAACACCACATCTCCAGGCCCAGCAAAAGGCCAGAGGGGCACCCAGGAGGCCAGCTGGGAGGAGTCAGTGTGCTCTGGTGAGTCCAGCAGGCCTCGTGCAGGAGTCTTCAGGTATGTGCTTTGGGATCTGAACAGCCTGGGCAACAGCACAAAGTCTCCAGGCAGTGCAGGATGTGAGCTGTGCACTAGAGCCCAGCTGGGAAGAGGCAGCTTGCACTGGTGAGTCCAGCATTGACAAGAGCAACTAACACCAGTGAGAACTAGATGGAAAAAGGCAAACGCAGGAATATCACTAACAGAAATCAAGGCAATATGGCAGCATCTGAACTCAATTCTCCTTTAACAGCCCAGGATACCCCATCACACCAGAAAAACAAGATTTGGATTTAAAATCACTGGTCATGATGCTGGTACAGGAACACAAGAAGGACATGCTTAAAGAAATTCAGGAGAAAATAGATCAAAAGTTAGAAGCCCTTAAAAGGGAAACACAAAAATCATTTAAAGAAATTCAGGAGAATACAAAAGCCAATAAGGAGGACACTCAAAAATCACTTAAAGAAATACAGGAGAACTTTGGTCAACAGGCTGAGGTCATGAAAGAGGAAACACAAAAATCTTAAAGAATTACAGGAAAACACAAACAAGCAAGTGAAGGAGCTAAGCAAAACGATCCAGGATCTAAAATCAGAAGTAGAAACAACTAAGAAAACTCAAAGGGAGACAACTTTGGAGATAGAAAACCTTGGGAAGAAATCAGGGGACATACTGCAAACATCAACAACAGATTACAAGAGATAGAAGAAAGAATCTCAGATGCTGAAGATACCATCGAAACCATGGACTCAACAGTTAAAGAAAATGCAAAATGCAAAAAGCTTGTAACCCAAAACATCCAGGAATTCCAGGACACAATGAGAAGACCAAACCTAAGGATTATAGGCGTAGATGAGAGTGAAGATTTACAACTTAAAAGGCAAGCAAATATCTTCAATAAAATTATGGAAGAAAACTTCCCTAACCTAAAGAGAGAGATGCCCATGAATATACAAGAAGCCTACAGAACTCCAAACAGACTGGACCAGAACAGAAATACTTCCCGTCACATAATAATCAAAACCCCAAATGTACTAAACAAAGAAAGAATATTAAAGGCAGTAAGAGAAAAAGGCCAAGTAACATATAAAGGAAGACCTATCAGAATCACACCATACTTCTCACCTGAGATTATGAAAGCTAGAAGATCCTGGGCAGGTCTAATGCAGACTCTAAGAGAACACAAATGCCAGCCAAAACTACTATACCCAGCAAAACTCTCAATCACCATAGATAGAGAAACTAAGATATTCCATGACAAACCCATGTTTACCCAATATCTATCCACAAACCCAGCCCTACAAAGGATAATAGGAGGAAAACACCAATACAAGGAGGGAAACTTCACCCTGGAAAAAGCAAGATAGTAGCCTTCTTTGATCAAACCCAAAAGAAGATAACCAATCAAATTTAAAAAATAACATAAAAAATGACATGAAGTAATAATCACTATTCTTTAATATCTCTTAACTTCAATGGGCTCAATGCCCCAATAAAAAGACATAGACTAACTGACTGGATATTTAAACAGGACCCTACATTTTTCTACATGCAGGAAACACACCTCAGTGTCAAAGACAAACACTACCTTAGAGTAAAAGGCTAGAAGACAATTTTACAAGCCAAAGGTCTCAGGAAACAAGGTGGAGTAGCCATTCTAATATCAGATAAAAATGACTTTCAACCCAAAGTCATCAAAAGAGACTCTGAAGGACACTTCCTGCTGGTCAAAGGAAAAATACACCAAGAACAACTCTCAATCCTGAACATCCATGCTCCAAATGCAAGGGCACCCGCATTCATAAAAGAAACTTTACTAAAGCTCAAAGCACACATTTCACCTAACACAATAATTGTGGGTGATTTCAACACTGTACTTTCCTCAATGGACCTTTCAGGAAAACAGAAACTGAACAGGGACACAGTGACACTAATTGAAGGTTTGGACCAATTAGATTAAACAGATATATATATAGAACATTTTATTCTAAAGCAAAATAATTTACCTTTTTCTCAGCACCTCATGGTACCTTCTCCAAAATCGACCATATAAATGGTCACAAGACAGACCTCAACAAATATAAGAAGATGGAACTAATCCCATGCCTCCTATCAGATCACTATGGAGGAAAAGTGGTCTTCAATAGCAACAAAAACAACAGAAAACCCGCTTACATGTGGAAACTGAACAATATTCTACTCAATGATACCTTGGTCAAGGAAGTAATAAGGAAAGAAATTGAAGACTTTTTAGAACACAATGAAAATGAAGACACAACATACCCAAATCTATGGGACACAATGAAAGCAGTGTTAAGAGGAAAGCTCATTGCCCTGAGTGCCTCCAAAAAGAAAATGGAGAGAGCATACACTAACAGCTTAATGACACACCTGAAAGCCCTGGAACAAAAAGAAGCTATTTCACCCAGGAGGAGTAGAAGGCAGGAAATCATCAAACTCAGGGCTGAAATCAATCAAGTAGAAACAAAGAGAACCATACAAAGAATCAACAAAACCAGGAGCTGGTTCTTTGAGAAAATCAACAAGATAGATAAACCCTTGGCCAGACTGACCAAAGGGCACAGAGAAAGTATCCAAATTAACAAACTTAGAAATGAAAAGGGAGATATAACAACAGAAACTGAGGAAACTCAAAAAATCATTAGATCCTACTACAAAAGCCTATACTCAACACAACTGGAGAATCTGGAGGAAATGGACAGTTTCCTAGACCGATATCCTACACCAAAACTAAATCAGGATCAAATAGATCATCTAAACAGTCCCATAACACCTGAAGAAATAAAAAAGGTCATAGAAAGTCTCCCAACCAAAAAAAGCACAGGACCGGATGGCTTCAGTGCAGAGTTCTATCAGACCTTCATAGAAGACCTAACACCAATACTCTTCAAACTATTCCACAAAATAGAAACAGAAGGAATTCTACCCAACTTGTTCTATGAAGCCACAATTACGCTGATAGCAAAACCACATAAAGATCCAACAAAGAAAGAGAACTTCAGGCCAATTTCCCTTATGAATATTGATGCAAAAATATTTAATAAAATTCTTGCCAACTGAATCCAAGAACACATCAAAACGATTATCCACCATGATCAAGTAGGCTTCATTCCAGGAATGTAGGGATGGTTCAATATAAGGAAATCCATCAATGCTATCCACTACATAAACAAACTCAAAGAAAAAAACCATATGATCATCTCATTAGATGCAGAAAAAGCATTTGACAAAATTCAGCATCATTTCACCCTAAAAGTCTTGGAAAGAACAGGAATTCAAGGCCCATACCTAAACATTGTTAAAGCAATATACAGCAAACCGGTAGCCAACATCAGACTAAATGGAGAGAAACTTGAAGCAATCCCACTAACATCAGGGACTAGACAAGGCTGTCTTCTCTCTCCATATCTTTTCAATATAGTACTTAAAGTTCTAGCTAGAGCAATTAGACAACATAAGGAGGTCAAGGGGATGCAAATTGGAAAGGAAAAATCAAATTCTCACTATTTACAGATGACATGATAGTCTACTTAAGTGACCAGAAAACCTCCACCAGAGAACTCCTTCAGCTGATAAACAACTTCAGCAAAGTGGATGGTTATAAATTCAACTCAAGCAAATCAGCTGCCTTCTGATACTCAAAGGATAAGCAGGCTGAGAAAGAAGTTAGGGAAATGACACCCTTCACAATAGCCACAAACAATATAAAGTATCTTGGTGTGACTCTAACCAAACAAGTGAAAGATCTATATGACAAGAACTTCAGGTCTCTGAAGAAGGAAATCAAAGAAGACCTCAGAAAATGGAAAAATGTGCCAGGCTTGTGATTTGGCAGGATTAATATAGTTAAAATGGCCATCTTGTCAAAAGCGATCTACAGATTCAACGCAATCCCCATCAAAATCCCATCTCAGTTCTTCACAGAGTTAGAAAAAGCAATTCTCAAATTCATCTGGAATAACAAAAAACCCAGGATAGCTTAAACTATTCTCAACAACAAAAGAAATTCTGGGGGAATCAGTATCCCTGACTTCAAGCAATACTACAGAGCAATAATCTTAAAAACTGCATGGTATTGGCACAGGGACAGACAAGTGGACCAATGGAATAGAATTGAAGATCCAGAAATGAATCCATGCACCTATGGTCACTTGATCTTCGACAAAGGAGCCGAAAACATTCAGTGGAAAATGGTAGCCTTTTCATCAAATGGTGCTGGTTCAATTGGAGGTCAGCATGCAGAACAATGCGCTTTGATCCATTCTTATCTCCATGTACTAAACTTCACTCCAAGTTGATCAAGGACCTCCATGTAAAACCAGACACACTGAAACTAATAGAAAATAAACTGGAGAAGACCCTTGAGGACATGGGCACGGGGGAAAAGTTCCTGAACAGAGATCACCAATAGCTTATGCTCTAATATCAATAATTGACAAATGGGACCTCATAAAATTACAAAGTTTCTGTAAGGCAAAGGACACTGTTAAATGGACAAAACGGCAACCATCAGATTGGGAAAGGATAT
The DNA here is from genome assembly GCF_947179515.1 of Apodemus sylvaticus. Taxonomy (NCBI): domain Eukaryota; kingdom Metazoa; phylum Chordata; class Mammalia; order Rodentia; family Muridae; genus Apodemus; species Apodemus sylvaticus. The sequence continues at coordinate 44,037,355 of NC_067474.1, read as the reverse complement.
TCACCAACCCTACAGCTGATAGAGGGCTAATATCCAATATATACAAAGAACTCAAGAAGTTCGACCCCAGAGAACCAAATAACCCTATTAAAAATGGGGTACAGATCTAACAAAGAATTTTCACCTGAAGAAATTCGGATGGCTGAGAGGCACCTTAAGAAGTGCTCAACATCATTAGTCATTAGGGAAATGCAAATCAAAACAACCCTGAGATTTCACCTTACAAGAGTCAGAATGGCTAAGGTCAAAAACTCAGGAGACAGCAGGTGTTGGCGAGGATGTGGAGAAAGAGGCACACTCCTCCACTGCTGGTGGGGCTGTAAGATGGTACAACCACTTTGGAAATCAGTCTGGCGGTTCCTCAGAAAACTGGGCATGACACTTCTGGAGGACCCTGCTATACCTCTCCTGGACATATACTCAAAGTATTCCCTGGCATGCAGTAAAGACACATGCTCCATTATGTTCATAGCGGCCTTATTTATAATAGCCAGAAGCCGGAAAGAACCCAGATGTCCCTCAAAGGAGGAATGGATACAGAAAATGTGGTATATTTACACAATCAAATGGTTTGATCTGGAAAATATCATCCTAAGTGAGGTAACCCAATCACAAAAGAATACACATGGAATGCAATCTCTGATAAGTGGATATTAATTAGCCCAGAAGCCCTGAATACCCAAGGCACAAATCGAATAACAAATGACTTTCATGAAGAAGTATGGAGAGGGTCCTGATCCTGGAAAGGATTGATCTAGCATTGAAGAGGAATATAAGGACAGAGAAAAAGGAGGGAGGTGATTGGAGAATGGATGGAGAGAAGAAGGTTTATGGGACATATGGGGAGGGTGGATCTGGGATAGGGGAAATCATTTGGAATGTAAACAAAGAATATAGAAAATAAAAATATTAAATAAAACAAAAAACCCTAAAAATGCCACTCCCTGGCCCAAGCATATGCAAATGATCATACAAATATCATAGGCTGGTATTACTGTTCTTCTGATTTTGACAGTAAGTACCTATTGCCAACAGTACTTGAAGCATTGGATATGATAAAAAAAAAAATGGGTAATACCTAAGAAGTCTCATCCTTAGACTAGCTTTCATGGTACCTCAATATATGCTTTCTAGAAGGGGAGAAAACTCTTCAGTAGTTTCACTGTACTGTGAGCCTGTAAGTTACAGGAAGGACTGCTAGCAAGGTAAGCACTCTTATAATAGTGGCATGAAGGTTATGGGAGCAACCAACCACTTTCTGGTTATACTCAAAACCCACTTTACAAGGTGAAATCCATTTCTGGAACTACTATATTAGCCAAAAACTGCTTGGCATGGCTATGTCATATGCCCTTAAATGAGAACCTAGTAGTATTATTTTCACCCTATTAAATTGCCCATAACGTTCCTTATCTTTATATACATCTCTCAGTTCTTTACAGGGACTATTTATTTTGCTGTCAATATTGATCTATACATGCCAGACAGAAAGGTTTATGAGCAGATGATAGGTTATAGTGTGCTCATCTCTAAGTGGTACTTGTTATTCATATCTTTTCCCACAAGGATAGAGAAAATCATGGTTAATTGCTGGAATGAGTGAAAGAACATATAAGATTAAATGTCGCAAAACATGCTGGAATGAAAACAGATTTTGCACATACCAACTCACACTGCCTGGGACTACACGTTACATAACTGGCCTAAGACCAAATCAGCCAAAATCTATCTGTGGATTTGGGATCAAGAAACCCAATCTTCTGAAGAGAAACTGGAGACTGATGGGAATCACAGTATATTTTGTACAGGAAAGAAGGCACCAAGAGGCTACCCATGTTCCAGTATATAACAGCACAATCAAGGACATGTAGTATTTAAAAAGAGAGGGAGAGGGAGCATGGGCACATGAAGTTGGGAGAGAAAAAACTGGAGGTCAAGTGGGGAGGAATTGGAGAGGAGGATATGGAGGAAGGGTTTTGATCTGAACCCATTATATGTGTATATGACTATGAAAAATATATCATCTGAAACTATGTACTCTAGTTGTTTTGTTTCTCCAAATGAAGACTTGTATTTCTTAAGCTGGGCAAAAGAGTTCCACAAGTTTAGCAGCTGTTGCAGAAAGCTAAGAGATTGAACAAAGTCTACAGTCATCCAATGATTCATTTGTGCCATTCATATATGGCACTTAGCAATATATAGTCATAGAAAATTAGTAAAACATTCACTTCTCATATTTATGGGCAAAATATACATTATTATGAGATTTCCTTCTCTTTCTGTGTTTCCATGTATCTATTGAATATTGAATACCCATGTGCGCACATGGGTGTGGAAATGTATACACCTTGTGTCCACATGCAGAGACTAGAGGTTTAAGTTAAATGTCGTCCTCTGTTATTTCCATATTATTTTTTTATGACAGGGTCTCTCACTGACCCTAGAACTTATGGATTGTGCAAGCCTCCTGGTTGTACAAAAAGTCCCAGTTATACTTCTGTCTCTAAATATCCAGCATTTGCATTATAAGTATACAACAGTACTTTCATTTTGCTGCTGGGAATCCAAATTCTGGCCCTCATACTAATAAAATAAGCACTTCACCCACTAAGAAATCTTTCAGACCTTCATATTTTTATGATAATGTTGAAATATGAACCACTGACAGATCTAGGGAAATCTTATCATAGAATACAGCTTAAGACTTCACCTTAGAGTATTAGAAATTACTACCTTATTATTAGATGAAATTGGGGTAAGAAACTCATGAAACTTGGAATGGTTCCTATTTAGATCTAAGAAGTTAGATACTAAGGCAAATGGGTGAGCTTCTAGCAATTCTTTTTCTTTTTTTTTTTTAATTTTCTTTATTCTTTGTTTACATTCCAAATGCTTTCCACTTTCCTGGCTCCCCCCTCAGGACCCACGCCTGGCTGGCACCCAGACGGACCGCCGATCTGCCCAGGTCCTGGGCACAGGCAGCAGCCCGCAGCTCGTCAGTCTGTGTCCCCAGAGATCTTAAACTCGGGATATCTGGGTACCTGGGGCTGCTTGTCCTGTCCGACTGGGAGCGAAGATGGCGGCGGGGGCCACTTCTAGCTATTTCTGATGAAAAAGTGTAGTTCTAAAAATATTTTCTTCTCATTATGGAGCTTAATGAGACATGTGGATTAACTCTGAAAATCATACCTGATTTCTAGCTGAGAAATATTGGATGGAATGTGAGTGTCTCCTGAAAAGTACATTTTAGATTGGAAGGAGAAATAAAAGTAGTATGACAAGTGCTACCTGGAATATATTGAATGTTCTTTTGTTAGTTAATAAATAACATAATAAAAGTCACGTTTATCATCAAATGATAAAGGCATAAAATTTATATAGTTTTTCATTGTGTACTGACCAGTCAATACCAGTTCATTAATAAATATAAGGCTGGTTTAAGTTATGATAAACCTATATTTTTATATTCTGATAGCTTATATATTATTTGACATTCTCATCCTTAACATTCAGAAATTAATACAGTATTCAAATTTATTACCATAGTGGCCCTCCATGAAGTCACTGAGGAGAATTAGTAGATTCTTTCCTTATTAGTGAACTCTGATTAGTCTACGTAGTCTCAGCCCTGGCCCCACCAATGAACTGACGTTGGACCTGGTTCAAATTTTCTAGATGTAAGTTGTTTGAAATTTTCATTAACACAGCCATCTTCTTCAGCATTCAATATTCACGTTGGCATCTAATAGACACTTGCTTGTTTCCATTTATCAGATATGAAAGCAATTGTAGTTTCTGAATTCCTAATTTTACATCATAAAATATCAAGCATATCATAGGATAATATGGATGAAACATATTACAACTAAATATCTAAGAGTCCTTTTGAAACCATAGATAATTGAAATCATTAATTTTAAGTTCAGCTTTACTGGTCACTTTTGGGAATGCACATTGGGTTTTTTTTGGGGTTTTTTTTTTTTTTTGAGTAAGTAGGGTTTCAGGTAAACCAAACACAAATTTAAAAAGTCCATTTTAACAATAGTAGTATTAACTTGGTTTGTCCATATTTGTGCACTGTAAAACACATTTTGCTGTTTTAAGTTTTACAGAAGTGGAAAATCATGACAAACTGAGCTGTCATCCAGTGAAAAGGTTATTTTCTGATGTGCAGAAGAATGTTAGAGTAAGAGAATATTTCTGCCCTCTGTGATAGAAAATGTAGAACTCATGCTGGTTAATCTGTTTTTCTTAGTCCTATCTTGCTGTCGTTATCACAGAAGATCTTAAATCTTTTGTTTATACTTTTTGAAGTTGGTCACCTATCTGGAGATTTTTCTCTTTACAAAATTGTGATGTTACTTTTCTTGTGGCCTTATTGACTAGGCGTTGAGGAAGTTTATACATCCTCTCTTTCCTTTCTGACAATCATCGATCTGAGAAGCACAAGATGATGCACTCCTCTGTTTCAACCTGATCGTTCACACGGGCAATTTCGGTAATCTTGGACTTCGGGCTCTCTGTACTATTGATTGTTTCCAAATGACTGCTGGGTAGGAGTTGCCATATGGGTCAATGCAGAGCTATTTCCTAGACTTAATTTAGCACTGTTGTCCAGAGTTCAGCAATTGAAAGGCATCCCTGGCTGTGTGATGGGGTGCGGCTTATAAATGACTACTTTGATCTGCAAAGAAGAATAACTTTCTGAGAAAGTTGTTAGATAAAGTTCACCATGTTAGATTGGAGATGAGTCAGAAAAGAAACTGTCTTATCATTTTTCATGCTTACAAATGTCTTCTGTGCAACTTATTTCCTCTGGCTTTTGCTGTTTTTACATTGTCAGTTTTGGGTGTCTGGAACTTGGAATTGGACAAATGAGTCATGTTATGGTTCTCATATGCTGGGATGGCATAGATGTAACAGCCCTTACTTGCTTTCCGTTAACTATTAACTATCATTTCCAAGCACTCTGCCAGTTGTCGGTGTACTACATTATACTTCCACGTGGAATGTGACATCTTTTCTATTTGCTACACCTGGTTAGAACCCTCTGGTAAAAGTGGGTGTCTAAGCTGGTGAAGAAGTCAAGGTGTAAGACAATGAATGACAAACAAGTTAATGAAGGTGAAGTGTTGCTAAAATCACTCAGGGTGAATGCTTCACAATAGCGCCACAGTTTCTTATTTTCAAATGAGGAAACATGGTTGCATTAATTGATTTATCTTTGAACATTCAAGAGCTGGTTATCTCACAAAAAAAGTCATTTGAAGTTATTACGGAACACAAACGATTTCATTAGTTTCACAAACTTTCTGTCTAAATACTTCTAATTAGGCTTGCATAGAGCTTAACTGAAGCAATAGGCTATTTAAATTTCTGCCATTGTGCTATACTATAGCATAGAGAATTCTGCATCTCCACTCCACAATTTTGTTCACCAAGGAAAAGATATGTATAAATGATCAATATAACCTTTTCTTAAATTACAACCACATTATAATTTTAAACATATAATAAACAAACCTTAGCTATAGTAGATACATGTTAGATATGTCCACTTATTTACACAATTTTATTCTAATGAATCTCTTTGTGTGAAGCCACACAGATAGTAGCTTACCAACTAAATTTGTCGTATAGGTCTTGCATGGCATGCCTGTAACGGTGACAGCCAGGGGTTTGAGACAAACATAGAGTACAGAGTGGAGTCTTTCTCAAAATTAAACAGAACAAAAACCAAACAAACAAAATGCTTAATGATTCAAAGTACATGTAGATGACAGACTTTTAGAGACTTAAATTACAGTGCACGACTCTTGTATAAGCTAGCTTGTATAAGCTAAAACTGCCCCAGTTTGTCATAATGCCTTCTATCATGTACTTAGAAATTTAAACTTTAGTGAAAATACCTTTATCCTTTCATTGGAAAGTCACGATACTTCCCCAAAGATTTTGGTTCTGTGAGAGCAAAAAAGGATGCTCTGCATATGTGTCTGTATATCATAAATAATGACTAAAAACAAAGTTTATAGCTACCTCTCTTAAAATGTTAGAAAGTGTAAAGTAAGACTATTCTAACATCTCAGTTGCTCACTGCACATGCACATCCAACACTGAGGGCATTTGTGGGATGGATTTTTCTCAGTTATAAGATTGACTTTTTATTTTTCATTGAAAACTACTCTTGCTCATTTGTTAATTTTTCAAGGGTCTTGGAAGGCCTTATACATGTACGATATATGTATGTAAACATGTAAATGTTTATTTGCTTGTGTGATCATATGTTTCTGGGTCCAGGTGCATATGAAGTCACATGGATGATGTCAAGAATCATCCTTGAAAACTGTTTCCACCCTGTTTATGAAGGCCAAGTTTCTCAATCAAACTCAGGTCTCACCTATGTGGACACTCTCTTTAGCCAAGTAGCTTATCTCTTTCTGCTTTCCATTGTTGGAATTTACATTATTTCTGGTGAATTATCTCTGTTTCTCATACTTTCATGGCATGTGCTTGACCTCTGACTTATTGCTCAAACCTGTTATAATGTTCTTAGTTATTGCCTCTTAAATTATTTATAATTGTGGGTGCAAACGTGTATGGTGTATGTGTGTGTTCATGCATGCACACATGCAAGTGCTTCATGCTGATCTTTATTCCCCCATTTTTTCCTGGCTTGCCTTCATCTCTTCTTAAAATTCAACAAATAATTGAAAATATAATTTATCTGAGTTAAAAATTGAGCTAGATAATGAAAATAGAGTAGTGGTAGCAGTTCTAATTTGCAAACATTCACAGTCTAATGGAGGAAAGAGGCAATTAAAAATTAAATGAAATAAATTATATGCTTTAAAATTCAGGAACATAGAAAGGCATGGGTTGTGAAGAATTGGTAAACAATGCAGATCCAAGATGCATGTGATATTCATAGAGACTTCTGCCAGACCTGAAACCTACAAAAGAACCCAGAGCTTATGTCTTAAAAGTTGAGAGCCTACATTGTGATACAGAGACCTGATGTAGCCTTTAGGTGATGCAGTCGCTTGAAGGTAATTCAGTTATGGGCATTCAACACATGCATTCACACTTTGTGTGAGCGATATGTCTCTCAGTTTTTTACGTGTTTGTTTTGTTTGCTGTTGCTTTATTTGTTTATGTGGTCTCAAAGCATAAGAACAGGTTTCCAATTTGATGGCACCCTTTTTATCCTATTATAACTCACCTCTTATGCCAAGAAAAAGGCAAAATGAAACATTACTGAAACACCTGAAAGCATCATTTTTTTGTTATTAACTCAATGAGATAAAAGCTAGCAAGAAGGGGGAAAGAAGGCCAGGAATGTCAAGTACTAGTCACAGAGATAAGGTGGGACACATGCATAGTCATGGTAAAGATGACTTCTGCTTAAGTATGCAAGGAACATTCATTGCCAAGAACTATATACTATTTTTGGTAACTATTTTACTATAAATAGAAGGCAAAATGACTTAACATTCTTATCAGAGACTCGTGTCAGTTCAAACATTAGCTATCTGTTGTTATAGAAACACTGCTTTGTCTGGGCTCTGGTATATTCTCTGTATGATGGACATAGATAAGCATTTGTCTTAAAGAATCATTGTGATGACTTTAGTTATCACATATGTGGGGAGAACCTGCTGACTAAGGAGTATGACCAGAGCTTTGAGCTCCATGTAAAAGGAATGACTCCTTTTACCAGCGTAGCTTCTTCTTCTCTGGCGTTGTCTGCAGAACCTAACCCTACACCCTTTGCCTGGGGAAGAACAAGTAGTCCTCGGCAGAGCTTGAAGTTCAACTTCCTCTTTCCCCTTTCATGTTTTCCTGAAACAAACTTGCTCAGAAAGTACTTGGAATCCCTGGAACATCTCTCTATACAAACAAGGCATTCTCAGGAATTAAAACTCTTACCAATGATTTTCATTTACCCTGAAAAGCCTATTCACTCTCCAGAGTCCATATGTAGCTGCAGTTTACCACAAATAAGTTGCATTCATACAGGTCCACACTAAAAAAAAAGGTATGCACACAAGCTAAGATCATCTAAGGGAGCTGTTTCACTTAAGACCATAGGAGAAGGCCTTTATCTAAAAGCACTGTAACACTTAAGATCCTCAAAGAAGGGCTTTTTCCTTCTACTCAGCACTCACTCCCAGCAAGACCATGATCATGCAGACAAGACTCCTGTCATCCTCTGCCTCTCTAAAGGAGGAAGCAGAGGGCATGGAACCACAGCTGGACTCAACATGCATACTATATATGTATATATATTAAATATATTATATTTATATATATAATCTGTATCATAGCATCTATCAGCAGGCATTAAATGTTGCATAGTAACTTTTACTTTCCATTTGTTGAATTATGCTGCTGACCCTCTGAAAGATAACAACAAAATGATGGCCTAAAGTAACACTTGCCTATGTACCTAATACTCAGGAAAGTGGGCCAGCAGGATCTTTTAACATTAGCTTAGTAGCATAAGAAGTCTCATTATAAAGCAAGAAAAAAAACAACAACAGCAAAAACTAAAGATACCCCCAAACAAAAAAGACAAGGGATATGAATCAAAGTGCTGTCACAAAAAATACTAAAGCCGGAAATGATACCATGACTCCTGAAGTGATCAGATGTAATCCAAGACATTATGTCACAAATGTTATGTCCATCTTTTGAACATTAATATTAGTCTTAATGGAGATGAGTAAAAGTACTTTATAATGGGACCCACAGTAATTTTATTCAAGAGTTATATTTTCCACATGGTTTGGAAAATATATCTAAAGAAAGAAAGAATGAAGTTTTCCATTATTTGTAACTATACTCAATAATATACTCTTGTATTACTTCTTAGGTATCTGTAGATCTGAACTTATTAGATGGCCGTGTGCCCTTCATGATCTTGATTTATGGGCTGTGATAGAGAAAGATAACTCCCGTCTTTCCTGGCAGTTGGTATTGACTATCAGTTCTGCCATCAGACTGTTAATTAGAGGGCACATGTACCATTTCTCTCTGTAACAAAGATTTTTTATTTCTAGAAAGTATCTTTGAAAATAAGAAGCAGAAGCCACGAGATTTTCATAATGCTTTCATTCAGACAGTGCTAAATGTTACTCCTTGCACTGTAATGTTTGAAGTACTGCCAGGGTCAATGGACACTTAAGGAAGCCGATTTTAACTTCACCTTTTGACGGGGTTCCCAAAATAAATGCATACAAGTGAAGTAATTTGCAGTTACTGTTGTCTTCTAGATACCACCATAGAATACATCTTGTGGAAATTCTAATAAAATTGTTAAGCAATTCTTTTACAAGCTTCCACTATTTGATTAATACTACTTATAAAAATTGATTCCCACTGGAAATTTTGGAAATTATTTGAAAGATTTTCCTACCACCAGTAAAGCTGTGAAGATTTTTTCTCAAAGTTACATTTAAACTCATTTTAAGGCTTGGAGGTAGCTTTCTTAGATAATGCAGCTTTTTAGGCAAACCATATCTACTGAGTCATGACATTCTAAATTATTTAAGTTCCACATGTCTTTAATGATACATACAATAATTATGTGATATGATAGAACTACTGCTAGCATTCTCAGTAAAATATTAAAAAGTTAAAGGATGAGGTATCTCACATAACCAACTTCAGAAATTTCTGTAGGCCATTCAGTGACAAAAATTGCATGACAAAAGAAATGAGAACAGACATGCCAAAGAAGAGTACCTCAAATTTACAGCACCATAGTTGCAAGGAATATGATTTTATAGGCATCTAGCAAAGGTACACATTATTTTTAAAAAGTCATCTTTATCTTTGGTGTTTACGAAAAATAGACATACATACCCTAAAGACAGAAACTAAATCCTGGTCTATTTCCCTTTACAAATATCAACTTAAAATTGATCAGTGACTAATGAAACATTGAGAGTCCTTAGGGAGACATATATGCTGAATGCTCCAAAATGGAGACATAAGCCGTGTTTCTAAATAGCTCTGGAGATAGTAGTTAGGATATATGAACTTTATTTCATCAAATGGCAAGATGTCTGTTTAGGAAAAGAAGCAATTAACAGAATAAAGAAATAACCTATAGAATAGGAGAATGCCTTTTCAGATTATTCATCTGTTTAATATCCAGAATTTCAAGATAACGCAAAAACACTGAATATGAGCTAGGTGTGTTGTTGCATGTCCGTAATTTCAGTATTCTGGAGGTAGATTGGAGGATGAAGAATCCAGGTCATTTCTAACAAATTAGTAATATTTAGGTCATTCTGTTTACATGAAACCTCATTTCTAAAAATCAAACAAATAAAAGAGATGCTAAGTATTAGAATAACAACAAACCAATCAATAAGTGGCTGAAGTCATTATGATTATATGAAACCTTATCTCTAAAAATTAAACAAATAAAAAAAAGCTGTTAAGTTTTAAAATAACAATAAACCAACCAACATGTGACAGAACAGACACTTTCAAATCAATAAATACAAATGAAGAATATTACTTTTGTTTAACGAAAATTTTTTAATGTGTTTTAACTAAGGGCCATATAAGTCAGAGCTACCTGGAGACTCTTTGTCACTCATATCATAGTGAGTATTATCATGAAACTATTATCCACAAGGATGCAAGAGGAAAAGGAAAACTCATACAGTATTAGCAGGACTGGGAATGACTAGAAGCACATAGAAATCAGTTTGAAGATTCAAAAATAAAATAGATCAACCTAACAACAGAATTATAACATGATTCATCTATGAACTTAAACCATCTCTAGGTATATCTGCAAAGAAAATTGGACTATAAATGTGGTTTATAGGCTCAAAGGAACCACAGTCACCATTCAGTACAGGGATCTTCCTAGCCATATTTACTGAAAAAGTATTCAAATAGCCAAAAGTGGTTGGGATGAGCTTAGGTACTTATAGATGGCTTGACAGAGAAAATGTAGAATTTTATTACACAATTTTGGTAATAAAAGTTTCCTAACTTCAGCAGTTTGGAACACAATAGCTTAAAATTATAAAGGTATTCTGTTTCTTCTGTAGTTTTTGGAGTATCCACTAGAAATAATGTATTCACACTCCTATGAGAGTTTTATGTGCTGAAAACTAAGTAGAAATCCATACCCCATTTTTATGCTCATGAGAGGATTACACTTAGCACTGGAAAGGTACTTATCACAATTACTAAAAATAATGTGTAGACTGAAATGAATGCTGTCAGGTACCAATCTTTTTAAAGTTGAAGATTGGTATTCTTCTATGGATATGCATTGGGTAAACAAGAAAGCAAAGAAGTACAAACTAATAATAGTTTAAAATTTGCTAGGAAATGAACATTTTGTTCAAAAATTGTCTCTGACTTGTCTCTTGCAAAGAAGTTAGAACCTGACTACATGTTGCACCAAGTCCTTTCATAATGAACAAATTTTAATATTGTACTTTTTCAACTTATATTTTATAATTGAAGGCAATAGTTCTTAGCATAAAATCTTTTTTGTCTATTTTTAAGTTTACACTGAGGTACTCATAGGGTTAAAATATAAACTAACAGATCTCAAACACCAGACACATATAGCTAGACATACTACTCAGTATTCTCATTTTCCTGACTACAAATTTAGAGTTGAGTGATAGGAAGTAGCACTTTGAAATGTAAATACCTACATATTTGCAAAGCAGATTTTTTTATTTCAATAACTGCAAAGATCATTGTAAAATACAAAAAGCAAGATGTTAAGAAATAGCCAAGGAATCTTCCTTGTAAGGTGACAAAATATGCCACTCACCTGCAAAACAAATAGAAAAAAATGTCAAGTTAATACAAAGCCATCTCTTTTCAAACAAGAGAGAAGATCTGCAAAGGAACTAATTGAGCCAGTGAAACTCTTAATAGAAAAGCAAGAAAGAAATAAGACTTGGAATTCCAGATGAACTTTTCTATAGACTGAGACTGGCTGGTTGAATCATTTAGCCATGGGAGAATAAGAGAAATTATATTTCTCTTGGTGCCTTGTTGACTTCTGTATGTCATGTTTATTCAGGTTACATTTAGATGGTCATGTTGGTGAAACTTTATTCATATAACTTATATTACTGGGAAACACCATTACACACTAAAAGTATTATCCTTTTGATCTTGCAGTCTTTCTGTTTCTCCTTTTCTGTTCCCTGAATCATAGGTACAGGACTGTTCTGCAGTTGTAAGCATTAGTAGTGGGATTGAAATTCTGAATTTTGATTGGCCGTGGTTTCCTGTTATAGTCTTCATCTATTGCAAAAAGAACTGTTTTTTCTTGGTGAAATGTGAGTTCTATTGGAGCCATGGATATACAGAAAAACCCTTTCTAAAAAATTTAGATAGATAATAGTAGATAGATGATAGATAGATAGATAGAGATAGATAGATAGATAGATAGATAGATAGATAGATAGATAGATAGAAAGATAGATAGATAGATAGACAGACTATATAGACAAGTAGATAGGTAGATAAATAAATAGAAAAATATCTCAACTGAATAATATCATGGTTCAATTGGATTCAACAGATTTGTACAAAATAGTATATCCATGCATTGCAAAATGTGCATTCTTTCAGAAACCTGTGGAAATTCCTCTAAAGTGTTCACATTTATGGACCCAGGCAAGGATTAAAATTAAAAAGCAATAAATAATTATTTGTATTTAATCTAATCACAACTGAACCAAGTTATACAAATCAATTGCAAGAGAAACTCTAGAAATACACAAAATTATGGAGATAAAAATGAAATATAATAAAAAATTGTTATTGAGGAATTTAAAATGAAAATGCAGTTTAACAAAACTGTAAGATACATTTAAATAGTCCTAAGAGGGATTTGTATAGCTCTAAGTGCCCACATTAAAAAAAATAAAGAAATCAGAGAGATCTAAATTAAATAACACTTTCAGATCTTTCTCTCTTTTTCTGTATGTATATATGTATGTGTATGTGTGAATATGGGTATGTATATATACCATTGAATGAAAGTAGAAACCAAGCCAGTAATCAATAGACTGTGAGAAATCATCATTAAAATATTTCAAATTCAGACACCTATTCAGAAGATTACTTTTAGAATACACAAGAATAAAAAATACCTCTAAATATTAAGAAAATAAATTTAAAAAATGGAGTAGTAATTGAACAAGAAATTTTCAGAAGAAGAAACACAAAAAACTAGGAAACCCTTTAAGAAGTTCTCAACATTCTTGGCAAATATGAAAATGCAAATTAAAAGTAATTTGAGATTCTATAATTCCTAGTCTAGAACCCCTATTCTTATTAATTAAATGGTCATGTTATAAAATTGCATTCTAAGTATTTATATTTATGTCCATATGCTAGTGCTCCTCTCACCCTTGGTCAGAAATAAATGAAGATATGCATATTTGGTCAAAATACTGAGGATAAGAGATGTGTTACTATGTTCTTTTTTTTTTATTCGATATAATTTATTTACATTTCAAATGATTTCCCCTTTTCTAGCCCCCCACTTCCCGAAAGTCCAGTAAGCACCCTTCTCTTCCCCTGTCCTCCCACCTACCCCTTCCCACTTCCCCATTCTGGTTTTGTCGAATACTGCTTCACTGAGTCTTTCCAGAACCAGGGGCCACTCCTCCTTTCTTCTTGTATCTCATTTGATGTGTGGATTATGTTTTGGGTATTCCAGTTTTCTAGGTTAATAACCACTTATTAGTGAGTGCATACCATGATTCACCTTTTGAGTCTGGGTTACCTCACTTACTATGATGTTCTCTAGCTCCATCCATTTGCCTAAGAATTTCATGAATTCATTCTTGCTAATGGCTGAATAGTACTCCATTGTGTAGATATACCACATTTTTTGCATCCACTCTTCTGTTGAGGGATACCTGGGTTCTTTCCAGCATCTGGCAATTATAAATAGGGCTGCTATGAACATAGTAGAACATGTATCCTTATTACATGGTGGGGAGTCTTCTGGGTATATGCCCAGGAGTGGTATAGCAGGATCTTCTGGAAGTGAGGTGCCCAGTTTTTGGAGGAACCGCCAGACTGATTTCCAGAGTGGTTGTACCAATTTGCAACCCCACCAGCAGTGGAGGAGTGTTCCTCTTTCTCCACACCCTCTCCAACACCTGCTGTCTCCTAAATTTTTAATCTTAGCCATTCTGACTGGTGTAAGATGAAATCTTAGGGTTGTTTTGATTTGCATTTCCCTAATGACTAATGAAGTTGAGCATTTTTTAAAATGCTTCTCCGCCATCCAAAGTTCTTCAGGTGAGAATTCTTTGTTTAACTCTGTACCCCATTTTTTTATAGGGTTGTTCGGTTTTCTGGAGTCTAACTTCTTGAGTTCTTTATATATATTGGATCTTAGCCCTCTATCTGATGTAGGATTGGTGAAGATCTTTTCCCAATTTGTTGGTTGCCGATTTGTCCTCTTGATGGTGTCCTTTGCCTTACAGAAACTTTGTCATTTTATGAGGTCCCATTTGTCAATTCTTGATCTTAGAGCATATGCTATTGGTGTTCTGTTCAGAAACTTTCTCCCTGTACCGATGTCCTCAAGGGTCTTCCCCAGTTTCTTTTCTATTAGCTTCAGAGTGTCTGGCTTTATGTGGAGGTCCTTGATCCATTTGGATTTGAGCTTAGTACAAGGAGACAAGAATGGATCAATTCGCATTCTTCTGCATGCTGCCCTCCAGTTGAACCAGCACCATTTGTTGAAAAGGCTATCTTTTTTCCATTGGATGTTTTCAGCCTCTTTGTCGAGGATCAAGTGGCCATAGGTGTGTGGGTTCATTTCTGGATCTTCAATCCTGTTCCATTGATCCTCCTGCCTGTCACTGTACCAATACCATGCAGTTTTTAACACTATTGCTCTGTAGTATTGCTTGAGGTCAGGGATACTGATTCATTTACTCCCATTCAGAACAAGACTCAGCCATATAAAGACAGGAGGAAAACTATAAGAACCAAAAGATGGGGAGAATCTATAAAATATAGTCTTCTGGACAAAAACTAACTGCGTAAGTAGAAACTCATAGGAGTTGTGGTTACCTGAAGAAGACATATACAATGTTAAGTCATTCAAAATCCTGACAGAGATGAGTTATATGACCTCTAGGCAGCACCTCTTGTTCAGAAGATATGGACAATGAGAGGTACTTGGATATGCAGATTCATACCCAGTAATTAGATTTATTAAGTTATATATTTTAAAAACATATAGTTGAGGGGAACATTTGGCAGGCATAAGAAGTTTGAAACAGAAAGATATGATCATGTTTTATTGATTCATGTATAAAATTTTCTAAAATAGATAATTTGCCAATACTGAAAAAAAATAATGAAATGGAAACAAAGTAAATATGAGGAATTAATGAAGCAAAATTTTGTTCTTTAATAAGATAAAACAAGATAAATCCTAGTCTCCCACAAGAAGCAAGACTCAGGTTATTTAAACTATGCATGAAAAAGAAGTCATTAAGTTACACCTTAACAACATATATTAAATTGGGAAATTGAAAGGAAATGGATGAGTCTCTACATATAACCTGTAAGAATTAAAGCTGGAGGAGAAAGACAATTTAAAAAGATTTTTAACAAGCAGTAAGATTAAAGTAGCAATTAAAAATCTCCTAGTTAAAATAAAAGCCAAGCCCAAATGGATCCTCAAATGAATTTAGCAAAACTTCTGAGAACACACATTGGTGCTTTCCAAAGTGTTGTATAAGATAGAAAATTAAAGACACATTATGGAGCTCTCATGAAACTAGTTTTGGCATGTCCATTGTCTCCATGTGTCTTAATAATTGTCCTTAAATCAATTATCTTTAGTTTTCAAGTTTAGTCCTGATAATATACTTAATTGATTATTTAATAATCCATTATTCAATACATTATAAATACAATAGAATATTTATTATTTTAGTTCTGATTATTAAATTGAGAATGTAAGATTTCTCATAAGTGTCAAGATCTTGATATTTTAATCTTTCTAGAATTAAATGGCTTTCTGCTACTGCAGGGACCAAGCAAAAATATTTCCTGTGAAGAATAATAAATAATGCTGACTACTTTTTTCTGTATATTTCTATGTATTTTATGAGGCCAGAGTGAAATATCACTAGGGATTCTGTTCAAATCTCTACCACAGAAGAGATTTTGACAGATGCCACATTTGGGGAAGCATTAATCTTTTTTCATATCCCAAGGGTAAAAAAATCTGTTGAAAATATTATGACTCCCTTTATCCAAAATATGCTAGTCTGATTTTTATGCACCCACACTTAACTCATAGATTTAAAAGTGTTAAATATAAAATTAACTAGTTCTGATTCAGCAAATATTTACTGATCAACTTCTTTATTCAAGATGCACTTCTAGGAGCTTGAGAACAAAATCTAAAAGGATAAACCTGTCCACTTATGGTTTATATTATAGAATATTGCTTTTGTGTAAAATTATAAAATTCTCTCTATTGTAGAACCATGACATGTCAGAGAATACATTTTTAAATCAAAATGGGAGAAGACACAGGAAACACCCCTTTTCAAAAATGTTTCTTGTGGTTTTATTTCTTATGATTATTTCACAAAAACAGAAATGGCTGATATAAAGAAAAATGAGGAAAATAGGAAGAATAGCAGATAGCTTGTTAAATAAAACCAAAATTGGTTACAGATTTTGTTGCAAAATATCACAGTTCCAAGACCACATGTAGTAGGTGAGTCAAAGACAACGTCTGAGCCATAGAGGCCATAGATTCTAGTTGTAAGCACTGTGTTCAGTGGGTATGGAGGTCCGAAAAGTTTTGGTCCACGTAGACTCATGTTTCTGAATGCTTGACCTACAGGGAGTATCACCATTAGGAAGCAAGGTTTTGTTGGAGAAAGTGCAACACGGTAGTGACGACTTTGAGCTTTCCTATGCTCAAGCTCCTTCAAGATCAGAAGAGAGTCTCATCCTGGCTACCTTAAGATCAAAATGTAGAGCTCTCAGCTCCTACTCACGTACTACATCTGCATGAATGCTGCCATGGTTGTCCACCATGACAGAAATGGAATGAACCTCTGAAACTGTAAGCCAGCCCCAATTAAGTGTTTTCTTTATAAGACTGGCCTTGGTCCTGGTGTTTCTTCACAGTAATGAAATCAAAAAGTAAGACAGTGAGAAACTATGGGATTCTCAAAAGTTTAAACATACCTACCATGGATTCCAAAATAGCTACTTCTAGGCATGTGCCCAAAGACTTTGACATTTGTCAAAATATGTTGACAGAAGGAATGACAATGGTGAGAAGCAAAGAATAATGGTTAAGTGCAGTGACAGGCAGGTTTTAGAACTTTTTTAATTTGTAGTACTCTAGGCACTGGTTGATTTCACTCCACTACTCCTGCTGTTCTTGATGATCATCCCGTAGTACAGGCCAATACACTGGGATCTTTTGCTGCAACTAGGCTTCATCAATAGCCTCTCATAGACTTTCTTCATGGTGCTAAATTTCAATTTCTTTGCATGACCACTTCAGTCCTGGGTCATCAACTGCAACTGGGGCTGCCCCATCACCAATGGACTTCCCTGGCCTTTCATAATGCCATGCCTTTGCTGCTCTCTATGAACCCTCCATACCTTCAAAACCTGTAGCACCTGGATGATATTTACATATTATCAAGTCCACCTGAAAGCCCCCAGGGGGTTGCAGGAGAGATAATGCCTCTGGAACATAGCTTCTTTGTGCTCTCAGAGAACTTTTCCCAGATTTTATCTCATTGATATTGGGCTTTTCTTAATCACCACGAATTTCTTAACTTCAGCTAACTAGCATCAATGGTTCCAGTAGTCCCTCCTATTTTAGACTCTTAAGCTAGGGCCACAAGGCCAAAGCTGCTGAGTTCCGTTGCTTTCTGGGGCTGAAACATCCCCCCCCCCATTCTATTAGCAGCTTTCTGTTTTCCAACTTTCTTGCTGCCTAAGTTTGTCTGTTATGTAACTTGCTCTGTAAATTGCTCTTGAACTCAGAGAGCTGCATGGCTCTGTCTTCAGGGAGTAAAAGTGTACACAACCATGCCTGGACTTAAGCTTTTTTCACCTAGAATTTGCACTGTTCAATGATGGCCTTGAACTCAGATATATGCTTGGCTTTGCCTCCTGGAATTAGTGGTGTGTACCACCTTGCCTGGACCTCAAATTAGCTACATAGGACCTTGCCCCAAAGTCCTACTCCCTTAATCTCTTATCTCCTAGAATATAAACTTCAGCTCCATTCTACCTCCTAGTACCCCTTTAATACTTGAACCATGCATTTTGTATTTTTCCTTTCTCAGTTTGATCTTTTTAATTAAAACACTCTTCATGAGAGAGAACTTCAGTAACACAATAGTATTTATAGCAGCCTATTTTGAGACTTCCTTTCTACATTTAACTAATCTAACTCTTTTCACCTTAACCTCAGGCAGACTCTTGGGACAATGGCAAACCAGCCACATTCACCAAAATACCATAGAAACAGTTCTACACCACATACTGAGATTCTTCTTCAATGAAACCTCTTATTCCAGGTCTACACAGTTCAAAAACAGTCTCAGCACCAAAGTCTGGCAAATTCTACTAGGATATCCTACTAAGACCCACTTATAGCATTCCACTGCTTTCTAAATCCAAGCCCAAATCTACATTCTCCCAAACAAAAGCACAGTTAGGCCTAGCACAGCAATACCTGAGTTCCTATTAACAACTTTTGTCTTTTTTTTTTTAAATCTTTTTTTTTTTACAGTCTAGTTATTATCCCCATCCTGTTCTATGCTCCAAGAGTTTAGCTCCATCCTATTCCTCCTCCCCCATCTCCAAGAGGATGTCCCCATACCCCCCCACACACACACACACCACACACACCCTGCCAGGCCTCCCCATTTCTTGGAAGCTCAAGTCTTCCAAGGGTTAGGTACATCTTTTCTCACTGAAACCAGAGCAGGCAATCCTCTGCTGTATGCATGTTAGGGGCCTTGGACCAGCTAGTGTATCCTGCCTGGTTCTTGGTTCAGTGTCTGAGAGATCTCCAGGGAGCAGGTTTGTTGAGACTGCTGGTCTTCCTATGAGGTTACACTTCTGCTCATTTTTTCTACCCTTTCCCTATTTCAACCACAGGGGTCCCCAACTTCATTTGTTGGGTGTAAATATCAGCTTCTGTCTCAGTCAGCTGTTTGTTGGACCTCTTGGAAGGCAGTTATGCTAGATTCCTGTCTGTAAGCACACCATAGCATCAATAACAGTGTCAGGTCTTATATCCTCCAATTGAGATGGGTCCCAATTTGGGCTGGTCACTAGACCCAAATGCTGTCTTAATTATAGTTTTATTGCTGTGAAGAGATGCTATGATGAAGGAAACTACTTTATGGACAATATATAATTGGGGTTGGCTTACAGGTTCAGAGATTTAGTCCATTATCAAGGCAGGAGCATGGCAGTGTCCAAAAGTCATGGTGCAGGAGAAGGAACTGAGAGTTCTATATCTGATTCTGAAGGCAAATAGCAGAAGAATGGCTTCCAGAGTGGCTAGGATGACAGTCTTAAAGCCCATACCAACAATGACACACTTCCTCCTACAAGGCCACACCTCCTAATAGTGCCATTCCTTGGGACAAGCATATTCCAACTATCACAAGCATGTTACAAGATAGATAAACTGGAACCCATTATATTAAATGAAATAACCTACCAATACTTATACAATGCAAGTATTCTGTGGTTTTCCTTTATTTTGATGCCTAGACAATGCACTTTTTGGAGATAGGAGTATGATAACTGCTTCTAGAAGAAAAGAAAGATTAGGGACTGTTTTTTTAAATGAATACAAAGTTTTCAGATTACAATGAAATAAAAGTTTCAGGGATGTTTAAAGATGACAGCTTATAATAACAAGAATGCAATTAATATCAATGAACTATGCATTTTATTCCCACATCTTTATGATATGACCATAATTGTTAAGAAGTAAGTGAAAAATCAAATACTGCAGATCAAATTGTGGTAAAAAGTAAAGAGAGATAAAATGTGGAACCTAGAAGTTTGAAAAAAAACTACATTGGTTTTTTTTTTTGTTGTTTTTTCTTTTTTAGTTTTTTTGTTTGTTTTGTTTTTTGGGGGATTTTTGTTTTTTTGTTTTGTTTTGTTTTTGTTTCTTTGGGTTTTTTTTTTTTTTTTTTTTTTTTTTTTGCTTTTTTGTTTTATTTTGTTTCTCTGTATAGCCCTGGCTATCCTGGAACTCACTCTGTAGACCAGGCTGGCCTTGAACTCAGAAATCTGCCTGCCCCTGCCTCCCAAGTGCTGGGATTAAAGGCATGCGACACCACTGCCTGGCTAACCTTGTTTTTAATATAATAAAAGCACAATATGTGTGAGTAGTTATAATTCAGGATAGTATTAGAAGTAAAATGATAGAACCAACTGTAGAATAGTGACCTGATAAGGTGCAAGCTAAAGAATGTTGTTTAGAAAAGAACACAGTGGGAGTAAGCCAGAATGGAAATGCTGCAATTCATGTGAAAATAACTAACACAAAAGACACCCTTTGGGTACAAGATCTTATGGACAGAAAAAATTCTTAGGAATTCCTTGAGATATTAATGTTTTTTAATTTATTTTATTTTTATTTTATTTTTTTAATTAATTTATTTTTGTTAACATTCCAGATTTTATTCCCTACCCACTGTCCACCCTCCAACTGTGCCACATCCAGTACCTCCTTCCCTATCTCCACGTGGGTGGATGACCCTCTCCTCCCATCCCACCAAACTTCTAAACACCCTGGGTCCTGCAGTCTCTTGAGGGTTAGGTGCATCATCTCTGAAAGAACACAGACTCAGCAGTCCTCTGCTGTATGTGTGTTGGGAGCCTCAAGTAAGCTGGTGTATGCTGCCTGTTTGGTGGTCCAGTGTTTGATCTTAGGGGTCCAGATTAATTGAGTTAATTAATTAATTGGTTCTCTTACAGGTTCGCCCTTCTCCTCATCTTTTTTGAGCCTTTCCCTAATTCAGCAACAGGGATCTACTGCTTCTGTCCATTGGTTGGGTGCAAATATCTGCATCTGACTCTTTCAGGTGCTTGTTGGATTTTCCAGAATGTGGTCATGCTGGTCCCTTAGGTGAGCACTCCATAGCCTCAGTAGTAGTGTCAGGGCTTGGGACCTCTTGTTAAGCTGGATAACAATTTGGGCCTGTTGATAAACCTTCTTTCCCTCAGGCTCCTCTCCATTTCCATCCCTGTAATTATTTCAGTCAGGAACAATTATGGGTCAGAGTTGTGACTGTGGGATGCCACCACTCTTCCTCATTTGATATCCTGTCTTCCTGCTGGAGGTCGGCTCTATAAGCTCCCTCTCTCTAATGTCATTTTGGCATTTTATCTATGTTCCCTCCCTTTGAGTCCGGAGAGTCTCTCTCACCTCCTAGGTCTCTGGTGCATTTTGGAGGGTCCCCACAACCTCCTTCCTCCTAAGGTTGCCTGTTTCCATTCTTTCTGCTGTCCCTCGGGACTTCAGTCCTTTTCCTTCATCCAATTCCAGATAACGTTACCCTCCCCACATACACCCATGTCCACTTCCCCACCCAGATCCCTCCCTCTCTCTCTCCCTCTCTCCCTCCCTTCCTCCCTCTCCACTCATGATTGCTTTCTTCCTCCCAAGTCTGACTAAGATGTGTGACTTGGGCACTTCAGCTTGTTGAACTTTTTTAATTCTATGGACTGTACCTGGGGTATTCTGTACTTTTTTGGTTGGGGGCTAATATCCACTTTTACTGAATACATAGGATGTATGTCCTTTTGGGTCTGATTAACCTCACTCAGGATGATATTTTCTAGTACCTTCCATTTGCCTGCAAAACTCAGGATGCCCTCATTCTTAATAACTGAATAGTATTCCATTGTGTAAATGAACCACATTTCTTTTATCCATTTTTCTGTCATGGGACATCTAGGTTGCTTCCAGGTTCTGGAAATAAGGCCTCTATAAACAAAGTGCCCCTGTGTCATGGTGGGCACTTTTGGATGAGATTTCCCATGCTCATGGATTGGCAGAATTAACATAGTAAAAATGACCATCCTTTCAAAGTCAAGCTATGGATTCAATGCAATCCCCATCAAAATCCCAACACAATTCTTCAAAGACATGGAAATAGTAGCTCTCAAATTCATCTGGAAAGTCAAATAACCAGAATAGCCAAAACAAATCCTAGCAATAAAAAACCGGCTAGGGGAGGAGGGGAATCACCATCCCTAACCTCAAGCTTTACAGCAGAGCAATAGTGATAAAAACTGCATGGAATTGGTACAGAGACAGACATGTTGATCAATGGAATAGAATTCAAGACCCTGAAATAAAACGACACATTTATATACACTTGATCCTTGACAAAGAACTAAACCATCCAGTAGAGAAAAGATAGCACTTTCAATAAATGATGCTGGTCTAACTGGCTGTCTGCATATAGAAAAATGAAAATAGACCCATATTTGTCACCTTGTACAAAGTTCAAGTCCAAGGAGATCAAGAACCTCAACATAAAATCAAATATGCTAGATCTAATAGAAGAGAAAGTAGGAAAGAGCCTTGAACTCATAAGCACAGGGCAGATTATAGCATTGACAACCACAAATGACTTATATATAGTTCAGGACAAGGTTAACCAGGAGGAGGAGCTACTACTTAGTCTCACATACTGAATACTAGTCAAACATGTTTGAAATGTTTCTTTGGGTCTTCATTTTGATGCATTGACTTTCATTACCCTATGCATAAAATGATTGGAATAGAACTTAAACAGATTTCAGTGTTTCCAACTCCCCAATTCTAAGAAACCTCTGTCAAACTCAGTAGATGTGGGACACTTCTGTTTAGAATTGAGAGTGGCCAACTGGCAGAAATTCTCCCATAGTTGACTTGAATTTCTGATATGTTAGCTCATTGCCCAGTTCTCTGTGGTGGGTTCTGTGTTTTGTTTCTAGGTGTCTGCTGTGATAAAATAAGATTGTCTGTAGTGTTTAAGGAGAAAAAGAGATAAGGGATTTTTTTTTAATATAGCAATTCCATTTGTTTGAAAAAAGATCAACAAAAATATAAACACTGTTTACTCTTAAAAAAAAAAAAAACAGAACTCCAGTGGCTCATGCTCTAAGATAAAGAATTGATAAATGGGACCTCATGAAACTGGAAAGCTTTTATAATGCAAAGGACATAGTCAGTAAGACAAATTGGCAAACTACAGATTGGGAAAAAATCTTCACTAAGCATCCGTCCGATAGAGGGCTAATATCCAAAATATATAGAGAACTCAAAAAGCTAATCACCAAAACACCAAACAATTTAATAAAAAAATGGGGTATAGAACTAAACCAAGATTTCATAACTGAGGAATCTCCAATGTCTGAGAAGCACCTAAATAAATGTTCATGGTCCGTAATGATCAGAGAAATGCAAATGAAAATGACCCTGAGATTCTACCTTACACCAACCAGAATGGTTAAGATCAAAACCTCAGATGACAACACATGTTGGAGAGGATGTGGAGAGAAAAGAACACTCCTCCATTTCTGGTGTGATTTCAAACTGGTACAACCACTCTGAAACTCAGTCTGGATGTTCCTCAGAAAATTGGAACTAGATCTACTTGAAGAACCAGCAATACCACTCTTGGGAGTATTAACTTTTTTTTTTAATATCCTTGATTTTTATAATTCTTTTTTATTTGAAAGGTATAGGACCTAGCATTTATATTTATTTGCATGTATAGAAAACACTGAATGTCAGTATAAACAGAAGGCTTTTCTACCTACTCTCCAACTCTGAATAACAATGCTCATAAGCTTATCTTTATTTATTATGCTTATGGCCTTATGCTAAACTTATTCCCTGACTAGTTAATAATTTATTAAACCCATTTATTATATTCTATGTTTGCCACAGAGCTGGTACTTCTCCTCAGTTTCATATACTCAGTGACTAGGTTGAGAATCTTCCCATAACTTTGTAAGGGAAATTCCCAGCATTTCCCCTCTATCTACTGGAACAGTCACTGTACTGGCTGGTTTTGTGAGTTAACTTGACACAGGTTGGAGTTATCACAGAGAAAGGAGTTTCAGTTGGGGAAGTGACTCCATGAGATCCAACTGTGAGGCATTTTCTCAATTAGTGATCAGGGGGGGGGGGCCTTATGGATGGTACAATCCCTGAGCTGGTATTCTTGGGTTCTATAAGAGAGAAGGCTGAGCAAGCCAGGGGAAGAAAGCCAGTAAGAAACATCCCTCCATGGCCTCTGCATCAGCTCCTGCTTCCTGACCTGCTTGAGTTCCAGTCCTGACTTCCTTTGGTGATAAATAGCTGTGTGGAAGTGTAAGTTCAATAAACCCTTTCCTTCCCAACTTGCTTCTTGGTCATGATGTTTGTGCAGGAATAGAAACCCTGACTATGACAGCCACCATTTATTTCCTGCCTTTTATTATTAGGACATCAGCAAAGTAAGGGATAATAATATCTAATTAACAGCAGTGATGCCTTTGATGTCAACAGAGTTGAAGTGTAATCACAAGGAGTATACAGAGCTTTAGGTACCAAGATTAGGAGACAGAGAGAAGTAGGATTTATTAAGATAAGTTTTTGATCAATTGTGCAAAAATAAGCAATTAAAGATAGGTAAAATAGTGAAGGAGGAATAGGGAAAATTTTGGTTTACCATTAGTTTTTACTGCTTTCTAGATATTGTTAAAGCTATGGAAAGTTATAAGAAAAAGGGGAGAGGGTCAGGATAAGGGAAAGCAGAAATGACATAGGAATAAGAAGAAAGCATAAGAGATGTTGCTGAAGAATATGGTAAAGAATGCCTTTCTGTAAGTCGAGTAAGTAAAAAAAAAGTTTTATCATAACAAAGACAAAACTACATTCAGACACATATGCTAATTAAATAATAGAAATTAAGAAAGACAAAGAGCACCTGTAGAGTAGATTATTGGCACAGTGCTCTGAGTAGAAAAGTGAGATTTTCAGATCCTTCTATTCTGGCAGATTCTTCCTTTCTGAAGGATTTTGTGTACCAGGGAAGAGTAGAAACCATCGGGGATTTTGCAGTTTCATTGCCCTTGAGGGTCTGGTGTGGATTGGGAGTTATTGTAAATCCTTTCCTGGTAGGTAATTCCTTCAGGACCCTGAACTCTACTGTAGCCTTTCTGGTCTTTAGCACCTAAATAGAACCTCATTTACCATTTCTGATGCTCTGTCTTCTGTGCAATTATATTTGACATGCAAGTCAATTGGGAGAGGACTTCTGGCTAATCTATAATTCTCAGCATCCAGGTCTGTTTCACTGTAGAGTTTTCCCTTGTTTTAGTAAGCTCCATTTTAGAACTTGTCTTTTGCAGGAAAAGAATTTATTCAGTTAAATCCTGACAAAGTAAGAGTTTAAAATTTTACTCGTAGGGTTATAGTTAAAACATAGAGTAGATTTTTTTTTCCAATTTTTATATGCTGGCAATGATAGGGGACATTATAAAACAGAGGTAAATGATGTAAAATAAAATCAGTACATAGTTTTAAAAATGTATCCTAGTATCTAGACACTTATCAGGCTGGAGGCTATCCCAAAGCAGCTGACACATTTTTGAAGTGCACAAAAATAAAATGACAAAAATGAATGCCAACACCCCCACCTCCCCACACACACATACACACACACACACACACACACACACACACACAGCTACACCCAAATTCCAAAATGTCTTTACATTTTTTAGATAGGAGAGTGACGAGAAGAGAAAACCAGTATGAGGTAATGATTATCAACAAAGTCACAATTGAATCAAAATATTTATAAATTTGTAAGATAAATAATTATCCAGTAAAATTCATGTACTTTTTACTGACATAGGAGGAAAAAGCCAATCACCTCTAGGAGCAAATATCCCAAAAACCACAGGCTTAACAGCTGTCCCAGTGTCTAATAAAATAAACAGCAGTAGCATGGTACTTAACCAAGACCAGTCAACAAAGGGTCACAGAAAACCCAGGATAAATGCTTTTGGATATAGAAGGACCCAAGGTATTGCCAGAAAGCTCACGAATAATAACTAAGACAGCATCATATACTTGTCAAATAAGTATTGATTATAGAAATTATATTTTAAGAGAAGAGTACAATTAAGTTATACATGATTTCAAAATTGCTGGTGAGGAAAGACCAAAAGAACAAAAAAAGTAAATATTCTACAAAATCAGAAAATTGCATTGCTATGTATTAGTCAGCAGGTTCTAGATAAATGTTTTAGGGTTACTACTGCTGAGATGAAACACCATTATAAAAGGATTTTTTTGGCGGAAAAAGAGCTTATTGGGTGTATGCTTCCAAATCACTATATATCACCATGTCACCAGAGGTAGTTAGAAGAGGAAAGCAAGCAGGCCAGGATCCTGGAGGTAGGACTTGATGCACAGGCCATGGAAGAGGGCTGCTTACCTCATTGGCTGGTTCCTCATCCCTTGCACAGCTTGTTTTCCTGTATTCTATAAAATGCCCCAACTCCAGCCCAGAGCTGACCCCAGTCACAATGGGCTTGGCTTTCTCACATCGATGATTGTTTAAGAAAATGATCTGCTCATAGCCCATTCTTTTTTTTTTTTTTTTATTATATAATTTTTTATTCGATATATTTTTTATTTACATTTCAAATGATTTCCCCTTTTCTAGACCCCCACTCCCCGAAAGTCCCATCAGCCCCCTTCCCTCCCCCTGTTCTCCCACCCACCCCTTCCCACTTCCCTGTTCTGGTTTTGCCCTATACTGCTTCACTTTTTATGGAAATGTTTTCTCAACTGTGGCTGCCCCTCCTCCCTGACGACCTTAGCTTGTGTCAATTTGCCATAAAACTACTCAGCACAGGTAAATGTTATGTTGTAAAAAAAAAAATGGCTGTCAAAGCAGATCTAAAAGAAAAACAATTATTTAGGTTGTGCCATTTGTTTTATTTTAATCATTTGTCTCTGTATCTACATTTCTTTCTTGGTGTTAACTATCACAATCTCAACTTCTCTGGAGAAGTTAGTTGTATGCCCTTGAAAACAATATCAGCTCTATCTTCCTTGACAACACACTGAAAGTATTCCTCAGAGAATGATAACAAGGTAGATGAGACACTGTAGCATTTCAAGGCAAGGGTTATAAAGCCTGAGGATGTGGGTTTGATCTCATAGACAAGCATGAGGGAAGAGGAAAACAGTTCTACAAGCTGATCTATGACCTTCATAGGAATGCTGTGACACGTTGTACATGGGAGTGGACACCATACACACACACACACACATACACACACACACACACGATGTTAAGAAACAAAAAAAGAAGTAGTAGCAATCATGATTTAATATGAAAGAACCTAAATAATTTAATAGAATATTTAAAACACATTTTTTTCAATCATATGCTACACGCTCACTTGCATTACAATGTCTCTTTCCTTTGGGCATTTTTGTTGTAGCTATCAATAATCTACACTTGGCTATCACTTTCCTAAGCCCAAGATAAATATGTTATGGACTCAGCATTGGATATATTGACATTTAATTTTTTTTTAATGATACATTTGGAAACATTATGAAAGGCACATTCCTTAACTAAGTACCAAACACATTTCCTTCTTTTTTTCCCCGTTCAATATTATTCTGTGCAGAGACTAATAGATTTTTGGTATATAAGTTGGTGAAACTTCTTCATTTCAAAAGACTATTCTTCAAAAGTATGATGTGTTTAAAAGGGGTTTTTCAAGTATGTATGTTACCAATTTCATTTTAGCAGAAGAAGTATGTACATTACCAGTTGTCTTGTTGAAGACAGGCTTTCATATTCAGATTTAACAATATTTCTAATCACGATATTAAGGTATTTTGAGGTTTCCCAACATTCCAATCTATTCTGGCTATGGCTTTGGAGGTCATTGGCTTTCAATCTTTCTCTGGCCAGCATATCATAGCAGAAATGCATTTTGGAGCAGGGATATTCATCTCACAGCCAGGAAGATAAAGGAAAAGTAACATGGCCTTTAGCCCCTTAAGAGAATGATCCCTTTGCCCCAGGGACAAATGAGCTCCCTTCAAGAACATTTTACTGAACTACATGTATGAGTTGGTTCTTCTTCCAGGAAATTGACCAAAATGGTTTTATAAACTATCTTCTAAACAATGTGTTATTTTGCATGATAAACTTTGTTCTCAGACTCACCGAGAACTTTGTCCCATGACCTTCTTCAAAGAGACAACTAATGACATTTTATTGCAGATGGATAGCAAATGCTATAATATGATACTTAAAAAGCTATTTCTCATTAACTACAATGACATAATTGTCCTTAAGTAAGTAAAAGTGGTCTTCAATAGCAACAAAAACAACAGAAAACCCACATGCATGTGGAAATTGAACAATATTCTACTCAATGATACCTTGGTCAAGGAAGAAATAAAGAAAGAAATTAAAGACTTTTTAGAACACAATGAAAATGAAGACACAACATACCCAATTCTATGGGACACAATAAAAGCAGTGTTAAGAGGAAAACTCATAGCCCTGAGTGCCTCCAAAAAGAAAATGGAGAGAGCATACATTACCAGCATAATGACACACCTGAAAGCCCTGAACAAAAAGAAGCTATTTCACCCAGGAGGAGTAGAAGGCAGGAAATCATCAAACACAGGGCTGACATCAATCAAGTAGAAACAAAGAGAACCATACAAAGAAGCAACAAAACCAGGAGCTGGTTCTTTGAGAAAATCAACAAGATAGATAAACCCTTAGCCAGACTGACCAAAGGGCACAAAGAAAGTATCCAAATTAACAAACTTAGAAATGAAAAGGGAGATATAACAACGGAAACTGAGGAAATCCAAAAAAATAACCAGATTCTACTACAAGAGCCTGTACTCAACACAACTAGAGAATCTGGAGGAAATGGACAATTTCCTTGACAGATACCAAATACCAAAATTAAATCAGGACCAAATAGATCATCTAAACAGTCCCATAATGCCTAAAGAAATAGAAGGAGTCATAGAAAGACTTCCAACCAAAAAAAGCACAGGACCAGATGGTTTCAGTGCAGAATTCTATCAGACCTTCAAAGAAGAGTTAACACCAATACTCTTCAAACTATTCCACAAAATAGAAACAGAAGAAACACTACCCAATTCCTTCTACGAAGCCACAATTACGCTGATACCAAAACCACATAAAGATCCAACAAAGAAAGAGAACTTCAGACCAATTTCCCTTATGAACATCGATGCAAAAATACGCAATAAAATTCTCGCCAACCAAATCCAAGAACACATCAAAACGATCATCCACCATGATCAAGTAGGCTTTATCCCGGGAATGCAGGGTTGGTTCAATATACGGAACTCCATCAATGCAATCCACTACATAAACAAACTCAAAGAAAAAAACCACATGGTCATTTCATTGGATGCTGAAAAAGCATTTGACAAAATTCAGCATCCTTTCATGCTTAAAGTCTTGGAGAGAACAGGAATTCAAGGCCCATACCTAAACATAGTAAAAGCAATATACAGCAAACCGGTAGCCAGCATCAAACTCAATGGAGAGAAACTTGAAGCAATCCCACTAAAATCAGGGACTAGACAGGGCTGCCCACTTTCTCCTTATCTTTTCAATATTGTACTTGAGGTACTAGCTTGGGCAATTCGACATCATAAGGAGGTCAAAGGGATACAAATTGGAAAGGAAGAAGTCAAACTTTCATTATTTGCAGATGACATGATAGTCTACCTAAGTGACCCAAAAAACTCCACTAGAGAACTCCTACAGCTGATAAACAACTTCAGCAAAGTGGCAGGGAATAAAATCAACTCAGGCAAATCAGTCGCCTTCCTATACTCAAAGGATAAGCAGGCTGAGAAAGAAATTAGGGAAATGACCCCCTTCACAATAGACACAAACAGCATAAAGTATCTTGGTGTGACTCTTACAAAACATGTGAAAGATCTGTATGACAAGAACTTCAAGACTCTGAAGAAGGAAATGGAAGCAGACCTAAAAAAAATGGGAAAACCTCCCATGCTCATGGATCAGTAGAATCAATATAGTTAAAATGGCCATTTTGCCAAAAGCAATATACAGATTCAATGCAATACCCATCAAAATCCCAACTCAATTCTTCACAGAGTTAGTAAGAGCAATTATCAAATTCATCTGGAATAACAAAAAACCCAGGATAGCTAAAACTATTCTCAGCAACAAAAGAAAGTCTGGGGGAATCAGTATCCCTGACCTCAAGCAATACTACAGAGCAATAGTGTTAAAAACTGCATGGTATTGGTACAGTGACAGGCAGGAGGATCAATGGAACAGGATTGAAGATCCAGAAATGAACCCACACACCTATGGCCACTTGATCCTCGACAAAGAGGCTGAAAACATCCAATGGAAAAAAGATAGCCTTTTCAACAAATGGTGCTGGTTCAACTGGAGGTCAGCATGCAGAAGAATGCGAATTGATCCATCCTTGTCTCCTTGTACTAAGCTCAAATCCAAATGAATCAAGGACCTCCACATAAAGCCAGACACTCTGAAGCTAATAGAAAAGAAACTGGGGAAGACCCTTGAGGACATCGGTACGGGGAGAAAATTTCTGAACAGAACACCAATAGCATATGCTCTAAGATCAAGAATTGACAAATGGGACCTCATAAAATTACAAAGTTTCTGTAAAGCAAAGGATACCATCGAATGGACAAATCGGCAACCAACAAATTGGGAAAAGATCTTCACCAATCCTACATCAGATAGAGGGCTAATATCCAATATATATAAAGAACTCAAGAAGTTAGACTCCAGAAAACCACACAACCCTATTAAAAATGGGGTACAGAGTTAAACAAAGAATTCTCACCTGAAGAACTTTGGATGGCGGAGAAGCATCTTAAAAAATGCTCAACTTCATTAGTCATTAGGGAAATGCAAATCAAAACAACCCCGAGATTTCACCTTACACCAGTCAGAATGGCTAAGATTAAAATTTCAGGAGACAGCAGGTGTTGGAGAGGGTGTGGAGAAAGAGGAACACTCCTCCACTGCTGGTGGGGTTGCAAATTGGTACAACCACTCTGGAAATCCATCTGGCGGTTCCTCCGAAAACTGGGCACCTCACTTCCAGAAGATCCTGCAATCCCACTCCTGGGCATATACCCAAAGGATTCCCCACCATGTAATAAGGATACATGCTCTACTATGTTCATAGCAGCCCTATTTATAATTGCCAGATGCTGGAAAGAACCCAGGTATCCCTCAACAGAAGAATGGATGCAAAAAATGTGGTATATCTACACAATGGAGTACTATTCAGCCATTAGAAACAATGAATTCATGAAATTCTTAGGCAAATGGATGGAGCTAGAGAACATCATACTAAGTGAGGTAACCCTCACTCAAAAGGTGAATCATGGTATGCACTCACTAATAAGTGGATATTAACCTAGAAAACTGGAATACCCAAAACATAATCCACACATCAAATGAGGTACAAGAAGAAAGGAAGAGTGGCTCCCTGTTCTGGAAAGACTCAGTGAAGCAATATTCGGCACAACCAGAAATGGGAAGTGGGAAGGTGTGGTTGAGAGGACAGGGGGAGAGAAGAGGCCTTGCTGGAATTTCGGGGAGTGGGGGGCTAGAAAAGGGGAAATCATTTGAAATGTAAATAAAAAATATATCGAATAAAAAAAAAGTAATGAAGGTTTTAGATGTGTAACTAGGTCCTCTGTTTTATACTATTAGTCTGTTTTATTAATACCCTATATGTTATGTCTCCTAATTATTTGCACTTTAGAACTATTCTATTTTGTCTTAAATATGCTTTACCTTATATTTTTAAGAGATGCTGGCTTCATTGAACTTCTCTACAAAATTTACAATAAACTTTTTCTCATCAAGTGTAAGAAAAGTGAAATTTAGTCAGTGCAATACTGCATTTTGTTTCTTTTAAGTAAAATGTGATTACATCATTTTCACTATCTCCTTTGCTCTATCCAATGATTTCTCCTTCTAAATTCCCACATGTTCTCTCTACCTTTCAGACTGATGGCTTCTATTGCTTTAATTTTTTGCATATTTTACTACTGCATGTATGCATATGGTTTTGAGGCTCTTTGGTGCTGGAAAACCATTCGGTTCTCATCTCTGAAAAAGACTAATTCTCCCTTTCCAGGTAGGCATTAGTTTCCTACCAATGTTATCTAGGGGCAGGGCCTTGTGAGATTCCCTCCTGCCATTGACGTATATCTATTGCTTCTATCCTTGTTTAGCTCTTGTTTATACAGCCAAATGTTCAGATTTCATGGATTCCTGTTTCTGTTATTTCTAAAGAAAAATTGATATATAAACAATGTTCATTTCTTAATTTCTATTAAAATGCTTTATCTGTAGAAAACAATCATGTCATGCAATATAGTATAAGGGCATATTTTGAGAAATAATATATATTTTAATAGACTGGTTCTGTGGTTTGAATTCATTCTTTTCTCATAATAATACTTAGTTCAGCCACTGAGGTGAAATAATTATAATTTTTCTAATTCTAAGATGTTTGCTGTTAAAATTTGATTTTTGGTGTTACCCTTGGTCTGGGTGCTACCTAGTCTCTTGTTCATGATTTAACAAGCAATGTCAGCTATGGCATTGTTGTGGTTTTGTTCATTGCTATTCTTGATAATTAACTTGAGCTTTAGAATGGTTATGTAAACAAGTTTGAGCCTGTCTTTAAGGATGACCTAGGTAAGGTTATTTTACTTGAAAAGATATGACTCACCCTTAATGTGTGTTGGTGACACTAATGTACATGCACTGGCTCTGAGAAGTAAACTGAGCACAGCATTCTCCTACCAGGGCATGGATGTGATATGACTAATGCCCTAGATTCCTCCTCCCAGGACTTCATTCTAGGAAAACCTAAACACCCAAACTGAGTTTGTGCTGAAATAGCTTTACATTTTTATTTCTGCCAAAATTAACTCTTCCCCTTTTGAATCACTATTTTGTGCTTGTTTCGCAAGATGTAAAATAAAAACTATATGATATATATATATATATATCATCGTGTGTGTTTGTACCATTTCAAATCACTAGACATACCAGATTAGGGACAACTTTGCTGTGTTTGGCCACATTTAATTTTTATGTCTACATTTATTTTTAAATATATAAAGCAAAGTCACATCTTGAAGTAGCATGGGTTTTCATTGTACTGATGGAATGTGTTCTGTCTGTGCCAACACACCTTCTATGTTGAATAATTAAAGTAGACTCAACCTTATAGTATGCACATGTCTATGTGTACACGTTTCTATCTTTATACATATAAATGTATAGAAATATTCACCACAATGAAAAATTTCAAGACATGTTTAGCACTCTACTTTTGTTCTTTTTAATTATTGATTTATTTATTTTTATTTTCTCTATTCTTTGTTTACATTCCAAATGATTTCCCCTTTCCCAGTTCCCCACTCCCAATATGTCCCATAAGCCTTCTCTCCACACATTCTCCAATCACATCCCTACTTTTTCTCTGTCCGGATACTCACCTACAATGCTAGATCAAGCCTTTCCAGGATCAGAACCCTCTCCTTACTTCTTCATGGAAGTCATTTGTTATGCTAATTGTGCCTTGGGTATTCAGAGCTTCTGGGCTAATTAATATCCACTTATCAGAGATTGCATTCCATTTG
Source organism: Apodemus sylvaticus (assembly GCF_947179515.1). Taxonomy (NCBI): domain Eukaryota; kingdom Metazoa; phylum Chordata; class Mammalia; order Rodentia; family Muridae; genus Apodemus; species Apodemus sylvaticus. The sequence continues at coordinate 44,003,544 of NC_067474.1, read as the reverse complement.
TATTGTTTTGTGATTGGGTTACCTCACTTTGGATGATATTTTCCAGTTCCGACCATTTGCCTAAAAAATTCATGAATTAATTGTTTTTAATTGCTGAGTAGTATTCCATTGTGTGAATATACCACATTTTCTGTATCCATTTCTCCACTGAAGGACATCTGGGTTCTTTCCAACTTCTGACTATTATAAATAAGGCTGTTATAAACATAATGGAGCATGTGTCCTTATTGCATGCCGGAGAATCCTTTGGGTATATGCCCAGGAGAGGTATAGCAGGGTCCTCTGGAAGTGTCGTGCCCAGTTTTCTGAGGAACCGACAGACTGATTTCCATAGTGGTTGTACCATCTTACAGTCCCACCAGCAGTGGAGGAGTGTTCCTCTCTCTCCACATCCTTGCCAAACCTGCTGTCTCCTGATTTTTAACCTTAGCCATTCTGACTGGTGTGAGGTAAAAATCTCAGGGTTGCTTCGATTTGCATTTCCCTAATGACTAATGATGTTCAGCATTTCTTAAGGTGCTTCTTGGCCATCAGAATTTCTTCAGGTGAAAATTCGTTGTTTAGATCTGCACTCCATTTTTAATAGGGTTATTTGGGTTTATTTTGGGTCTAACTTCTTGAGTTCTTTGGATATATTGGATATTAGCCCTCTATCAGATGTAGGGTTGGTGAAGATCTTTTCTCAACTTGTTGGTTGCTATTTTGTCCTTTTGACAGTGGCCTTTGCTTAACAGAAACTTTGTAATTTTATGAGGTCCCATTTGTCAATTCTTGATCTTAGAGCATAAGCTATTGGTGTTCTGTTCAGGAACTTTTCCCCCATGCCCATGCCCTCAAGGGTTTTCCCCAGTTTCTTTTCTATTAGGTTCAGTGTGACTGGTTTTACATGGAAGTCCTTGATCCACTTGGAATTGAGCTTAGTACAAAGAGATAAGAATGGATCAATTCGAATTCTTCTGCATGCTGACCTCCAGTTGAACCAGCACCATTTGTTGAAAGGCTATCTTTTTTCCACTGGATGTTTTCCACTCCTTTGTCAAAGATCAAGTGGCCATTGGTGTGTGAATTTATATCTGGGTCTTCAATTCTATTCCATTGGTCCACTTGCCTGTCACTGTGCCAATACCATGCAGTTTATAACACTATTGCTCTGTAGTAATGTTTGAGGTCTGGGATACTGATTTCCCCAGAAGTTCTTTTACTGTTGAGAATAGTTTTAGTTATCCTGGGTTTTGTGTTATTCCAGATGAATTTGAGAATTGCTTTTTCTAACTCTGTGAAGAACTGAGTTGGGATTTTCATGGGGATTGCTTTGAATCGGTATATGGTTTTTGGCAAGATGGCCATTTTAACTATATTAATACTGCCAATCCACGAGCATGAAAGATTTTTCCATTTTCTGAGGTCTTCTTTGATTTCCTTCTTCAGAGACCTGAAGTTCTTGTCATATAGCTCTTTCACTTGTTTGGTTACAGTCACCCCAAGATACTTTATAATGTTTGTGGCTATTGTGAAGGGTGTCATTTCCCTAACTGCTTTCTCAGTCTGTTTATCCTTTTGGTATAGGAAGACTACTGATTTACTTGAGTAGATTTTATAACCAGCCATTTTGCTAAAGTTGTCTATCAGCTGTAGGAGTTCTCTGGTGGATTTTTTTGGATCACTTAAGTATACTATCATATCTGCAAATAGAGGTAATTTGACTTCTTCCTTTCCAAGTTGCATCCCTTTTACCTCCTTATGTTGTCTAATTGCTCTAGCTAGAACTTCAAGTACTATATTGAAAAGGTATGGATGGAGAGAAGGGGCAGCCTTGTCTAGTTCCTGATTTTAGTGGGATTGCTTCAAGTTAATCTCCATTTAGTTTGATGTTGGCTACTGGTTTGCTGTATATTGCTTTAACTTATGTTTAGGTAAGGGCCTTAAATTCCTGTTCTTTCCAAGACTTTTAGCATGAAAGGACGCTGAATTTTGTCAAATGCTTTTTCAGCATCTAATGAAATGATAATATGTTTTTTTTTTGAGTTCTTTTATATAGTGGATTTCATTGATGTATTTCCTTATATTGATCCATCCCTACATCCCTGGGACAAAGCCTACTTGATCATAGTGGATGATCGTTTTTGATGTGTTCTTGGATTTGGTTGGCAAGAATTTTATTCAGTATTTTTGAATTGAGATTCATAAAGGAAATTGGCCTGAAGTTCTCTTTCTTTGTTGGATCTTTGTGTGGTTTTGGTATCAGCGTAATTGTGGCTTCATAGAACGAGTTGGGTAGTGTTCCTTCTGTTTCTATTTTTTGGAATAGTTTGAAGAGTATGGTGTTAGGTCTTCTTTGAAGGTCTGATAGAATTCTCCACCGAAGCCATCTGGTCCTGTGCTTTTTTTGGTTGGGAGAATTTCTATGACCCCTTTTATTTCTTTAGGGGTTATGGGACTGTTTAGATGATCTATTTGATCCTGATTTAATTTTGGTGTTTGATATCTGTCAAGGAAATTGTCCATTTCCTCCAGATTCTCCAGTTGTGTTGAGTATAGGCTTTTGTAGTAGGAGCTGATGACTTTTTGAACTTCCTCAGTTTCTGTTGTGATATCTTCCTTTTCATTTCTAATTTTGTTAATCTGGATACTGTCTTTGTGCCTGTTGATTAGTTTGGCTAAGAGTTTATCTATCTTGTTGATTTTCTCAAAGAACCAACTCCTGGTTTTGTTGATTCTTTGTATGGTTCTCTTTGTTTCTGCTTGATTGATTTAAGCCCTTAGTTTGATGACTTCCTGTCTTCTACTCCTCCTGGGTGAATTAGCTTCTTTTTGTTCCCGGGTTTTCAGGTGTGTCATTAAGCTGCTAATGTATGTTCTCTCCATTTTTCTTCTTGGAGACACTCAGGGCTATGAATTTTCCTCTTAGCACTGCTTTCATTGTGTCCCATGGATTTGGGTATGTTGTGTCTTCATTTTCATTAAATTCTAAAAAATCTTTGATTTCTTTCTTTATTTCTTCCTTGACCAAGGTATCATTGAGTAGAGTATTGTTCAGTTTCCATGTGTATGTGGGCTTTCTGTTGTTTTTCTTGCTATTGAAGACCATTTTTACTCTATAATGATCTGATACAAGGTGTGGGACAATTTGATCTTCTTATATTTCTTGAGGTCTGTCTTGTGACCAATTATATCATCGATTTTGGAGAAGGTACCATGAGGTGCTGAGGAAAAGGTATATTCTTTTGCTTTAGGATGAAACGTTCTATATATATCTGTTAAATCTAAATGGTCCAAAGCTTCAGTTAGTATCACTGTGTCCCTGTTCAGTTTCTGTTTTTCTGATCGGTCCACTGAGGAAAGTACAGTGTTGAAGTCAACCACAAATATTGGGTTATGTGCAATGTGTGCTTTGAGCTTTAGGAAAGTTTCTTTTATGAATGAAGGTGCCCTTGCATTTGGAGCATAGATGTTCAGGATTGAGAGTTCTTCTTGGTGTATTTTTCCTTTGACCAGCAAGAAGTATCCTTCAGTGTCTCTTTTGATGACTTTAGGTTGAAAGTAAATTTTATCTGATATTAGAATGGTTACTCCAGCTTGTTTCCTGATACCATTGGCTTGTAAAATTGTCTTCCAGCCTTTTACTCTAAGGTAATGTTTGTCATTGACACTGAGTTTTGTTTCCTGTATGCAGCAAAATGGAGAGTCCTGTTTACATATCCAATCTGCTAGTCTATACCTTTTTATTGGGGAATTGAGCCCATTGATGTTAAGAGATATTAAGGAATAGTGATTATTATGTCCTGTCATTTTTGATGTTATTTTTTAAATTTGATTGGTTATCTTCTTTTGGGTTTGATAAGAGAAGGTTACTAACTTGCTTTTCCAGGGTGAAGTTTCCCTCCTTGTATTGGTGTTTTCCTCCTATTATCCTTTGTAGGGCTGGGTTTGTGGATAGATGATAGATATTGGGTAAACTTGGTTTTGTCATGGAATATCTTGGTTTCTCCATCTATGGTGATCGAGAGTTTTGCTGGGTATAGTAGTTTTGGCTGGCATTTTTGTTCCCTTAGAGTCTGCATGAGATCTGCACAGGATCTTCTAGCTTTCACAGTCTCTGGTGAGAAATCTGGTGTCATTCTGATAGGTCTTTATATGTTACTTGGTCTTTTTCTCTTACTGCCTTTAATATTCTTTCTTTGTTTAGTACATTTGGGGTTTTGATTATTATGTGACAGGAGGTAATGCTGTTCTGGTCCTGTCTGTTTTGAGTTCTGTAGGCTTCTTGTATATTCATGGGCATCTCTCTCTTTAGAGAAGTTTTCTTCCAGAATTTTATTAAAGATGTTTGCTGGCCCTTTAAGTTGTAAATCTTCACTATCATCTATGCCTATAATCCTTAAGTTTGGTCTTCTCATTGTGTTCTAGATTTCCTGGATGTTTTGGGTTTCAACCTTTTTGCATTTTGCATTTTCTTTAACTGTTGAGTCCATGGTTTCTATGGAATCTTCAGCATCTGAGATTCTTTCTTCTATCTCTTGTATTCTGTTGTTGATATTTGCATCTCTGTCCCCTGATTTCTTCCCAAGGCTTTCTATCTCCAAAGTTGTCTCCCTTTGAGTTTTCTTAGTTGTTTCTACTTCTGATTTTAGATCCTGGATGGTTTTGCTTAGCTCCTTCACTTGCTTGTTTGTGCTTTCCTCTAATTCTTTAAGAGATTTTTGTGTTTCTTCTTTCATGACCTCAGCCTGTTGACCAAAGTTCTCCTGTATTTCTTTAAGTGTTTTTTGTGTTTCCTCATTATTGGCTTTTGTATTCTCCTGGATTTCTTTCAATGATTTTTGTGTTTCCCTTGCAAGGGCTTCTAACTTTTGATCCATTTTCTCCTGAATTTCTTTAAGTATGTCCTTCATGTGTTCCTGTACCAGCATCATGACCAGTGATTTTAAATCCAAATCTTGTTTTACTGGTGTGATGGGGTATCCAGGACATGCTGGTAGAGGAGAATTGGGTTCAGATGTTGCCATATTGCCTTGATTTCTGTTAGTGACGTTCCTGCATTTGCCTTTTGCCATCTAGTTCTCACAGGTGTTAGTTGGTCTTGTCAGTGCTGGACTCACCAGTGCAAGCTTCCCCTTCCCAGGTGGCCTCTGGTGCACAGCTTACCTCCTGCACTGCCTGGAGACAGGGTGCTCTTGCCCAGGCTGTTCAGATCCCGAAGCAGACACCCAAAGGCTCCTGCTGGTGCCAGCTGGATTCACCGGAGCACACCGACTTCTCCCAGCTGGCTGCCCAGAAGCCCCTCCTGACTCTTGCAGGACCTGGAGAGGACCTCGGTGTTGCCACCCACACTGATCTGGATCCGGAAGCAGAGAGAGTTGAGCTGAGGGCTCCAGCCAGAGGCCTCAGGACTGGGACCCAAGCTCTGGGCTGCAGGACCATGCCGTGCTGCGAGCTCCCAGACTGCCTCTTGGTGCACACCGGGTCTCCTGCACTTCCTGGAGACCGAACACTGTGACCCTGGTCGTTCAGATCCCAAAGCAGGCACAAAAAGGCTCCCGCTGGGGCCCGTTGGATTCACCGTAGCACAACGACTTCTCCCCACTGGCCTGCCTATGTGTTCTTGGGTGCCCTTGCAGCTCTAGTGTGCTTTGCCCCAGATTGTGTCTGTGAACCAGATGGAGCCCGTGTGCACCCCCAGGGAGCACAGACGGTGTATGCTGCTGGGACCTCACCTCCATGCTGATCACTCTGCTGGGCAGCTGATCCCCCAACCGGGCTGGCGCACACAAGGTTAGCCTGGCCGCCCAGGCCCTGGGTCCAAGCAGAAGCCTGGGAGGCCAAGGTTCGAGCAAAGTTCCCCTTGGGCTATGACTGTCAACGGGGTCCGCCAGGTGACCAGGATGGCGGGGGTGCACGCTCGCGCTCCCCGAAAGCGCCGGGAGAGTCTGCTGGGCTAACAACCTCCTGGGCGGGTTGACACACAGATGGCCCACCAAGCCGCCCAGTTCTTGGGGTCAGTCCAGGGCCTTTTGGGGCCTAGACCCCTGCTTTGTTAGCCTCAGGCTATGCTTGTTAGCTGTCTCTGCCCTCTCGAGCACTCTGGGTCCTGTAGGCAAAATGGCGGTGCACATGCCAGCCAGGGCAAAAAAACCTCCTGACTGGTTTGGCAACCCTATTCCCCCCCCCCCCCCCGAACAGCCCAGGGCCTGGGTGCAGGCCAACGCTCGTCGGGCTCAGACCCCCGTGATGTTGGCCTCGGGTTATGTTTGTGTACCTCAGTCTGTCTGATCTCTCTGGAGTCCGAAACCAAGATGGAGGTGAGCCTCTCCTGACTGGCGGGAGGCCAAGTTCTGAAGTGGCTTCTGTGCAGCAAAAGTCACCGCAAATCCGCAGCTGCTTGCAGCCCGGCTGGCCAGAGAAGGTCAGTGGTCGTGGGTGCTGGGCCTAACTGGACCCTGTGTCGCCTTGGTTCCACCGCTGATGGCCCTTCAGCTGGACCAGCCACTGCTGCACTCCTGTAATTCTTTAAGAGATTTTTGTGTTTCCTCTTTCATGACCTCAGCCTGTTAACCAAACTTCTCCTGTATTTCTTTAAATGATTTTTGTGTTTCCTCCTTATTGGCTTCTATCTTTTGACCCCCGTATTCTCCTGAATTTCTTTCAATGATTTTTGTGTTTCCCTTGTAAGGGCTTCTAACTTTTAATCCATTTTCTCCTGAATTTCTTTAAGAGATTTATTTATGTCCTATCATGCGTTCCTGTAACAGCATCATAACCAGTGATTTTAAATCCAAATCTTGTTTTTCTGGTGTGTTGGGGTAGCCAAGACAAGCTGTTAATGGAGAATTGGGTACAGATGCTCCCATATTGCCTTGATTTCTGTTAGCAATGTTCCTACATTTGCCTTTTGCCATCTAGTTCTCACTGGTGTTTGTTGGTCTTGCTATCAATGCCAGACTCACCATTGCAAGCTGCCTCTTCCTAGCTGGCCTCCAGGTGCACAGCTTGCTTCTTGTACTGCCTGGAGACGGGGTGCCGTGGCCCATGCTATTCCCGATCTACAGGAGGAAACCAGAAGACTCCTGCCAGAGGCCTCTGGACTGGATCCTCTGCTTTGCAGGGCCAGACTCACCAGTGCATGCTGTCTCCTCCTAGCTGGCCTCTGGGTGCCCAGCTGGCCTCCTGCACTGCCTGGAGAAGGGGCATTGTAGCCCACGCTGTTCCAGATCCAGAGGCGGAGACCGGAATGCTTCTGCTAGAGGCCTCTGGACTGGATCCTCTGATCTGCAGGCCTGGACTTACCAGTGCATGCTGCCTCCTCCCAACCCTCCTCCAGGGACACAGCTGGCCTCTTGCACTGCCTGGAGATGGGGTGCTGTCTTAACTATTTATTTTAAACTTCAGATTGTAATCCCTTCCCAGTCGATTCTCTGACTGTTCTACATCCCGCACCTCCCCTAGCTGCTGTCTCGACTTGGATATCCCAACTCCTCGAACCCCCACCTCACCAGACCTCTCTAGTCTCTGGGGCCTCCAGTCTTTTGACAGATATCTGTATCTTCTCTGACTGAACCCAGACCTGGCAGTCCTCTGCTGCATATATGTCGGGGGCCTCGTATCAGTTGGTGTATGCTGCCTGGTTGGTGGTCCAGTATTGAGAGATCTCTGGGGTCCAAATTAATTGAGACTGCTGGACCTCCAACAGGGTCACCCCCCTGCTCAGCTTCTTCCAGCCTTTTCCTAATTCAACCACAGTGGTCAGCAGCTTCTGTCCACTGATTGGGTGCAAATACCTGCATCTGACTCTTTCAGCTGCTTTTTGGGTCTTTTGGAGGGCATACATGATAGCTTCCTTTTATAATTATTTATTTCTTTTTTCTTGGATATTTTCTTTATTTATATTTTAACCCTTTCTAGATCTCCCCTTCATAAACCTCCTATCTGATCCCTGTTCCCCCTACCTCTATGATGGTACTCACCCAACCACCCACCCATTCCTGTCCTCCTGACCTGGAATTCCCTTACACTGGGGCATCAAGTGCCCTCAGGCCCAAGGGTCCCTCCTCCCACTGATGTCCAACAAGGCCAGTCTCTGCCACATATACAGCCAGAGCCATGAGTCTCTCCATGTGTACACTTTGGTCGGTGGTCCAGTCCCAGGGAGCTCTGGGGGGTCTGGTGGGTTGACACTATTGCTCCCTCTTTGGGGCTGCAAATACCCTCAGCTCCTTCAGTCCCTTCTCCAGCTGCTCCATCAGGGACCCTGTGCTCAGTCCAATGATTGTCTGTGACCATCTGCCTCTGTATTTGTCAGGCTCTGGAAAAGTCTCTCAGAAGACAGCTATATCAGGCTCCTGTCATCAAGCACTTCCCTACATCCAAAACATCTTCTGACTTTGGCGACTGTATATGGGATGAATCTCCAGGTGGGGCAGTCTCTAGATGGCCTTTCCTAAGTCCCTTTATGTGAGTGCTCCATAGACTCAGTAATAGTGTCAGACTTTGGGGCCTCCCCTTGAGCTGGATCCCACTTTGTGCCTGTCACTGGACATTGTTTTCCTCAGGATCCTCTCCATTTCATCCCTGCAGTTCTTTCAGACAGCAACAATTATGGGTCAGAGTTTTGACTGTGGGATGGCAATCCATCCCTCACTTGATACCCTGACTTTGTGCTGGAAAGCTCTACAAGTTCCCTCTGTCCATTGTTGGGCATCCTGTCTATGGTCCCTCCTTTTGATTCCTGAGAGTCTCTCACCTCCATTTCCCAAGTCTCTGGTACATTCTGGAGGGTCCCCCCGCACCCAACCTCCCACCTCCCGGGGTTACCTGTTTTCATTCTTTCTGCTGGCCCTCAGAGCTTCAGTCCTTCCCACGCCCAGGCCCCCACCCTTGCCTAAAACCACAGGTTCTCCTCTCCCCACCACCTGCCCCATCCACTTTCTCTTTCAGGTCCCTCCCTCACCTCTTGTGATTATTTTATTTACCCTTTCAAGTGGGACAGAAGTATCCTCACTTAGGCCCATCAGCTTGTTGACCTTCCCAGATATCCCACAACAGAAAAATGGATACAGAAAATATGGTTCATTGCACAGTGGAATACTACTAAGCCATCAGTAATCAGGACATTCTGAGTTTTACAAGCAAATGGATGTAACAAAAAACGATCATCCTGAGTGAGGTAATTCAGACCTAACAATACATGCATTGTATGTACTCATTAATAAGTGGATATTAATCAAAAATAAAAAAGTACAGAATACCTAGGATACAGTCTACACAACTCAAAATTTGCATGATTTTGACAAAAGGTATATATATCTTCTTGAAAAAAATGGAGTAGCATTTACTCAATATTTCTCACAATTTATAAGTCTAAAGTATAGGAACATAGTGAAACATAATATTTTAATTTTATCTAAAATTTTCTAGGTTTAATAAATATAAAAACTGCTGTTTTAAATGTCACTGGGAAAGACGGCTTTCGGTCTTTTATGTATTGTACTGCAACAATTTATATTTCTAGTTCGTTTCTCCAATACATTAATATGGCCTAACTTGATGTCAAGATGTAGCCGCCAGCAGCTACATGTAAACCGGGTTACCTGTTGAGAGAATTTTGGGGTCATAGGGAAGAGCGGCGAAAAGAAAGTACGGCTAAGTCAATGTTCACTGATCAAAGCCGTAAACTTTAATGGCGCCAGACCTTATAACAGTTCGGGCAAACCCTCCCCCCAGACTCCAGGCTGAGTTCCGGTGGAAGTTGTCTAGCTTCTCTTGGAGGTCTTCGTCTTGACTGCTCCGGCAGCTGGGTGGGTCACCTGTTTAATTCAGGAATCCCTATACCAGGAAGAACAATGAACTTAACCTTTACTACGTGCACTCCACCCTAGGTGGAGCAGGATCCTGGCTAACTGGGAAAAGTTAACCTTGACCAAAGTCAAACTCTGACCAAGTGCAAGACTGCCCCAATATGGCTCTGTACATGTCCTCCCTTTTTTTATTAATTTGAACACGAGGAGGTAGAAAACAAGTGGATAAATATCCTTCATAAGAAGGCGGGCCTTAACCAGGAGGGGAAGCATTGACCGTAATTCCTCTTAAATATTGTATAACGTCTTTTTCAGAGGAGGGGTAATAGGCTCCCTTATTATTTTAAGGACAGCCTCTCGACGTTAACCCCTATGCAATTAGGTGTACTTCCTGGGGACTCAGAAGCAGAAATTCACCTCCCCATGCAGTGCTTTGCCTCGCACGTCTCGCTGGTACCCATGTTTGTTCAAAAACAAACACACATAGATCTGAGTTCTATGTGGCTCCCTCTTTGGAGATCCACTTGTGTAAGTTTTGAAGCCAGGGGGGTCTGCAAGTGTCTTTAACAGACATGTAATCTCTCCATCCAGGTGAACCTGGGTGGAGACAGCCAGTCTGCTTAACAGACAAGGTCAAGAGTTAAAGGTGGAATAGGATTAACTTGTCCCAGAAGTATCCAATTCAGTTGTAAATTAACAACTTTAAGGACCCAAGGCTTGGCCTCTGAGGTGGGAGAGGTAGCCTTGTGAATCAAGAATTAAGCTGTTACTTCTCAGGAAAAGTGGAGACTATATGTTAAATTAACACAGCTGGCTGAAGATTGTTAGCCATCTTCAAAATTGGAATCTTCAATATTGGAATTATTTCTAGACCAGTCTATGGTTGAGTCAGCTGAGCACAATAAGGAGAAGAGTCATTTTAACTCTTCTTAATTAATTTTTCCTAAGCTAGCATAACAGTCTCCATGTTCTGTCCCACAAAGTCTAAAAGCTTGAAGCTAGGCAATTTATCTAACCTGGGACATTTAACAATTGAGGTAAGTCAAGAACATATACCCAATATAGCTCTTATGTTACCATGGTCTGGGCATTCAGCAAGCACAGTCAGCATATCTTCTGCAGCATTCTGTGGAAAAAACAGAGGACATGCCTTCTCCCCCAATATTAAATCAGGATCATGGCATATGTTAGTAAGTGAATTCCTTCATTTCACCTAGACATCAATATGTCTAATTACAAGATGTCATATACATTTAGCAAGGAGTTTCTTGGCATCCAATTTTAAAATTTTAAAATTTTCTTAAAAACATGTAAGCATAATTTAAATTATATGCACAGGGACACAATTTCCCCTCTCTTCTTTCTTCCAAGAAGATATTGTTTTATTAATTTAAGTTGGAACACAAAGTATAAACCATAACATAGGCAATAACTATGTAATTATATAAAATATAGTTGCTTTTTCCGTTAGAGCAGTTGCAACTAGACAGCCTAAAAATGAATCATTAGTCACATGTACATATTTTTTTTAATCTTTTAAATTAGAAATATGAATATCATTTATCTGTAATAACTAAGTCCTCTAGGATTTACACCATTACGTGGTAGAGGTAGAAATTGAGGACATCAAGAACAAATCTTTATAATTTGATGTGCACAAAATATAAAATTATTTCAAATACCTAAAGGACAGTCATTTAGAGAATATATCCTTTGTTCTTAGAAATTTGAATCACATTTGTATAAACTGTAGAAATTAAGAATTAGCAGTATTAAAAATGGACCAATTTTAAGCAATTATAAACCATGAGCTATGTATATCTACTATTATTAAAAGCTTGACCTTTAACATCTTAAAAATAGCTGCTATAGCACCCAATTCAGGTATCTGTGTTGAAGCAGGGAGAAACTTAAAGGAATAAACATGTGATCTGATAGTACAAATTATCTTTTGGATAACAATTATTAATTTTGCCTAAAAATGCTTACCATGTAATAGACCAACCATTAATAATAAATTTGATTGTTGCTTGAAGCAAGGAACAAACGTTTCCTACCTTGAAAACAGAGGTTTAAGACCTTCTGTGGCAAGCTTAAAATGAGGTAAATAAGATAAAGCCAATTAATATATCTTAACAACCTTTGAAAATCATTTACCTAAAAATTCTAAAAGTCTATAGGAGCAAGGGCCTGTAACAAACATTCTATGAACATTATACACTGAAAATTTTAAGATCTTAACTTCTAGTATTGAAACAGAGACAAAACACTTTTTCTCACAAGACATAAGGCGGTTAGCCATTCCCTGAGGCAAAACTTTCTAATGAAATTGTTTTGTTGTCTCTTTAAAATTAGAAGCAAATGCTTTTATAATTATCAGAATGTAAAGCAAAAAACCAACCCTTTAAATTTACAATAATTTTATAGGGAGTAGACAGGCCAAATGTTAATGCTTTTATAGCCTCCTTGACCTTTCATAGATTTGAACTGCATTTTAACCCACACCTGGATAAGTCAAAAACTTTTTTTTTTTTTTTTTTTTTTTTTAAGCCAAACACTCCCTAGGTGGGGCCTGTAAGGCAGAAACAATTTCTCAAGCTTCCTCACTAGCTTCCCCTGAGGCAGCTCTAAGCTTTGCATTAACTCAAATGTAAAAATTCTGCCCTAGGATCCACCCTGAGTCCTTGGCAAGAACATTGTAAGAGATTACTGGAAAGTAAATATCTTCTAATCTGAGCCTTTTATCTAAGACCAGACCCAAACCTACAAGGACAATTTAAGGATTAAACAAAAGAAACCTGTAATTCCATGGTCAAAGGAACCTACTTGATATCAAATACATTTCCACTGAGATCTCCTTTTTAATCTTGGAGACAGCTGTATCACTCTTAAAATTATCTTAATTACAAGATGTTAAGAATTATGAGCCTGCAAACTGAAAACTGCAGCCAATGACACACTGATTTTTATTGTAACTCAATGTTTTCTTGCAATATTAGAGCACAATTGCAATTTTGGAAGCAAATCCCAATTTTAAACAATCTATTTTCTTTAAAATCAATGGCAAACACATTTTTACAGCACAAGGTTTGTCTGCCAGTGTAACTTATTAAAGAGACATTATTTTAAATCTTAAAATCCAATCTCCAGGCCAAGATTCACACAAAACACCATGCCAATTTAGGAGCGTCTTAAAGGCCTGTATTTCCTGGATTGCGTCATGCCATGTGGTGTTCAAAATGGCGACTACCCTAAACTACCAGCCTTAATCGTCATGCCACGTGTTCAAAATGGCGACTACCCTAAACTACCAGCCTTAACCATCATGCCACGTGTTCAAAATGGCGACTACCCTAAACTACCAGCCTTAACCTGACTTTTGTTAATAACATTATACCTTTTAAATCATGTGCAGTGACTTAAGCCAATACTCTATAGTCAAGACATGCAAAATATACCTTTAAATCCAATTATAAACAAGAACAAAGCATGAGTGGCGTTAGGCCACGTGTAGTTAGTTAAGATGGCTCTAACACTGAATTACCAGTTTTAAACTAACCTTTTCTTAATAACACTATACCTTTTACATAATAACCAATTAATTTATAACTCTTTAGTCAAGAAATGTAAAGCCTTATATCATTAAAACCAATTAAAAACAAGTATAAAGCGACTACATGAATTTCACAAGCCAAACCAAAGTCTTCCCAAATCTTGAGGTTTCTGGGCTTTAAGAGCGGCTTTTTCCCCAGCCATGCTTGCCTCTTGGGTGAGTGAGCTACGCTGCTGCAGCGTGGCTTTGAATCAATCCCCACACAAACTGTGGCTAGCTCAAAAGGTTAGGTACCTACAACCAGCAGATGTAATCTTTACCAATTTTTCTTTTTAACATGAAACAGTCATTCACACAAAGATACAGAGAGGACATAAACATACACATAGACAGTCGGTGCACCGGGACAAACACGGAAAGATACACAGAAAGTTAAGCGTGCTTGTTAAGCAATTGCATCCATTTTCCTCTTTAAACAGCTCTTAGAAGCTGTGGACATATGCCTATTTTTAAAAACCCCTTTCTTTTCGCCGAAATCAGCTCTTACGAGCTTTGGGCAAATGCCTACCAAATTCCTTCCCCATATTTCCCTATCTTATCAACCCAAGCAGTCCTGCGCTGGGTCCACGCAGTATGCTTGAAAAACTGTATCCATTCCTGCACTCACAACCATAGACACGAATTCACTAGCGCTAGTTTTGCCCTCTATGTTGCTTACCGTGCGGACACCATTAATTTTCACCTTTTCCACGAAGCTTCGCTGGATAGGGCTACCTCAAGAAATTCTCTCGTGCCAGGTCTTCCCACGTTCAGGCGCCACTATGTAGCCGCCAGCAGCTACATGTAAACCGGGTTACCTGTTGAGAGAATTTTGGGGTCATAGGGAAGAGCGGCGAAAAGAAAGTACGGCTAAGTCAATGTTCACTGATCAAAGCCGTAAACTTTAATGGCGCCAGACCTTATAACAGTTCGGGCAAACCCTCCCCCCAGACTCCAGGCTGAGTTCCGGTGGAAGTTGTCTAGCTTCTCTTGGAGGTCTTCGTCTTGACTGCTCCGGCAGCTGGGTGGGTCACCTGTTTAATTCAGGAATCCCTATACCAGGAAGAACAATGAACTTAACCTTTACTACGTGCACTCCACCCTAGGTGGAGCAGGATCCTGGCTAACTGGGAAAAGTTAACCTTGACCAAAGTCAAACTCTGACCAAGTGCAAGACTGCCCCAATATGGCTCTGTACATCAAGAAACTAAAATATTTGTATAAAAAAATAAACCAAGGTGTTAGAATCACTGGCGTATCTTATTTCTGTATGGCAATTATCAGAAAGGGTTTTAATGAACAGCCTTAAATTTGGCAGAGTAGTAGGAAAAACTCAGAATGTTAAACCTTGCTCAACGGAAATGCTGACTTAAGCAAAGGTGCATATAGTTAGACTAAGAGGGCAATAAAGCTTACTGTATTTATTTTGTTTGGCTAATTTACCGTGAGTTTTTTTTTAACTGTTTGTAGCACCAGGTATAAAAATATTGAAGATAAAATGAATTTTCGTGGACACCTAGTTTCAACCAGACCCTCCTTTAAGGACTTTCTTTGTATTAATTTGCTTTGATCTTTAATAGGGCCTTGATTGCTCTATGAAAAATTGCTGTTCCAGCTATTCTGTGCTTATCAAAGTAAGAAGGTCATCAAAGAAGCAAGAACATGGCTCTGGGAACCTCAGCTATTATCAGTAAAAGTGTGGATGCTTATACTGTGCCTTGGGCTTTATTCAAGCACAATATAATGACAATTATTAACAAGTAAGTAAATTTATAGTTTTCATTTGTTTTAAAAGAAGCTGTTCTATGGATCCTAGAAAACCAATATGATTTGCCCAATTAACTTGATATTTGCATGAAAAAAATAGCAGAAATCATAGTAAATCTATTTTGTCCCAGATGTTTCAAAGTGCTGTCTTTCAGATCTAGAAAATGGGTTAAGATAATACTTTGCCTGTGATCATGGATGGAGTCATAGAAACTAATTTCCATAGTTCCAGGAAAGTAAGATGATCAGGAATTTTCAGAGTTGAATGCACATTCACTTTGTCACATTAACTTAATGAGTTGGGAGTGAGCAAGCACTAAGCAAGTGAACAAAGCAAAATACAGCAGCATGCACTGCACTTGGAAATTCTTGAAAACAATAGATAAAGAAAAACTGACCATTGTGTTACCTTTTATTGGAAAGTATTCAAGTCTTAGCACATTAAAAATGTACAAACATTAACAACTAAGTTTCGAATTTAATATATGCCTGTCAAACTTGTTCTTTATATAGAGTACATTCATAAATTCCTACTTAATGGAAACAAAATAATTTTATAGTATGAATCACTTTAATCTCTTTACTATTTGTTTTTGTCTGTTCTATTGCTCTTAAAAATAAAAGAAAATGAGTAGATACATGACAGTTGTAAAATGGATACATACAGACAATGGGCAATATCATGGCTAAAAAGTGATGGGCGAAATGTCAGTCTTTTGCACTGATATTGTATTTTACTTTTGTGTCTCTATAGCTTTAATTTTTTCTAAAAATATAAGTAGCTTCTGTAATATGGAAGCTTGGTAATTTAAATTTTGTTGAGTATATAGAACAGGGTGTTCTTTTGTAGATAAAACGTGTGGATAACAGCAATACAAAAAAAACATAAATGGAGACAGACACAGTATACTAAATACATAATTCTGCCTCTCATTTAGATTGTAAACCTTCTAAGAGCCTACCATTTCTGCTCTTCTATGGATTTCAATGTTTAATAAACTTATCCTTCCCAGCCAGCAGTAGTCAAATCTCAAGCTTTCTCCTTTGGGTGGTGCACCTGGATGTTCACTTTTCCCTCCAAGTAGGGCAAGTGAAATCAAATCAACTGGGCATGTGCACCAGTGCATCAGTCAATGGATGTGTCTTTATTAATTGAGAAAGTCCTAAGCCTCTCTTCTTATGTCTATTTACAGCTCTAAGTTTTAAAAACAATAGTTCAGATAATCATTGCATTTATCAAATAGAGATAAATTTAAAACAGTGGTTGTAAGAGCACTGGCCTGTTTCTTAAACTCTGAATTTAGATATAGAGAAGCTTGGTAATTTTTATTAGTACAAGCAGGTATTTACACATTTTATTTAATTAAAATATAATGACAGGAACTGTGCCCTGTCCTCTGTGCACCACTCATTATCTGACCCAGATAATGTCTGCATTCCTGAAGGCCTTGCTTGACTAAAGAAAACCAGGTAAGACCCTACCTAAGGCTTCTTGACTGTCAGGTCCTGTAGGGCACAGCCAATAGCTATGAACTCCACCCTGTCCTCTAGCTCACAATGCTACCTGCATTCCCAGAAGACTGCCTGCACCAGAGACAACCAGATAAGACTCATCCCCAAACCTGCTAAGCCCCCTCACTTAACATACTCAACAGTAGTAAACTGGATATTAAGCATCTCACAACAAAGCCAAAAGGAGAGAACCACAAGCACATGAAGCTACCTATAAAAACAAACATATCAGAATACAATAGCCTTCTGTCTTTAATGCCTCTCAATATTAATGGACTCAACTCACCTATAAAAAGACATAAGATAACTGACTGAATACACAAACAAGATCCAGCATTTTGCTGCATACAAAAAGAAAAGTTATTGAAAGTCACTTTCAATGCAAAGACAGACACTATCTCAGAGCAAAAGAATAAAGAAAGGTTTTCCAAGCTAATAGTCCCAGGAATCAAGCTGGAATTGCCATCCTAATATCCAGTAAAATAGATTTTCATCCAAAAGTTATCAAGCATGATGAGGAAGGTCACTTAATATTCATCAAAGGGAAAATCCACCAAGAGAAAATCTCAATTCTGAACATCTATTCCCCAAATACAAGGTCACCCACATTCATAAATGAAATTTTACTAAAGCTCAAAATACACATTGAACCCCACACAATAATAGTGAGAAAATTCAACAACCCATTTTCTCCAATGGACAGGTCACTGAAATAGAAACCAAACAGAGACATAGTGAAACTAAGAGAGGTTATGAACCAAATGGATTTAACAGGTATCTACAGAACATTTTACCCTAAAACAAAAGAATATACCTTCTTCTTAGCACATCATGGTACCTTCTCAAAATCGACCATATACTTGGTCAAAAACAACCCTCAACCAAGACAAAATCAAAATAATGCCATGCATCCTATCAGATCACCATGGCCTAAGGCTGGTCTTCAATAACAACAAAAACAACAGAAAGCCCACACACATGTGGAAACTCAACAACTCTCTACTTATTGATAACTTGGTTCATGAAGAAATTAAGAAAGGAATTAAAGATTTCCTGAAATTTAATAAAAATTTTGACACATCATACCCAAAATTATGGTACACAATGAAAGCAGTGTTAAGAGGATAATTCATAGCACTAAATGCCCTGGTAAAGAAACTGGAGAGGTCTTACACTAACAACTTAACAGCAGACCTGAGAGCTCTAGAACAAAAAGAAGCAAACACATCCAAGAGAAGTAGAAGGAAGGATATAGTCAAACTCAGAGCCAAAATGAACCAAATAGAAACAAAGGGAACAATACAAAGAATTAACAAAACCAAAAGCCGGTTCTGTGAGAGAATCAGCAAGATAGATAAACCTTTAGCCAAACTACCTTAAGGGCCCCAAGTCAATACCCAAATTATTAAAATCAGAAGTTGAGGGGAGACATAACAATAGAAATGGAAGAAATTTAAAAATAAAAATCAGATCCTACTGTAAAATTCTATCCTGAAAAAAACAAACTGGAAAATCTAGATGAAATGAATGGTTTTCTAGACAGATACCACATAACTAAAGTTAAATTCACAACAGGTAAACTATCTCAACATGCTCAAATGTTTATTTATCTGGCAGATACTGCCAGACTTTCAAAGAAGACCCGATACCAATATTCCTCAAACTGTTTCATAAAGCAGAAACAGAAATAAGACTACCTAATTCATTCTATCCGGCCACAATCGCTCTGATACCTAAACCACACAATGACCCAAGCATAAAAGAGAATTTAAGACCATTCCTCCTTATGAATATCAAGGCAAAAATACTCTATAGAATTCTTGCAAACTGAATTCAAGAACACATCAAAACAATCACTTACTACCATCAGGTACTCTTCATCCCAGGTTTGCCAAGTTGGTTCAATATAATAAAATCAATTAGTGTAATCCACTATATAAATAAACTCAAAGGAAAAAAATCACATGATCATCTCCTTAGATGCAGAAAAAGTATGACAAAATGTAGCACACCTTTTGTTAAAGGTATTGGAGATATGTTACTCAATGCCCATACCTAAACAAAATCAATGCAATATACAACAAACCAACTGCAGATATCAAATTAAAAGGAGACATACTTGAAATAATCTCACTAAATCATAGACAGGACAAGGATAGCCACTCTCTACATATCTATTATATATAGTACGTGAAATGCTAGGTAGAACACTAGAATAAGAAAATAAAAAGAGATCAAGGGTACAAATTGGCAAATAAGAAATAAAAATATCTTTATTTGCAGATGATAGGATAGTATACATAAGCAACCATAAAATAAAAAAAATACCAGAAAATTCTCCAGCTGATAAACAACTTCAGCAAAGTGGAGGGATATAAAATTAACTCAAATAAATCAGAAGCCTTCCTTTGTCCAAATGATAAACAGACTGCGAAAGAATTTAGGGAAACAAATACTTTCACAATAGCCACAAAGAAAATAAAATATCTTGGGAAAACTCTAACCAAACAAGTGAAAGTCCTTTATGACAATATCTTCACGTCTCTCAAGAAAGAAATAGAAGATATCAGAAAATGGAGAGATCTCCCATGCTCATGGATTGGCAGAATTAATAAGGTAAAAATGGCCAGCCTACCAAAGGCAATCTACAGATTCAATATAATCCCCATCAAAATCCCAAAATAATTCTTCAAAGACATGGAAAAAGCAATTCTCAAATTCATCTGGAAAGGCAAAAATCCAGAATAGTGAAAATATTTCTTGGCAATAAAAAGACAGATGGCGGAATCACCATCCCTGACCTCAAGCTTAATGACAGTGCAATAATGATAAAAAAAAAAACAAAAACAAAACTGCATGGTATTGGTACAGAGACAGAAATGTTGATCAATAGAATAGAATTAAAGACCCAGAAATAAAACCATGCATTTACAGACACTTGATCTTTGACCAATATTCCAAAAACATAAAATGGAAAAAAGAAAGCATCTTCAATAAATGGTGCTAGACTAACTGGCTGTTGGTATGTAGAAAAATGAAAATAGACCCATATTTTTCATCTTGCACAAAGCTCAAGTCCAAGTAGATAAAGGACCTCAACATAAAACCAGATAAACTGAATCTAATAGATGAGAAAGTGGAAAAGAGCTTTGAAATCATTGGTACAGTGAGAAATTTCCTAAACAGAACTCTAATGGCCATGCTCTAAGATCAAGAATTGATAAATGGGATCTCACAAAACTGGAAACCTTTTGTAAGGCAAAGGACATAGTCAGTAAGACAAATCAGCAAACTACAGATTGGGAAAAAAATCTTCACTAACCCCAGATCTGGTAGAGCGCTATTATCTAAAATATATAAAGAACTCAAGAAGTTAACCACCTAAAACAACCAAACAAACCAATCAAAAAATGGTGTGTAGAACTAAACCAAGAATTCACAATAGAGGAATCTAGAATGGTGGAGAAGGACCTAAAGAAATGTTCAAAGTCCTTAGTGATCAAAGAAATGCAAACCAAAATGACCCTGAGATTCCACCTTACACTAATCAAAATGGCTAAGATCAAAACCTCAGGTGACAGCACTTGTTGGAAAGGATGTGGAGAAAGAGGAATACTTCTCCACTGCTGGTGGTATTGAACACTGAAACAAGCACTCTGGAACTCAATCTGGAGGTTTCTCAGAACATTGGAAGTAGATCTACTTGAAGTCCCAGCAATACAACTTTCACAATATACCCCTAACTTGCCCACTATGCCATAGGGGCATGTGTTCTACTATGTTCATAGCAGCTTTGTTTGTGATAGTCAGAAGCTTGAAACAACCCAGATGTGCTACAACAGAGAATGAATACAGAAAATGTGGTTCATTTACACAATAGAATGCTACTCTGCTATTAAGAATGAGAAACATCCTGAATTTTGCAGGCAAATGGATGGAACTAGAAAATATCATCCTGAGTGAGGTATCTCAGACCCCAAAATGACATGTATGGTATCTACCCACTAATAAATGGATATTAGCCAAAAAAATGATGTACAGAATACCCAAGATATAGTCCACAGAACTCAAAAAGGTCAACAAACTGAAGTGCCCAAGTGAGGATGCCTCAGTCTCACATGGAAGGGAGGTGAAAGCAATCACAAATGGGAAGTGATTGAGGGGCCAGGGAGGGAAAGTGGAAGGGGTGTGGTGGAAGAGGGGAACCTGATCTGGTATTGGGTGAAGAAAATAAGTGAAGCCGTGAGGGCCAGCACAAAGAATGGAAACAGGCAACCTCAGGAGATAGGAGGTTGGGGGACCCTCCAGAATACACCAGAGACCTTGGAGGTAAAAGACTTTCAGGACCCAAATTGAGGGAGCTTAGATGAATTTCCCAACAGTAGGGAGAGGGAATTTAAAGAGCCCATCTCCAACAGGAAGATAGGGCATCAAGTGAGTGAAGGGTTTGACATCCAACAGTCAAAACTCTTGCCCATATTTGTTCCTGTCTGAAAGAACTGCAGGGATGGAAATGGAGTGGAGCCTGAAGAAAAGAAGGTCCCGTGACAGGCCCAAAGTGGGATCCAGCTCAAGCAGAGTTCCCAAGGCCTGACAATATTACTGAGGCTATGGAACAATCAAAAAGGAACATATCCTAAGTGCCTTATGGAAGACCCAACAAGCAGCTGAAAGAGAAACAGATATTTGCACTGCACCAATGGATAAAAGCTGCTGAACCCTGTGGTTACATTAGGGAAAGGCTGTAAGAAGCTAAGGAGGAGGATGACCCTGTAGGTTGTCCAACAGTCCTAATTTACTTGGACCCCATCATCTATCAAACACTGGACCACCAAACAGGCGGGATACACCAGCTGATATGAAGCCCCCAACACATATACAGCAATCCCAATCTGGAATGCCAGTCTTGAGTTCAGTCAGAGAAAATACACCTAGCTCTCATGACACTATAGGCCCCAGGGAGATTAGAGGTCTGGTTGATTGTGTGTTGGGAGGTGGGGGACTTCCTCATGGAGGTATGGGACGTAGAACAGTCAGATGGTGGATGGGAGGTACAGAAATAACACCTGGAATGTAAACAAACAAGCAAACATTTTAAAATGCCATAAGTGATTGAAAGGACTCAGATGTCAGAGGCAAGATTGAATATGTTAACACAGTATAATATTCTAAAAGGACAAACTTTAACTATCAAGAACACCCATCTTTGCAGATATTCAGGAAACACCTGAGACACTACAGACTGAGGTGTGGCTGAAGGCACTGTTGAGTAACCAATGGAATTAAGTGATCTCTTTGCACCATTTCAGCTATAATCCATAGGCTGGGTGGTACAGAAGGAAATACCACTGATAGTTTCAAACAGTCATGTAAATACACAAACTCCTTTAATCACTAGTGGATTAAAATTAATAGTAGGAAATTCACTTTGAAAACCACAGTATGGTTCATAGACCTCAGTGGAGAACACACGTCTATAAGACCACAGATGTGGTCTGTAGAATTTGGAGCTGGGAGAAAAGTTTGACACATTTTAGACAATTATCATCATCTTCTATGAATTGAAAACCTTGAGAAATAACCTAACCTTTCATTTCAATCATGAGGAATTTTTAAACTTAATAAAAGAACAAAACTATGCTGCCTTTCTTTTAGGAGAATGTGCACAAATGCATGATTAAGTTCTCTTTAAAATCATATTCATTTACAAGCAAATTAAGAGGCTATATAGTCCTACAAACTAAGTGTGTATAAATCTGGTAGTGACTGAATAAATTCATAAGTTCTGTTGCTACTTGGCCTACAAGCTATTTTTTTTAAAGATGTAGAGTTCTGAGGTTTGAATTGAATAGAGCAAGCGTCAGAGCCCCTTACACACAAGCCTGTGCCCACATCACTCATCAGTGGAATAGGCCTGTCTAACACTGTAACCAAGTATGTGTTTAATGAATCATATTAAGTGTGTGAATTATGCTTTTAGTGACTTACATGCACATCTCTATTGTAAAACACTTTAAAACCACAGTCTAGCATCTCAGCATTCACGCAATTATTTCCTGCTTACCAGTATCATGACATGATTTTACCAGCATTATTTGAATTTATAACAAATACTATTAATAATTTGATATAGGTTACATGGCATTAATGTCTAGTTGACACACACTACAATGAATTTTTATAGTTTGTCACAAAACTTCTTTTTTCTCTCTGCAAATACATGTATGAATACAATTTATGGGGTGAAATATTTACTTTTATCTTCTCTGTATGAATATTTTGCCTGCAAGTGGGTAAGTGCCCTGTGTGCCTGTCTGATGTTTGTTGAGGAGACAAGCTCCTTTGAGAAAGGTTCAGGAAAACATTCACAAGGGCATACATATTCATCTGAGTCAGGCTTTTCTCCTACTGGCTGATTTAGCACAAACAAGTCCTTTAACTATTGACAACTACTACTTCGTTAAACATTAAAATATAATAAAGTCCCCCCATTTGCTACATGACACAGACAATTTAAACAAAATAATACTTCTAAATGTAACAATAGCCAAGGTTTACTATTCTAACTGATACTACCCTTCTGGTGTTTATCTGATCTTCCTAGTGCTGATTGTCCATAATTTCAAGGCTCTCTCTTATTTGTTTATTTGAATTATCAACATTTAATATATCTGGGGCTGCAGAGAGAGCTCAGTGATGAAGAGAAATCCTACTCACGTAGAAGACCCAAGTTTGCCTCCTTGCACCTATGTCAACTGGCTTACAACTTCCTATAACTGAAGCCTTGTGGTATCAAATGCCCCTGATTCCAAGGGCACCTGCAAACATGCACATGTGCCCACACATATGTCTGCAAATATACATAATTGACAATAATAATAAATCTTTGAAAAATGTAAAAAAGAATATAAGAGATGGAGTGACATTCTCAAGCATAGAAGATATAATAAAAGAAATTAACACATCAATCAAAGAAATTATTAAGTCTAAAAATTTTCTGGTACAAAACATCCAGGAAATTTGGGACACCATAAAAAGAGAAAATATAATAGCTATAGGAATAGAAAAAGGAGAAGATGCCCAGCTCAAAGGCTTACAAAATATTTTCAAGAAATCATTGAAAAAAATTCTTTAACCTAAAGAAAGTGATACTTATAAATATACAAGAAGATTGGGAAACACCAAATATATTGGAACAGAAAGGAAAATATTCCTGCCACATACTAATTGAAACATTAAATATACAGGACAAAAAGAATATTAAAACCATGAGGGAAAGGGCCAAGAAACTTACAAAGTCAGACCTATTAGAATTATATCCAACTTTACATCAGAAACAATAAAAGCCAGTAGGAACTAGGCAGATGTCTTTTAGTCTCTGAAAGAACACTGATTCCAGCCCAGACTATTATTACATCTAGCAATCTTTAAATAAGTGCAGTTAAGTAAATCAAGATACTTCAGGATAAAACCAAATTTAAACAATATCTATCCATGCATCCAGTTATACAAAACATACAAAAAGGAAAAGTCCAACTCAAAGAGGTTGCTACACCAAAGAAAACAGAGCAAATAGATTATTTCACACCACCAAAATCAAAAGAAGGGAGGCTCATTCACACATACACAGAAACAGACACAGACACACACACACACACACACACACACATACACACACACACGCACACACACACACATACCACCACCACCACCACCACCACCACCACCACCAACAACAACAACATCATCAATATAACAACTGTTGGTCACTAATATCTCTTAACATCAGCAGACTCAATTCCCCAATTTAAAAAAAAATACACTTCAACACCAAAGATTGATCAACATTACCTCAGACTAAAGAGGTAAAAAGAATATTTTCAAAACAAATATACACATGCTTGGATAGCCATTATAATATCAAATAAAATAGACTTTCAACCAAAATAAATCAAAAGAGATGGAAAGGACACCTCACTTTCATCCAAGGGAAAGAAAAATCACCATTGTATAGGTGAGAAACTAAAGAGAGAAACATTTTGCATACCAAATGTACCTAACAGATATCTACAGAACATTTTAGACAAACACAAAAGAATAGAGATTCTCTGAATCTCATTGAAACTTCTCCAAAACTGACCAGATCCAGGGTCACGAGGCAATTCCTATCAGACACAAGAAAATTGTAATCACTCCCTGTATTTTATCAGACCACAAGGATTAAAGCTGGATTTCAACAAGAGAAAGAACAGAAAGACTACATACTCATAGAAATTGAGCAACTCTACTAAATGACCATTGGGTTAAGGACGAAATAAAGAATTTAAAGACTTTCTAGAATTCAAGGAAAATGAAAGAACCACATACCCAAACTTGTGGAAAGGCAGTGCTAGGAGGAAAGTTCACAGTGAAAGTGCCTTCATAAAGATATTGGAGAATTCTTACAGTAACAATCTAAAATTACACATGAAAGTTATAGAAACAAAAAAGAAGACAGCAAACATATGTATTTCTAGCCACTTCTGTACCTGCCTGTATTCTTTATACAGCCCTTCTCTAGTACTATGTTCAGCCACGTGGATTCTCAAAAATGTGTGAAGAATAAGACTAGACTATTTCCAGTGGTGTTAAGCATTGCCACATTTAGTTGTTCAAAATAAGATTGTGCAAGGCACTAAAATACATGAAATTTGAGTTACAGAGATAGTGTTTACTGGTCATATCACATACCACGGCATGTAATGGAGCATGATAAATTGTATGTTTAGAGATTCTAATCTATAACACAGAACTGTCTGCCAAATTATGCAAAAGGGTATTTATTGTTTCTGACCCAAATGGTGAAATCTAATGAGGGCTAGGTAGATATAACAAGTGATAAATGTTGATGATAAGTTTACCCTCAAAAGTTATTTGGTTACAACTTGCCAAAGCTACAACAGAATGTAATTCATTTTATAGTTAATGGCTGTTTCTTAGAAAATTGAGAATAGGTCTACCTCAAGACTCAGCTATACCACTTCTGGGAATATACCTAAAAGAAACTGAACCATACCCAAGGACAATTACTCAATTACATTCAAAGCAGCTTTATTCTTAATAGCCAGAAACTGGAAACAAACTAGCTATCCCTCAAGGAATGGATAAAAATATGTGGTTCATTTACACAATGGAGTATTACTTAGCTGTTAAGAAACAATGACACCATGAAATTTGCATGCAAATGCATAGAACTAGAAAAGATCATTCCTAGTGTGGTAATCCAGACAGAAGAGACAAACTTGGTAGGCACTGAATTATAAATGGCTATTATTCATAAAGTAGAGGACAGTTGGACTACAAACCATAGACATAAAGCAGCTAAATAACAAGAAGTATCCAAGCAGAGGATTTTTTCCTGAAAGGGAAAATAGATTAGACATCTAGGGTGGATGGAAGGAGTGGACTGGGTGGAGGAAGGAAAGAGGGGAACAAGAGGGACCACATGGGTATGAACAGAGGGAGACAGTACTAGGAGAGCTAAGTGATAATGGCCAACTTCTTTGAGTGGAGCTAGAAACCTAGAACTGAAGTCAGAGACAGGAACCCTCCTCTCCCATCCCCATACATCTTGACATGTATAGCAGAAACACTATGGGATTGATCCTGTCTCAGGCAAGGAAGATGATGTCAAGCAACACAGAACAATGTTTGCTGGCCTCCTATATATTAATTAATATTAATTTGCTGATTCACTATTTGAGGTGAAGTAATAAAATTTTTATGTAAAAGTGTCAGTGTCATGTTTCTGTTACCTGCCCTAATGGTTTGCAGTCCTGAATGAAAGACAGTAACCCAGCCTTTATTTTTTATTATTATTATATTTATTGAATATTTTCTTTATTTACATTTCAAATGTTATCCCCTTTCCTGGTTCCCTGCCCTCAAACCCCCCTATCCTATCCCCCATCTCCCTGCTTCTATGAGGGTGTTCCCCCACTCACCCACTGAACCTGCCACCCCACCCTGGCATTCCCTGACACTGGAGCATTGAGCCTTCACAGACCAAGGACCTCTTCTCCCATTGATACTCGACAAGGCCATCTTCTACTACATATATGGGTGGAGCCATATGTCCCTCCAGTGTACTCGTTGGTTGGTAGTTTAGTCCATAGGAACTCTAGAGCATCTGGTTGGTTGATATTGTTCTTACTATGGGGCGGTCAGCACAATAGCTGGACTGTTTCTTAACCTCCAGGTGGTTAATCCATCTCCTGCCAATAATCCTGAGATACTGAGTGATTATTTACTAAATTCTATATTCTAACTTGGCTTCCCTGGACCCAATTGGGAAGCACTCTTTTGCTGCCCTCTTAGGTCTTTTACATGGAAGCTATGCCCCTTTAACTTCACTCTTCTTAAGCAGGCATCTCCTCTCCTCTATCTCTCCCAACATGACAGATCTCCTTCTTCCTTCCCTCTCTCAAGTCCAAGCCTGGAAATCCTAAAAGTCCTGCCTCTGTCTGCCTTGCCCAGCCATGGGTCTGGACATTGTTACTTACCATTCAGAACCAACTGGGGACAAATACGCAGAAGCTACGTTCACTCTCATGCAAACAGTTTGTGGAGAACATGATTAACATTTTTAGTACAAGCCACTACATTAAGGAAATCACTTTAAAATTTCTCACAAAGAACAACATCTAAATGCTTAAATACAAGATAAACTAACTTGGGGCAGAGGAGCTGGTTATATGTACAAACTAACCAACCAAACTCTTATTAAGATGTTTTAGCGGGGTGGGTGGTGGTGGCGTATGCCTTTAATCCCAGCACTTGGGAGGCAGAGGCAGATGGATTTCTGAGTTCAAGATCAGCCTGGTCTACAGAGTGAGTTCCAGGACAGTCAGGGCTATACAGAAAAACCCTGTCTTGGAAAAAAAAACAAAACAAAAACCAAAAAACAAAAAACAGATGTTTTTAGACATTTGTCATCCCATATTGTATCCAACTATTACATTCTTACGATTTGTAATGTGAATTCTATATAGAAGGCAAATATCATGAACCAGAATATAGTATAGTTTTGTATAATAATAATAATAATAATAATAATTTTCCTTGAAAAACTAATTCCTTCTGCACGTAAAAATATAACCTTGGACATTATGTGTTACATGCATATATAGGCTCATGTTGCAAAAAATATATTCCTAAAATAATAAAAATTCTATTCAGCCATTAGAAACAATGAATTCATGAAATTCTTAGGCAAATGGATGGAGCTGGAGAACATCATACTAAGTGAGGTAACCCAGACTCAAAAGATGAATCATGGTATGCACTCACTAATGAGTGGATATTAACCTAGAAAACTGGAATACCCCAAACATAATCCACACATCAAATGAGGTACAAGAAGAAAGGAGGAGTGGCCCCTTGTTCTGGAAAGACTCAGTGAAGCAGTATAGCGCAAAACCAGAATGGGGAAGTGGGAGGGGTGGGTGGGAGGACAGGGGGAGAGAAGGGGGCTTATGGGACTTTCAGGGAGTGGGGGGCTAGAAATGGGGAAACCATTGGAAATATAAATAAAAAAATATATCGAATAAAAAAAAGAAATAAAAAAAATTCTGTTGAGAAGACCAAGTAAAATATTTAAAAGAGACTGTTTAGTAAGTTGAGCTCATCATCAAACTGGGAAGAGCAGAGTTCACATTACCCAGAGTGCTTGTAAAGTAGGATATGGTAGAATGCATCTATAATCCCAGCGCCTATAAAAAGTGAATAAAGCCCACTGATCAAGCGGACACCATCTTTCTCTGTTCCCTCCACTTGCTATCCCATCTACCTCCTGCATATTATCTAATGCTAATGAATTTTCTTAACATTTATTCAACAAGATTTATATAACATTCTAACTGTTAATGCTCTTAAACTCCATTTTGATTGTTCCCTTCTCTATCCAAGACAAAATTTAGGGGAAAATTTGCATTTTCTTATCTATTTTCCAGATTTGCCTTCATTTTAAGAGTTAAATTTTAAATTTCAGTTGGCATGACAATTTAGGGGAGGGCAGAAATTATCTGTGTTTTTTTCATCCTACAAATACATATCCTCTTTAGCATCAGCATTAGTATAAGAGTAAAACTTAGTTGTGTACATTAGTTTATTATCATATAGGCATAAACTGAATTATAATTGCATGTAACCATCATTGTTGTACCACATAGAATAACATCAATTCACTACAAATCTTCTATGCCATGTAGCTTCACTCCTTCCTTGTCCCTATCTCCTGCCAAGCACTAATCTGTCTTCTTTTCTTAAGCTTTCCTTATACATCTTCAGCTTTTCTTTGGATAGTATGCAGCCTTTAAATTTTATCTCCTTTAGTAATGTGCATCCATGGCTTAATAGATCATTTCATTTTAATGTTAATT
This sequence comes from Apodemus sylvaticus, assembly GCF_947179515.1. Lineage (NCBI taxonomy): Eukaryota > Metazoa > Chordata > Mammalia > Rodentia > Muridae > Apodemus > Apodemus sylvaticus. The sequence continues at coordinate 43,974,463 of NC_067474.1, read as the reverse complement.
CTATTGTCCAAAATCTGCAAATTCTACCCGTCCATGGTCCTTCAGAAGAATATTTTGGCTGTTTTCATATATTGCATTAACATTCAGTGAAAGTTTCTCTTGTACTATTGTTATAAACCACCATCTATCTTATTTCCAGGATAGTTGTTAAGTCAAGTACAACTTCATATTACTAAAAATCTTATTTGTATGTAATTTCTACTTCTGAACTCTGTTACATTTATTTCTATGGAAGACTATTTATCATTTTACATTTTATGTGGCTTCATCTCTGCTCTTATTTATAAGATTCTCCTTCATTTTAGCAAACACATTTTAGCATCTTACTACGTTAGGCTGGATGCCCCATGGCAGGTTTGCGTTTTCTCCCGAGATGATTTTAGTGAGTCCTGGTCTTTTAAATATTACCTATAATACCATCCTTATAGTTGAGTGTTTCCCTGCTAAATTTGCCAGTATAATATGAAAATACACTATAATTTCAAAAGCATATCTTCTTAAACATATAATTTTCAGTCCTTTCTCTAGTAAATAGTATCACTATCTAACTACTTCCTAGTTCCTATTTGTGCAACAGCTTCTAAATGAAAAGATAAATGCATTTATATCTCCTTTACTTGTGTTTTAGGACATGTAGAACTACATACAAATTAAAGACTTTCAAGTCAACAACCCCCTGTATTTAAGTAAGTCATAATATTTAAAGGTTTAACCTAGTCTTCCTCTTTGTACCAGTGCCCTGTGTGGAACCTCAACATGGGATGCCCATCTACTCAGCACACATCCCAGCTGCAGATGAACACCTCAGGTATTCTGACACATCCAGGATCACGGATGAAAACCCGAATCCTGCCCCAATATTTGGCTTAACCTGTACCCCAGGACACTGCGACTCAGAGACCTCACCCAACCAGAGACCCTCACTCTTTCAGGTTACAGCTGCATCCAGAGCTGAGACCTTGCTCTGGATTTCCACCCACTCAGACCACACCCATATGCAGTGTTAAACCCTCCCCCCAGGTATTATGAGACATCCAGAATCACAGAATCATAGGATCAAAGGCTCACAAGAGGGACAGGCTTCAGTCAGAGACAGCAAGGCCAGTTGACACCAGAGGAAACCAGATGGTAAAAGACAAGTACAAGAACATAATCAACAGAAATCAATCCTACTTGGCAACACCAGAACCCAGTTTTTCCACCATAGCAAGCCCTGGATACTCCAAAACTCCTGAAAAGCAAGATTCATATCTAAATTCTCATCTCATAAAGATGATAGAGGACTTCAAGAGGGACATAAATAAATCCCTTAAAAAAATAAAGGTAAATACAGGTAAATAAGTAGACGCCTTAAAGAGGAAACACATAATCCCTTAAAGAAATAGAGGAAAACACCAAACAGGTGAAGGAATTGAACAAAACCATACAGGATAAAAAAAATAGAAATGAAAGTGTTAAAGAAAAAATAAAGAGAGACAACCCTGGAGATGGAAAACCTAGGAAAGAGAGCAGGGTCACAGATACAAGAATCACCAACAGAACACAAGAGATAGAAGAGAGAATCTCAGATGCAGAAGATACCATAGAAAACATTGACACAATTGTCAAAGAAAATACAAAAAGCAAGAAGTTCTTAACTCAAATCATTCAAGAAATTCAGGACAAAATGAACAGACCAAACCTAAGAATAATAGATATAGAAGAAAGTGAAAACTCCAAACTAAAGGGCCAGCAAACATCTTCAAAAAAATTATAGAAGAAAACTCCACTAATCTAAAAAAAAAAAAAAAAGAGATGCCCACAGCCTACAGAATACCAAACAGAAAAGAAATTCCTCTGGTCACATAATAATTAAACCACAAAATGTATAGAATGAAGAATGAATATTGAAAGCTGCAAGAGAACAATGTCAAGTAACATATAAAGACTGACCTATCAGAGTTACACTAGAGTTCTCAACAGAGACTCCAAAACCCAGAAGATCTTGGGCAGATGTTTTACAGACCCCAAGAGAACAAAAATGCCAGCCCAGGCTACTGTACCCAGCACAATTCTCAATTACAATAGATGGAAAAATCAAGGTATTCCAAGATAAAACCAAATTTAAACAATATCTTTACACTAATCCAGCCCTTCAGAGGATAATAGAAAATTCTATCACAAGGAGGGAAACTACACCCAAGAAAAAGCAAGAAATTAATCTTCTCACAACAAATCCCAAATAAGAGAAAAACAGAAACCTAATTCCACCTCTAACAATAAAAGTAACATTAGGTCCTCATATCTCTCAATATGAATGAACTCAATGCCCAACCTCAAAAAAAAAAAAAAAAAAAAAAAGACATAGGATAACAGACTGGATTTTGCTACATACAGAAAACACACTTCAGTGACAAAGAAAGACACTACCTCAAATTAAAAGGCTGGAAAATTTTTTCCAAGCAAATAGAAGTTGGAGTAGCCATTCTAATATCCAAAAAATAGACTTTCAACCAAAAGTTATCAAAAAAATGATGGGGAAAGACACAACATATATATCAAAGGAAAAAATTCACCAAGAAGAATTCTTATTTATGATCATCTATGCCCCAAATGGAAGGGCACCCACCTTTGTAAAAGAAATGTTACTGAATCTCTCTATAACAGCCTTTTTTATAATAGCCGGAAGCTGGAAACAACCCAGATATTCCTCAATAGAAGATTACAGAAAATTGGCAATGATGTGGAGAAAGAGGAACACTCTTCCACTGCTGGTGGAATTGCAAGCTGGTAAAACCACTCTGGAAATCAGTCTGGCAGTTCCTCAGAAAACTGGATACAACAATTCTGGAGGACCCTGCTATACCACTCCTGGGCATATACCCAGAGGATTTCCCAGCATGCAATAAGGACACATGCTCTACTATGTTCATAGCAGCCTTATTTATAATAGCTAGAAGCTGGAAAGAACCCAGGTATCCCTCAATAGAGGAATAGATCCATAAAATGTGGTATATATATTCACAATGGAGTACTACTCAGCAATTAAAAACAATGAATACATGAAATTCATAGGTAAATAGTTGGAACTGAAAAATATCATACTAAGTGAGGCAACTCATTCACCAAAGAACACACATGGAAAGCAGTCACTGATAAGTAGATATTAGCCCAGAAGCTCAGAATACCCCCCCCAAAAAATAACCCACATATTGAATCATTCCCAAGAAGAAAGAAGGAGAGGGTTCAGGTCCTGGAAAGGCTTGATGCAGCATTGTAGGGGATTGCCAGGACAGAGGAGTGGAAGGGGGTTGATTGGAGAACTGTCAGAGGGAAGAGAACTTATGGGACAGGGAGAGGGGGAACTGGGAAAGGGAAAATCATTTAGAATGTAAACAAAGAATATAGAAAATTAAAAAAAATGACTTCCTGAAATTCATAGGCAAACGAATGCAGTTAGAAAATATCCTGAGGGAGATAATCCAGACACAAAAGAATACATATAGTGTGTACTCACTGAAAGGAGGATATTAGCCCAAAAGTTTACAGTGCCCACAATACAATCCACAGACCATATGGAGCTTATGAGGAAGGAAGACCAGGATGTGGATGCTTCAGTTCTACATTGAAAGGTGGACAGGGTAATTGAGGGAGGTGGATGGAGGTGGGGGGGGGGACCTTGGAGGGAGAGACAATGAGGAGGAAATAAGTGGGGTAGTATCAGGCACTGAAGGGGATCGGGGAGAGGTACAGAGGGTCAGACAGCTGAATAAAAATATGCAGAAGTGGGGAATGAAGAACTGGGGATAGCCACTGGAGGGTTCCAGATTCCAGGGAAGTGAGAGGTTCCCAGGACCCAGCAGGGATGACTTAACCCAAAATTCGCAGAGAAGGGGAGATAGAACCTGTTGAAACCTACTCCAGCAGATAGGCACAACCCCTGGTCAAGAGATGGGGGCACCCACCCATCTCAAAGTTTTAAACCCAGAAATGTTCCTGTCCAAAGGAAGAACAGGGACAAAATATGGAGCAAAACCTGAAGGAAGGGCCATCTGAGGACTGCTCCACCTGGGTATCCATCCTGTTGGCAGACACCAAACCCTGAGATTGTTGCTGTTGGGGAGGGGTGCTTGCTGAAAGGAACCTGTTGTGGCTATTCCTTGGGAGATTCTGCCAGCAACTGACTAATATAGATATGGATGCTTGGAGCCAAACATATTGAGTTTGGGGACCCTAGTGGGGGAATTAGCAAAGGAATAGAGGAGTAGAGGGGTATTGCAACCCCATAGGAAGAACAATGTTGGCTGACCTGACCTACCAATGCTCCCAGGGACTAGACCAACAAAAAAGCACTGTACAGAGAGGGGTCCATGGCTCCAGATACATATGTAGCTGTAGTTGTCTGACATCAATGGGAGAGGAGGGTCTTGTTCCTGTGGAGATTTGATGCCCCAGCACAGGGGGTTACTGGAGCAGTTGGTAAGGAAGGACCCTCATAGAGGCAAAAGGGAGAGAAGAAATGCTAAATGTGGAAAGGGGGCTTTGTGGACAGGTACCTGGGAAGTGGGATATCATTTGAGATTTTAAATAATGGAATGGTTAATAAAAATGAAAACAAAATAAAAGTTTAAACTCAAAGAAAAAAATTTAATTTTCCTCCATTGACACTTATCTGTAAAATGAGCACAGTGATATTTATCTCAGAATACCATTTTCAGTGCTAAATACCAAACCTAGGGCACAAAGATTCTACAAAAGGAATCATCACTGAGTCATACCAAAGCCCTCCAAATAATTTATAAACAAATAAATGAGCTGGCACATGTGAAAGCTCAGGATAGAATTACTAAATACTGATTCATTTATTGCTATTGTTTGGAAGATGGATTATCACAAATAAGGTATTAATGTATCTGCATCATAAAAATATAGTCTCTTGAGAGTGGTGAGGTGGCATAGCCTTCTAGAGCAATTGCAGCTCTTTCAGAAGATCCAGGTTAATGTCAAAGGGAACTACAACTCCAGTTCCAGACAATCAAAAGCTGTCTTCTAGCATGCATAAGGAAGGTGTTATAAATCAGGTAAAATGCTATTACACATAAAAATAAAAATAAATATTTCTAAAAACATACTCTTGTGTGTTCTTACAACCACAATCATATAGATATGTACAATATTATGTAATTTCAAAACTAAAAGTCTTGTTATAACCATTTATAAATAATAAAACTCATCTTTAAGCTTATTTTCATATAAAATAAATTTGAGCAGAAGCCTCCTTCAGATATAAGTGTAGTTACTCATTGATAAATTGGGCATTATTGCTGGATACGCACTAAGACACATGTCTTTAGTGTTTCTAGTATTGCAACAAAATTACCATGACCAAAACACAAGCTGGAGAGAAAAGGGTTTATTTAGCTCACACTTCCATATTATTGTTGTTTATTGAAGGAAGTCAAGACAAATTCAAACAAGACAGGATCTTGGAAGCAGTAGCTGATACAGAATCCAGGGAATTCTGACTGGCTTGATTCAGATTGCTAGCTCAACCTGCTTTCTTATAGAACCTAGAACTACCAGCCAAGCTATGGCATCATTTGCCATTGTCTGGGCTGTCCCCTACTGATCATTATTTGAGCAAATGCCTTAGAGCTGCATCTCATGAAGGCATTTCCTCAACCAAGGCTCCTTCCTATCTGATGATTTTAACTTGTGTCAAACTGACACAAAATCAGTCAGTAAACCATTACAATGTAATGTTAATAGTTTATAGCATAGCTGAAATTCAGTATTGAAATTATGCATTTTGTGAGCTTAGACAAATTTAGAATAACACATTTTTTCAATTCCTGGATGATGCAAATTGGACACGCTGCCTTTCCTCTGCGTTTGGTCTATTCTCCTGTTTCTAAACCACAACCCATAATAACAAATGCCTATACTTTCTCTATACTTTGCCTAAGCCGTATTATAATGCATTAAGACTCATGCAATATGTAATCTCTTTATACTTGAAACAGTAATATGAATTTAAGCTTTATGTACATATGTTCATAACTTGTTTAGTTCATTCATTTTTATTGTTGGATATTTTTCTGTTAACTAGGCATGCAGTAGCTTATAAATCCATTCCTAACAAGAATCTCAGATGTTTCAAATTATAGCAAATGTGAAATATTCTATAATCAGTGTGTCAATGATGAAATTTTCATCTCATTTGGATACATTGGAGGAAACAGTATGATAGCTGGATTGTAGCCAAAACTATGTTCAATTTTATGAGACACTGGAACCACCTTACACACTGGCTTTCCAGTTTTATGTTTCTAGAAGCAAGGAGTTGAACAGTTGTTCCAATTTTGGCCTCTGTCTGATGCCATCAGTGTTGGGACACTGGCCATTATAAAAGGTATGTATTGCTATCTCTTATTTTAATGTGTATTTTCTAATAAATTATGGTATCAGGCAAGTTTTCATATGCTGAACTTGCCAAGTGTATATATGTATTGTTAACATTTATTTATTTTCCTGTGCATGATATAAGAGGATTACATATAAGGCTCTGTACTATGACAATTTTATATGTTAGACAATTTGAAATGAAATAATTTTCTAACTTTATGTAAACTATATTTTAAAAACAAAATATTAGCAATGGAGAGCATATTGATGCATGAAAATATTAGCAATGGAGAGCATACTTATATTTTATCAAATTAAACATTATTAATATAAAAATGAGTTAGAACCTCTTTTTAGTCTATAATAGACTTCTAAATTTAATATTGTGTTTGCTATTAAACTACTAAATACATTTTAATAAATTTCATTAATTCATTCTTTGACTAAACACAGTTATAATTACTGTGTGGTAATCTCAGAAAACTTTTATTTATAACAAAGTTTGGCAATGTCTTAAACATTGTATGCTAACCATGAATCTATAATTTAAGAAACATGTGCCAACAAAATTTGAAAAAATTATAGTAATAAATGTTAGAATACCCACAAGGGTAGGCTTCCCATTTAATATTTAAATAATATGACTCTGGTATTAGGGTGAAGATAAGTAATAAGAAAAATTAGTGTTCTGCAAAGAGAGATGTTAGATGATCTTGATGGTGAAAATGATGGTACTAGATATAAACAGATAGATAAGTAGATAATAGAGATAGAGGTTGATCAATAAATGAAAATAAAAAACAACTGTGACCATGTCCTAGCTTATCATGCATATATGTGAACATCTTTTCAATACAATAAATATGACCAACCCCCCCCCAAAAGAAAATATCTAGTTAACATAAGAATGGTAACATAGTCCTAAACTACACAAACAAATGTAAATACTTAACTAAGGATCTAGAAAACAATAATTAATCAATAATAGTCAAGATTCCAAACAGATGGAAATGTTATACATAAACATGTTTGTGATAATTTGTTTTATGATCATTTAATTAAGCTTACTTATTTGAATAATATTTAAAATTCTTATATATACTCAGTATATTTGCAACACAGTAAACAACCGATATACAATCAGCTTATATATTCCATGTAGATACATAACATTAGGAAATATTATCCCTCATTTAGTGTTGCTTGGAGCACAGATTGCATTAAGAGTTAGTTCCCACAGTCCTCCTAACACCAACTGAAGGTAAACTTTTAAAATCTGAACTTTAACAATAATAATGACTAACATGAAGAAATTCTGCAATGACATTAAAGAGGCCTGGGAGGTACTTTCTGGTCCATTTCACTAATTACACTACTGACTTTCTGTAAATTATCAAGATAATTGTAGCAAATTATCAGTCTTAACTGCAACTAGCCTTAAAAAGAGTACAATGATTGGGAGACAAGTTGGATCAAAATATTGGAACAGTAAGTACTTGTTAAGATTCTTGTATTACTGGATGTGGATATGTGTGGCCCTAAATTGAATCCTCAATACTGGGGGTGTGGGTTCACCATCCCTGATTGACCATGGTGCATTAGAGCTCTCAGGGTTCAGAGGACCCAGGGAATCAGGGTCTCAAGTAGCAAGGAGTATGAGAGTATAAATGATCAGGAGACTTTGTTAGAGGATAAGACATTTTTTGACATTCCAGGGTTAGTTTATATAACTTGAGCTAGCTGGGAGAGGAGAAAAATGAAAAGGGGGAAAACACATCTAATTTGGAAATCTGGGCCTGGTTGAAGACAGGCAAACATTCATCACTCATTAAATCAAATACCAAATCTTTTAGTAGGAGATTGAGACTTTCCAAACTTATTGTTTAGATTAGCAACTTGCTAGTCACATAGTTTCTGAGGAGTCAGTACTCTGGTGGAGGAAACAAAAGCTTAACTGACTCTATCAAGTTGTGGCCCTTACATCTATGCCTTTGAATAAACCTGATTTGGGTAGGAAGTGATCTCATTCCTGCCACACTCACTGAGAGCTCATTGGATGGAAGGGGGGATATGGGAGGGATCTACCATCCAAATCTTCTACCTTGTTTGTATAATGGCATCATGTAATCATATATGACAGCATTGTTTGTAGTAATAGCCTAATATTGTACCAAAACTTAGGTGACAGTGCCTTTATCTATATTACTGTCTTAGTCAGGGTTTCTCTTCCTGAACAAACATCATGACCAAGAAGCAAGTTGGGGAGGAAAGGGTTTATTGAGCTTACACTTCCATGTTGCAGTTCATCACTAAAGGAAGTCAGGACTGGAACTCAAGCAGGTCAGGAAGCAGGAGCTGATGCGGAGGCCATGGAGGGATGTTTCTTCCTGGCTTGCTTCCCCTGGCTTGCTCAGCCTGCTTGCTCTCTTATAGAACCCAAGAGCACCAGCCCAAAGGTGGTACCACCCACGGGGGGCCCTCCCCATTTGATCACTAACTGAGAAAATGCCCCAGAGCTGGATCTCATGGAGGCACTTCCCCAGCTGAAGCTCCTTTCTTTGTGATAACTTCAGCCTGTGTCAAGTTGACACACAAAACCAGCCAGTACAATTGACCCCTTGTCAACTTGACACACAAACACATCACTATTAAGCCTCAACCCTTACTTTCTTATTCATCCCCAAGATCTAAATTACTTTAAAAGTACCACAGTCTTTACATATTAAAAGTTCAATCACCTTAAAATGTCCAATATCTTTTAAAATTCTAAGTCTTTTAAAAATTCAAAGTCTTAACTGTGGGCTCCACTAAAATACTTTCTTCCTTCAAGAGGGAAACATATCAGGGTACAGTCACAATCAAAAGCAAAACCCAAACTCCAATGGTTCAATGTCTAGGATCCAACAATCTTCCAGGCTCCTCCAAGGGCTTGGGCCACCTCTTCAGTTCTGCTCTTTGTAGCACACAGCTTGTCTTCTAGTCTCTAGCTGCCTGTACTCCACTGCTGCTGCTGTTCTTGGTGGTCATCACATGTTACTGGCATCTCCAAAATACCGCTATCTTCAACTGTAATTAGGCTTCACCAATAGCCTCTCGTAGGCTCTCTTTATGGTGAAAAGCCTCTGCACCTATGCATGACCCCTTCAAGTCCTGGGCCATCAACTGCAACTGAGGCTGCACCTTCACCAATGACCTCCCATGCATGGACTCTCACTGTGCCAAGAGCCTCAGCTGCTCTTCATGACCCCTTAATGCCTTCAAAACCAGTACCATCTGGGTGACTCTTACACAGTACAAGTACAGCCACAGCACAAAATACAACTGTGGCTATCTCTGGAACATACTCTCTGTGCTCTCAGAAAACACTTCCAAGATAATTTCATCTCAGTGATACTAGTCTCTTCTTAATCACCGCTAATTTCTTAGCTCCAGCTAACCAGCATCAATAGTCCCAGTAACACAAAGGATTGCTTTAGTGGTGCTGGTATCTTGATACTCACAGCTGATTCTTCAACCCCAGCTAACCAAAACCACAGAATCTTCACAATCAAAGCATGGCCACTGTAAGAGTCTTTAATTTTCCCTCTGAAATGTCACAAGCCAGGCCTCCATCTTTTGCACTGTTTTTAACATTGTCTTCCAAGCTCCTACAGAACTTTCTACTGAGCTCTTAATATTCTAATGACTTTTCTAGCTCAAAGTTCCAAAGTCCTTCCACAGTCCTCCCCAAAACATGGTCAGGTTGTCACAGGAATACCCCACTATGCTGATACCAATTTGTCTTAGTCAGGGTTTCTATTCCTACACAAACATCATGACCAAGAAGCAAGTTGGGGAGGAAAGGGTTTATTGAGATTATACTTCCATGTTGCAGTTCATCACTAAAGGAAGTCAGGACTGGAACTCAAGCAGGTCATGAAGCAGGAGCTGATGCAGAAGCCATGGAGGGATGTTTCTTCCTGGCTTGCTTCCCCTGGCTTGCTTAGCCTGCTTGCTCTCTTATAGAACCCAAGAGCACCAGCCCAAAGGTGGTACCACTCACGGGGGGGGGGGGGGCTCCCCACTTGATCACTAATTGAGAAAATGCCCCAGAGCTCGATCTCATGGAGGCACTTCCCCAACTGAAGCTCCTTTCTTTGTGATAACTCCAGCCTGTGTCAAGTTGACACACAAAAGCAGCCAGTACAATTACTAACTTGATTTCTGAGAAACTGTGAAAGGAATGGGGTAGGAAGAAGGAAAGCTCCAGTGGCTTCCATTGAGTCCATCAATATCAAAAGCCAGCCAATAAGGGGGTTGGAAGACCAGGTGGTATGGTCATTAAACTGTTATCATGGTCTCCAATTAAAGCAGAAGTTGCTGTAGCTCTTAATATTTTGTTTAACTAACCCCATTTTATTTACATAAAAGCAACATTCTTTCCCCTGGTTTTCTGTCAAGAGATCCCTTCTGTTTCCCCCACTCCAGCAAATATAATGACTTGTACCTAGGAAATAATTATACAGCAATGCAGAGGTCCCTCAAGGATGGGGACATTCTGTAAGGGTTGATTCACAAAGAGCTTAGATTCAAGAAAAATTGAATTAAAGTAGCCAGAGAGCTGATCCTGTGCAAAAGCACTCCATATCCAAATACAGCCTGGAGAGAGCTGAACTCCCAGGGGTTCAGACACTTCTGTGAGCATAGGATAGACCACCACTTCTACTCAGAGGGACCTGTGTGGATCCCTCAGGACACAGGAACCAAGAAGCAGTCTGGGATAAAGTCCTTGCAGTTTCCCTCTGCACCTTGAGCTGATCCTGTTTCACAGCTGTCCATACCCAAATTCTTCCCAGAGAGAACTGGTCTCCCAGGAATTCTGGCACACAGGATTGCAGGAGGGACAACCAGAGACAGAAACACCAGACATAGAATAACAGACTGAATAGGAAAACAGGACCCAGCACTTTTCTGTATGCAGGAAACCCACCTCAGTGTCAAAAAAGACATTACCTCAGATTAAAGAACTGGAAAACAATTTTCCAAGCAAATGGTACCATGAAACAAGCTGTAGTAACCATTCTAATATCAAATAAAAGCAACTTTCAACTAAAAGTTATCAAAAAGTATAAGAAACGACACTTCATACTCATCAAAAGAAAAAATCTACCAAGAACTCTCAATTCTAAACATCTGTGATCCAAATGCAAGGGTACCCATATGCATAAAAGAAACTCTACTAAAGCTTAAAGCACATATTGCATTTCACACAATAATAGTGGTAGACTTCAACACCCCACTCCCATCAATGGACAGATCATAGAAACACAAACTAAACACGGACACAGTGAAACTAACAGAAGTTACAAACCAAAAGGTTTAACAGACATCTATAAAACATTTCATCCTAAAACAAAAGAATATACCTTCTTCACAACACTTCATGGTACCTTCTCCAAAATTGACCATATAATCTGTCACAAAACAGGCCTGAATGTATACTAGAAGATTGAAATAATCCTATGCCTCCTATCAGCTCACCACAGCCTAAAGCTGGTCTTCAACAGCAACAAAAACAACAGAAAGCCCACATACACATGAAAGCTAAACAATGTCCTGCTAAATGATATTAGTCAAGGAGGAAATGAAGAAAGAAATTAAAGGCTTGTTAGAATTTAATGAAAATGAGGCCACTCTATATGCCAAATTTATGGGACACAATGAAACAAGTACTGAGAGGAAAACTCAGCTCTAAGTTACTCCAAAAATAAACTGGAGAGACCATACCCTAGCATCTTAAGAGCACACCTGAGAACTCTAAACCAAAAAGAAGCAAATACAGTCAAGAGAAGTAGAAGTCAGGAAAAAAAATCAAACTAGGGGTTGAAATCAACCAAATAGAAACAAAAAGAAAAATATAAAGAATCAACAAAACTAGGAGATGGTTCTTTGAGAAAATCAACAAGATAGATTAACCCTTAGCCAGACTAACCAAATGGCACAGAAACAATATTCAATTCAACAAAATCAGAAATGAAAAGGGAGATATAACAACAGAAACTGAGGAAATTCAAAAAAATTATCAGATCCTACAACGAAAGCCTATATGCAACATAACTGGAAAATCTGGATGAAATGGGCAAATTTCTACACAGAGACCAAATACCAAAGTTAAATCATGATTTGGAGTTACGAGAGACTCTCCGCCATGTTGGATCTCGGGCACCAGAGAGATCAGACAGCCTGAGGCACGCAAATATAACCCAAGGCCAACATCGCAGGGGTCTAAGCCAGACCGACAGGCTTTGACTTGTACCCAGGCACTGGGCTGTTTGGGGGAGGCATCTGTGTGCCAACCAGGCCAGGAGGTTGTTTGCCCTGCCCGGAGCGCACACTGCCATTTTGACTATGGGACACCAGAGAGTTCTAGCAGGCAAAGTCAGCTAAGAGTCATAGCCTGAGGCTAACACAGTGGGGGTCTAAGCCGGACAGGCCTTGGAGTGCCCCCAGGCCCTGGGCTGCTGGTGGAATCTGTGTGCCAACCCAGCCAGGAGGTTGTTAGCCTAGCAGACTCTCCAGGCACTTTCAGAGAGTGCACGCACTCTGCCATCCTGGACACCTGACAGAACCTATTAACAGTCAGAGCCTGAGGGGAACTTTGCTCGGGGCCTTAGCCTGCTAGGCTTTTGCCTAGAATCAGGGCCTCAGCAGCTAGACTACCCTTGTATGCACCAACCAGTTGGGAGATCTGCTGCCCAGTAGAGTGACCAGCACTCGGGAAAAGGTCCCGCAGCATATACCATCAGCACTCCCTGAAGGAGCAAATGGGTACTGCCTGGTTCACAGACAACCTGGGGCAAGGCACACTAGGGCTCCAAGGGCACCCAAGAGGAGGACAGCACATCAGCAATCTGTAACAGGGGAAACCCAGCCATCCAGTGTTGCAGAAATAGTCCTACAGCCTCACAAGAGGCACAAACACCACCCAGAGACTAGACCAACTAACGCCAGAAATAACAAGATGGCAAAGGGCAAACGCAGGAATGCTACAAACAGAAATCTAGGCAATATGGCAGCATCTGAACCAAACTCTCCAACATCAGCAAGTCCTGGTTACACAAACACACCAGAAAAACAAGATTTGGATTTAAAATCATGGTTCATGATGCTGCTAAAAGAACACAAAAAGGACATAAATGAATCTCTTAAAGAAATACAGGGGAACATGAATAAGCTAGAAACCTGTATAATGGAAACACAAAAATCACTTAAAGAAATTCAGAAAAATAAGGCTCAAGAGATAGAGGCCAATAAAGAAGAAACACACACACACACACACACACTCACACACACACACACACACAAAAACTTAAGAAATGCAGGAGAAAGTGAGTCAAACAGCAGAAGTTATGAAAGAGGAAACACAAAAAACTCTTAAAGAATTACAGGAAAATACAAACAAGCAAGTGAAGGAGTTAAGCAAAACCATCCAGGATCTAAAATCAGAAGTAGAAACAACTAAGAAATCATAAAGGGAGACAACATTGGAGATAGAAAACCTTGAGAAGAAATCAGGGGCCATAGATGCAAATATAAACAACAGAATACAAGAGATGGAAGAAAGAATCTCAGATGCCGAAGATAGCATAGAAACCATTGACTCAACAGTCAAAGAAAATGCAAAATGCAACAAGCTTGTATCCCAGAACATCCAGGAAATCCAGAACACAATGAGAAGACCAAACCTAAGGATTATAGGTATAGATGAGAGTGAAGATTTACAGCTGAAAGGGACAGCAGATATCTTCAACAAAATTATGGAAGAAAACTTTCCTAACTTAAAGAGAAAGATGCCCATGAATATACAAGAACTCCAAACAGACTGGACCTGAGCAGAAATACCCCCGTCATATAATAATCAAAACCCCAAATGTACTAAACAAAGAAAGAATATTAAAGGCAGCAAGAGAAAAAGGCCAAGTAACATATAAAGGAAGACCTATCAGAATCTCACCAGACTTCTCACCAGAGACCATGAAAGCTAGAAGATCCTGGGCAGATCTCATGCAGACTCTAAGAGAACACAAATGTCAGCCAAGACTACTATACTCAGCAAAACTCTCAATCACAATAGATGGAGAAACCAAGATATTCCATGACAAAACCAAATTTACACAATATCTTTCTACAAACCCAGTTCTACAAAGAATAATAGGAGGAAAACTCCAATACAAGGAGGGAAACAACAACCTGGAAAAAACAAGATAGCTACCTTCCTTCGTCAAACCGAAAAGAAGATAATCACTCAAATATAAAAATAACATCGAAAATGACAGGAAGTAATAATCACTATTCCTTAATATCTCTTAACGTCAATGGACTCAAATCCCTAATAAAAAGACATAGACTAACAGACTGGATAAGAAAACAAGACCCTACATTTTGCTGCATACAGAAAACACACATCAGTGACAAAGACAAAAACTACCTTAGAGTAAATGGCTAGAAGACAATTTTACAAGCCAATGGTATCAGGAAACAAGCTGGAGTAGCCATTCTAATATCAGATAAAATTGACTTTCAACCTAAAGTCATCAAAAGAGATACAGAAGGACACTTGTTGCTGGTCAAAGGAAAAATCCACCAAAAGAACTTTCAATTCTGAACATCTATGTGCCAAATGCAAGGGCACCCTCATTCGTAAAAGAAACTTTACTAAAGCTCAAAGCACACATAGCACATATCACAATAATTGTGGGTAACTTCAACACTCCACTCTCCTCAATGCACTGATCAGGAAAACAGAAACTAAACAGGGACACAATAATACTTATTGAAGCTTTGGACCAATTGGACTTGACTGATATACATAGAACATTTCACCATAAAACAAAAAATATACCTTTTCCTCAGCACCTCAGTGTACCTTTTCCAAAATCAACCCTATAATTGGTCACAAGACAGACCTCAAGAAATATAAGAAAATCAAACTAATCCCTTGCCTCCTATTGGATCACTATGGAGTAAGAGTGGTCTTCAATAACAACAAAAACAACAGAAACCCCACATACACATGGAGGCTGAACAATACTCTACTCAATGACACCTTGGCCAAAGAAGAAATAAAGAAAAAATTCAGAGACTATTTTGAATTTAATGAAAATGAAGGCACAACATACCCAAATCTTTGGGACACAATGAAAGCAGTGCTAAGAGGAAAACTCATAGCCCTGAGTGCCTCCAAAAAGAAAATGGAGAGAGCCTACACTAGCACTTTAACAACATACCTGAAAGCCATGGAACAAAAAGAAGACAATTCACCCAGGAGGAGTAGAAGACAGGAAATCATCAAAATCAGGGCTGAAATCAATCAAGTGGAGACAAAGAAAACCATACAAAGAATCAATGAATCCAGGAGTTGGTACTTTGAGAAAATCAACAAGATAGATAAACCCTTAGCCAGACTGACTAAAGGGCACAGAGAAAGTATCCAAATTAACAAAATTAGAAATAAAAATGGGGATATAACAACAGAAACAGAGGAAATTAAAAAAATCATCAGATCCTACTACAAATATAAGAAACCTATACTCAACACAACTGGAGAATCTGGAGGAAATGGACAAATTTCTAGACAGATACCAAATACCAAAATTAAATCAGGACCAAATAGATAATCTAAACAGTCCCATAACGCCTAAAGAAATAGAAGGGGTTTGCTTCCAACCAAAAAAATCACAGGACCACATGGCTTCAGTACAGAATTCTATCAGACCTTCAAAGAAGACCTAACACCAATACTCTTCAAACTATTCCACAAAATAGAAACAGAAGGAACACTACCCAATTCCTTCTATGAAGCCACAATTATGCTGACACCAAAACCACGCATAGATCCAACAAAGAAAGAGAACTTCAGACCAATTTCCCTTATATACATCAATGTAAAAATACTCAATAAAATTCTTGCCAACCGAATCCAAGAACACTTCAAAACGATCATCCACCATGATCAAGTAGGCTTTATCCTAGGGATGCAGGGTTGGTTCAATATAAGGAAATCCACCAATGCAATCCACTACATAAAAAAAAAAAAAACCTCAGAAAAAAATGGTCATTTCATTGGATGCTGAAAAAGCATTTGAAAAAATTCAGCATCCTTTCATGCTTAAAGTCTTGGAAAGAACAGGAATTCAAGGCACATACCTAAACATAGTAAAAGCAATATACAGCAAACCGGTAGCCAGCATCAAACTAAATGGAGAGAAACTTGAAACAATCCCACTAAAATCAGGGACTCGACAGGGCTGTTCACTTTCTACTTATCTTTTCAATATTGTACTTGAGGTACTAGCTCGGGCAATTAGACAAAATAAGTAGGTCAAAGGGATACAAATTGGAAAGGAAGAAGTCAAACTATCATTATTTGCAGATGATATGATAGTCTACCTAAGTGACCCAAAAAAACTTCACTAGAGAACTCCTACAGCTGATAAATAACTTCAGCAAAGCGGCAGTTATAAAATCAACTCAAGCAAATCAGTAGCCTTCCTATACTCAAAGGATAAGCAGGCTGAGAAAGACATTAGGGAAATGACACCCTTCACAATAGCCACAAATAGTATAAAGTACCTTGGAGTGACTCTTACCAAACATGTGAAAGATCTGTATGACAAGAACTTCAAGACTCTGAAGAATGAAATAGAAAAAGACCTCAAAAAATGGAAAAACCTCCCATGCTCATGGATCAGCAGGATTAATATAGTTAAAATGGCCATTTTGCCAAAAGCAATATACAGATTAAATGCAATACCCATCAAAATCCCAACTCAATTCCTCATGGAGTTAGAAAGAGCAATTCTCAAATTCATCTGGAATAACAAAAAACCCAGAATAGCTAAAATTATTCTCAACAACAAAAGAAATTCTGGGGGAATCAGTATCCCTGACCTCAAGCAATACTGAGCAATAGTGTTGAAACTGCATGGTATTGGTACAGTGACAGGCAGGCGGATCAATGGAACAGGACTGAAGATTCAGAAATGAACCCACACACCTATGCGCACTTGATCCTCGACAAAGTGGCTGAAAACATCCAATGGAAAAAAGATAGCCTTTTCAACAAATGGTGCTGGTTCAACTGGAGGTCAGCATGCAGAAGAATGCGAATTGATCCATTGTTGTCTCCTTGTATTAAGCTCAACTCCAAATGGATCAAGGACCTCCAGATAAAGCTAGACACTCTGAAGCTAATAAAAAAGATACTGGGGAAGACACTTCAGGACATCAGTACAAGGGGAAAGTTCCTGAACAGAACACCAATAGCATATGCTCTAAGATCAAGAATTGACAAATGGGACCTCATAAAATTACAAAGTTTCTGTAAGGCAAAGGATACCATCAAAAGGAAAAAATGGAAACCAACAAATTGGGAAAAGTTTCTCAGCAACCCTACATCAGATAGAGGGCTAATATCCAATATATACAAAGAATTCAATAAGTTAGACCCCAGAAAACCAAATAACCCTATTTAAAAATGGGGTACCGAGTTAAAGAATTCTTACCTGAAGAACTTCGGATGGTGGAGAAACATCTTAAAAATGCTCAACTTCATTAGTTATCAGGGAAATGCAAATCAAAACCATCCTGAGATTTCACCTTATACCAGTCAGAATGGCTAAGATTAAAAACTCAGGAGACAGCAGGTGTTGGTGAGGATGTGGAGAAAGAGGAACACTCCTCCACTGCTGGTGGGGTTGCAAATTGGTACAACCACTCTGGAAATCAATCTGGCGGTTCCTCAGAAAACTGGGCACGTCACTTCTGAAAAATCCTGCTATCCCACTCCTGGGCATATACCCAGAGGATTCCCCAGCATGTAATAAGTATATATGCTCCACTATGTTCATAGCAGCCCTATTTATAATAGCCAGAAGCAGGAAAGAACCCAGGTATCCCTCAACAGAAGAATGGATGCAAAAAATGTGGTATATTTATACACAATGGAGTACTATTCAGCCATTAGAAACAATGAATTCATGAAATTCTTAGGCAAATAGATGAAGCTGGAGAACATCATACTAAGTGAGGTAACCCAGTCTCAAAAGATCAGTCATGGAATGCACTCACTAATAAGTGGATATTAGCTTGGAAAACTGGAATAGCCAAAACATAATCCACACATCAAATGAGGTACAAGAAGAATGGAGGAGTGGTCCCTGGTTCTGGAAAGACTCAGTGTAGCAGTATAAGGCAAAACCAGAACAGGGAAGTGGGGAGAGGTGGGTGGAAGAACAGGGGCAGGGAAGGGGGCTTATGTGACTTTCGGGGAGTGGGGAACCAGAAAAGGGGAAATCAATTGAAATGTAAATAAAAATATATCGAAATAAAAAAGAACCATAAGGACCTCTGCTGCATAAAATGCCAAGTGTGTTGGTTATTGGCATCAAATGATCCATGTCTACCAACAAATAAAAGAATAAAGTGATAAACATAAAAAATCATGATTTGATAAACCATCTAAACTGTCCCATAACTCCTAAAGTAATAGAAGCAGTCATTTAATATGTAGCAACCAAAAAATAAGCCCAGGACCAGATGGTTTTAGTGTAGAATTCTATCAGACATTCAATATGCCCTAATACCAATACTCTTCAAACTATTCTACAAAATAGAAACAGAAGGAACAGTACCCAAATTTATAAAGCCACAGATACGCTAAGTTCTCCCTTGGAGATTGAACAATTTCTGTCTAATCAGGTACTTTTCACCTTTTCCTTTCATATCATCAGAGATTCTTTTGTACTTCTACTGTGTCTACTTTTCTAAGTATATTTTAAAAGCTGGTTGAGTGCATAGTACTTTTAGCTTCAGCAGATATCATGTATATTTAAAGACATTTAACTATTATAAATTATTTTGATGACTTAAAAAATGACAATACTGAATTGTATAGTTTGAAATAAATCTCATTAGTTTAATAATAAAAAAGGTAGCAATTAACAGGTACTGCTGTTCAAATTGAACATGGAAAAGAGGCACAAAGAAAACATCTAGAGGTATTTGGGGGTGCCATGAACAGCAGCAGGTCAGCAGTACAGTGAGTATATTGTAGTCAGGACAGGGTGGATTTCTTCACAGTTGTATTTCCTGTTCAAGGTTATTTTTATGAATCACTATGAATTGGGAGGCCTATAACAACTGTCAAGAGATATGAATATCAGCAGTAGGATGGGCAGTATTCCCATGACCAGTGTGATATAGTTAGTGTATGACTCCTATTTTCACATTTCATCAGAGGGATCATCTAAAACAATAGTGAGATGTTAATTTAGGTTTTTGAAATAGGCTATTACTCTGGGAGCTGAGCTCAACTTTACAGGACTAGTAATGGCAACTGCTAGAATGTTCTTGATCTGTGAAGAAGTCTGTTTAAGCTTTTGTTGATAGGGGAAACAGAGTGAGTAACATGAAAACAGTCCTATCAGAATTATATCAGATTTCTCAAAAGAGACTTTAAAAGGAAGAAGATCCTGGACAGATGTCATGCAGACCCCAAGAGAACACAAATGCCAGTCCAGGCTACTATACTCAGCAAAACACTCAATCATTTCACATGGATAAACCAAGACATTCCATGAAAAAACAAAATTTAAACAATATCTTTCCACTAATCAGCCCTACAGAGGATATTAAATGGAAAACTCCAAAACAAGAAGGGAAACTACACGCTTGGAAAATCAAGAAATTAGTCATCTCACAATAAAACAAAAAAGAAGAGAACCACACAAACATAATACCACCTCTAACAACAAAAATTACTGAACCATTGATCATTGGTCTTTAACATCTGTCAATATCAGTGGACATAATTCCCCAATAAAAAGACATAGACTGTCAGACTGAATACATATACAAGCCCAGCCGTTTGCTGTATACAGGAAACATACCTCAGTGACAAGAACAGATACTACCTCAAAGTAAAAGGCTAGAAAAAAATTTAATACCAAATGGTCCCAAGAAATTAGCTGGAGTAGACTTTCTAATATCCAATAAAATAGACTTTCAACCAAAAGCTATCAAATGAGATGGGGAAGGACACCTCATACTCATCAAAGAATATTCCACCAAGATGAACTATCAATTAAAAACATCTATACCCAAATTCAAAGGCACCAACATTTATAAAAGAAACATTAATAAAGATAAAACCACATCTTGAACCTCACACAACAATAGTGGGAGGCTTTAACAGCCCACTCTTACCAATAGATAGGTCAAGAAAACAAAAATTCAACAGAGACACAGTGAAATTAACAGATGTTATGAGTCACACAGATTTAATAGATATCTGTAAAACATTTCACCCTAAAACAAAGACCTTTTTCTCCACTCTTTATGCTACTTTCTCCAAAAGTAACCATATAATCCGATACAAAATAAGCCTCCAAAGCTACAAGAAAACTAAAATAATCCCATGCATTTTATCATCTTACCCTGAACCAAGGCTGGTGTTCAATAACAATATAAACAACAAAAAGCTCACATTCTCATGGAAATTGAACAACTCTCTACTCAATGACAAATTGGTCTGGGAAGAAATAAAGAAATAAATTAAAGATTTTCTAGAATTCAATGAAAATTGAAGGCCCTTTGCATTACAGAAGCTTTGCAATTTCATCAGGTCCCATTTGTCAATTGTTGATCTTAGAGCATAAACTCTGTTCAGGAAAATTTTCCCTGGGCCCATGTGTTCCAGGAGCTTCTCCTGTTTCTCCTCTATTAGTTTCAGTGTATTTGGTTTTATGTGGAGGTCTTTGATCCACTTGGAGTTGAGCTTGGTACAAGGAGAAAAGAATTTATCTATTTGCATTCTTCTACATGCTTACCTCCAGTTGAACAAGCACCATTTATTGAAAATGCAAACTTTTTTCCACTGGATTGCTTTAGCTCCTTTGTCAAAGATCAAAGACCATAGGTGTGTAGGTTCATTTCTGGGTCTTCAATTCTGTTCCATTGATGTATCTGCCTGTTTCTGTACCAAAAACCATGCAGTTTTTATCACTATTGCTCGGAAGGAAAGGCTATCCAGAGACTGCCCCACCTAGGGATCCATCCCATATAAAGTTCCCAAACCCAGACACTATTGCAGATGCCAAGCAGTGCTTGCTGACAGGAGCCTGATACAGCTGTCCCCTGAGAGGCTCTGCCAGAGCCTGACAAACACAGAAGTGGTTATTTGCAGCCAACCATTGAACTGATGGTCCCCAATGGAGGAGTTAGAGACAGGACTAAAGTGGTTTGCAACCCATAGGAAGAACAGCAATATCAACCAACCAGATACCCAGAGCTTCCAGAGACTGAAGCACCAGCCAGAGTACAAGTGGAGAGACACATGATTCCAGCTGCATATATACCAGATAATAGTCTTGTTCGATGTCAGGGGGAGGAGAGTCCCTTGGTCCTGTGAAGGCTCGAATCTCCAGTGTAGGGGAATGCCAGGTAAGGGAGGTGGGAGTGAGTGGGTGTGTGGGGTAGCACCCTCAACAAAGCAGGGAGAGGGAGGATGGAATAGGGGGTTTCCAGAGGTGAAACCAGGAAAATGGTTAATATTTGAAATGTAAATAAATAAAATTTCCAGAAAAAAAGTAAAAGGAAAAGAGAAAAGAAAATGAAGGCCCAATATACCAAAACTTAAGGGCCACAATGAAAGCAGTTCTGAGTGGAAAATTCATAGTTCTAAGGGCCTTCATAAATGAGTTGGACAGATCCTACATTAGCAACTTTACAGAATACCTGAAAGCTCTACAACAAGAAGAAGCAAACACATCAAGAATTAGAGGGCAAGAAGTGATCACACTCAGGCTTTAAATCTACCAACTAGAAACAAAGAGAATGATACAACAAAATAAAAGAGCTGTTTCTTTGAGAAAATAAACAGTGTAGATAAAGGCTTAGCTAAAATTACTAAAAGGCACAGAGACAATATTAACAAAATAATAAATGAAAAGAGAGATATAATAACAGAAACTGGGGAAATGTTCAAAAACATAATGATAAATTATATCCAACTACAAAAGCCTATACTGAACAAAACTGGAAAATCTAGATGAAATGGGAGATTTTTCTAGACAGATACCATGTGCCTAAATTAAATCACAATCAGGTAAACTATCTAAACAGGCCCATAACTCCTAAAGAAATAGACGCAGTCATAAAAAGTCTCCCAACCGGAAAAAAAAAATAAACCAAAACCAAACCAAACAACCAAGCAAACAAACAAACAAAACAGAAGAAAAACTACCTGACTCTTTCTATGAAGCCACAGTTATTCTTTTACCTAAACCACAAAAAGACCCAAAAAATTTCAGATGAATTTCCCTTATGGATATTGATGCAAAAATACTCAATGAAATGCTTGTAAACATAATACAAAGACATATCAAAATTATCATTCACCACCATCAAGTAGGTCCATTGCAGGGTTTCTGGGATGGTTTAATATATGGAAATCCATCACACACTACATACTACATAAACTATATAAATAGCTCAAAGAAAAAATCACATGACCATCTAATTCGATGCTGAAAAAACCCATTGACAAAAAACAATACCTCTTATTGTGAGAAGTCCTGCAGAGATCATGAATTCCAGGCACATATCTAAGCATAATAAAGGCAATATGTAGCAATGTAGCAAAACAACAACCTACATCAAATTAAATCAAGAGAAGCATGAAACAATTCCACTAACATTGGGGACAAGGAAAAGCTGCCCACTTTCTCCTTATTTACTCAATATAATACTTGAAGTTTGAGCTAGAAGATTTAGACAACAAAAGGAGATTAAAGGGATACAAATTGGAAAGGAGACATAAGAATCGCCACAAATTCTATCAGAAAACTCCTATACCTGAAAAACAATTTTAACAAAGTGATTGGATATAAAATTAACTCAAACTAATGAGTAGCCTTTACTACACAAAGGATAAATAGACTGAGAAAGAAATTAGCAAAACAACTCCCTTTATAATAGTCACAAATAATATAAAATATTTTGGTTTGACTCTAAACAAGCAAGTGCATGATTTGTATGAAAAATCTGTATGTTCCTGAAGAAAGTTATCAAAGAAGACCTCAGAAGGTGGAAAGATCTCCCATGCTCATGGATTGCTAGGATTAAGACAGCAAATTGGACATTTTACACAAGGAAATTTACATATTTGATTCAATCCCCATCAAAATTCCCACTCAGTTCTTTATAGAGATAGAAAAAGCAATTCTCAACTTCATCTGGAATAAAAAAAAAGCCGAAGATAGTGAAAACAATTCTCAACAACAAAATAACTTCTCAGGGAATTACTCTCCCTGAAATTAAGTTGTACCACAAACCAATAGTGAGAAAAAGTACATAATATTGGTACAATGACAGATAGGTCAATCAATAGAATAGAGTTGAATAGAATTTAAGACAGAAATAAACCCACCCACCTATGTTCATTTGACCTTGATAAAGAAGTCAAAACCATGAGGTAGAAAAAGAAAGCATCTTCAACAAATGGTATAAGTCTATTTGGCAGTCTGCACATAGAATGAAAATTGATTCATTTTTGTCTCCTTGTACAAATCTACTATAGTCTAAGTGGTTTAGAGACTGTCACATAAAACCAGATACACTCAATCTAGTAGAAGAGATCTTGGGAAAGAGTCTTGAACACATTGGCACAGGGGAAATTTTCCTGTACAGAATACCAATGGCTCAGGCTCTAAGATCAGCAATTGACAAATGGGATCTCATAAAATGAAACGCTTCTAAAAGGCAAAGGATACTCTCAATGGGAGAAAATGGCAACCTACAAATTGGGAAAAGATCTTTATTAATCCTACATCCTATAGAAGGCTAATATCCAAAATATACAAAGAAATCAAGCAGTTAGACTCAAGAAAACCAAGTAACCCAGTTAAAATGGGTACTAAGCAGAGAATTCTCAACTGAGGACTCTCTAATGACCAAGAAGCCCCTAAAGAAATGTTTGACATCCTTAGTCATTAGGGAAATGCAAATGAAAATGACACTGAGATTCCACTTCATACCAATCAGAATGGCTAAGTTAAAAAATTCAGGCGACAACATTGCTGGCAAGAATATGAAGAAAGATGAACTCTCCTCCATTGCTAGTAGGATTGCAAGCTGGTACAACTAGTTTGCAAGTCAATCTGGAGGTTCTACCTGAAGACACAGCTATACCACTATGGGGCATATACCCAAAAGATTCTCTACCATATCACAAGGACATATGCTCCACTATGTTTATAATAGCATTGTTTATAATAGCCAGACACTGGAAACAACCCAGATGTCCCCCAAGGGAAGAATGTGTATAGAAACTGTTGTACATTTACACAATGGAATACTGTTCAACTATTAAAAACAAGGACTTCATGAAGTTTGCCGGTAAATGGAAAGAACAAGCATATCATCCTTAGTGAGGTAACCCAGACCTAAAAGGAAACATATAGTATGTATAGGTTGATATTAGCTCAAATTCTTAGAATACCCACAATACAACTCACACACCATATGAAGCTTAACAAGTAGGAAGGCCAAGTTTGCATGCTTCAATCCTACTTATTAGGGGGAACAAAATAATCATGAGAGACAGAGGGAGAAAGAGTGGAGAGGGATGGAAAAATGGGGTGAGGATCAGGTATGGGGTGGAGAGACATGATAGAAACCCAGGAGACCAAGAGAATGAATAGAAATATGCAGCAGTAAAGCCTGTGGAAAGGGGAGGATCACCAGAATGTCCCAGATACCTGGGATCAGAGAGGCTCCCAGGACCAATGCTGACGACATTACCTGAAATTCCCACAGAGGAGCCTGACATGGCTGTTCTCTGAGAAGTTCTGCCAGAACCTGACTAACTGGACCCCTCAGAGCTCCCAGGGATTCAGCCACGAACTGAAGAGCATGCGTGGGCTGGTCCATGGTTGTGGTTACATATGTCGCACAGGACTGCTTTATCTGACATCTAAAGGAGGGGATGCTCTTGGTCCTATGGAGGTTTGGTGGCCCAGAGAAAGGGAAAGCTAGAAGAGTGAGGTGGGAGTTTGTAAGTACTTAGGGGAGCACCCTCTTAGAGGCAAAGAGGAGGGGGACGATGTGGGGGTTCATGGAAGGGAGACTGGGAAAAGGGGCAACGTTTGAAATAGAAATAAAATAGTTTTTTAAAAGGACCTGGCATACTCTCAGAGGACAGATCATTTATTAAAACCACAGGGCTAGTTTATATAGCTAGAGCTAGGGGGAAGGGGAGGAAAGGGACAAGGGAGAAAATGTATTTAATTTGCATATGTAGATATGCTTGAAGACAGGCAAACATTAATCACTCACCAGTTCAAATACCAATCTGTGCAGTTGGAGACAGGGATATTGCAAACTTATCACATAGATTAGCAGACTGCTTATGCCACAATTTCTGAGAAGTCAGTTTTCTGGCAGGGAAAAACAGCCTAACATGTTTGAAGTCATGATATGGCCTTTGTCTTTACAGGGTGAGTAGGCCCAAGCCGGATTTGGGTAAGGAGTGCCGTGTCTGAGGTGTGGTCAGTAGTCTACCAGCCTCTCAACTGATACACCTTCTTACTGGTCTTATGTTTAGTGAGCACATTTGATAGATCATTTACTCTTCATAGATCTACGCATCTTATCAAACTGTCCTTTCACACATCTTTTCAATTATTATTTTCTTCCTATACTTTAAAACCCTTTTCCAAACTTTTTCAAACTATGAAGGTAAAATATATCAAATTACTGATCAAATACATGGTCTGAAATTTGTCTGAAATGAAATTCTTCATCTGAAATGTATCTTTCATTTTAGTTATTTAAGGTGATCATATATCACACAAGATTTATCATTGAGATTTTTTGCATTTTCCAGATATTGTTTATTCATTTATTTAGTTAGTTTTTTTCAAAACAGTTTTCCTGTGTTTAGTCTTGGCTGTACTGGAACTTACTCTGTAGACCATGCTAACCTCAAGCTCAGAGATCTACCTACCTCTGCCTCAGGAAAGACAAAATTAAAGGTGTTTTCCAGATATCATTTTAATGTAATTATTTACTAATTTAAGGTAGGAATATAAAATACAAAATTAAGTTTTTTAAAAAAAAATTGGGTATTTTGGTATCTAGATTATAGTGAAGATATGAGAATGGTTCTCCAGCAGTGTGCCTTTGGGGAACAGAGATTTTTGGACACTTTTTAATGACCCTTATGATTTCTGAGGGGAGTCATCACTTTTTAATCAGGCACAGCTGCCATTTAATAAAAGCCAACTTTGCTAGGCAAGGTCAGTGGCAGTATGCTTAATGGCTTCTTTGGTGGTTTTGTTCACATTTTCTTTTAAATTTATCCACATTTATGGTCAATTTTAATATTTTAACTAACCCTGCTGATCAATGGATTAGGGTCTACAGTTCCTAATGAAAATTTTAGGACCAGATCTTTTCTAGGTTTTCAGTTCCAATGTGAGTATGAGGCTCTCTTATTAACTTTGCCAGCCTAACACAAAGGATTAAATTATTTTAAAGTAAAGACTTTGAAAGCTTTATGTAGGTAGAACTTAACAAAATTATTTTTAAAATACTATTACTTTGATAGGATGTATGTTCTTCTCACATAGACAAACTATATTCTAGAAATATGAAATTTACCCTAGTTCATAATGCTTATAACCTTGCTCTAAATTATATAGCTTACCTTTTCTGATTAATTATATTCTCAGAAGTGTTTTATATCCCAAGTATGATATTTCTTATAAGATGCATGCACAAAGACTTTCCAGAAAAGATGTCAGATCATTATTGTTGATTCTTTGGTAACTTAGTTGGGTAACCTTGCCTCATGAAGCAATGTCAAGAGTTGCATTTATAAAAATTCTCACCATCTATTGATAGATATATTATAGATACCTTTTGTCACGAGCCATCAGCATAAATTGGGCTTAGCCAGAGTGTTGGACTTAAGTGAAGACATGTGACTTGCTTTGCTATTTTATTTAAAACCAAAATACAATGCATGATTTATTGACAAAGGAAAGCTGTTAGAGTCTCACCAGGTTTGCAGTCATGCGTAGGTTTCACACAGGTATATCATGAGGTGGCAAGATAGCTTCTTGAGTATGCTGACTATGAAAAATGTCTCTAATGAACATGCAGAGACATTAAGTTTTACTGATGCATTCCATTGCCATTTGAGAGTGGCTGGTATGACTTATGTTCTATCTTGACTGAGGCTCAACTAAGTTATTTTTAATCATTAAGCTATTTCTATGAGTTATGGTTCTTCTAAGATGAATATCTATATTTGTTAGTTATAAAATTTTTATAAAGGCTTGGCAAGATAGCTCAGTAAATACAGTTCTCACTACATAAGCATGAAGACCAGAGTTCAAATTTCCATACAAACATTTAGGTAGGAAAGATGTAGCAGAGACCTCTAATCTTAGATCAAAGGAGTCAAAGCAGGAACCTCAGAGCAGTAGCTATCTAGAATAACCAGCATTGGAATGCTCTAGGTTCAGTCAGCACTCTACCTCAATAAATCACATGTAAAATGACTGAGAAAGACATATGATGTCAACTTTGGGTTTCCATGTGGGACAACACACATATATACTATATATATTCAAACATGCATACATTTGTGCATACCACTCATATATACATAAAATGAATATAATAGTTTAAATTGCATATAATAAATATCTGCAATTATAACCCAAATTCCTACTTTAATAATAAATGCTTCAACTTTTGCATTGGACTGGTATTCATTATTAACAAGAGTTGTCATTGTTCCCTAAGTTTAATGCTCATCAAAATGATGCTTTCATAACACCATAGATGGTACTATGGATAAAGAAGGAAAATGCAGTACTTGATTTAATTTCACTGGACTTACTATTAAGAGAATTAAACAAATGTTTTCAGTCTTTCCATCCCTTTTCTGTGTCTTATCTTACAACCTGTGTAACATTAACATAAAAATTTTCAAAGGAATGATACTATGGACATTTTAATGATTGCTTTTTAATAATCTTCTGTTTTTGCCTCTGCATATCTTCTCAGATTTTAAATAGCAGATATCAGGAATATGGCTCCTTTGCTCCTTGAGTTTCTAGGTTTACTTTTGAAGTATAGATTCTTTGTGAATAATGCAGTTTGATTGTGATTTCTCTAAAGATACAAAGCTACTGTAGAAGAACAATCCTGAATATGTCATACAAAAATTTGTTTCAGTATGTATTGTTATGCTTAGCTCCTATAGGATAAATAAAAATCCGTGCTACTGGTTTGAATGCCCTAATTCTTACTTCACCTGCTGTGCTTGAAAAATACAGACTGGTAGGGGGCAGAGACAGTAGTAATGGTGCCAAGATATGATTTCAATATTTACCTTCTGTGGGCAGATTTGGGAATATTCTTTTGCTTTTAATAAGTATTAAAAATAAGCTGGCTTCACTCTGCTGATACAAATGTTAAAATTATTTTTGAATTCTCTACCATATGGGTCTGGATAATGGTAGAAATAGGTTGTTGATCAGCAGATAAATTCTCATTAGAATCTCACCATTCATATCAGAGAACAGACAGATTTCTGTCAGAGCAGTTTGCTCTGAGAACCATTTTTCTCAGCTCTCATAGAAGGTTGTAGAGTTTTATGAATTTTTGTTGTCACACTACAAACTGAAGACAATGTCTATAGTGCTTCTGGGAGCATATACCTTCAAAACTGTAAAACTTTTTCAAAATCATTTTTGTCTAGATCACAAAACAATTACTAAGGATCACAGATGTGGCATTGTTTCATAAACAATTGTCCATGTTCATCATAATGTTCCTTTCATATGCTAAGGGATGACTTCAAATCCTCGGGTTGGTAATGATTCCCACAATTGAGACACAGTAATATCTAGTTGGTGTCTTACTACTTAACCTTTCAATGATTTGCAGGTGTGCATTGATCATTGACACTTAGAAGTAAGTTTTATTGGAAGAAAATAACCTACAGGAGGAAAATGAAATGAATTTTAGATATATATGAATCTGGATTCCCTTGTAAATTTAGAAATGTGAAATAGAACTACTTGTGAATGTTATTCTCATTATTTAATATGTCTTTACTAGATTTATTCAGAGCAGGGTTTTCTGTCTTTTATACAGCATATGGGATCAATTTAAGTTTGTTTTTTCATTTTATAAATTTGTTGTATGTAAAATATTTTCTAATGTAAATAAACAGATAAATATTTAATAAGGTTGAATGAACAGATTTTTACCTAAATAGAACAAAAATTGACACGTTTCTAATGAGAATTAATAGCCTCTTTATTGATTGATTTGTTAAAAAAGAATAGACCCTTAGATAGGAATCCTGTACTTTCTGTTCAGAGACTGAGTTTAAGATCCCAGCAGGTTATTATATTTAATGAATTGGAATGTGGGTGAGTTCATAGATAAAAGCTCAGCATAGTATAAGGACAAATTTCTCTGTTGTTGTTATGCTTTGTTTGTTTTGTTTTGTTTTTTGATTGATATATCAAACTTTCCTTTGTCATTTGCAACCCATATATTTCTACAGGATGTTTCCTCTTCTGTCAAATAGTGACTACACTGAAAGCTATATGGGATAATTTAACTGAGGATTGCATGCAGGCTAACATGTAATTGTCTCTGGGCTTATACTTATTGTCCCTCCTACTACCTTACTACATACAACATGGTGGCATTAGGGCAGTGTATCAGTACCATACCATATCATCATAACATTGTGCCACAAAAAATCCTTGGCTATGAATTTTGTTAAACTTCCCCTAAAATGTTGACTTTGATACACACAGTATGACAGATCTGCTTTCCTTTTCATTTAATAATATTTAATCAAGTTTGCGCTGTCCATATATTTCTGGGTGTGTAGCCATCCTCTTGACCACTGTGTACCTACCAGGAGCCACTTCCTTAAAGGAATCTGATGGCTTATTTCCTAGAAATTATCAACTGACCAGAACTCCTTTGAGGTGAAGGCTAATGAACTTCTTTCTTCCTAATAATACTTATAGGATGCTCGTAGGTACTTCTGCTCAGGAATAAGCTCTAGGGGAAACAGAAATGTTCAACAAACAGAGTTGTCTCTTTAGAAGAGAGATCTATAACATATTTTCTGCCAAGAAAGAGGGATGATGTGGTTAATAGCTTGGCTACATATACATGATCTTCATGGCCAGGACACATTAGCTCCCCATCTTGAGCATGTTTGTCGGTCTGTAGTCCTACTCACGTGAACTCCTGTAGAGAGAATATCTTACAAGTAATATCTGTCAATAAAAGAGTATATGTTCAATGAGATGAGGTAGGAAATAGGAAATGGAACACTAGCAGAAAGAGAGAGGATTCTGTGAAATAGTAAGGGGTAGGAAAGATTCAAACTGTAATGCAGAGGAGATGGACGTAAGGCAGGTAGCTGAACTCTGGATAGAATAAAGAGAATATTCACCCAGACTTGGACATGTGAAGCTGAGGAGAGGAAGGCATAGAATAGTTCGAATTGTGCTAAGTAAATTTTGAGCCAGTCAGGGAATGAGTCAAGGCTTGTGGCCAAGGCATTTATTAATAAATAATTAGTCGCAGATTTGTCATGCCAGGAGCAGGACTGAAAAGAAAAATGGATTTTTTAAATAAGCTCCTTTCCTCAGTTAATCTACAGAATCTATATTTATAGAAGCTACTTGTACTTTACAAGAGTTTTGATGTAGTCATTCTCAGATCCCAAAGGAACACGGACCATGGCTCACTCAGTGCCTGTGGCTTCTCCCAAGACTTCTAAATATCTCAAGCTTGGGAGCTGGTTTTCCCTGGATTCTCATTTCTATTTAAACTATTTGACCTTGTCATTTTTTGTCCTCTTCTCCTTTCATGGTGTTCTTGTCCTCTTTTCTATCTCTCTCTGTTATCTTCTCTTCTTTTCTAGCCTCTCTCTCCTTTCAAAGTCTAGGTCAGCCTGAACCCTTCCAGATCTCTCTGGGTGAACTCTCCCTCTTGTAAGAAATGAAATCCTTGTCCTTAGTGATATCTTGGAGCTTTCATGTCCTCTTTTTCATTAAGTAATGGTTTAATCCTTTTTATATACACAGGATTGAATTATCACCAAAAAACGGTTTTCCGAATTTTGTTGTGTATAAATATTCCTCAAATAAACTACCCAATATTAGCCTCTTGAAGCAGCGCTTGCTACTGGTTTGAACAAGCACTTTATACTTCTTTAAATCAGCACCAGTTACTGAGTTGTGTTGAACCCAATATCCTTCCTGTCTTTCCGAGATTGATACTATTTTTTCCATGGTGTTTGCAGAGAGCTGTGCAACTAGTGCCTATTGGCTCCATTCTTATTGAAACCACAACAGTGTGTTTAGTTTGAATACAGTCTTGTCATTTAACCAGAATTATACAAATTTTACACAGGTGCCATAATTTGGAGGTAGAAGAGGTATCATGTTCTCCAACCTTTTTATCTTGCACAACTAAGACAAAATCCTGTTTCCTGTCACAAAAGCCATTTAACTTAAGACAATAAAATCTCCAGGTATCCAGGTTCATACTCAAGCTAGGCCTTGTGCTAAATAGTCATTGTTCCACAGAATTCATGCAACAATTTAACAAAGCATCCATGTTTGTGTTTGTGTTAGTATTTGTGTTTGTGTTGGGGTGGGGTGGAGAGAATCTCTGCAAACATCATGGTCAGCAGCAAGGAACAAGAAGGTGTTGTTCTACAAAATTCAGCACAATTTGGAAAAAAAGATAATTAATCCTGTATTCACAACAAAGCTTAAGACATGATTATATCAAGGCGCTGTCAAGGACAAATGATGTCTTCAGAGTACAAGTGACAAAAGTTAAACAAAGCTCATGATAATAAATACTATGTGAATTGTGTTAGTGAGCTCTAAGCAGTGTTTGGTTGTATATGTGGCAATGAATCCATTTGAATATTTATAAGATTAATATAGAAAGAAAAGAAAGATCTTACTATTACGTGTAGATTCAAACTGAATAATGATATTCACTATTCCCTTGTTAGGTTACTCCAAAATTTGATGCAATTACCTATCAAATGCATAAAAAGATTTTTCTTTAAAAAGGGGCTAGAAAATGTCCATGTGGTTGCCCTTACAAATAATTGAAAGGAACTGTCTTTTAACAAATGGATCTAAACTATCAGCTCAATTTTTAATTCTTTCTTATAAGAATTAAAAATTGAGCACAAAATTCTCTGTTAAAGTTTTTAACTGTAGTTTGTTTTGGAGATTATAATTACATTTCTCCCTTCCTTTTCTTCCCTCAAAAGCTACATTTCCCTGCTTTCTTTCAGATTCATTCTCCCTGATTTCTTTATTTTTATTGTATGTTTATAAAACTTTATAGTCTTATATCATTTGTTGGAGCAAAATAAACTCACTATAATGATGGAAATATTCCAATGGTCTAAAGAAGAAACAAACAAATAAACATACCCACAAAACTTCCCTTAGTACATTCTGTCTTTTATTTTCCACAAAAAGCTAATTTTCTCTTTTCTTTTAAATAATAACTTCAGTTGTAAACATTAGCTATATTTATTGTTTACTTTTATTCAAATGGGAGAAACTGACTAGTAGCTTGCTCTCTTGCATTCTTGGTACAGTTGTTTATTAGTGATGGAAGCACATATGTGAATTTTTATGTGATTAAAAAATACTTTCATTTTTAATCTTGCTGTAAAGAAGATCAATTTGAAATATCTCTGGTTTTGTTTGCTTTTATAAAGGATTAACATGTACTACTTTGCCAATCTCTGACTGTAACTAATACAGTGTGTCTGTGAGAAATGTAATGCAAACAGATTTTCTGTGGTACTGTGCTAGTTACCTTATGGAAAGTTATATTTTGAAATCAAAAGAATCATTTTATTTATCATTTGCATAGATTTTTTAAAATGGCACTAAGGTTCTTGAGAAAAATATAGAGAATTACTATTTTATATTTACCTAAAGTTATATACATCATATGTATGTTTGTTTATACTATATAATATGTGTAATATATGATATATATCATATACTATACACATATAATATTTGAATTATGTGTGTTATGAATTACACACACATATACGCACACTCACACAAACACACTTACTACTAGAGTTATACTACAACTCTTATAGGTCTTAGACCATGTAATGAAACCCCAGTACAACTCACAAGAAATCTCTGTTTGCTTTGTTAGTCAGAAGAATTCAAGAAACTTTCCAAAGCCACATAGGTCATCTCTACTGTATTGCTTTCCTCCCATAGAAGTCAAGCCTATATTGCTGTAAACACTATGAATATTTTAGACATAGGGTTTAGACAACATAAGCTATAACTGATTCATTTTTTTTTGCTTTATAGAATACCTCCATATTTATTTTCTCCTTATTATCAAATAAAGTTAATTGTTTGAATTGGCATACTTTCATAACTCACTTACCAGATCTTGGATATATGACTTCTCCTATTTTCCTTACCGATTTGCGTAACTCTTGTGTTTTTCTCAGTATTCATATTAATGACATGGGAATCAAATAAAATGTTTATAAAATTTTGGGTTATATGATGCTTCCTTTCCTAATTTTAGTAAATAAGAACATATTTTGCAGCCATATTTCCAAGTATGTTTTACTTCTCCCTGAAGCATAGACAGATAAAGATAAAATTGGGATCTAGAGTTTTCTGTGATGTTACACATCACATTATACAACTTCATCCTGCTGTATCACTGGTTTATTCCATTTTCTGGATGTTTTTACACAACATAAACAACTCAGTCTTCACCTAAAAAGGGTTTAATCACAGGTGAATATTTTGTTAGCAGGTGACAAAACATGACTCTTGATAAAACTTGGTATTCAGCTTTTTGCTGTGTATGTAAATTTACCACCTTGGCAAAATCTCTGGGAGATGTGCTAAAGACAACTTGGAGAAGTTGGCATTAGGCAACTCAGAATTTTATTTTGTTTTCTAAGCACACAGATGTACACATTCACTTGCACAAATAAATACAAAGCAATGCTTTCCTTAGCTTGTTACTTTTGCTACTGAAATAACAAGATGTCAGTATTAAATTAAGACAATAAAAAGAAAGTACTTAAATTAGCACCTGAGGGTGTGTGAGTGAATGTTGTGGCCTGTTTTGATCACCTGATCTCTCATAAAGAGGAAATGGAATTCTAAGAGATTTACCTAGGGAGATTAAGGCAAACTATAGTAACTCTCTAGGTTACACAGTTAACTTGCCTTTCTGCCTGCTGGGCTCATTTGAACAAGGCAAGTGAGAGGAGGGAAGATAATTGTAGGTCACAGAGAAATGTATGACTGGACACTGAGTTTATGGAGATTCAGATGAATGCTATGAGAAATAGCTTGATGCATCCTGTACCTTTCTTCCTTTTATTGAAAATAGATGTTTTACCTTGCATAATATATACTGATTTTGTTTCCCGCTTCCTGTCTCTCTTCCCATTCAGATCCACTGCTTTTTTTATTACATTATTTTCTTTATTTACATTTCAAATGTTATCCCCTTTTCTAGTTTCCCCTCGGAAAACACCCTATCCCATCTCCCTCTCCTGCTTCCCTGTCCTAGCATTCCCCTATACTGGGGCATCGAGCCTTCTCAGCACCAAGGGCCTCTCCTCCCTTTGATGTCCAACAAGTCCATCCTCTGCTACATATGCAATGGGACCCAACCCAGATACTGTTGTGGATGCAAACGAGCACTTGCTGACAGGAGCCTGATATAGCTGTCTCCTGAGAGGCTCTGCCAGTACCTGACAAATACAGAGGTGGGTGCTCCCAGCAAACCATTGGACTGAGCACAAGGTCCCCAATGGAGGAGCTAGAGAAAGGACTGAAGGAGCCGAAGGAGCTGTCAGCCCCATAGGAGGAACAACAATAGGAACCAACCAGTACCCTCAGTGCTCCCAGGGACTAAACCACCAACCAAAGTTTCCACATGGAGGAAACCACCTCTTTCTAAGAAAAGCCTTGGCATGCCAATATCAGAAAAGGAACCTCCAAGGCTGCTACTAAGTTTATTATCTTTCAGCCATCAACTCCAGGACATGGAGCCTACTCTTAAGAGTAATTTCTTTCGCCAGTGATAGCCTTAGCAGAAACTAAATTTTCATTTTTGCAAGTGGCTATCAATGGAGTATTGCTTCTGGGTTAAAGAATTGGGACTGTATCCACTTCTTTTAGCTTGGGTACCCCATTTGGTGTAGAATCCATCAGGCCATATGCATAATGCCTCTTTTCCTGGAAGTTCAAATGTGCTTTAGAACGTACTGTTTCTTCTGTGCTTCCATCTCCTCTGGTTCTTACAGTCTTTCTGTCTCTCCCTCCAAATCATTTCCTGAAAGAAGGGATTTCTTTTACCCCGTTTCGTGCTGGGTGTTCCAGTCTTTGTATAATGTCTTGCTTTGGGTCTATTTATCCTAATTTCTTGCAGAAGGGGATTCTCAGATGATGGCTGAAGAAGGCATTGATTTATGAGTAGAGCAACATTAATGATGTTTCTTTAGGATATATATATATATATACATATATATATATATTGCTTTTTGTATTATGTTTTAGAATATTATTATTTGCTTTCTTTTGAACCTATATGATCTTTGGATTATCTAATCTTAGGTTCTTATAACCCAAGCAATGCCAGACACAATAATCATTAGCTACTCCCACAAGCTTTGGGCTACCACTGCACTGGCATATAGGAAAGAAATAAACCCATAAGACTTGCTTATTGTTTATTTTTATATTTTGATAATATGCAGAGTGTCTTTCCGTGCCAAACACTATAGCACAAATAGGGTGAAGTTTTGTCTTCATGTCAACTGGCTCTGTAGATGTGCTTTCAGGTATGGGACCCTGCTGTCAGTTTATGAAACCCAACCTGTAATTTTGTCAACAGCCCAGGTTATTTGTGAGTCCACATAGGACCTCTTTGGCCCTTGTACTGTAAACTTCATTTTGTGATACGTGAAGACCAGGTAGGGCTCTCTGTTTTTCCCATTGTTTAGTGATTTTAGTTAGATTGCCTTCATGCATGCATATATTTCAGGAAAGTTCAACTCTATTATATTTTCATCCTACTTTTTCAATGACCCTTAATTTTAGCTGTCTCTTACCACATTCCCTCCCTCATTTCTTTCTTCCTTCTCCATCTGATACTCCTGTTTCAGGGTGCCCTTCCCTGATCCATAACATTTCCTTTTCCAAGGGGAGGTAGCATCACCTCCTCACCTACCAAATACCTCACATTTTGAATAATCTCTGGTTGCTGAGGATGCACATGGAAACCAAGCTGCACATCTGCTACATATGTGCAGGTGTCTGAATTCCAACCTGTGTATGTTCTTTGGTTCACAGTTCAATCTCTGAGAGTTCCAAGAATACAGGTTAATCGATTCTGTTGTTCTTTCTGTGGAATTCCTATCTGATTAAGGCCTGAAATTCTTAGTCCTATTCTTCCATAATACCTCAACAGAAAAATGGATGCAAAAAATGTGGTATATCTACACAATGGAATACTATTCAGCCATTAGAAACAATGAATTCATGAAATTCTAATGCAAATGGATGGAGCTGGAGAACATCATACTAAGTGAGGTAACACAGTCTCAAAAGATGAATCATGGTATGCACTCACTAATAAGTGGATATTAGCTTGGAAAACTGGAATATGCAAAACATAATTCACACTTCAAATGAGGTACAAGAAGAACGGAGGAGTGGCCCCTAGTTCTGTAAAGACCCAGTGAAGCAGTATAAGACAA
The DNA here is from genome assembly GCF_947179515.1 of Apodemus sylvaticus. Classification (NCBI taxonomy): domain Eukaryota; kingdom Metazoa; phylum Chordata; class Mammalia; order Rodentia; family Muridae; genus Apodemus; species Apodemus sylvaticus. The sequence continues at coordinate 43,937,178 of NC_067474.1, read as the reverse complement.
AACCAGAACAGGGAAGTGGGAAGGGATGGGTGGGAGAACAGAGGGAGGGAAGGGGGCTTATGTGACTTTTGGGGAGTGGGGAACCAGAAAAGGGGAAATCATTTGAAATGTAAATAAAAAATATATCAAATAAAATTTTAAAAAAAAAAAGAGTCCCCAAATTCCATCCACTATTTGGCTGTGGGTGTCTGCACCTGTCTGAGCCAGGCGGTGAGTGGAGCGTCTCAGAGGACAGCCATGCTAGAATCCAGTATAAGTAATCGTGTCAGTGACTGGTGCTTGTTCATATGGGTCTCAAGTTGAACCAGTTAGTGGTAAGCCATTTCTTCAGGCTCTGCTCTATTCCCGAATCCCTGCATTTTCTGTGGACAAGATATGTTTTGGGTCAAAAGTTTTGAGGGTAGGTTGGTGTCCCTATCATTCCACCAGGGTTCCGTCCTGGCCATGAAATACACCCTCCCCCATATTCCCAGTCCTGTGGGTCACAGCTAAAGATACCCCATTGATTCTTGGGTGTCTCCCCTATCTCATGTCTCCATGCCTTCTTGCATATGCCTCTACCTTCCCACCTTCTATCAGTTTTAGATTTTCATGCTTTCCTTTGGCCATCTGGCAATCCCTCTGTCCTTCCCCAAATGTCATACCGAATCCCCCCACCCTTCCAGATGATACCCTCTTCCACCAACTTCCCTCCCTCCATCTGCCTTCAAGAACCATTCTATTCCAAATTCCAAGTGAGATTCAATTATCCTTGCATATGTCCTCCTTTTTGTCTAGACTCCTTGGGTTGTAGCATGGGCAACCTATATTTTATGGTTAAGATCACTTATAAGTGAATACATACCATGCATGTCCTTTTGCAACTGGGTTATCTCACTCAAGTTGATATTCTGAAGATCCAACCATTTGCATGAAAAAAATTCATGATACCTTTGTTTTTCATAGGTGAATAGAATTCCACTGTGCATATACACCACATTTTTATTATCTATTCTTCAGTTGAAGGACATCCAGGCTGTTTCCAGTTTCTGACTATTACAAATAAAGCTGCTATGAAATTAGTTGAGAAAGTCTCTTTATGAGATGGTGAAACATCTTTTGCATATATGCCTAAGAGTGGTATTGCTCGGTAGTGAGGTAGAAATAGTCCCAGTTTTCTGAGATTATTTATTTCCAGAGTAGTTGTATAAGTTTGCACTCCTACCAGCAATGGAGAAGTGTTACCATTGCTCCATATCCTTGCCAGAATGTACTATCGCTTGAGATTTTTTTTTATTGATATATTTATTTACATTTCAAATGATTTCCACTTTTCTGGACCCCCACTCCTCGAAAGTCCCATCAGTCCCCTTCCCTCCCTGTTTTCCCACCCAACCCTTCCCACTTCCCTGTTCTGATTTTGTTCTATACTGCTTCACTGAGTTTTTCTTTTATCTAAGTCATTCAGACCTGAGTAAGGTGGAATCTCAGAGTTGTTTTGACTTTGTATTTCCCTGATAACTAAGGAATTTAAATATTTATCTAAATTCTTCTCAGCCATTCAAGATTCCTCTGGTGGTGCATGCTTTTAATCTCAGTACTTGGGAAGCAGAGGCAAGTAGATTTCTGAGTTGGAGGCCAGACTGATCTACAGAGTGAGTGCCAGGACAGCCAGGGCTATACAGAGAAATCCTATCGTGAAAAAGCAAAACATAAGAAAACAAAAAACCAACAAAGAAACAAAACAAAACAAAACAAAACAAAAAACCCACAAATTTTTTATTGTTCAGGATTGTTTTGGCTATCTTGGGCTTATTAGTTTTCCAAGTGAAGTTGAGAATTGCTTTTTCAAGGTCTATAAAAAAATTGGAAACAGAGTTTTTTATTTGTTTGTTTGTTTGTTTGTTTACAAAATCTTGGAAATTTAGAGTTTGGGATCTCAGAGAGTTAAACATTCTCTGCCAAATAGAATACAATGCAAACAAACTCAGGGACTGCAAACTGGCAGGCATACACATTTCCTAAAAAGTCACATTTGCCTCTATTGTTCAAGATTAGATATTACCTTGTTTCATGGATAGCAGTTTTCTAACTATTGTCCACTGACTATTGTCAAAAAAAAAAAAAGCTCCAAACCTGAAAAAAAAAAAAGCACTTTTGGGAGTGGGGAGCCAGGAAAGTAGAAATCATTTGAAATGTAAATAAAAATATATTGAATAAAAAGAAAAGGATTGGATTGAATAACAATTTGTCCTATGTCCTTTGCTAGGAAGGTTTTGGATGGTGTGTGACTACTATGAGCTTTTCTCAGTACGGGATCCTTGGCAACCAAGACTGTACTCTTCACTGTTCGCATATTCCTTTTTATATTCTGTTTTTTGATTTATTATTCAAATACTTTTTTAAAAACACGATGTGAGATACAATGTTTATCTGTCACTATCTAATATAGTTAACTCAGAAATGATTCAGCTTAGGTGGCAGAAAACTTCTGAAGCCAGATATCAAAAATTTAGACAGAGGCCTAGGCCATTGCTTGTCATGCTCCTCATGGTACCCAGGTGCTCTTGAGAAATTTGACTTCTGAAAAGTTATCTATTGGCTTCCAAATCAGGTACTTCACTTTTAAAATTTAAATCCTCTTATTATTGTAAAAGGGACTTTTATGTGCCTGATGTAATTGTCAGTCATCTACAAAGCTTAAAACTGAATAAACTCACCCTTACTAGTTATTACTGAATTGTGGCAGGCCGATTCAACTCTGCTGTTCTGGCTTATATTCTTGTACAAGTTGACTAATTCAAACTGGCTTCTCTCAGCTTTTCACTTAATTGTTCTGCTAGGCTTCAAACTAATTCTAGCAATCTGTTCTGATCTTCTGGTTCTTTTCATTCTTAGGCTCATTCTGCCTTCTTCTGTGTCATCCACGTTCTCTCTGCACCATGTCTGGAAAACTGATTCCAGTAAAAACTTGCCTCCCCTCTGCCTTCACTTAAGTAGACACTCTTTTCTCTATGTTCTCATGAGAGGACACATCTCATCTCTAGTCCATTCATTCAAATCTTTCTCTGATCCGTCACTTCAATAGAAGTCTGCTACGCATTTATGAGTCATTTTCAAACATGGCTGCTTCCTTCTACCAACTGCCTTTACCTACAGTGTTTGCCATTAAAGATGTGTACTAAGGGCATATTCCAGCCAGAACCACCATGTTACTGCATTAAAATTCTTTAATACTATTACATAATATTTACATACTATTGAAAGATAACAACAAAAGATAGAACATATTCTTCAGATTTATAAGATGTTTGTATTTAGTCCTCAGTGTATCTCTTTAGCCAAAGAAGGTAAGGAAATAGTCATAGGAGGAGAAGAAAGGGAAGAAGATCTAAAAGGCAAAGTCTCATTGTTCTCCAGGAATACACTGCCCAAGAAGTTCACTTAGGGAATAGAGGTAGTAAAGAATCTGGAAATATTCACTATGCATGTTCTTTAATACATAATTTCTTTCCCAGTTATTTTAGAATTAGAGACTGATGAAATATTGGATCTTTTTGCATTAAAACTCTAATGTACTTTTGTGATTTTCTTCTTCCTCAGGTTATATGGAGTTTAGTTATTGAATAAAATCAGATTAAAGGAACATTTCTAGACAAAGCATTTTATATAATCTTTTATCTCATCAAATAATATAATGCCATATCTATATAGACCATATAATGTGATATTCACATGTAAACTCAATACATGTAGAATATTGTTTCATTAATATATTTCTATAAAGGAGCTTTACATGATGTACTTGGTATTTACAACTTTGTTTATATAAAGTAATCAATATTTAAATATCATGAAGCAAACATTCTGTATGTATATGGTCCTGGCCTTTGCTCACGTATCCCATAAAGTTATTCAAGATGATATATCTGTGATTTTAGTATCTATTTTTACTCAAATCCCTCCACCCAGATTACTGATTTACAAACTTAAAAATGTGAAGAAATCCATAGATTTTAAATTTTCCTAGAATTAGTGAATCACTTTTCTTTTTGGAAAAAAATATACAGAGAAATGTATTGAAGATTAAAGGTAGATGTATTTTCTGAATAGGAACAAAGAACAAAAAATATCTGTCATTCATTTGTTATGAATTCTTTAATCAAGGCGCTAAAGACATTGAAATTATTGGAATGAAAAAAACAAAGAAACCGGGTTTCTAATACCAGTTACAGGTCAGAACTGGAAATTACTTATGATCTGACTAAGCCCTGTTTTTTTCTCCTTGAATCTTATGACCATTTAAATATTACAAACAAATTGTTTGTGAAATTATGTCAACATGCCCAAACTATCCCCAAATTATCACTTTGGTCTGTTTTACCACCTGATCTGATCACAATGATTTTGATTTACATGACTAATATTGGACTGTCTTTTTAGTGAAGGAGAATTTTCTATTTAACATCAAATATAACTCCTATATTATCTTGATATAATTAGTATGTAATAAACACCAAACATAAGTAGCTCAAATATTATTTTGAGAGTTGGAACATAGTATAGAATCATGATAATTTTGTTTCAGGGTGAAAAAGAGTCAAATCTAACTATAATCAAGATATTTAATTTCTGAGGGCATCCTTTGTCTGGAAACTACACAATAAATGATATAAAAACTATTATTTTTGAAGTAATATTTTGATAGTTATCCATTTAGATTAATTGTGAAAAGTGCTTGAGATTCATAAGTAAATATGCTACATTTCAATAATTTTGATATTTAGATATATTAAAATTTTCTCTAGGTTATTTCAGTGGAGAATCTATTCCAACATTTCACTTGGCTTTTCTCTGCTTTTCCTAAATGCCCCAGCTCTACCACTTTCATCTACAGTACAGCTTCGTCCTTGGAGCTTTATATTTGGAGGCACAATTATCAGTTTACTTCTAATACATTATATCTCACAAGGTAATTTACCTTGAGAATTAAATCAGGCTTTTCAGAAACACAGGTTCTACTGAGAGAGAGTACAAAGGAAAAAAGTCAATTTAAAGACAAATATAGGTTTTATCAGTTAGCAATAGATAGACATATGCCCCATAAAAGTATCTATCTCCTGGTTCTTCTGGGAGTGCCTTGGCTGGTGCCCCACCCTGCCTTCATGGGGAGGAGGCTTGAGATCAATTGCAGCAGGGGTTAACACTTTACAGACAGGGACTCCAATGGTTCTTATTTTTCCCCTTTTAAAACATGTACTTGGGTTTCTTTAAAATTAAAAAGATAACAACAACAACAACAACTAAGAAAGGTAAATAATGCTCAGCTCCTATTACTCGCTTATAATCACATTGTGTTTTGATTAATGGCTATAATTTTACTGCCAGTTTCTGAGAACAAAATTTTGATTATATCAGAAAATAATACATCTTCATTTGTAAGGCATTTCCTGTAGAAAGAAACTAAGTTTTCCTTGATCTGTATCTAGGCATATTTTTCGTCTCTGTGCATAGATAAGGCTCTCCAAGGCACTCATGAATATTTCGGTGCTCCCATGGGGGTCTGACATTTCACTATTTCCTGCTGCACTTGAGAAGGAAGCATTTCAAGAAATTAAAAGCACTGATAAGCAAACCCTTCATTAATAAAACAGACTATTAAGTTTGCAGGTCCCGTACTTAAAATTCCCCTATTTTATCTAAAATTAATTTGCAGGTACCATGAACCCTTTTGAAGTCTGAAAAAAAAAGATAGAAAGATGAAGTTAAGGGCAAGATTAAAAATAAGACTTCATCTAGAGTACATCACTGCTCTACAGATCATTTTTCCTTTATTTAATAATTAATGCCAGCTACACCAGCATGTTTAAATCCTCAACAGATAAGAAATAATTAAGTTAACACCACTCAAAATGATATGTAACATCTCAATCAGTGAGAATTTTTAAGTGGTAACAAGGAGAATGAAACTATTGGAAGCTTCACTGTAGGACTTTTTTCTTTTCTTGAAAGTCAAAGGCACAATTCCATAGATTTAGGGAAAAGGGCACTTCAGTGAAAGTGGATCATCTGCCAAAGCGAGCCCTGCTGCTGCTGCCACACAGGGTTTTGCTATTTTAAATTAAACACACACACACACACACACACACACACACACACACACACACACACATTACCAGGAGTAAAGAATGAGCCACAAAACCAACCAAATTCTTCCTGCATTTACAAACCAGCAAATACATTCCCAGCACTGCTTTAGACAGTGATCTAAGAGTTGATGTAGACTGTTTTTGTCTTTAAATTGACAACCCGTTTTTAAGAACCACAAAAATGACAGGAAACCCATATGTCCCCTGCAAGTAACAAGATGGAGCAATTGTTGTCTCTTCACCATGAAAACTATACTTATTCGAAGCACTTGTCACATGGTCTTGCTTAAATATTGAATCCTTATCCCATGCCAGACAGATTATTATAAGAGAAAATTATGTAAGCGCTATCTTTATATTTCCAAGAAAGAAGACCTAGGGGTTTTGGCCTGGTGGGAGAATTTCTAACATGATGTGATTTTTTGTTATGATTTTGAAGGAAGACTTTTAATAGCTCCAGTACACCATTTGAGTCCAAGGCAATCTAGGACACTTACATATATGAACCAATCTCTAAATTTGGGCCCTAGAGAAGTTAGTAAAAGTACACATCAACCTCAAGTTGCCAAAGTACATCATAATAATTATCTGGAAATATTTAACTATTCTCAATTGAAAATTTAATCCAGCCTGAGTGACCCCAGTAAATATCAGCCAGTCACTGTCATTTATCTACATTTAAAGGTGGGACTGAAATGAAGGGATTCAGGCCTTTCTGAATATCTAAGGGTCATGTGGACAGCATGATGCTTTGTGGAGTCGCCAAATCTGGTTGGATAACAAGCAGTTGGGGAGTGGAGGGAAAGATAATTTAAGAGTTCTGCTGTCTCCCTCACTGTATCTGCTGGGACCGCAACTCTAGACTCCCATGATACAGTGACACCTTCCATAGCAAGTCATACTGTATAGAGATATAAGGACCTGTTTGCCCAATGTAATCACAGGACTATAAAGCACCCTTTTGCTGTTTTCTCTAAAATCATCCCAGGGACAGGCAATAGTCTGAATTACCTGTGTTTATGCAAAATGCTGGCTGAGTACATGGCCTGACAGAGGTGACAAACTTTAGTCCCAGTGTAGAGACAGACACAGAGGTAGAGGGAAACAGATCTCCACCAGTTTGAAGCCTGCCTGATCCACATAGTGGTTCCAGGACAGCCAGGGCTACAGAGTGATACCTTGTGACCAAAACCAAAACTAAAACCAAAAACAGCCAAACAGCAGCAACAACAACAACAGTAACAAATACTGATTATGTCATTGATAGCAAAGATTTTGTCTTTTATTCATCACATTTTCTGCCTTGCCCCCACAATGTTAGGCATAAAATTGTGCTTATCATTTGATAAAAATATTTTTTAAATAAAATTATTTGCATTTATTTATCTCAGCTACTCATTCATCTTTATAAAATTTATTAGTGATTTTGATCCATTAGTGATGGCTACCCTGTTTTCTAAATATGTTTAAGGAAAAAAATAAAACAATGACCTAAGTAGTATTATAAAATTATTCTGATTTATGGTTTGTAAAATGTTAACAGACACACATTGTGAAATTAGAGAAAGCAAAGATGTAATAGTAATGGTACTATAAACAAACAAGCAAACACAAAATAATAGTTCTCTGGTATGTGTGTGCATGCACGCAACACGAACAGACACAGGCAAGAAAGAGGGAGTAAGACTGACAAAAAAGACAGAGGGGTGAGAGAGGGGGGGAGTTTTAAGCAACTGAATCACCTTATTTTCTATAGGGCCAAAAGCTCCCTAGCGAGGCTGGCATTTCTTTTGAAAGGCCATCTAGAAGCAAGATTTTTTTTTTCTTCAAAGACCTCTGCTTGTTTTCTTGTAAAATATCAACTGGTTGCTTCAAGCCACTTGCATTGAGAAAGAACACATCAGGTTAACTGTTTCACTTGCCACAGCTGCAACAACATCTCAGTTAATAGTTTACTAAATATCTGGGCACATTGTCTCAGTAAACTGTCGCACAAGATTATTTAGCACATAAAATATTGCAATAAGCATGTTGGCATGTTTTTAAAAAGTGTTCCAGTTTTGTGAAGAAAAAGCTTTAGAAATAAAATTAATTTTAAAATGTGGTGAGCTGAAGAGGAGGTTCAGCTGTTAAAAGGTTAGGTTCACAACTAGAAATGCAGAAAAACAAGATGGTAAAAATTAAACCTTCTAGTTCATACTATTGAGGTAACCTGTACTTAATTTTTTATATACACTCATCATGGAATTGAGTTAATGAGTTCTGGATAATTAGGATACACCTACTTTAAAAGCACACAGTACACTTGTCTAATTGTTATTAATTCTTTGCACACACCTTAAACTGCAAAGAATTAATGATCCAGTGCCATGTCTCTTTTTCAGTGCCAAAGCTTGGCCTGTCTACTTAAATTCCAATTTAAAGTCTGCTCAATCGCTATTTCTTGGAAATCTTCCATAAATTTTCATGCATAATGTGCAGCTTCCTGTCATCATCTATGTTTCCAACATATGGCAGATATCCTTAATGAAACAGGCCAATGTTAGTTAAATTATATATAGTTGTCTGTCTTCTTCACACAGTTGTAAGCTCCTTTTAAGAATGTGCAAAGTACTTTTTTTCTTGGTTTAAGTGGGCACCTGAAATTAAGAGTGCCTACATCATTTGGAAACTGAAAGAAATGGAAACTCTCAAATTTGTGTTGTGCCTTCTAAAATGATACATGCACTATAAATTGTTCTTGTCTATGATCTGATAATGTTTACAGTTTAGAAAGCAGTAGTTAGGTGGTAGTACTAACAGAAGACTAGAGGAAGACTTCTGTATAAGTAAAATAATCATTATCATCTTTAAGATTGTCCATTCTCTTTCAGCTTTGAAAGATCTAATCCTATCCCAGATCTATCCAATTTCCCTTTGTACTTTTCATTGACCTGTTAATTCCTCATAGTTTCAGGTTACCAGTCAGATATCAGTTCTTCATATGTCAATTTAGGCTTATGATAAGTCTTAAAATAAATGTAAAAAATTAAATGAACATCTTTCTCTCTCCCACATATTGTACCTAACCTAGTATTACCAATCAGATCAAAGTGTTTGTATGTTGTGTGCGCATTGCTTTGTTTTCCAGGGTCACTGACTAATGCCCAGTCACAAGGTAAGACTTCATCTTGGCAAACCTTCAATCTCTCAAACATAGAGATATTGAAAAAACTTACTCTTTTTGTACTATTTTGCCATAAAATTCAATTCTTCTGTTGCTTTTCTAGTTGATCTATAACCATCATATAAATAGAAATACCTTCCTGCTGCACAATGTTATCATCAGTGTCTAATCCAGAATGTGGTCCCTCTCAGGCCCTCAATAAATACTTAGGAAAACAAAAGTTATCCTTGCATTTTTAAAATAAAATATGTTTATCAAAGGAATTATCTGCTAAAAATGTTTTGGCCCCTCACACTTAATTAGAAAATGATAAGAGAGAATTTAATTCTTTTTTTTCTTTTTTTTCTTTTTCTTTCTTTCTTTCTTTCTTTCTTTCTTTCTTTCTTTCTTTCTTTCTTTCTTTCTTTCTTTCTTTCTTTTTTTTTGGTTTGAGGCAGGGTTTCTCTGTGTAGCCCTGGCTGTACTGGAACTCACTCTGTAGACCAGGCTGGCCTCGAACTCAGAAATCCACCTCTGCCTCCCAAGTGCTGGGATTAAAGGCATGTGCCACTACCACCCGGCTGAGAATTTAATTCTTCAATGTAAAAAACACATATTAAGCTTGATTCTCTGAAACTGATTTCATTGTGTCCCTCACCAGCCAAGATTGTAATTATCAGGCGGAAGGTGCTCAGCCAAGGTGGGGTAATGATTGATGCTAGAGAAATTTGTGGAATGCTACCCTGACACCAGGGAGGTATTCCAGAAACTTCTATATTCAACTAAAGTCAAGAACTAAAATCTTCAATCTCATGCCTAATTCATTTGCCCATTTTTATATTGAAGGAGATCCTTGGTTAGGGTTAAAATAATATCTCCTTGAATATGGTCAAAAATGTTCATTTTAACTGTATGAAATATTGGCAGAGTTTTATATTTTTCTCAGGTACTTCCAGGGGGTTTAGTTTTAATATAATTCTTCTTACTGAGTTAGGTATTATTTTTGCATAAATAGTTTAGCAGCAGGCTATATATTAGATCCTGAAGGACCCTATATTTTTAGTATTTCTGAAAATAAACAAATGCACACAAAAGAAACATTTATGAAAACTGACATACTTTCTTATATGCACAGCTGAAAAAACAGAAGTTTATTAAAGAAAACAAGAGATGCTTTTTAGTGCAGAAAGATAATGGCCCAAATAAACATGAATAGGATTAGCTATTTGCAAAAGAACTCTGGATGTTCTTATAGTTGGTTTCAGCTGTTCTGTGTACATGTTTAATGATAGATTTATTACAGTTCAGCCAATATTTGTAAAATAATTCTAAAGTTAGCACCCAGTACATAGTTTTACTGAGCAGATATTCATGTTGCAATTTGCATTGGGAAATGAATGAGGAATATCCACAAATGTGCAGACTGTTAAGGGATGACCAATTTCTCTAAACCACCGGAGTCAGCTCTTATCAAATGTCTATCTCTAGGCACTATGAAATGCCCATCACTACTGTTCCTTTGTGCTTAGAGAAATATATTGAAAAGGCTACCAAATTATCTTGATGTAATTAACTGGAATTCAAACTGGGGCAGTATTTTATATACTCAAAATTATTGTGCACTTGGGTCTGTCTATTTTTTTGCACAGAGTGATCAGTTATTATTTTGCATATACTTAGCATTCACATTTATTAGATTTTAAAATCTACTTGAACTCACCTTTTCTATTAGATCTTAATAATTTGCAATGTCCCTATCATATGAATGAAGAAACTGAGGCATGAAGAAAATCTTGACACCTACACGTATAGTTTTCTAGGTCCATCCTGAAGTCCTCATGGCAATGATTCACCTGCCATCCATACTTGAAAGAATGATATTCATAAATTATAATGTTCTTAAACACATTACATTCCACTTCCATGTGAGTAAAATGACATTTTACAGATATCAGCACTGTGTTCATAATCAAGCAAACAATACTCATTTTGCTTCATTAGCAATTCATGTTTGAGGTCACAGGATCATTATTTCTCGCCACAGATTAAGACATAATTTGTAAGTTTTGTTTTTGTTTTTTTTTTTTAACCTGCGAGATCTTAGCAGGCATTTGTAACTTTTCTGTTCTGATTGGTGTCTTCTGCTTCTCAAGTCACAGCTGTTCTTCAGTTGTCAAGGGAAAGCATGGAAATCTGCTATTCAGATCATTTTACTTTGCTAAGGTTCAGAGGGATGGGCTCTTCTGAGTTGCCATTCATTTTGATTTGCCATTTACTCTTCAAGCACATTCCAGAAGCCCCCGTTTACAGTAATGTTGTTTTAAGTGTTTCACAAAGTCTTATGGAGATGTTCCTCTAACAGATCAGAAAGCCAAGGGATTCCTTGGAACTGAGGATAAACACTGGATTTCAAGACGGAGGCAGAGGAGGGTTCCAATGCCCTCCACTGTCCTCCAGCATCTTCATGCTGAGAAGCACTCAGAATTCCTGGCTGCCCTGAAGAGATGGCTCTGCGATTCATTTGTAAATTTTCCCACTGGGATTGAGAAATTCTTCCTTAGAAAAAGTCATAAATCTGTTCTAAATCTGCCATGTGGGTATTTCAGGCCTATAGAACCGCATCAATATGTATTTTCTGTGAGATTTTATAATTTGATTCTGATAACTTCTGAAACTTGTTAATTCTCAAGGTCATACTCTATTTTAATTTTGTCCTTCAGGGTGCTAAATAACCCTTCTGGTAGGATGTTATTAGCTAAGTAAATGAGCATGTTTTGTGATGATTGATGGAATTGTTAAACAGCACTCATCCCAGGACCAGCCCCATTTGTCATGTTCCCGACACTCAGGCTCTCCTATTTGGGGTGCTATTAGGACAACAAATTCCTGACATAGTTAACCAGATTCTCAGCTTTCTCAAATCCCCCCAGAAGTGTGAGGATAGACATTTTCAACTGTTTTATTTATTGATGGTATTATCAGAATATCTAAATTCTTCAGAGAATTACAATCTCAATTATACTAACTATTGATTTTAAATTCTATATAATTTTAACATTTGTAAGGGAAAATTACCTGACAGCAATTTTTTTCAAATAAAATTATTCTCAATATTTGATCATAGTTATACTTTTAAACAAAATGTGACATAAAGTCCTCAACTGTTTGTTTATTTTTCCTGTTTTTCAAATAAATCAGGTGTCTTTAATTGGGCATCCTTTTCCTGGACTCTCTTGCTTAAATTTCAAAACAGAAATTCAATAAAAGTTAAGTTTCTATATGTTAATTCACAAAACATATCTCATATTTACAGAAAACACTCTCGTACTTTAAATAGAAAAAAAATGATGAGATTCCAATTCCAGTGATGAAATAATTCCTTTTTGCAAAACAACTTTTAATTTTTCATGAACAAATACTCTTGCAGTAGATAATCTTCTAGAGAATCATCAACCATCATCTTTCCTGTATATATGCCATCGGTGTTATTTGTTTATTTAGTTTGGTTTGGTTCACTTGATTTATTTTTAATTAGCTAGGATTTGTTGTATTACTCTCCAAAATTCACTGATTCTGCTTCTTGTGAGGGCTGCTTGACTCTCTGTTTCCCTTATAACTTTTCACTGATACTGTGGTTTGGATGTGCCTGTAACATCTGAATCGTCACATAATACTGTATTTGTGCTTGGTAAATCTGATCCAAATTTCACCTTGTTCCATACATCTGCAATTAATTTAAACTTCTAAGCATTCTGGGGAGAGCACCTTTTGTTTTCTAGATGGGTCGGAACGAAGGTTGGGTTGGAAGCTATCCAGTACAAGCGATACAGAGTTTAATTAACCACCAAGTTAAAAGAGAGGGCAGTGCCCAGTAAGCTGACAGAGAAAGTTGTGGATGCTCTGAAGCTGATAAGAAAGAAACTGGTAGTTCTAAATTGAGATCACTACCAGCATCGCCATAGGTTTCGTCAGTGACAAACTGTAGTTACAGATTCCAGCGGCCCCTGATGAAAAGCCCTTCCCATTCCCTAATGCTTTATGGGAGAGCAGCAGCTACTTGGAATATTTTTCAAGCAGAAAGCCATCATCATGACAACAGCGGAGTAAAAGAGGGCAAAAAAAAAAAATCTTTCTGGTAGGGAAATAAAGACATCTTAAGCTTGACTTCAAAAGCTCTCTACAGCAAACAGTAGCTGTGGAAATAGCGTTTCATCTTTGCCTCTGGGATATTATTAAGCTTTTTTAGTAGCTCTGACTGCGGGAGAAGGGATTACAGAAGATGCTGCTGTGTGGCTGCCTGCCATACAAATATCTGGAAAAGCTGGGATCATGGATTTGTATTCGGGCCTGTGATTAGCAACCCCAAGAAACTGACCTAGTAATGAATACCGCAACACAATCCATCTCACGCCGTACAAACAAAACCATGCAAGAGACTTCCATTTCTTGCTGAAATGTCAATGACTTATCTTTGGTCCAAGTTTGCAAATCCCACTGAGAGCAGTTCTAACCGCACCTGCTAATGGCATGTATAATCCTGCAAGGTCTTTCAGACTGCTTTAGTTACAGTCATGAAAACATTTCCACGATGAAACCCCACTTTCAAAGGTTAAAGCTCCCTTGTATAAAAACCCACAAACAAATGCAGTGCTCTATGTTGTCTTGGCGTGGAAGGGATGCTGTTTCATTTGAGAACAGAGACGTGTAACAATCAATAGGAATTAATACTCAATGTTGCCTTGTCAATTCCATTTACTTCATTTGGCTGCCTGGCATGTTTTCTCAATATGGTTGTTCATCTGAATAGAAATAACAACTGTTTGGTATAGATGAATTGTGATTTTGCAAAAGAAAAAAAATGAATTTTTCTTTTTAAATTCATTTTTAAAAATGAGTAACCATATATAGAATGCCTTCAAACACATCTTAAAACATGTGTAACTCAGACTGAGGGAAATTCCGTTTTTCAGGGTAAATAATGTTCACAGAATGTCTAAACCACCAAAAGAAAACAAAATTAATATGGTGGCTGATTAATAATTATTATTTACAATTTAAACTTGGTCTTTTGTTCTTGTAAATTAGAATGTGAAGATGAATCTGAAGAGTAAGATATGTGCATTTGCATAATATTAGCAATAGATAAAGCAATGTATTTAGCAGGTAAATCTTTCTTCTCAAGACTGTAAAGACCCACAGAATGGTGGCAAACAGTAGAGACACAGTCACAAGGTGTTTCTCAAAAGAGTGAAATCATTTAAATAAGCATTAATGTTAACTTCATTGGTCTTGACAAAAGGTGGCTCATTAGATCACCAATCTGTAGATACAACTCATTAAATATTTATTAAATACTTGTACTAATTCAGTTTCAACAGTACAAGTGTATGTGGCTAATTTTCCCATTCTTTTATTAGTTGTTTACATCAAGTCATTGTATAGCAGTGTGGTTATAGTTTCCCTCAATACTAATTTTCTTCTGTTTATTTGTAAATTTCAACAAATTTTTAATCTCTACTATAACTATGAAGGAATAGAGATTTATAGTAAATCTGAGAATCCACTGAAAGTCTTTAGTTTGCACTGAAACTGCATGCTTTTAAACAAAAACAATACACATATATAGCCTTATATTTCATTGTCTTGTAGACTATAGTTAATCATTAAGATCTGATCTTATATTTAAACGATATTAAATACAAATTTCATGATAAAAGTAAAATCTAAAAGTATACTTAATCTACTAATTGAATAATTTTAGTAAAATATTGGCACTACACTATGCAAATTTACTAAAATTGTCATAAAACTTTTAGATTTTTAAATTATTTTAGTTTTTCTCACAACTTTTTGAAAGCATAAAGCTTATTTTTATCAATCAGCTGATTTAGAAACAAGTTCAATGATGTTCTGAGGAACACGTAAGTAAGTTAAATGCTGTGCAAAATACATTAATACATATTAGCTTGGAAAGATAATTAAATGATCATTAACAATGCTAAAACCGTGCCAGTATTTTTTTTTTAAGTGTAAAGTTGAGGCTTTCTTTTTGACAAGTAACTGTATGCCTTCCATCTCTTGATAGGGAGCTTTAGATACCGAAGGGTTCTGATGAATAATAAATATAAATATAAAATGAATAAACACTCTGAGGTCTGGAAAGATGCACATAAATATTCAAAGGCGGTAACTCAATGTTGTGTTTATTTTATAATATATTTTGCATTGGCTTAGTCAAAAAAAAATGAAAGCAGGAAAAAAAATGTTGCTACACAGGTGAGCCTTTCTTGGTTTAACTTCCCAATGACATGTGTGAACCTGGGTTACCGTAGCCCTGAAGGATATCATACCTGTCTTGGCATTTTTCTCGATATCGTAGTAGGGAAGAGTTGTGGGTTTTTCAAATTGTTCTAAGCTGGTTCTTTGTGTCAGAAAAACAAAACCGCAGACTATTTTTGATTCTGCTGTGGTTGATCTGCTCACCGACATTCATGCTCTGCTCCAAGGCCTGGCCGGACAGTGTCCTTGCTGCTCGGTCTCACAGATTCAGAGCGCTCGCCACAGGCAGCCTGGTTCAAGGGATTTCATGTCTGGGATCAAGGCATGGTGCAAGTATTTTATGGCTCTGAACTAGAAAACTTCAGAGAAAGGTGCTTATTTGTATGATACACTAGGAAATCCAAGATATATAATCAGAAGTGCAGACTCCATCAGCGGTTCCCTGTTTGGCGGGGAAGGTCAGAAGTCAGGCTGATGAAATGTAAAAGGCAGAGAGTTAAAGTTTTCCTCCAGCTGTGATCAGATGTTCACAGGATTCCAGCTGAGGTAATCTTTAAAGGAAACATGGCAGAGCTTTGGAAGGCTTTGTGATCATGACCTACCGGTAGCCCATGGGCTCATTGGAGGGGCCAGTACCCGCTAGCCTGTGGTCAATTTTTATCCGTCTATTCTTAGATAGTCTAAAATTACAGACCTTAATCTCTGAGGTAGGACTTTAAGTCTCACCATGCAGAGGTGCCAGAGCTACAGCACAAGTGATTTTGTCTTAAGGAAGGAAAGGCTTTACTTTGCTACATCTTCTATAATATTTCAAACTCAGTAATAAACTTCATTTCTTTGATATAATCATATCATTTTCCTCTCCCCTTCTCTCCAAAACCTGTTTTGTGCCGCCCCCATCACTGCTTTCGTTCAGATTTATGGTCTTTTTTTTTTTTTTTTAATTTTTTAGGTGGTGGTGGTAGTGGAGTGTGTATGTGTCTGTGTGTAATTTGTCGGGAATAAGAGGCATCTTCTGGCCGGTGAAGAGAAGATACTACAAGATTGTTTGCCCTGATTTTATATCATTGGCAGACATGAATAATCAAACTGTTGTTGACCCTCTATAAACCTAGACTGTTCACATCCGACTTTTCTGAGGCATTCTTTGGGGTATTCCTAAGTAACAGACGTGTTCACACAAAATCAAAAATGTATTTATTACCCTGCTCCACGGACTGTTGAAAGACAGACTTTAACTCACAGGATGTCTGCTACCAAATTCTAATGTTGCAGCTGGTGGAATTTGGGTAGAATGTGCCTGTACAACATCAAATGCAATATTGTGTGAGTTTGTTTGGGTATGCAGTATCCCAGTGCACATTAATAGCTTTTCTGCTGAATAAATAAAAGTAATTAAATATGAAAAGTTTAAGTCTGAGCTCAAACAGAAACAAATAAAAAAATTTTACTGTATTTCCTATGAATAACACCAGCCCATAGAAAGAGGACAAGTCAGTAAAAATTAAAGAAAGATAGATGAAATCGATGCATACAACTTTTGAATACTTTTTAAAATGCACTCTGACTCCAAAGGGAAAATAGCAGCAAAAACAAGCCATGACCACTTTCTTTCAGGATGAGATTTCATACCATTCTGAAATATTGTGTCTAAATAGTCTGCATCTGTTTTGTGAGTGAGTGTGTGTGTGTATATAAGTGTGTGTGTATGTGTGTGTGTGTATGTGTGTGTGTATGTGTGTGTGTATGTGTGTGTGTTGTGTTGTGTGTGTGTGTGTATGTATATGTGTGTTTGTGTGTGTATGCGTGTGTTTGTGTATGTGTGTGTGTTGTGTTGTGTGTGTGTTTGTGTGTGTTTGTGTGTGTGTTTGTGTGTGTGTGTGTGTGTGTGTTTACTGTCAGAAGGAACAAATGATTATATACAGTATAATTGAGCTGGACTTCTTATGGAAGAGAAAGGAGACATCCAATACAGCCAGTTAAAGACAGGCACAAACAAGGTTTAAGCTACAAATAACACCGTTTATGTTCAGCACATAATATATATTAACTCACGTTTTCATAGGAATACTCATCATTAAAGACCAAAAGATATTCTAATAAAAATAAAGTCAGATATTGATTTGGAAATATGATCCCCATCAAAGTAATATATATTTTTTTTTTTTTTTTTTTTAGGTTTGGGATGCTTTTTCACAGGGTTACAAATGGAGAAGGAAAAATATTTCAGGATGTTAAAAAGTTCCTGAAAATTATTGTGAAAAAATAAAAGATCTAAGAATACAGGTAGGACTAAGCTCTAGTTTTGAGGAAATCTTGAACAATATAAACATTAAAGTAAGATAATATTTTGAATGAGAAAGTATTTGATATTTTCACATAAATAAGGAAAAATGCACAAAGAAAATGATTAAAGATGAATGTATACTGACAGAAAAACGGTGGATAAGTACACACAAAAATAAGTAAAAGGGGAAATTAAAGTTTATAGTAAAGTGTCAACTAATTATTATGGAAGAAATAGTACAGATACAGAGAATTTCCTTTTTCATGAAAGTAGAAAAACATGTTTCTGGCAGGAATTACCAAAGAATGTTAATAGTAGTCATAAAGACTTGTGACTTATGTTTGTGCAAGGATTAGCTACTATTTTACACATTTAAAAATTAACAAAATAACATTACTTCAGATTCAAACCCACTTTTTTTGACGGACCAAACTGACATATTCTGTCCATAAATAACCCAGACATTCTACTCTTACTTCTATTAACAGAAGTAAACACCCTTTCATTTCATGACTAGTTTTATATTATTATCTTGACTAGTTTTATGTTATAGAACTGTCTTTTAAGAAGCAAATTCACTTGAGTTTTATTCACAGAGACAGGCTTTCTTCAAAATCATCAAGTTATTTCCCACCTAGGCAGACATTATTTAAGTAGATTATAGGTCAGCCTAGGAAAATTCCAAGTAGGTCAGCTTAGGAGAGTGCCACCATACTAGTATCCTCCAAGGTTAAAAATGAAACTTCTGTGTCTCACAATTTGGCAGATTTCCCTTATGGTTGACACCAGTGTATGCAACTTCGTCAAGTGTATACAACTCCCAGTTGTGAAATGAGCTTCAAAAGACCCATTGAATACTTGACAGAGTCATTTTCTCCAACATACTCAGTTTCAAGAACACAGATGTACTCTTCCCAACTTAGGGAAATTTTACTCTGCTAATCTGCATGTTGTGAATGGTTTTATTTTACTATTAGCTACATCGATTGAAATGATGATAATATTTTAAGGTAAATGTATTAAAAAATGAACACACAAGTTACTTTGTCTACCTCCAAAACAGCATGGTGATAAATACACTATAACTCCTTTTCAGGATGGCTACAATCCCATCCGATGAAATGGACAGTTTTGATCCTTGGGAGCTAAGAATCTATTGCATTGAAGACTATGGAATCTGGACTGAGATAAATAATTTAAAACACAGACCTTGATGATATTAGGAATGTTTCTCAATACCTCCATCTTACTTTTCTCAGCAGAGATTAAATATCTGAAGAGACATAAAAGTGCCATTTTTGCACTAGTCTGCTTATCAAATTACAAGAAAGTAGATGTTCAGTTTTCTATGATGTTCAGTTTTCACTTCCTTTCACTAACTATCAGAAGAAAGCTGTAGAAAACTTACACTAACATGATACCTTTACAGTAATATGTGAGGAAAATCACATTGGTGTCACCACTGTGAATAAAACAGTAAAACCAATCGGAATGTGGAGACTTGAAAAAATTATTTTGTAGAAGCAGTTTCAGTTCTGGGTCTGGTCTACATTTTCATTTTAAAAATGTAAACATTATTATGGCACTTCATACCCTGCAACAAGCTAAAGGAATTCTGACACACCTGAAACTGCTTAAACATAGGCTGAAATTTCTCTAGAAATTAAATGTACTGCTTAAACCTACATGTTGTATAATAAATAGCTGCATAGCTAAAACCCACTTTAAATGTTATATTGTATGTTATTGAACATACAAAGACCATGAAAGGATCTATCAAAATTTCTACAGGAACATTTAATTCGATATAGAATTGGCATTAATTGATTATCAAGCAGTTTGTAGTTTATAATCTAAATCTGTTGCTGAATAGTAGAGCAAACTGGAAAGCTCTGATAACTCATGTATATGTTGAAGTCCATAGACATAGCAGTAAAAGACCAAAATTTAAATACTACCGCCACCACCAAAGTCATGAGATAATTTTAGCAAGTGGAAGTGATATTGATTAATGGTAATTAGAAATCTGCAATTTAATTTATAGTGACTAATAAAATAGCATAAGATAAAAATGCTCAAAGATATATTTTAGAGAAACTAGATAGAAATTACATATAAAATTTCAAAAACTATATAAATCTTTCTATTCATCAGAGAATTTCAAGTTAAAATAGCTATCAGCTACTCTGGTTTACAATTTGATGAGTAAAAAATTAAAATCATATTTGTGTGCTATACCTGGCTCATCTACACACTTGGTTGTGAAAGCGTGGATGTGTACAACCTTCTGGAAAGCAATTTGTCAGCACATGCCAAGGACTGTAAAAAGGTCACAGCCTTTCATACAGTAATTTCCTTTTTGGAATTCTATTCCTAGGAGCTAATAAAAAATCTAGGCAAATGTTTTACTTCAAAGATTAAAGTCAAGACACAAAAATACATTGCAAGCATCTCCACATGATGTTTGGATTAAGATAATAATTAACCATGTTATAGTGGATAAAAAGAATTGGGGGTAGGATTAAACATATATTTAATCAGTAGTAAAATAAAAATTAGAAAAGTATGGGTCAATTTTAGTTAATAAAGTTTATAGATTGAATATGAATAAAGATATCAAATACAAAGGTTTAGAGACTTTTACATATGTGTAACTTTTACATCAGGTAACTTTAATATGTTTCTATTTCTCTGTGAGTCTTAGATTATTTGTTATAACCATGAATAATTGAACCATGAATTAATTTTGAAATAAATTTAATTAAAATCACATTAAAATTAATGTATTTTCTTATTTAATTATTTTTATTATATCTATTTATTTAGAGAGGGAGAAACAGAGTGGCAGAGACACAGAGACAGAGAAAGAGACATAGAGAAAGAGATTCAGAGAGACAGAGGTGTGTGTCATTGTGTTGTGTGTGTGTGCACTTGCTAACACTTATGCCAGGGCACACATGTGATTATGTGGCAAAGAGAAATAACTTAGAGAAGCCAATTCCTTCTTCTATTATGTGGGTCCCAGGAATTAAACTCAGGACATCAGGCTTAGCATCAAGTATCTTTAAATGTGGATCTACCTCATGGGCTTTCATCTCACTTTTTAAACAAAGATTAAATTCACAGACATACGTACTTTTTTTTTTACACACAAGTCAACAATTCTGTATAATATTACATATAATTATACTGGAAATTACTTTTATATGTCAAACACTATTAAACAATAACTATTGTTTCATCTAAGAAACTGTAATAATGAGAGCAAAATGCTGTACATCACCACGTTCTCTATGAAACTGATGATTACTTGTGGTATTCACTCTCATATATTTAGCTTATATGAAGCATAAATGACAATTAGATGCCAAAACATTATTGTTATAGACTTTTGTCATTTTGACTTGCTCTTCCCAACTAAAAGTAGTGAATTTCTAACTTAATCACTATCAGAACACCTGCGCTGTCATTAGTATATGCCATATAAATGCATTTCACATAAGATATGTATACAATATCTAAGTCAGCTATTTTATTTAACCTAAAAAAAGAGAGATTATCACCTCTTTACTCTCCTTAGGTTTTCATTGAATATCAAATTCTGGTTTTGCTCCTACAGCAGCTACAGCAGTAGCCCCTCCTCCTCCTCCTTCTCCTCCTCCTCCTTTCCTCCGTTCTTCTCCCTTCTTCTCCAACACCTCCTCATCATCATCATCTCGCTCCTCTTCCTTAACTCTATTTTCTTCCTTTTCTTCCTTACTCCACTCTTTCCCTTCTCTATTTTCTTCCTTTTCTTCCTTACTCCACTCTTTCCCTTCTCTTTTATCATTTATAAACATTTTTATCAATTATATCAATTATATCAATTTTATCAATTATAAACATTTGTCTGCACAGAGTCCGAATGTGGACCTCTTGCGCACAGAGACAATACGGTTTATACACCCAAACCATAGCTTATAAATTAATAACTAATTTCACAAAGTAGAAAAAGTTACTATTCTATAAATCCTTCACTGTAAGCAGAGACAATATGTGTCTATGAGCATATTAAAATAATGTCATAAAAAAGTAGAAGGGCCAACAAATTACAACATATACCAAACCAAGATAGTGTACAATACTCACATCTGTTTACCATAAAAAAAAGAAGATATCTAACACTTCAGCAATGACAGCTACCCTTGACCTGACATCAGACCACCTGGTATAATGCCAAAGGATCAACTGGCAAAGAATTCTTGACTACCATTGGAGGAGGGGGTCAGGTCAAACTCAGCCCTGGCTGCTTCTATGGCCAAAGAATGGATCTGGCCATTTTTACATCCATCTGGACTTGGTTCTGTACTTCACTACTCCAGCTCACTTTAGCCTGAGGCCCAGCTCAACACCCCAGCCTTGCAACCATCCCAGCTTAACTCTATTTCTTCAGTGTCTCTAATTGGTGATATTAATATCTCATAAATTACCATTACTTTTTCTGTCTCTATTAGCTTCCTACTTCTGCCTACAGAATGCCCCTTTTTATCTTTAATTGTTCTGCAGAATCCTCAACCCCTTTGTAGCAATTTTTACCTGAATATAGACACAGGCAAAGATACATCTACTTGGTCATGTGTAATTTGTGATATTACAGTTGATAATAATAATTAACACAAAATAAAACAACCATGTTTACCAAGTAAACATGTAATATGAGTAAAGACAAACATTTATATTTCTGGGATAACATATTCATGATATATGTATATGGACATTAATATATGTGAGGATGTATAGTTAAATCTGGTTTTTGTCACTGAGAGAAAAATGAAAAATTCGTTAGTTTGAGTCAATCTTATTTTATCATAATATATCAGTCCTAGTCATTTAAAAAATCATAGTTCACTATTCTTTACAAATGAATTAAATCCCATGTCATATATAAGCCACGTTTTTATTCTCTAATCTGTGGTTGAACTCATAAAGATATTCAATCTCTTGGCTATTTTGAGAAATAAATGAAGATGTGCAGATATTTCTAAGGTATGCTAAATTAGTCTTTGAGTATGCACCGTGGTAAGGTATGGCTAGATGATAGGGTGGTCAGTTCTGAGTGTTTGAAGAAACCTTCACACTAACTGCACTAATGTTTATTCCCATCATCTGTGTGTATGTTCTATTTTCTCCACACCTGTGTCTGAATTTGCTGCTATTTGTTTATGTGTCAGGAGACATCCTGACTGAGGGAAGATAAAATTCTCCATGAACTATTAATTTGAATTTGTCTAATAATTAAGTTTGGTAAACTTATGTTTATCTTTTCAAATACACATTGGTCATTTGTTGTTCTTTTAAAGTATCTCTTCAGACTTTTTTTTTTTACATTACTAATGAATGTGATGTCCTTTACAACTTCTACATCTTAATATCTGGTCTTACATAGAGTTTCTATAATAATTTTCACAATATGTAAGCTGTCACTTCATTCTGTTGATTATATCCTTTGATGATCAGAATCATTTGCATCCCGTGCAATGAACTCTTCAGGTATAGTCATAAATATCAGTATGTCACTGTGTCTATACTTTACGAGGAACTGTCTAATAAGTAGCAAAGTGAAAGCTCTGTCCCTTAGAGGTTTAACGTTGAACAAATCCAAATGTCTATTGATAGCAATATAGGAAAGACTTTAAATTCTTTACATTTGGCTTTTGTTTTTGAAACAATTGCGGTCTTTTGGCCTATAAAAAAAGTCAGCTACAAATCTATTTAGCTAAGATGCATTATGCAATTCTAATTAATCATCCTTGTGACATGTAATGACATATAGCGAAAAAGGTAAATAATTGGGTGAAGAGTATGCCCTTTATCCTTCTTTTGCATTACTCTTATGAAAGTCATTTGAAAACCAATTGAAAACCAGAATTTTCTCTTTAAAACTAAGGAGAATCTTTTGCCTTAAACATTCACTGATGTGTTTCAAATTAAAGGAATTATTCTTTCTATAACACTTAAATACTTATTTTGTCATAATAAATATAATAATAATGAAAAATACTACAACTACTATTACTATTTCTTCTTCTACTACTACTACTACTACTAAAATAATACTAATAACATTAACCTGTGTACTCAAAAGTATAAAAATGAAGTAGAAGCATGGAACAAAGTGTGGTGTACTAAAGTATAAACCATATATTTATGAACTGGGTTAAGAGAAAAACATGGCACCTTAATAATTCAAACATCCTACTTTCCTACATTACTAACTCACATGCATTGTACTTAGTTTTCAATTTAATGGCAAACCCAGTAAATTTTGACTTTAAATGCACATAAGATTTATAAAATCAACAAGGATCATAATAATGTTTTCAGTAATTGATGAACACAGACTTTTAGGATAATATCCACAGGACAACTTTAAAGATGTTTTGAGAGTTCTTAAAATATTTGAAAAAGGTTTCAAAAATAGTCATTTTATCACAAAATGAAGCTATCAGAACTATGTTTGGGTTCCAGGTTATTGTGCTTGGGACAAGGAATTCAATAGCAACCCCAAATAATCCAGGCTATTGACAAATATGTAGGTTACTTTCTACATCTAAAGCTTCATCACTGAAGACAACACTTCACAACTCATATGATATGGAAAGGATAAGATGGTGTCTGCATAGAACCTTCACATTCATGTTCTACTCTCTTTTATTCAGTAGACTACAAAAAGAGAAGCATAAATGTTAATCAAGCCACAAAACCTTGTGGAAGTGTTAATTTGTCTACCTTCTAGCTGTACCTTACCATGGAGTATACTCAAAGACTAATTCAGCATACCCTGGAAATATCTGCACATCTTCATTTATTTCTCAAAATATCCAAGTTAATATAAAAGTTATGGGAATAGCCACCTAATGTCTGATTTTACTTCAGGCCTACTTTGTTAGCTATAACCCATCTATGATACTGCTTGAGTGATGAAGAACCAGATACTAGATAGCTCAGAGAACTACAGTAAATAAAATCTACAATCAAGAGTACCACAAAAACCCTCAGAGTCAACTAACCTGAGCTCACAGAGTCTGAACTTACAACTAGGCAGCCTATACAAGTCTGACCTAGGACCTTTGCATATACATTAAAGTTGCTTAACATCGTCTTCTTATGGGACTTCTAACAGTGGGAATAGGGCCTTTCTCTGTTTTTTTTTTTTTTTTTTTTTTTTTTTTTTTTTTTTTTTTTTTTTTTGTCTACTCCTGGGAACCTTTTCCTCCTTAAAGGATTGTCTCATATATCCTTAATAGAAGTGTGGGTACCAAGTCTTATTGCAACTTGATGTGACATGTTTGCTTGATATCTTTGGGAAACCTGCACTTTTCTGAAGAGAAATAAAGAATATGTGGTTGTGGTGAAGGGAGACTCGGGGTAAGGGACTAGTAAGACAGAAAAGAACACACTATGGTCAGAATGTAATATATAAGAGAAGAATAAATTTAAAATAAAAATAATGAGAAAATAACTTCTAATGATATTCTGCTATACTCATAGTCAAGTGCCTTATTTAGCCATCACCAAAGAAGCTTCCTCTTGTTGCCAATTGGTGCACATACAAAAACCCATGGCCAGACATTACAGACAGACAGACAGACAGACACACACACACACACACACACACACACACACACACACACACAGAGAGAGAGAGAGAGAGAGAGAGAGAGAGAGAGAGAGAACCCTTGGTCTCTATCAAATGCCTTCTCTCAGTGCTCAGAGAACTCTAAAAAGGTGGTGGTAAAAGTATGTAAGAACAAAAGGACATCCAGAAATCAAGACCCTCTAAATCAACTGAGCAAAGCTCAAATGAACTCATAGAGATTCAATCTGCAAGCAGAGAGCTAACATAGGTATGCACCAGGCCCTCCGTGTATATATTATAGCATCCAGTTTACTATATTTATGGAATGTCTGACTGTATGAATGAGTGTCTGATTCTTGGGCCTTCTCATGGGGGTCGTTTTCTTCTGTTGGTTTGCCTTGTCCATCTTCAATATGATAGTTTATTTTATTTTATATTATTTTGTTATGTTTTGTTCTTATCTCTCAGAAGCCTACCTTTTTCTAATGACAGAAAGGGAGTAGATCCGTATGGGACTTGAGGTTGGGATTAATTGGGAGATAATAAGAGGGATTTGTAATCAGGACATAATACAAATTAATCAATTCTGTTCATGTATACAAATCAGTCAGCTGTGAAATTTTCTTTGTATTTGTGTTTTTGGCGTTCTTGCAACATAATACTTGAGGTTTATATTCTTTAAAAAATAGGTATTTATATCTTACAGTTATAGGTGCTGGGAATTTAAAGATTTAAGTATTATAAGAAAACAAACAGGCCACCATCTTTGCTCCTGAGACCAAGCAGCCAACTCAGCCAGGTATGCAGGGAACACCAGAGTGAAAGATCTCTCGGGACACAGCCCGCCTGGGTGCCAGCTGTGCTGCACTTAGGAGCTGGGCAGCCTTACAGCTGTGTGGGCATGTTTCCTGCAAGGGATCATCTGACCTGTTGTGGCGGGAGGTCTTGCAGTTAGAGGGAGCCCTGTGGTCTGAGGGCAACACCATCTTTGTTCCTGAAACCAAGCTGCCAGCTCAGCCAGGTACACAGGGAACACCAGAGTGAAAGATTGCTTGGGACACAGCTTGCCTGGGAGCTGGGCAGTAGGAGCTGGGCAGCCCCACAGCTGTCTTGGCACATATCCTGCAAGGGAGCATGTGACCTGCAGGGAGTCCCACAGTTAGAGGGAGTCCTGCTTTCAGAGGTAAGGCTGCCACCATCTTTGCTTCTGTGACAGTGGGGAGGGGCAGAATGGTAGGCAGGGATCTCCAGAGTAGAAGATCACTTAGGACATAACCCCAACAGGACTTCACCTGCATCCCGGAGCTCAGCAACACCAAAGCAATATGTGCCATGGGAAAGCAGGTCACCCAGGGTTGCTGAGATAGGCTTGCAGGCAAATAGGAGGGGCAAGCACCAGCCAGTGGCAGCAGGACCAACTAACCCCAGAGATAACCAGATGGCAAAAGGCAAAAGTAGGAATATTACTGACAGAAATCAAGGTGATATGGCACCACCTGAACTCAATTCTCCAACAGCAGCAAGTCCTGGATACCTCCAACACCAGGAAAGCAAGATTTGGACTTAAAATCACAGGTCACGAGGCTGATGGAAGGCTTCATGGAGGGCTTCAAAAGGGACATAAATAACTCACTTAAAGAAATTCAGGAGAACACAAGTAAACCGGGGGAAGCCCTTGAAGAACTAAAGGAAAACACAACAAAACAGGTGAAGGAATTGAACAAAGCCATCCAGGACATAAAGAAGGAGGTAGAAACAATAATGAAATTACAAAGGGAGACAACTCAGGACATAGAAAACCTAGGAAAGAAGACAGGAATCATGGATCCAAGCATCAACAACAGAATACAGGAGATAAAAGAGAGAATCTCAGATGCAGAAGTTACCATAGAAAGCACTGATAAATAAAATGAAAAATGGCAAAAAGCTCCTGACCCAAAATATCCAGGAAATCCGGGAAAAAAATAAGAAAACCAGACCTAAAGATTTTAGGTATAAAAGAGAGTGAAGGTTTCCAACATATAGGGCCAGCAAATGTCTTCAACAAAATTGTAGAACACTTCCCCAACCTAAAGAAAGAGATGCCCATCAACATACAAGAAGCCTACAGAACTCCAAATAGATTCAACCATTAAAGAAACTCCATCAGTCACATAATAATTAAAACACCAAATGTACTAAAAAAGAAAGAATATTAAAAGCAGTAAGGGAAAAATGTCAAGTAACATATAAAGGTAGACTTATCAGAATTACACAGAACTTCTCACCAGAGACTGTGAAAGCCAGAAGAGCCTGGCAAGATGTTATGCAGACCCTAAGGGAACACAAATAATAACCCAGACTGTTGTAACTAGCAAATCTATCAATTACCATAGATGGAGAAACCAAGGTATTTCATGACAAAAACAAATTTACACAGTATCTATCCACAAGTCCAGCCCGTCAAAAGATAATGAATGGAAAACACCAACAAAAAGAGGGAAACTACACACAAGAACAAGCAAGAAAGCAATCTTATTTCAAGAAACCCAAAAGAAAATAACCACACAAACATAAAAATTACATCAAAAATAGCAGGAAGCAGCAATCACTATTCCTTAATATCTCTTAACATCAATGGACTCAACTCCCCAATAAAAAGACGTAGAGTAACAGATTGGATTCATAAACAAGACCAAACATTTTGCTGCATACAGGAAACACATCTCAGTGTCAAAGACAAACACTACCTCAGAGTAAAAGGCTAGAAAACAGTTTTCCGGGCAAATGGACCCAGGAAACAAGCTGGAGTAACCATTCTAATATTGGATAAAATTGACTTTCAATCAAAAGTCATCAAAAAAGACACAGAAAGACACTTTATACAAAGGAAAAATCCTCCAGGAAGAATTCTCAAGTTTGAAAATCTGTGCCCCAAATACAAGAGCACCTGCATTTGGAAAGGAAACTACTAAAGCTTAAAGCACAATCCCATCCCACGCAAGAATTGTGGGTAACATAAACACCCCACTCTCTTCAATCAGGGAAACACAAACTAAACAAAGACACAGTGAAACTAACAGAAGTTTTGGACCAAATGGATTTAATAGATATCTATAGAACATTTCATCCTAAATCAAAAGAATATACCTTCTTCTCAGCACGTCATGGTACCTTCTCCAATATTGTCCATATAATTGGTCACAAAATAGACCTCAACAGATATAAGACAATTGATGTAATTCCATGCCTCCTATCAGATCACAATGGAGTAAAAGTAGTCTTCAATAGCAACAAAAACATCAGAAATCCCACATATACATGGAAGCTGAACAATGCTCTACTTAATGATAGCGTGGTCAAGGAAGAAATAAGGAAAGAAATCAAAACCTTTTTAGAATTTAATAAAAATAAAGGCACAACATACCCAAATTTATGGGACACAATGAAGCAGTGCAAAGAGGAAAACTCATAGCTCTGAGTGCCTCCAAAAAGAAACTGGAGAGAACATATGCTAGCAGGTTAATAGCACACCTGAGAGCTTTAGAACAGAAAGAAGCTAATACACCCAACAGGAGTAGAAGGCAGGAAATCATCAATCTCAGAGCTGACATCAACCAAATTGAAACAAAGAGAAATATACAAAGAATCAACAAAACCAGGAGCTGGTTCTTTGAGAAAATCAACTAGATAAAACTTTAGCGAGACTAAAAATAGGGCAAAGACACAGTATCCAAATGAACAAAATCAGAAATGAAAAGGAAATTAACAATAGAAACTGAGGAAATTCAAAAAATTATCAGATCCTACGACAAAAGCCTATACTCAATGCACCTGGAAAATCTGGATGAAATGGACAATTTCCTAGACAGATACCAACTACCAAAGTATAAGCAGGATCAAGACTAGATGGTTTTAGTGCAGAATTCTATCAGACCTTCAAAGAAGACCTAACACCAATACTCTTCAAACTATTCCACAAAATAGAAACAGAAGGAACCCTACCCAATTCATTCTATAAAGCCACAATTTCGCTGGTACCAAAACCACACAAAGATCCAACTAGGAAAGATAACTTTAGACCAATTTCCCTTATGAATATCAATGCAAAAGTATTCAATAAAATTCTTGCCAACCAAATCCAAGAACACATTAAAACGATCATTCACCATGATCAAGTAGGCTTCATCCCAGGGATGCAGGGATGGTTCAATATAAGGAAATCCATCAATGTAATCCACTACATAAACAAACTAAAAGAAAAAAAGCACATGATCATTTCATTAGATTATGAAAAAGCATTTGATAAAATTCAGCATTTTTCATGTTAAAGGTCTTGGAAAGAACAGGCATTCAAAGCCCATACCTAAACATAGTAAAAGCAATATACAGCAAACCAGTAGCCAACATCAAAGTAAATAGAAACTTGAAGCAATTCCTCAAAAATCAGGGACCAGACAAACCTGCCCTTTCTTTCCATATTTATTTAATATAGTACTTGAAGTTCTAGCTAGAGCAATTAGACAAAAAAAAAAAAAAAAGAGATCAAAGGGATGCAAATTGGAAAGTAAGAAGTCAAACTATCCTATTCACAGATGATATAATAGTATAATTAAGTGACCCAAAACACTCCACCAGAGAACTCATACAGCTGATAAACAACTTCAGCAAAGTGGCTGGATATAAAATCAACTCAAGCAAATCATTAGCCTTCTATACTCAAAGGATAAGCAGGCTGAGAAAGAAATTAGAGAAATGACACCCCTCACAATAGCCACATACAATAAAAAATATCTTGGGGTGACTCTAACCAAACAAGTGAAAGATCTGTATTTTGTTTGGTTAGAGTCACCCCAAGACAAGACTTCAAGTCTCTGAAAAAAGAAATTGAAGACGACCATAGAAAATGGAAAAATCTTCTACGCTTGTGGATTTACAGGATTAATATAGTAAAAATGGGCATCTCGCCAAAAACAATATACAGATTCAATGCAATCCCCATCAAAATCCCAACTCAGATCTTTATAGCATTAGAAAGGACAATTCTCACATTCATGTGGAGTGACAAGAAACCCAGGATAGCTAAAACTAAGATCTTCTGGGGGAATCAGTATCTCAGACCTCAAGCAATACTACAGAACAATAGTGTTAAAAACTGCATGCTATTGGTACAGTGACAGGCAGGTAGATCAATGGAATAGGATTGAAGACCCAGAAATGAACCTACATACCTATTGTCACTTGATCTTAGACAAAGGAGCTGAAAACATCCAGTGGAAAAAAGATAGCCTTTCAACAACTGGTGCTGGTTCAACTGGAGGTCAGCATGCAGAAGAATGCAAATCGAGCCATTCTTATCTCCTTGTACTAAGCTCACCTCCAAGTGGATCAAAGACCTCCACATAAAACCAGACACACTGAAACTAATATAAAAGAAACTGAGAAAGACCCTTGAGGACATGGGCACTGGGGAAAAGTTCCTGAACAGATCACCAACAGCTTATCTTCTAATATCAAGAATTGACACATGGGACCTTATAAAATTACAAAGTTTTTGTAAGGCAAAGGACCCTGTCAAAAGGACAAAAAGGCAACCAACAAATTTGGAAAAGATCTTTACCAACCCTCCATCTTAGAGAAGGCTAATATCCAAGATATACGAAGAACTCAAGAACGTAGACTCCAGAGAGCCAAATAACCTATTAAAAATGTGGTACAGAGCTAAGCAAGAATTTTCACCAGAAGAATATTGAATGGATGAGAAACACCTAAAGAATTGTTCAACATCCTTAGTCATCAGGGAATTACAAATAAAATCAACCCTGAGATTTCACCTCACACCAGTCAACATGGCTAAGATCAAAAACTCAGGAGAAAACAGGTGCTGGTGAGGATGTGGAGAAAGAGGAATAATTTTCCACTGCTGGTGGTGTTGTAAGCTGGTACAACCAGTCTAGAAATCAGTCTGGCGGTTCCTCAGAAAACTGGGCATAATACTAATGGAGGACCACTATACCACTTCCAGCCAGTTATCCATAGCATTCCCCAGCATATAATAAGGATACATGCTCCACTTTGTTCATAACAGCCATATTTATAATAGCCAGAAGCTGGAAAGAACCTAGATATCCCTCAACAGAGGAATGGATATAAAAAAATGTGGAATATTTACACTATGGACTACTACTCAGAAAACAATGAATTCATGAAATTCTTAGGCAAATGGGTGTAACTGGAGAATGTCACCCTGCGTGAGGTGACCCAATCACAAAAGAACACACATGCTATGCACTCACTGATAAGCGGATATTAGTTCAGAAACTATTCACAGGAAACAATTCACATATCAAATGATGCCCAAGAAGAAGGAAGGAGAGGCCCCTGGTCCTAGAAAGGCTCAGTGCAACAGTGTAGGTGAATACCAGGATAGGGAAGCAGGAAGGGGTTGATTTGGGAACAGGAGGAGGGGGAATCCTGAAAAGGGGAAATAATTTGAAATATAAATGAAGAATATATCAAATAAAAGAAACTAAAAAAGAAAGAAAACAAAGTAAAAAAAAAAAAAAAAAAAAAAAAAAAAAAAAAAAAACCTCTCATACTGTATTTTTCCATTGGAGTCAGTAAAGATCAAACTAGCTCCAAGAAAGAAATGCCAGAGATTTCAAAAGAGAAGATGTGGTGTGTGCTGTCTTATGATACATACTCTCATAATATGAGTAATAATCCACTCACAAAATTGGAATGCATGTCTTAAAGTCTTAATACCTCACAAGACTTCCATCTTGTAGAATCAAGATTAAAGGGGACAAAATTCCAACCATAACACCCTCCTCCTCAGGGAGTTAGCTATTTAAATGCTTTGAAAGAAAGCAATAATGAATCCTGCATTGTATTACTAGCCATATAAATGTCCTTTTCCATAAGAGTTCAAAGCTGGTGGCTGGATTCTAGGGCTCAGTCATTTACCTCTGAGTGAATACATTCTAATGTCATGTCCTGTCAATATATTCTGATGGGTTTTCCAGATATAATATAATCACTACACTAGAAACCCTTGTCTCTGAAAAGTTTAGTTTTGTAGTTTAATTCTTGGTTTTAAACTTCCTTGGCTCTGGATGACTGTGAACTTCCATTTTCTACCTACATTTTCTGTGCTAGTTGTTTGACTAGAGAACTATCTTGTCAAGTGTGAGTGAACTGAGGAAGTTACTTTTAAAGAGGCTCTTAACTATGGCAGTAAGGTAGCTGTCTCTCCTGCCTTCCTCAGTGTAGAATCCTGAAACTGTACTCTACTTATAAAAACTTCACCAAGACCACATACCTTTATATCTAATACAAGCAATCATAGAATTTAAGTTCACTGTATGGAGTATACTCACTAAACCTTTTGGGACCTTGGTGTTGTTAATCCAATAATTTAAAAATAGAAAGAAGCTAGAATTTTGAAAGTTTTGAAAGAAGAACATCAGGCAAGACAAATTGTAGATTGTTGCCACAGCCAGAAAGAGAGTGAAGAAGAAAGAACTTTTTTTCCAGTTGTAGAGTTCAGAAAGTAGTTGTATGACATTAGGAAGGTAGGCTTCAAAGAAGTGGAAGAAAGCTCAGAGTACCAGGAAAAGCGTGCTTAGACATTTTGCAAATATCTGAAAGAAAAGGAAAACAGAAGGAATCGGAAAGTTTATGCATCTTCAGTTAGAACCCAAAACACCAGGTAGGTTTAGTTGAGTCACCAGAGTGAAGATGCCCCAAAGGTCGAAGCAGTGAAGGAGGGACTTCTGGGAACTCAAGTCCCTCACCAATCGATATACTTCCAATCAGCATAGCATGACATGAACCAGCTTTCTGGTATAGTGGTCTGCTTCTCAGGAGACTGACAGGCTCAACCAGATTACCTCTCAACTGTATGGAGTATATCAGAATGTCATCATTCTACTCAAGGCCACAAGTGGAATTCACTTGCTATTCTTTTGACCAGAAGGAGATAGTATGTTCTTAATTAGCCTCAGTATATCCCTGGTTCCTCTAATGTTGCTTGTAATATTTTAAATTCTAAAAAAGGTGAAACTGAAATTTCTCTTTCTAATGTTACCAGGGATGGAAGAGGTAGCATTGAAGTAGATCAGGAGAGAAGCATCTATTCACAATGTCTTTTGGCCCAGTGGAACTTAGGATATATTCTGGTTCTGGGAAAAGACATCAATGGTATCTTCTATTCTTGAACCTTGTCCAGTTTCTATCTACTGTTATTCTCATTATGTGGCACTAGTAAATGTGGGAATAACCCATTAACCATCTGGAAAGCCTTAGCATTACATAAAGCTTAAAATGATACATTGGTGCGACAATCCAGGAGACATAGGTAATGAAGATATGCTCTCCCTTTTCACTAAAATATGATTTTGGTAGAATGGTGAAATAGAAGTGCAACTTAATACAACTTAAGTGACATGATGGTGTATTTATTTTAATATCTATCTGACTGTCTATCTATCTACCTACCTACCTACCTACCTACCTACCTACCTACCTACCTACTTCTTTATTTATTAATATCTCTCCTCTGGTTAAAATATTTTCATCTTGCTAAATGTAATATGAATAAAATTCCCTATAGAAATTTTTTACTGTTTTTACATAAAGAAGTTGGAGAAATAAAATCTATAATCCTCAGAAGTTTGAAATCAATCAATTAATCACCAATATAAGGCAAACTAAATGATGTGGGAAGGCTTTCCACAGAGATCTCTGGCCTGGCCAGGTGTGAGAGTTCAAGCAAAGGGGGTTGGCGGGGAGCACAAGCACACAGGGGAGTTCACTTCTGCCTTTGAGCTGCAGCAGTTGTCTCCACCTCTGTCTCTTCTGTGTGGTCTCCATTATGCCAAGTAACCCTGTGCTGAGGGCTTCCCAGGCTGAGGAGAGGCCAACTAGACAGTGAGGAGTGCTGAGTGCTTAGGGAGAGTGATCCTCTTCCCAAGTATTACAGCTTTTATGACAGAAGCTCTCAGATGACAGAGCAGTTGTTGCACACCTTTATCTGAGTAGGGTTCTTATATGCAGTTTTGGGTTGGGTCAGTGTCTGACAACAGGTCCTTCTCATTGGTTTGGTTTGAGAGCTTGGGGAAACATTTGCATGTGGGAGGACTTGGTGCTGCTTTTAAGTGACTGATGGCTAAACAACTCTCTGCAGAGGGGGTGTGGGAGGTGGGGGGGGGCTGCAGAAGGTTGTAGCTGTGACAGGAGCCAGGGACCCAGGGGCGAGGCCGAATACCTGCCATCCCTTTGCAGGCAGCAGGCACCTGCCTAGTCTCTAGGTTCTAAGCTACCTGTGTACTGCTCACTGTCCCACAAAATTATATTATGATTACCATCAAGTAATATAAAGGAATACAAAGAAATGAGGAAACAAGATTCATATAACTCAAATAGGTCATTTAAATCTAGATACGCAGTTACTTAAGGGATAGTTGCATGCGAAGTAAATCCAGAACACGTAATCTGTTAGGATCAATTTGAGAATGATGTGTACTGTTTCAATTGTAAGTATTTTGGTACACACTTAGTTGAATGACACACTATTCTAATGATAAGTATATAATCTGAACTATATTCTACTTTTGTGTTTGAAATATTTCAAGTTATCTGCCATGGTCTACAGTGAAATAATAGAGAAGTCTAATTCTAAATATTGTGTGCATCCTAATTTTAGGAGTGATTAAAAAAAAACCTACAATGTTCAATAAACTTAATTAACTCTCCTCTGCCTCTAAGCAATTATTTTATTTTACAAAATTGCATTTATCCTTTAGCTAGAAAAACATATAAAATGCCATAATCTTTCAGAACAATAAATTTGCATATTTCAATGTATAAAAGGGTTCCTATCACACCCCAGAATCACCATTGAACCTTTCTGGTGACTATTTACAGTGGGGGTATGGTGAATTATGTGGTTGACACAAAGAGACTAGAGTAGTCGTGAACCCTCTTTGCTCAAAGCATTCTCAAGTGTACATATTCCCAACAACAAATAAAAGTAGATTTTCAATGTTAAGGAATTTCTGCAAATACTGAAGTTCAAACACTCAGGCAGAGTTTGTTCTGTTCATTTAGTCATAGGTTGCTGCTTCTACTTCCTTCTGTGTAAGTAGATTTACCATCTTCTCTCCCATTGTCATCTCTGCTTCATAAATTTACAGATTATATGGGTGTCTTGTGCAAAAGAATCCATGGAAATACACAATTGTAAGGACAGAAAGACACAGCTAAATCCAACATCTTCTGCAGCACTGCTGTGATTCAGTTTCTAACGCAGTTGTTCAATATTCCTATAAAACTGACCTCACTGAAGTTGTAGTTTCAACACAGCAATACATAATTTACCCCACTTAGTAAATATAACAATTTTTAAAAAGTTGTCAGTGTTAATAGTATTTTATGATAATTAATTCTCTTACTAAACAAAGAAGAAAATTAAATATGAATTTTGCCTTTTAGGTAAATACATAATACATAATCTGACATTTTATTCTATT
This sequence comes from Apodemus sylvaticus, assembly GCF_947179515.1. NCBI lineage: Eukaryota > Metazoa > Chordata > Mammalia > Rodentia > Muridae > Apodemus > Apodemus sylvaticus. Next base: position 43,901,210 of record NC_067474.1, on the reverse strand, counting down.
TGCATTTCAAAACAATTTTTAAAAGTAAAATTTATTACCAAACAAAGGAAATAGTTTGCCTAATATATTATGATGGTATGAAAACCGCTTATCTATGTTCTCATCTGTATTTACTTACACACATTCCTGTTACCATATTAAAGCCATGGTCTTTTATGAGTTATACTGGCATTCACATTTTCATGTACTTCTTTTCTTCTTTTTTCTTTTTTTTTTAATTCGATATATTTTTTATTTACATTTCAAATGATTTCCCCTTTTCTGCCCCCCCCCACTCCCCAAAAGTCCCATAAGCCCCCTTCCCTCCCCCTGTTCTCTCACCCACCCCTTCTCACTTCCCTGTTCTGGTTTTGCCTTATACTGCTGCACTGAGTCTTTCTGCAAGTAAAACATCTACAGTCTGGTCTTCACTCAATCTCATATTCGTTTATATTTTTTCTTTTTCATTTTCTCAGACACTGATGGATTTTTTTAAAACATTCTTATTTTGATTATTAATTTAATTTCTTTGAACTCTTAGTGATTTTCTTTATCTCTCCATTATAGATCAGAATTCTGCTACTAGTATTTTAGCTTCTTCACAGTAAGTTGAAGCATTAAAACTCTCATTTGCCACTTTAGTTCTTCATAGCTCCATCTGCCATATATCATAGAATATATTTGTTATAAGATTTTAAGTTTCTATTTCTCTGGGGAAAGTAAGCTTATGCAGTGATGATTTATTTTCTAAGTTTTCTTTAAATTAAAAAGTAAATTATTTAGTGTATTGAAAGGGTTGGCATTGTCTGTGGAACACCAGAGAGTGTGTGCTGCCTTTCTCCTTTGTCATACTCTCATCTCTCTCAAACACATATGTATATATGTGCACACAGAAGTCATTTTTCTATTAAATTCTAATTTGAATTCCAAAGGATAACAGACAATATAATGAGGAACATCTTATTTCTTTCTTTGCTTTATAGTTTAGCCTACCAAAAGAAAACTTACTCAGTTGGATACTAAAAAGTTTTTGTGACTTTATAATTCTTCTTTCATGATATTTTATGCTTATGATTTTCATTGTTTTCTGTGTTCTACAGTAATAATAAACTTCAGTCCCTAACAAATATCAAGACCCTTATATAATAGAAAATGGCAAGTCATTTAGTAATTTCTTCACAAACAGGTAAAGTTTATTTTTGAGAATTTTGAATATAATCTTGAATTATTCTTTTTTAAAAAAATTCTATGTTATTTGTTTACATTACAAATGATTTCCCCTTTCCCGGTTCCCCCCTCCTCATTGTTTTAATTGCTGAGTAGTATTCCATTGTGTACATATACCACATTTTCTGTATCTATTCTTCCATTGAGGGGCATCTGTGTTCTTTCCAACTTCTGGCTATTATAAATAAGGCTGCTATGAACATAGAGGAGCATGTGTTCTTATTGCATTCTGGGGAATCCTCTGGGTATATGACCAAGAGTAGTATAACAGGGTCCTCTGGAAGTGTCATGCCCAGTTTTCTGAGGAACTGCCAGACTGATTTCTAGAGTGGATGTACCACTTTGCAATCCCACCAGTGTTGTATTCCATAGCTGCCTGCAGCTATTACAAACTGGGTTGCTGAAACAGAACCTCAGGAATAGATGGGAAAGGGGCAAAAAGAAAGAAGGGACAGGACAATATTTTACTGATCAAGGACAAAACTTTAATGGCAGTCAGACCTTTTGACAGGGTCCTTTGCCTTATAGATACTTTGTAATTTTATGAGATCCCATTTGTCAATTCTTGATCTTAGAGCTTAAGCTATTGGTGTTCGGTTCAGGAACTTTTCCCCTGTGCCCATGTCCTCAAGGGTCTTCCACAGACTCTTTTCAATTAGTTTCAGAGTGTCTGGTTTTATGTGGAGGTCCTTGATCCACTTGGAGCTGAGCTTAGTACAAGGAGATAAGAATGGCTCAATTTGCATTCTTCTGCATGCTGACCTACAGTTGAACCAGCACTATTTGTTGAAAAGGCTATCTCTTTTCACTGGATGGTTTCAGCTTCTTTGTCAAAGACTAAGTGACCATAGGTGTGTGGGCTCATTTCTGGGTCTTCAATTCTATTCCATTGATCTACCTGCCTGTCATTGTACCAATACCATGCAGTTTTTAAAACTCTTGTTCTGTAGTACTACTTGAGGTCCAGGATACTGATTCCCCCCAGAAGTTCTTTTACTGTTGAGAATAATTTTAGCTATCCTGAGTTTTTGTTTTTTCATATGAATTTGAGAATTGCTCTTTCTAACTCTATAAATAACTGAGTTGGGATTTTGATGGGGATTGCATTGAATCTGTATTTTGCTTTTGGGAAAAGATGGCCATTTTTACTATATTAATCCTGCCAATCTACAATCCTGGAAGATTTTTCCATTTTCAGAGGTCTTCTTTAATTTCGTTCTTCAGTGACCTGAAGATCTTGTCATACAAATCTTTCACTTGTTTGGTTAGAGTCACACCAAGGTACTTTATATTTTTTGTGGCTATTGTGAAGAGTGTCATTTCTCTAATTTCTTTCTCAGCCTACTTATCCTTTGAGTATAGGAAGGCTACTGATTTACTTGAGTTGATTTTATAACCAGCCACTTTGCTGAAGTTGTTTATCAGCTGTAGGAATTCTCTGATGGAGTTTTTTGGGTCACTTAAATATACTATCATATCATCTGCGAATAGTGATAGTTTGACTTCTTACTTTTCAATTTGTATCCTTTGACCTCCTTATGTTGTCTAATTGCTCTAGCTAGAACTCCAAGTACTATATTGGAAAAATAGAGAGAGAGGGATCAGCCTTGTATAGTCCCTGATTTTAGTGGGATTGCTTCAAGTTATTCCATTTAGTTTGATATTGGTTACCGGTTTGCTGTATATTGCTTTTACTATGTTTAGATATGGGCCTTAAATTCCTGCTCTCTCCAAGACCTTTACCATGAAAGGATGCTGTATTTTGTCAAAAACTTTTTCAGCATCTAATGAAATGACCATGTGGTTTTTTTCTTTGAGTTTTTTTTTATGTAGTGGATTGCATTAATGTATTTTCATATATTGAACTGTTCCTATATCTCTGGGATGAAGCCTACTTAATGGTGAATGATAGTTATGCTTTGTTCTTGGATTTAGTAGGCAACAATTTTATTGAGCATTTTTGCATCGATATTCATAAGATAAATTGGCCTGAAATTCTGTTTCTCTGATAGATCTTTGTGTGGTTTTGGTATCAGCTTAATTGTGGCTTCATAGTAGGAGTTGGGTAGTGTTCCTTCTGTTTCTATTTGGTGCAATAGTTTAAAGAGTATTGATGTTAGGTCTCCTTTGAAGGTCTGATAGTATTCTGCACTAAAACCATCTTGTCCTATGCTTTTAGTTGGAGGACTTTCAATGACCACTTCTATTTCTTTGGGGGTTATGTGACTGATTAGATGATCTATTTGATGCTGGTTCAATTTTGGTGTTTGGTAACTTTCCAACACAACTGGAGCAATTGTCCATATCATCCAGATTCTCCAGTTGTGTTGAGTATAGGTTTTTGTAGTAGGATCTGAGGATTTTTTTAAATTTCCTCAGTTTCTGTTGTTATATCTTCCTTTTCATTTCTAATTTTGTTAATTGGATAATGTCTCTGTGCCTTCTGATTAGTCTGGCTAAGAGTTTATCTATCTTATTGATTTTCTCAAAGAACCAACTCCTGGTTTTGTTGATTCTTTGTATGGTTCTCTTTATTTCTACTTGATTGATTTCATTCCTGAGTTTGATGATTTCCTGTCTTCTACTCCTTCTGGATGAATTCACTTCTTTTTGTTCCAGGATTTCCAGGTGTGTTGTTACACTGCTAGTGTACACTCTCTCCAGTTTCTATTTGGAGGCACTCAGGACTATGAATTTTCCTCTTAGCACTGTTTTCATTGTGTCCCATGAATTTGGGTATGTTGTGCCTTCATTTTCATTAAATTCTAAAAAGTCTTTGATATCTTTCTTTATTTCTTCCTTGACCAAGTTATCATTGAGTTGAGTATTGTTCAGCTTCCATGTGTATGTGGGCTTTCTGTTGTTTTTGTTGCTATTGAAGACCATTCTTACTCCATAGTGATCTGATAGGAGGCATAGGATTAGTTTAATCTTCTTATATCTATTAAGGTCTGTCTTGTGACCAATTATATGGTCAATTTTGAACACAGTACCACAAGTTTGTGAGAAAAAGGCATATTCTTTTGCTTTATGATGTGAAATGTTCTATATATCTGTTTAATTCAATTGGTCCCAATCTTCAATTACTTTCACTGTTTCCCTGTTTAGATCTGTTTTCCTGATTGGTCCATTGAGGGGAGTGGAGTGTTGAAGTCACCCCCAATTATTGTGTTAGGTGCAATGTGTGCTTTGAGCTTTCGTAAAGTTTCTTTTATGAATGAGTTTGACCTTGCATTTGGAACATAGATGTTCAGAATTGAGAGTTCTTCTTGGTAGATTTTTGCTTTGACCAGTAAGAAGTGTCCTTCTGTGTCTTTTTTGATGACTTTAGGTTGAAAATCAGTTTTTTCTGATATTAGAATGGCTACTCTGGCTTGTTTCCTGCGACCATTTTGCTTTGTAAAATTGTTTTCCAGCCTTTTACACTGAGGTAGTGTTTGTCTTTGACACTGAGATGTGTTTTCTATATGTAGCAAAATGTAGGGTCCAGTCTGCTAGTCTATGTATTTTCATTGCAAATTTGAGTCCATTGATGTTAAGAGGTATTAAGGAATAGTGATTATTACTTCCTGTTATTTTTGATGTTATTTTTTATGTTTGAGTGGTTATCTTCTTTTGGGTTTGATGAAAGAAGGTTACTATCTTGCTTTTTCCAAGGTGTAGTTTCCCTCCTTGCATTGGTGTTTCCCACCTTTTATCCTTTGTAGGGCTGGGTTTATGGAAAAATATTGTATAAATTTGGTTTTATCCTGGAATATCTTGGTTTCTCCATCTATGATGATTGAGAGTTTTGCTGGGTATAGTAGTCTTGACTGTTATATGTGTCTAAGAGTCTGCATGAGCTCTGCCCAGGATCTTCTAGCTTTCGTGGTCTCTGGTGAAAAGTCTGGTGTAATTCTGATAGGTCTTCCTTTATATATTACTTGGCATTTTTCTCTTACTGCCTTTAATATTCTTTCTTTGTTTAGTACATTTGGGGCTTTGATTATTATGTGACTGGAGGTATTTCTGTTCTGGTCCAGTCTGTTTGGAGTTCTGTAGGCTTCTTGTATGTTCATGGGCATCTTTCTCTTAAGGTTAGGGAGGTTTTCTTCAATAATTTTGTTGAAGAGATTTGCTGGCCCTTTCAGTTGTAAATCTTCACTCTCATCTATACCTATAATCCTTAGGTTTGGTCTTCTCACTGTGTCCTGGATTTCCTGGATGTTTTGGGTTACAAGCTTTTTGTATTTTGCATTTTCTTTGACCGTTGAGTCAATGGTTTCTATGGTATCTTCGGCATCTGTGGTTCTTTCTTCTATCTTTTGTATTCTGTTGTTGATATTTGTATCTATGACCTCTGATTTCTTCCCAAGGTTTTCTATCTCCAAAGTTGTCTCCCTTTGTGATTTTATAGTTGTTTCTACTTCAGTTTTTGCATCCTGGATGGCTTTGCTCAGTTCCTTCTCTTGTTTGTTTATGTTTTCCTGTAATTCTTTAACAGTTTCCTCTTTCAGGATTTCTGCCTGTTGACCCAAGTTCTCCTGTATTTTTTTTAACTGATTTTTGCATTTCCTCTTCATTGGCTTCTATCTGTTGACCCATATTCTCCTGAACTTCTTTAAATGATTTTTGTGTTTCCCTTGTAAGGGCTTCTACCTTTTGATTAATTTTCTCCTGTATTTCTTCAAGAGATTTATTTATGTCCTTCTCATTTTCCTGTAACAGCATCACGACCAGTGATTTTAAATCCAAATCTTGTTTTTCTCATGTGTTAGGGTATCCAGGACTTGATGTTGTTGGAGAATGGGGTTCAGATGCTGCCATATTGCCTTGATTTCTGTTAGTATCATCCCTACACTTGTCTTTTGCCATCTGTTTATCTCTGGTCTTAGTTGGTTGCTGTTGTCACTGTTGCTTGAACCTCCTGTAAGCCTGTAAAGCAATTTCTGCTCCTCTGGATGACTTTGTTTCCCCTAGCACAGATTGCTAATGGGCTGCCCTACCCTTGGGTGCCATTGGAGCCCTGGTGTGCCTGACCCCAAGCAATGTTATACTCAGGTTGTCTCTGTGTACCTGGTGTTTCCTGTCCTGTCTGGGAGTGAATATAGTGGTGGGGAGCCCCTCCAAATGCTGATTGCTCTGCAGGGCAAATGACCCATTACAGGGCTGGCACACAGATGACCTGCAGAGCTGCCCAGGTCTTGGGTGCAGGCAGAAGCCTGGTGGTCTATGTCTCAAGTGATGTTAAACTTGGGATATCTCTGTGTACTTGGTGCTGCCTGTCCTGTCCATCGGGGAGTGAAGATGGCAGCTGTCTTGAATTATTCTTATTGTTTCTTAATAAATAAAATCCCTGATCATAACCTTGGAGTAACCATACAATTGCAGTTATAAAATTATCCACTTACATCCAAGACACTACTCAATATTCTAAGTAGAGTGCATGTGAGGAACAATACCCAGGGCTCACCACTAGTCTAAATATATATCTTCATATGTAACTGGTGTTCCCTGACATACCCAAGAATACTGCCAATGAACACACACACACATACATTCACATATACATGCATACACATACACATGCACACACACAATAATATAATGGTCAGCATTTTATCAACTGATTAACAAATGTATTTTATGGATTATTTTCTTGGGGATTTTGTTGTGGTTACTCTTTTAGGCACTAGGCTCAAGCTGGTCTTAGACTCGATCTTTTTGTCTCAGTCTCTGTAGTACAAGTATACACAGGGTTAAATCAACATACTGAAGCAAAATTATTTTGAATAGAAAAATTCATATGTTAGAGTGTTAATCACTTTATTAGACACTAGAGTATAGAGACATTTGTAAGATTTTATTATTTCTGTTTTAAAACAATATTTTATTAATCCTTTGTGGAAACTCAAGTTAAATAAATAGCTTATATACTTTATGAATATTTTTAATTACAAACATATAAATTAAAATCATACTTAGAGAGCCCTGGAAATATTCTTAATTTTTGTAGCTACCTTTTGCATGTATGTGCAGATTTCCACATACCTAGTGAAAGATCTGTTACCTTTTCTGATTTTCACAGAATACTCCTTTTGAGATACTCCATTAAACACCATGCAGTGTTAACATAGATGCTATAAAAGAAGGCTAAAATATATTATCTTATTTTGTTTTATTTAATACTAGTGTTGTTTTCCTTGCTCATCGTATCATGTATTTTCTACTACCCCCCTTTAACTTAAAGGTGAACTGTGTTACCAAAGCATTCTAGGTTCCCTTGAATCCATTGATGAAAGACACACATACTTTAGCTTATTTTTAATATGCTTTTTGCTCAATGGCCAAACTTTTTCAAGCCTTCCTAGCTTATTGTATTCTTCTCTTCACTCCCAATTCAGGATCTTTAAATCTTTTCTCAGCTTAGTTACTCAGTTACCTTTAGTTGTATCTCAACCTTCCTACATTTTCCCTCCTCTTAGTTGCCCAGCTATCTTTTTCTTGCTCAGCACTCTAAATCTGCCCCCATATTAGTTGCATTTCTAATCTTTCATCTGTTATCCCAGGCTCAGTCAGAGAAGCTGCCAATGTCCACTGCACCAGAGACCTCACATGGCTGGTGGTTCTCTCTCCCTCTGAAACATGATGAATTTCTTTTCTTTTAGACTGCCTGTGGCAATCTGGAAGTCCTGCCTCTTCTTCCTAACCAACCATTAGTCACTATCATCTTTATTGATCAATCAAGAACCAGTTGGGGAACAGGTCCTTCAGTGTTCATACACAGATTCCTGATCAAAGTATCAGAACCACTACCAACATTGCTTGTGTGTTCAATGTGTATGTGTATCATAGTTAGAAGTTTACTGTTATGACCGAGGAAAGCCTTATAAAGGACAACATTTAATCGGAGCTGGTTTACAGGTTCAGAGGTTCAGTCTATAATCATCAAGGCAGGAATATAGCAGGCATGGTACAAGCAGAGCTGTGAGTTTTGTATCTTCATCTGAAGGATGCTAGTAGAAGAATGATCTCTAGAAAACTAGGAACTAGCCTACTCCCACAATGATACATCTAATCCAAGAAGGTCACAACTCCAAATAGTGATACATAAATCATCATAGTGTAGGTATGGACGTACATGCACAGCAGTTTTTATTCCCTAATAGGCTCCGGTGATCGAACTGAAATTGTCATAAAGGCAAGAACCTTTACCCAATGAGCCACCTAACTGGATCTAGGACATATTTTTAAAGAATATAGTTTCCTTCACAAGTAATATGTAAGAACCTTGACAATAAGAAATTTGAACAGTCATTGTATTGTTTCTGTACCAACTCATTTATTGGCAAGTGACTATCAATAGTATGAGAAATATTAACACTGAAAACTATAACTATCAAAATAGTTATCAAAAATATATAGTAATCCTAAAAACAGAGTACCTACTGTGCTAAAAGTTTATATCAGTTTCTAGACGCCTTTACTAAGAAATGTAACTTGCATTATTTAAGATGGGAGAGCATAGTTGATATAAATTTACATTATGATAATAGAATATAATTGCTGTTAACGCATTAATAAAATTGATCTGTAAACACTGAAGTTGAGAACTTGACATATGGCTCAGCTTTTATCATTTTTTCTAGCATGCAATAAGTGCTGAGTTCACTTCCAGCACTCTATAGTCCTAGTACATGCTCTTAAGGATAGTACTTGTTATACAGAGACAGGAAGACCAAAAATTGAAGATCATCCTCTTCTACATAGTAAATTCAATTCTACAATGTTATTGTCTAAAAACATCTAAAAAAACAGAAAAATAATAAAAAGACAAAAAATAAAGGAGAAATAAAAGATTGAGCTAAACTGTGACATAGTATTTTGTAATTGCTCCATATTAATGAATGTGGTGACTATTGCATGTAGATTCGCTCTCATATATTCCTAGTACTACTAGAAAGGGAAGGCCTTCTTCCACCTTCGGATTTAAATTGGCATATGAATAGGTAGAGGTATCTATACTTTGTGTAGCTCAAACCCTACTTCCTGTTATAATTCTGCATATAGTTGAATATCTGACATTCTCAAATAACTAAAGCTTTGCATAGTATTGTCTCATCTTTTAGCAGTTATTCCATTTGGACCTGTCAGCTTCTTAGAAAATAATCTGCTACTTACCACAAGAAATCCAAGTCTTTCATTGTTTTTTTAAATTGGATATTTTATTTATTTATATTTCAAATGTTATCCCATGTTTCCCCTTTGCAAACCCCCTATTCCATCCCCCCTTACCCTGCTTCTATGAGGTTGCTCCCCGACCCAACCACCCACTCCCACCTCATTGCCCTAGCATTCCTCTACACTGGGGCATCAAGCCTTCTCAGGTTCTAGGGCCTCTCCTCCCATTCATGTCAGATAAGGCTCCTTCCGTTCTTTCCCTAACTCTTGGGTTGGGGTCCCAGTGCTCAGTCCAATGGTTGGCTATAAGCATTCACATTTGTTTTGGTCAGGATCTGATAGAGCCTCTCAGGAGACAGCTGTAACAGACTCCTGTCACAAAACACTTCTTAGCACCAGCAATAGTGTCTGGGTTTGGTGTCTGCATGTGGGATAGATAACTAAGTGGGGCAGCCTCTGAATGGTCTTTTCTTTAGTATTTTCTCCACTCTTTGTCCCTGGATTTTCTGTAGACATAAGAAATTCTGGGTTAATGTGGTGAATAGACTCTGTGGCTTAGACAACTTATAACAAAGGCTTGCTTAGAGTTTCAGAGGGTTAGTTCATGACAATCATGGTGGGAGGCACCATGCACACAGGCTTATAATGAGAATAGTAGCTCAGAGATGTTGGGACAGCCATGACAAGACAGAAACAGAATCATCTGAAATGTCATTAGCTTTTGAAACTGCAAAATCCACCCCAGTGATACATTTCTTCCAACAAGGCCAGACTTCTTGTATGAATGATAAGCCTCATAATCCTACTAAAATAGTTCCACCAACTGAGAATTAAGTATTCAAACACGGAAAAATGGCTCAGTTCTCACTCAAACCATTGCAACATGCTCAGATCAGAGGAGGACTGATTATCTCTTAGTCATAAATGGACTTGTTTTCTTCACAAGTCTTAATCTCTATAAAAATGGTTATAGTAGACACTTTTTTCAAATGGCACTGCAGAGCATAGTTACTTTTTTTTTTAACCCAGAAAAGTGCAATATTTTAGTTTTCTTTAGTTTTTTTTGTTGTTGTTGCTGTTGTTTTGTTTCTTTGATGTCCCCTCCCTTTTTAAATTAGTATATGACTTAATATCATAACTATGTTTTCTGACACTTAGGACTTTTACTTTCTCTTTTTTCTCCTTTTTTCCTAAATTATTTATTTACTTTGCATCATTATCCCTCCTCCACTTTCTTCCCCCCTCCAACCATATTCTCTTTCTCCTCTGAAAATTGAATGCTTCCTATGGATATCAACAGACCTTGAAATATCAAGTTGCATTAGGGCTAGAGCTGTCTTCTGTTGAGTCTAGACCAGGTATCAAGTTACAAGGAACATTTACAGAGAATCCTAACATATTTTCACAGCACACTTCCACCATAGAAGGAGGTCAGGGCAAGAACTCAATGCAGAAACCTGGAGGCAACATGTGATACTCTCTCTCTCTCTCTCTCTCTCTCTCTCTCTCTCTCTCTTCTTCTTCTTCTTCTTCTTCTTCTTCTTCTTCTTCTCTCTCTCTCTCTCTCTCTCTCTCTCTCTCTCTCTCTCTCTCTCTCTCTCTCTCTCTCTCAAACATAGTCAACACATTTCTGAAGAATCCAAGTCTTTCTATCTTTGGCAAATGCCATTAAGGTATACTTGAAGGTGTAGAAGCATGGGGAACACAAATTGGATAACAGCTTGCACTACAATGTCTACAAAGGAGGAAAAACTAATAAAAGAAACCAAACAATACCTTTACGAAATAGAAATTCATAATATCTTCTGAAAATGAACCAATTATTTATCGGTGAAAGACCGATAAATATATGCTTTTAGACTTCATGGGCACAAGTACACAGTAGAGTGGCAGGTACTCTTTGTCCTCTGACATGCAGTAAAACAAATTCACAGTATGTGTGAGCATGTGGTTGGCCCTCAATTCCATAGAAACATGGCATGAAAATTGGAAAATAAAAGGTGCATAACACAACACAGTCAGGATTCTAAGAATATATTATGTCTACTCATGACTTTTATAGTTTTCTGTTATTATATATCAAGTTTAAGCTCTTTCAGTGTCAGATAAGTAAGAAGAAAGCTGTAAAATACTTAGGAAAAAGAAGAATTTCTGACAACACAATTTTTTCCTATCATTTTCTAAGGACCTGAGTCTTTTGCATTCACATGGAATTGTTTATACCTTTAGGTTAATCACACACACACACACACACACACACACACACACACACACACACACAGACACACACACACACAAACACACACCATATATTTTAAATTAACAAGTTTCTCATCCATCCTAGAAATAATTGCATATATATACATATATATGCATATTCATATGTAGTAACAATATTCTAATGTTTAAAAAAAATAAACTTAGTTTATACCATATGCTAACACTGGAAAAAGAGAAGCATTTCTTTTCTTTTTCTTTTTTTTCTTTTTCTTTCTTTCTTTTTTTTTTTTTTTTTTTTTTTTTTTTTTTTTTTTTTTGGTTTTTTCGAGACAGGGTTTCTCTGTGTAGCCCTGGCTGTCCTGGAACTCACTCTGTAGACCAGGCTGGACTCAAACTCAGAAATCTGCCTGCCTCTGCCTCCAAAGTACTGGGATTAAAGGCGTGTGCCACCACTGACCAGCCAAGAGAAGCATTTCTAATGAAAAACATAACACTATAGTGATTCTTAAAATTTCAATTTGCATATGCTCTGGAAAATTTTATGAACTTTCTTGAAAAGCACACATAGTCAGGTTCCAATTTGAACTTTCTATGCTGACAAAAAACACTAATATACATGAATCTAAATATACACTAAAACTTTTTGGTATGTGTTCTACATGTTTCTTTTTTTATTGGATATTTTATTTATTTACATTTCAAACATTATCCCCTTTCCTGGTTGCCCCTCCAGAACCCCATATCCCATCCTCGCTCTACCTGCTTCTATGAGTGCACTCACCCACCTGCCCTCCCACTTCCAGCTCTTTGTTCTGGCATTCTCCTATACTGGGGTATCAAGTCAGGCCAGGACAAAGGGCCTCTCCTCACACTGATATCCAGCAAGGCCATTCTCTACTACATATGCAGTTGGAACCATGGGTCCTGACAGCTCTGGGGAAGGGGAGGGGCTGGTTGGTTGATATTGTTCTTCTTCCTATGGAGTTGCAAACCCCTTCAGCTCCTTCAGTCCTTTAACTCCTCCACTGGGGACCCTGTGCTCAGTCCAGTGGTTGACTGAGAGTTTCTATATTTGTCAGGCTCTGGCAGAGCCTCTCATGAGACAGCTAAATCAGGCTCCTATCAGCATGCACTTCTTGATATCCTCAATAGGGTCTGGGTTTGGGGTCTGTATATGGGACAGATCTATAGGTGGGGCAGTCTCTGGATGGCCTTTCCTTCAGTATCTGCTTCACACATTATCTGTGTATTTCCTCCTGTGGGTATTTTGTTTCCTCTCATAAGAAGGACTGAAGCATCCACACTATGGTCTTCCTTCTTCTTGAGCTTCATGTGGTCTGTGAATTGTATCTTGGGTATTCTAAGCTTTTAGGCTAATGAGTACATACCATGTGTGTTCTTTTATGGCTGGGTTACCTCACTCAGGAAGATATTTTCTAGTTCCATCATTTGCCTAAGAGTTTCATGAATTCATTGTTTTTAATAGCTGAGTAGTATACCATTGTGTAAATGTACCACATTTTCTGTATCTATTCCTCTGTTGAAGGACATCTGTGTTTTATATCTTTCAAAAGTAAATAAGTAAAGTGTGAAACTCTAGAGAGTTCACACAGAGTTTATGTATATATATAAAGTTTTATATATATATATATAAAGTCAAAACACAAAAGTTATGTGGAAATTTTTATTATTTGAATTTCCTAACTCCTTTTTCTCCATACCTGTCTTCATCAGTTGTGAACTCGGATACCTTGCATGCTATAATTATGGTTTTCCTAACAGGATTTGTGCATGGATAAAGCAGTGGCATAAATATTCTAGACCTAACAAATAACGGAATTAAGTTCCATTTCACAAGAATGAACTCATATTTGGTACTGTAAACTTGACCAAAACCTACCAACTGTGGGAAGGATTTTCTTATATCCTATAAGCTAACATTTTATTACTATTTTGTTAAATGGACATACTATCAAATGACTGCCTAAATACTGCGAATATAGTGCCTATATATCATGCTTTGCTTTTATAATAAAGCATGATGCTTTATTTTTAAGTGTATTGCCCTTAATTCAGAAACACACAAATGTTTACTATGTACAGATTATGTATCTATAGAATGCTTAGCCCTAATTGGTGAATCTATGGCACACTACTTTCTCCAAGGTTCAAAAAAATATGCGGTCTGAGAATAACAGGCAGAAAAAAAAATATTTTAGAGCCAGATGTCTGAGAATACTCTCAGGAAACAGTGACTTCTAGATATGAGAGATGTATGGTTCCAAGACTGTTTCACATGTAGATGCCCCTACACTCATGCATCATCTTCATTGAACTGAATACCTTATAATAAAAAGAAGATAAAAACTTAGGGGAGTAATCAGAGATGGGCAGTAATGTGATACGATAGGCATTAAGGGATATGATCAAACTATATTGTAAACAGGTATGAATTTCTCCAAGAATAAATAAGAGCATACCTATTTTAAAAACTTTATAGAGCTTTGTTTTCTGGGAGTATTTAAGTTTTTATTTGTGGGAAAAATTCTTCAAAATAAAAACGGACTGTACAAACAAGAGTGGAGCAAGAATAATAAAAATGACCCTACCTACTGAACAATGAAAAACCCATGAGGCCTTAGCTCTACACATTGATATATAGTCAAGGAAGGAAAGCATTAGGTATTCTGTCTTAGGTAATATCACACCAATTAATGGCCAATACCAAATTCTCATCCCTGAAAGCATACATCCAAGTGACAGTGCTTTATTTTTCAATAAATTATTCAATAAATATTATGTTTTCAATATAATAAATTGAAAACAGACACACAAGTCACATTATATGGACTAAACAGACTACATTTAGAATATATGTGTAGCCACATCTTTGGTTTTCTGAAGGGCTGACTGGCACCTGGGACCCAGCTCACCCAACAAACCTGAACACAATGGCCTCCATATTCTATCCCACAACACTGACTGCATTCCCCAAGGCCACACCAGCACTAGGGACCCCAGATAAGATTCCAGTCTATGCAAACCAGCTTTGCATTAAAGCATACACGACAATTGTAATTGGCCCAAATCACCTGAGCTCCATATTCAAGACTACAACTTCAACAGAAGACTTCTGATTTCCTGGAGGCCATGCCAGTTTTATAGACATGGGAGAAAACTTTGGAACCCCAAAACCTAGAGGTCATACAGGTCATAACAATCACAGCAAAGACATCCTACTGTACTTGAAGACTTGTTTTTCACCAGATCCCTAAGCCAAAAGAGCAAGGAAGAAACAGAAACCAAGGGAAAAAACCAAAAAATCAACAATATAACAAAGATAAATTCAGAAATAAGATCTAAAACCTGTAATAACCACAAACTTAGATGAATAGAGATAATTGTAAGAATACAAATCAACAACAGCCAGGCTATATCTCACCACCAGAACCCAGCTAATCCTGCGACATCATGTCCTAAATATTTCATCACAGATTAAGACCAAAAAAATTATCTTAAATCCAATATTATGATGATGATAAAGGCCTTTAAAAGGGAAATGAATAAATCCCTCAAAGAATAAGTTACTTAAAATATTCCTGGCACAAAATATCCTGAAAAATCTGGTACAATATGAAAAGATGAAACACAAGAATAACAGGAATAGAAGAATGCAAAGAATCTCAGCTCAGAGGCCCAGAAAGATCTTTAATGAAATCATAGAAGAACATTTCTCTACTCTAAAGAAAGAGATGCCTATAAATGTACAAGAAGCCTGCCGAACACCCAATAGATTGGATCAGAAAAGAAAACCTGACCCTCACAACATAATAATTCAAATACTAAATATACTGAACAAAGAAAGAATATTGAAAGATGCAAGGTTACAAGGTTAAGGAAAGAATAAAGGCAGACCGATTAAAATTATAGTCCACTTCTTATCTGAGACTCTCAAAGCCAGAAGGACCTGGTCAGCACACACCACACCCAGCAAAAATTTCAATAACCATAAAGAAAATAAGATATTCCATGGCAAAATCAAGTTTTATCAATATCATTTCTCAAATCTAGAACAACAGGCAGTACTAGTAGCACAATTCCAACACAACAAATTAAATATATCCTAGGAAATATAGGAAATAACTAATCTCACACCAGTAGAACCTAAAGAAAGGAAACACAAACACACACACACACACACACACACACACACACACACACTAATGCTGCTGCAATAGGGACAGTGAATGGATTGTAAATAAATAAAATAATTAATGATTATTATTATTATTATTATGATGATGAGGAGGAGGAGGAGAAAGAAGAGGAGGAAATGTTCAACATCTTTTATTTTTAGGGAAATGAAAATCAAAGCAATTTTGAGATTCCCTTGTATAACCATCAAAATACCAGTGGACAAAAAACTCAAGTGACAGCTCATACTGGCTAAGATGTGGACCAAGTAAAACACTACTCCATTTCAGGTGGGAGTGCAAACTGGCACAGCCACTTTGGAAATCAATTTGACAGTTTCTCAGAAAATTTGGAATCCCTCTTAGACAAGACCCAGCTATACCACTCCTGACCATATACCCAAAGGATGCTCCACCATACTACAAGGACACTTGCTCAAATATGTTCATAACAATTTTATTCACAATAGGACAAAACTGGGAAAAAAACATAAAAAAATGGATAATACAAAAATCTGTGGTACATTTACACAATTGAATACTATCTTTCTGTTTAAAAGAAAGACATCATTAAATTAATAGGCAAATGTATGGAACTAGAAAAGAGCATCCTAGGTGTGTTAACTAAGATCCAGGAAGACACACATGGTATGTTCTTATGTATATGGGAATATTAGCCATAAAGAAAAAAATAACCATGCTATAATCCACAGACCAAAAGAAGCTAAGTAACAAGGAGGTTTCAAGAGGAATGTATATGTTTCACTGTGAAGCAAAAACAAAACAGACATTCTGTGTGGACAGGGGTTGGGGACTAGATGGACATGGGGTTGAGTAAGGTAACAGGACCAATCAGGTGAGAGCAGGACAGAGAAAGAGGTATTGGGAGAGAGGAATAGAATGAGGAAAACACATCTGGGGTGAACTAGAACCCTAGAGCAATGTGACCTCCCAAGAATCTATGAAGGTGACTCTAGGCAAGACTCCTAGCAGTGGGGGATATGTTGTCTGAACCAGCTATCCCCTGTAACCAGGTAAGACTTCCAAGGGAGAGATTGGGATGTCAAACCAGCCACAAAACATTCTACCTACAAATTGTCCTTCCTCCCAGATGTTCTGGGCTAAAGATGAAGCAGAAATGAAAGGACTGGCCAAGCAGTGACTTTCCATCTTGAGATCCATGGCATGAGAGGGAGCTCAGCTCTGACACTGCTAATGGTATTTTGCTATACTCATAGATGGGAACCTAACTGACATTAGAGAAGCTTCACTCAGCAACTGATGGGAACTAATGCAGAGACCCACAGCCAAGCATTAGGTAGAGCTTGGGGCTTCCTGTGTAAGAAAGAAATGAAGTATTGGAGGAACGAGAGGGATCAAGGACTCTACCAGAAAACCTATAGACTCAACGGATCTGAGCTTTAGGGAAGCATAGAGACTGAATCTCAGCCAAGCATGGAGCATGCTGGGACTGAGCTAGGTTCTTTATACATGTGTAACAATTGTGCCTCTTGTTCTTCATTAGTGACTCCTAACAGCAGATGTAAAGGCTGTCTCGAACTTTGTTGCCTGCCTTTGGGACTCTAAACTGCTCCTGGGGTGCCTCACTTAACCTCTATGGGAGAAGGTAATGCTTAATTTTACTGTACCTTGAAATGACAGGGCTAGTTGATATATGAGGAAGAGCTCCTGTTTTCTGATGAAAAGCTGAGGAATGGATATGGGGGAGGGGAGATATGGGAAAACACCTGGAGGAAGAGGAAATTAAGGTTGGGATGTAAGGTAATGAATGAATAAAAATACAATAGCAACAAAAATAATATATGTTTACATGTGTGTGTATGTGTATTTCCTATGCATATATATTTTATATGTATATTTATATGAATCTATTAATAGTGATAAAATGAGGTCATAAATTTGAAGGACAATGAAAAGTGTTTATGGGAATGGTTAAATGAGAAAGAGGAAGGCAGAATTGTTATGATTATATTTTAACCTCAAAATGAAAATTAAAACTGGAACAACACTTCCGTAATAAAGTGAACCTCTCCACAGGAAAGTCTTAAAAAAATAATAAATTTTAATGCAATTACCTATTTAGAATTTCATGCTGGAAATTACTTATCTATAATAGATTTGATGCTATACACCTAAATATAATTTTAATATGGTAATTTTTTTTTCAACTAAAGAAGGGGTATTTATTCTTTTTTTCCATTTTTTTCTGGTTTTTGGTAATTTTTGAGACATGGTTTCTCTGTGTAGCCTTGGCTGTCCTGGAACTCACTTTGTAGACCAGCCTGGCCTCGAACTCAGAAATCTGCCTGCCTCTGCCTCCCAAGTGCTGGGATTGAAGACGTGTGCCACCACTACCTGGCTCACTTTTTTTTTTCACTAAAATGTTGTGAAATCTGATCATCCTTGTTAGTTTCTTACCATACTAAGTATTAATTGCATGTATTTATAATGAATGTAACACATTTAATAACAAGAGAAAATTTGGTGAGGTGTAATTTAATTTTGCTCTCTATTTCTCTTTGACAAAAACAGATAAGTTTTAAAACTTCTCAAAACTGAAATTCTTTAATAACTAAAGTAAACTACCTGCTAATTTATATATATATATATATATATATATATATATATATATATATATATATAAATGGGTTGAAGATATAGCTCAATTGAAAAACTATTACTTAACAGGTGTAAGGCCCCATGTCCAACAAGTACAGACTTAATTAATTGATTGATTGATTAAAATAAACAATTAAATAAAAATATTACAAATGTCTCACAATGATCATTTCATGGTCCTCTCTGAATCTTCTTTGGAATGTCTAGAAGATGACTGACGCAAAGACTTTACCTGAGACACAATAACAAGCACATGCAATACTCAGGAGCTTCGCAGAGCTCCAAATGAACAACTTTGTGATAGAAAAATAAATTTAGAAAAGTAAATCTCAAATCAAGGGAGAGGACGAAGTGGATTTTGGAACAGAAATGACAGCTGACTTTTACAAATGCCTGCCTTGAAAGATTTAAGATGGCTTGGATACTGGAGACACTGAGAGTTTAAGAATGACTTTTCTTTGTGTGTTCATTTCTGAATTGTTGAAGTGTTGTCTGTCTGGATTCCTGTATAGTTTGAATAGCATTAATTTTCCCCAGTGAACATTTGGACTACTGCTATTCATCTTGCCACATTTCTTGGTATAGATATGAAAGAGTAAAAGTGTGCAGAAGAAAACTATTTATTTCTATTTCACTTACATATTATAAGTACAGAAGCAGACCCTTTTGCGTGTTTTTACATAAACTTTCAAGCCTCCTAATGTTTTATTGGAAGCCTAGAATTTATATTTACCCTGTTTGGCATCATCCCACAAGTAAATGAAAAGATGCAATGTGGCTGATAATTTCTGATGAATCAAATATTACATCATATCAAAAGAATAGAAGAAAGAACAAATCTTTGAACATTAAAATTATTCAATGGGCATTATGCAATTTCTCCCAATTGCATATCTGGCATGATGCAATTTATCCCAATACCATTTTACTTCTATGTGAATATCCTTTACTGAACCAAATTAATAAAGCAACTTAAATTCAACCATTCATAGCTAAGTTACATTCTATATTTGGTGTTCAAACGCAAATTGTGTAAAAGAGATTTCTCTAGTAAATGAGTAATCTAGACATCTCTCCAATTCTTAATTCAACATCTTTGTTAGTTTGCCCATTGGTTTCAAATAAAGAAGCACTCTTCCCCATCAATCTTTCTCAAGATTACTTTTAATGAGGAAAGTAACTAAATTTACTCTAAAATATTTGTTTCATTTATTAAATATTGATGTGATATATAGGCAAATTCAATATGTTCGGTAAATATCTATCTACACTCAGAGCATTGTATTTATATTCAATACAGGAATTCAAAGATAAGTGAGGTAAATAAGGTACTGGAACCAAAGAAACCCAGATACTTCAGAGTTCTCTACTAATTTGCAGAGATGTAATTGTACTTATTGAACATGGTGGTGCCATAGAATTATTTCTATATTTGCGCTCAAAATTTTCCAATTCTTTTGGAACAATAAATTCAACTGTGTGTTAGAACACATCCATTACAAAGGAACTTGTCTTTTGAAATTAAATAATAATATTTTGATTCTTGATAGTTATATCTATAATATTTTATAACTGATAGACTTACAATTGTATATTTCATACTGATGAAAAACTCTAAAGTTTTTCTATTAATAACATATTACTCATTGAATAATATATTATGCTCATTTTCTATTAGAGAGTTTGCTAGTATACTAGTATATCATTTATTTTACTTCTAGGAACAATGCATTTTCAGAAAATAATGACAGGTAGTAGTAAAGTTGTTGAAGATCTACCACCAAAACAAACATTTAACTGATCCTGAACAATGGGGCAAGTGGAGGATTTGATGTCTGTCTATTCACTTTGTGTGCAGTAGAAGATGAAACATCTCTCACCACCACATATAAAGACACTGTCATTATTCATAGTCTACATGTCACTAAAGTCTAGTGATCTGATTATTTCATAAAGAACTCACTCAAAAATAATATTATACTTTGAAATTATATTTAAATATGCTCATTTTAATAACATACAAACATCTATACTGTCACACGAACCATTAGGGAATGTAATCTTCAAACACAATGAAATCTTATCTTTCATCTCATTTTACCACCATGTGATATTTTTCCAAGGGGGAGAAAAAAGTTCATGTAGAATGTAATCAAACTGTAATACTATCATAATGTTGCTAGGAATATAAAATAGTATAAATGCTACTGAAAACATAAAGTAATTTTCTGAAAAAATACTACCATATAATCTAGAAATTCTGCTTCAGGAGCCTGCCTCCAAATAATTAGAATCATGTTCTCCAATGTTTATGAGCATTAATATTTACTGCACGATTTTTCAAAATCACCAATATATGGAATATGGTCTCATAAAGAGAACTGATAAAGTGTATTGTAGAGATTTCTAATGATGCAAACCCTTAGACCAGACGGCGTTGCAGAAGAATTCTATCAGATCATTAAAAAGGAAAACCAGTGCTCTGAAATCTAAGGTAGAAAGGGAGTAAATGTTCCAAGAATCATTCTATAGAACCAGTATAGTGTTGATACCAAAAATGGATAAAAGGAAAATAAATATACAGAATCACTGAATGTAGCTATAATAATTTTCACTAAAATTCCCATAAACATAATTTAATAACACATTTAAAAATATTATGTAAATTTCTAATTCAAAACTGGAATGCGGTGATCACTTTGCACCCAAACAATAACTATACTACAGTACAGTATAGAATTGAGGCCAATGACAAAGCTTGAACAATTTATTAAAAAACTGCAGAATTTTTTCACGTATTTTCTCACTTTGAACAATGTCAATATTGCTAAAAGTGATCTACAAAATCAATGAAATCTTCAACAAAATTGCTATAATAATACTTCACAGAAATAATAATAAAAAAGGTAAAATGAAAATGGAATCTAAACAAATGTAGCAAAAGAAAAAATAATACAGAAGGTATCACAAGTCAAAATAATCATCAGAATTATAATTGGAAAAACAGTATCTTAGGAGTTCAGTGAGTGTATAACCATGTATATAAACCAGCATATTAGACATCAAGGCAGGAGGTTTGCCATTAGTTTGAGGCAGCCTGGGCCCCATAGGGAGACCCCCTTAATTTACAAAACAAACACAGCTTGCAAATCCAGCACAGTACCAGCACAATAACAATATGCAGATTAATGGAATAGGACCAGTGTAACAGATATAATTTGGAGCATCATTGTTGACAAAGTTATAAAAGCATACATATAGAAAAAACGGTATGTATAAATAGCCTTGGGAATATGGGGCATCCTGTGTACAGATATTACACAGGACATTATATTCTTATCCTATAAAATATCAAATAAAAGTAAATGAAAGACTTCATTATGTAAAGTTTTGAAACTACCATAGAAAAATACAATGTGCATATTTTATACAAGCATATATTTATACATATATTTATGTACATATACATATACATGAAATGGGTATCATTGAGGATATCCTCTCCTGAGTAGGACTACATCAGCTCAGGAAATAATAACAAAGTTTGACAAAGGAGCTATCTGTACAGGAAACAAAACAAGAATAAACAGACTGCCCATAGAACAAGACAAAATCTTCTCAATTTTACAATTGAAAAACAACCAGAATATCCAAAGAATTAAAAAAATCCACAACAGTAAATAATCTTATATTTTTATGGAAATATACATTTTAAAATGTTTTAAAGTTAAAGTTTTATTTGATCCACTTCTCCTTTGCCCACCTACCTGTAATGAGTTTTTTCATTCCATCTCTCCCATATCTTGCCTACCAACTCTCAAGTTGATACCCCCTTTTTGTTTATTATTATTGTTGTTAAGTTCATATATATATATGTATGCATATATACATGCATACATATACATATACATGTATCACCTATTGAGTCCATTTTGCTGTTTGTGTGTACATGTTTTGCAGGGCTCACCATTTTTTATTAGCCAACTAGTAAGTCAGCTCATCTCTGGGAATGGCTATTTATCCTTTCAGAGTTATTTGCATTCCCACTAGCAGTGAACAATGAGGGTTCCAGAAAAGGATGATTCCCAACAACTTACTATCTAGGATTTGTTTTGCATTTTTTTTTGGTGTTCTTAGGCATTATGACTTGGATGAGATGAAATCTGAAAATTGTTTTGATTGCATTTTTCTAAATGCTAAGAATGATAAAAACCTCTTGGAGTTATTCTCTAACCAGTTATATTTCTTCTCTTCAGTAAACTCCATTTATATCCCCAATTCAATTTTGTAAATTGGATTATTTGTGTCCAGGACTCTGTTTTAATTTTTGTTTTAAGGTTTAGTGCATTATGTATTATATAAGTATGTATGTAAGTATGTATGAATGTATGTATGTATGTATGTATGTATGTATGTATGAATTATGTATAAATTTTATTAGTTAGTTAATTAGTTAATTCTCCAAATAATCTCCTCTCAGTATATGACTGCCATAAAGCCTTTCCCCACTAGGGGTTTCTTTTCACTTGCTTTTTTATTACCATAAAGGTGTCACAGCCCTTTAGCTCTTTATGAGTTTCCAGTTTTTAAGTGTCACCCATTCCTTGTAAATGGAGAGCTGTTCAGAAAGTCCTTAATTGTAGGTATATACCTATGTTTTCCTCTAGAAATTTTAGTATTTCAGGTTTTTAAATTGGTGTCTTTTATAAACTTAGATCTAATTTTAATGCAGGTTCATAAATAAATGCAGGTCTATTTTCAATCTTCTGCTGTGGGCATACAGTCTCCCAATCACTGTGTCTTAAATAAGCTGTCCCTTTTCAACATATGCATTTGCCTGTCAAATATCAAATGGTTGCTGTTATGAAAATGCAGGTTTGGATTATTTATTATATTTCAGAGGTCTACACTTCTATATTTGTGCCAGTACTGTATTGCTTTTATTGCAATAGCTTTATAGTATATCACAATTTCTAGGTGTTCTCTCCTCCCCACCCAGAATTGATTTGGTTGTCTAGGGTTTATTATAATTCCATGTTTCCATAAATTTTAGAATATTTTTGTGAAGGATTATGTGGCTATTTAAATTCAAATTGTATCAATTCTATAAATTGCTTTAGAGAAGACGACCATTTTAATTTTTGAAATGTTACTTATACTCCTCCATAAACATAGGTTGTTATAAAAGTAACTTTTATTGGCCTGATGTAATTGTCTTCTCAGAGACTTACTGCTCAATAAGCTTACATTTTATAATTCTTTCTGAACTCTGGCTGACTGATTCAACTCAACTCTTCTGGCTGAAACTCCTCTCCAAGCTGACTGATTCAAACTTATTTCTTCCATCTCCTGCCAGAATTGTTCTGCTTGACCTCAAACAAACTCTGGCAGTCTGTTCTAATCTTCTGGTTTCTTCTTATTCTCTGTCTTCATCTGTAACCTGTCTTTGTAAAACTTTCCCTGTAAAACTGCCTTACACCTGACCTGCAGTAAACTGGACTGAACTTCACTGACCTGAACTTACCTCATCAACTAAACTTACCAATGGACCCAATTCCACTGCACAGTACTCACTGCACTGATTCCCAACTGACTCACTCTCCCTAGGAAATTATTAAATCTGCTCTTTTCTGTGCTGTTTCCTTGAGAGTGTGACACACCCTATCTCTGACATATTCAGTCAAATCTTTCTCTGATTCATCACTTTGTATGCCCTTCACTTAGACATCACTTTTAAATATGTCTTCTTCCTTCATTGTTTTGAATTAAAGGTGTATACTGAAGGCATGTCTGTATTCCAGCCAGATCATCTTGCAAACTATCATGAGTTTTACTGGATCCATTATTACTGGATCATAGCTTTGCCAGAGCAGCTAACTGTGCATTAAATTCCTCTATGTCTTCCCCCATTTCTGCTTAAACAAAAAAAATCGTAAAATGTTTTAGTTTTACAACAGAAGTAATTATCAATCCCACAAATTTAACAGTCAGAATATCCTGATAAACGTTTGTTGATGTCATGATCCTAATCCCATAATCACCGTCCTGATCATCTTTCCTTAAGAAAATGTCAATTTCATAAAGAAGGTTTTCATTCTGCCAGTATGATGAATGGTTTGTTGAGTTATCTTCAAGTAGGGGTGGAGGTGT
Source organism: Apodemus sylvaticus (assembly GCF_947179515.1). Classification (NCBI taxonomy): domain Eukaryota; kingdom Metazoa; phylum Chordata; class Mammalia; order Rodentia; family Muridae; genus Apodemus; species Apodemus sylvaticus. The sequence continues at coordinate 43,876,641 of NC_067474.1, read as the reverse complement.
TAAGCCTTCTGCCTTTCTTCCATCGCTGTCTTTCTGCATTTATTCCTTCCTTGAATTGTGTCTTTCATGAGGAAGCTACTCTTAATTGAATCATATCTTTATCAATTTTTAATGAACCCATACTCTTTCATCACCTGTGGAAATATACGTAAAATGTCTTTCCCAATATAACACATTCCTAACTTCCTTTCTGATGTTAAAATATGTTTAAAGTACACAACTTAATCTAATTCATTATTTTTCTACAATCCAATGTCCTTCAGCTAGTTTTATTCACCATTTCACTTTATTAAGGTAGAATTAGATCTTTATGAATCTACATATAAAGTAGACACCTAAGTACTCACATTCCATACCTGGCTCCACAACAGCAAACCAGGCTTCTCACCCATTTAAATACAGAAACTTAATACATAAGATATCAGTATACAGTGTCTCCAAAATCTAGTTTAGTTTTCTTTAGTAGCTCTGTGGATCACTGACAGGAAATGCTGGGGTTTTGTTATTAGTTGCCAAAGTATCATATGAGATTACCTCCTAGTCAACATATTATAGTCAGAAGGTATTTCTGCTTGATCTCTTCCTTTGCTATGGGAACATTTGTGTTGTTCTCTTGCTAGGTTAACTTTGGCAGTTTGATAGAAGCCAGAAATTCATCCATTGCTTCTAAATTTTCCAAGAATAGAACTTACATTTTAAAGTATTCTTTATAATATCCAATATTTCTTTGGTGCTTGCATTTGGTTTCCTATTCCTTCTCATTCTACTAATTTGGGTTATCACTTTCTGTCTTTGGTTGGTTGGGCCAAGGATCTGTCATTCTTGTTTTTTTTCTTAAGGAACAAGCTCTTATATTGATGGAGCATTCATAACATTTCTTTCTAATACAAGGATAGATTTTATTATTTCTTGGCAAGTTGTGCTTTGAGTTTTGGTTTGTTTTTTGTTTTTTTTTTAATTTTTCAGCTGTATCATAAGTCATTTATTTCTTCTTTTTCTGACTTTCTTTTTAAATGTAGGCAAATAGGGCTATAAACTTTCCCCATAAAACTGATTTTAATGTGTACCAGAGATTTTGTGTGTGTGTGTATGTGTGTGTGTTTTGTTTTGTTTTCATTTAGCTCCAGCAATATATTTATTTATTTCTTGATTTCTTCATTGACCTATTCATCACTCCATAATGAGTTGCTTAATCTCCATGTGTTTAAACTTTTACTGGTGTTTTGTTTGCTATAAATTTTAAGTGCTATTGCCTAACAGTTGAATAGCATGCATGAAATTATTTTAAATTTTCTGAATTGAGGTTTGTTTTATGTTCCAGCATGTGCTCTATTTTACAAAAGTTTCCATGTGATGCTGAGTATAATGTATATTCTTTAACATTTGGTTGGGATTTACTGTAGTTTGTTAGGTAGAATTTTATAGTTTTATTTTTGTTTTCTTTGTTTTCTTTTTGATGGGATAATTGTAACAAATCACCCTTTACTCTCCTTCTTCCAAATTCTCCCATATGCCCCTTCTTGTTCTTTTTCCAATTCATATCATCTTTTACAATTATAAATACATAAATACACAGATGGACAAACAGACAGACAGACAGACACACACACACAAACACACACACAGAGCTAATATAACCGTCTCAGTCTGTAACATGAGTGATTGCCTCAGTTAGGGTTTTACTGCTGTGAACCAACACGATCATCAAGGCAAATTTTATAAGGACAGCATTTAATTGGGGCTGGCTTTCAGGTAACAAGGTTCAGTCCACTGTCCTCAAGGTGAGAGCACAGCAGCAGCATCCAGGCACATGTAGTACAGGAAGAGTTGAGTGTTCTACATATTCGTCTGGAGGCTGCTAGGAAAATACTTCTAGGCAGCTAGAACAAGGTACTAAAGTCCACGCCCATAGTGACACACCTACTCCAACAAGGTTACACTTCCTAATAGTGCCACTCCTTGAACAACTCATATACAAACCATCACAGTGATATTCCTGAGTGTCTTTATAGGACAGATCATTTGATGTTGAGTAAACCATTGTCCCCTTCCATAGAAAAGACTGTTTCTCCCATGTCAGGCATTACGTAGTTGGCTCTCATTCTCTGTGTTGAGTTGAGGCTTTTGGGTCTTTCCTTTATCTTTGTTGCAAGATCTATCTGTGTTGTCCTTGTTCAATTCACATTTGGGGACTCATGTTAGTGATGTTTTATTGGTATAGCTTCTAACATGACTAGGTCACCCAATCGTATAGAGAACACTGATTCTCTGAGTCTTATCTTCTTGCCATCCCCTCCTCTGCAATGTTTCCTGAGATTTAGATGAGGTAGTATTTTATAGGTATATCCATTGGTATTGGGCTGCAGAACTCTGCTTTGATTAGTTGTGATGTTTTGGAATGGTCATTCTATGTTGCACAGAGGTGGCTCTTTGGTAAGGAATGAGAACTCTATTTTCTGTAAATGCAAGTAAAAAATGTTCATAATTTTTTAGAAATTATGTGGGATTAGTTAAAGAGGTAGTTGTAGGTCCTTGTGGGGTAAGTGCCACCAGACAAAAATTGGAAATACTGAGCTAATTCAGAAACACCAGTAATTCTCATATATGAGAATGGTTGGCATTTCATCTTCTCTTGATCCAGTTACTGTCCTGGTACATGTGACGGCACCCCACATGAGGACTGTGATAACTAGTCACAAATCATAGAGCACAGAGTTCTGCATGCTAATGAGGTATCTAGATGGATTGACTCCAAGGGTTTAACCAATAAGCTTCACTTCTAGGACATTCCTTCCTGTAAATGGTATTTAATCTCTGTTTTTTCCTTGAGTAAGTTGTATGCACCATTTTTTCCATCAGAAAACAGTTTAGACAAGGAAGGACTCTTTCTCTAATCAACAACCACCATAGGGGAATGACTTCATCACACAGAGCTTCACTGAGTAAGTATTCCCTCAGCACTCCTGACATTTACCCTGGGGCTAAATTAGATACCCCTCTGCCTGGCCCGGGCTGTCGCTCCCAGTTTGCCTCCTCTGTCCCTGACTCCTCTTTGTTACAGCAGCACCTGTGTATCCAGGAGTTAGGGAACCCCAGCTTTGGGCCCAGGCTGAGTAGCTTCTCAACTCACGCAGGTTGTGGCCCCATCTTAGGCAGTGTACCTTCCCCATTCCCGAAGCAGGTGTCAGCATTCTGGGAGCCTGGTACCACCATGGCAGAGAGGATGGAATGTAGCCTAATGCACTCCTGTTTGTTCTCCTTGAGCAACATTCACATACCCTAGTAGCAAGGTGGAAAGAAGTAGACCCACATCTGGTGCAGAACATGGAGCTACCCAGTTGATACATACCAGATCACCAAGATCCATGAATTCATTAATATTGAATAGTTGGCTACATTTCCAATACTAGGCATGTTTTCCCTTTTGCTGAGCAGGCTTTATGTCTACTTAGAAATCTTTGGTTACTGCCAAAGTAAACATGCCTCCACTGTACCCTTAAGATTTTTATGTTTGTTATTGTGATTCATAGGCCTTGTAACAGTAGGACTGCTGGATGCTGCTACCTTTTGGAAGCCTGTGAAGTGACTTCTATCACCCTGAAAGCCAGTATTCAGTGAAGAAGTGTTTAGGTCAGTTCTCTTTCAGGGCTGCGGAGAATCATTTCTATAGTACATTTCATACAAGACATCATTTAATTATGTGGTATCTCTAATTTTTGTCTAAATGATTAGTCAATTAGAAAAATTGGGCTATTGAAGTTGCCTATAATTATTAGGTTGTATTAATCTGTGCTTTTAATGACATTAGTATCCTTTATGATCTTGGGTAAATACAGGACTTTTATACATATATGGTTAATATTGGAACATTTTGCAGATTATATTATTTCCTGATGTGATGCAATGTTCCTTGTCTCTTCTGATTGTTTTTAGTTTGAAATCCACTTTATTAGATTCTGTGATGGGAATGTCTACTTGATTTCTGATATTTTTTACTGTGAATATTGTTGTCCCATCTTTCATTTTGAGCTATCGCCTGCATTTAAAACCAAAAGAAGTTTTATGTAGACAACAGAAAGTTGGATTTTGTTTTGAATCCACTCAACTAGATGTATCTTTTGATTGAAAAGTTTAGGCCACTAATATTTAGAATTACTATTAAAAGGTATGTGTAGATTGCCTCTGATTTTTGCTCTCATTGTGACTTGTATGTCATATTATCAGTAGTTTTCTATCTAGAATCCAGTGGGTTTTGCTTATCTGTGTCTTCAAATTATTGCTTCCAGAATTCTGCTTAGCAATTTTTTAGGCAGTTTGGACCATGCAAAACTTTTCATTCTCCTTCAACTATGTTATATAGCTTTCCTGGGTACAAGAGTCTAGGTTACAAATCTTGTCTTCTTTTTTTGGATGTTTCTTCAGGCTCCTTTTTCCTTTCAGAGTAGTTACTATAAAATAAGAACTTATGAGGTTGTTGTTTATTGGTTGTTTTATTTATTTTTTTTTTTTGAGGAGGTGACTGATGTTTTTCTCTGGCTGCTTTCAATGTCTTTGTTTTATTTTTATTTATATCTAACATTTTAAGTATGATATGCCATGAATTGTTTATATTTTTGTACAGTGAGCTTCTTATATGTGTATGGTCGATATTTCTTTGGTTTGAGAAATATTTTTAAGATCACATTGTTAAAGTTCTGGCCTGTGCAGATGTTTTGCGATTTGGGATTCTTCTTACTCATCTGGGTTTACAATTGGAGGAATTAGGTTTTTTTTTTTTTATGTTCTCCTACCTTTCCTGTATGTTCCTTTCCTGTGCTTTTAAAACTTTTTCATATATTTTGCTCAGTTTTTCTAGATTCTTTATTTTGAGTCCTGATGATCTATCTTCTGCTTCATTTTCAAATTCTAATACTGAAATACTGTTTTTATATTTTTAATTATTTATTTTATTTTTTGATGTCTCAAATGCTGCCCCTCCTCCCAGAGTTCTTCACCCCCTCCCATTTGTCTCTGAGAAAGTGCCTCCCCCAAGGAATCCCCCTTCTCTAGGACATGAATTATCTAAGGATTTAGTGCATTATGTTCCACTGTGACCAGACAAGGCAGTCAGTTCTCAACTACATTTGTTCTGGGGCCACAGACAAGCTTGTGTATGGTTTTTGGTTGGTGGCTTAGTCTCGGGGAACTCTCCTAGGTCCAAGTTAGTTGATATGTTGATCTTCCTATGGGATTGCCATCCCCTTCAGTACTTTCAGTCCTTCCTCTAACTCTTCCATCGGATCCCTGACCTCAGTTTAATCCTTGGCTGTAAGTATCTACATTTGTCTCATTCAGCTGATAGTAGAGACTTTCAGAGGACAGCAGTGCTAGGCACCAAGTATAATATAACATCAGTAATAGTGTCAGAGTTTGGTGGCTGCCTTTGGTTCAATCTCAAGTTGGGCCAGTTACTGGTAAGCTATTTCTTCAGTCTCTGCTCCATTTTTGTCCCTGGATTTTTTTTTTTTAATACAGGAACAATTCTCGGTCAAAAATTTGAAGGAGGGTTGGTGTCCCCATTCTCCCTCTGGGGGTCCTGTATCAATATTGGAGGTAGGTACCTCAGATTCCATCTCCCCAGTGTTGGGCATTTTGGCTAAGGTCACCCACACTGAGTCCTAAGCACATCTCATATTTCACACCTATGGAAATTTCTAGAGGTGCTATGTGCAGCTGTATATTTCCATTTTTTCTTCTGACCCTCTGGGCTTCAAGGACAGAGTACTAAAATTTTCAATGTCATCTTTTTGTTTCAATTTGTGTTGTCTCCAATGTTTCTATCTCTCTATGAATTCATTTTTCAAATCTTGAATTATTTTTACAATTTCATTCAGTCATGTATTTATTTGTATTTCGTTTGACATCCCTCAAGGATTTACTTTTATCATGTTGACATTCACCTAAATGTTCAATCATATTTCTTTATATAACTTTAAATGATTTGATAAATTGTATTATGGATCTTTGAAAGACTGTGTCCTTGGATTCATATGTAGATCACATTAGAGAAAACCTATACAGGACTAGAGAGTCTAAAGTGAGACATAATGTTTTGTTCATTCACGTTGATTTTATTTTTAAGTAATTTGATTTTAGATGGACTTCTTTCTTTAGTCATATGATTGATGTGATAATCTGGTATACTTTAGATAAGGCCAGTGAGGATATGTCATCTGAGCTACAGTATATACTATTAGAAGGTAAACTCATTAATTGGACCAGGAAAAATGGCTTTTAAACCAAAGGTTTGGACTATATGTTTTAATATGGCACTAGACAGAAGAAAGGCTGTAAAACCAAGGGTTGGTTCACTAGTCAAAGGTGGCTCAAATGCCAAGGTATCTCACTAGTCAAATAAGGCAGCTTCAAAAGCTATTGAACTGAAACTAGGCCTGTGGCTTTGGAGATAGCTACTGACAGGGAAGAATGGGTTGGGATGAGAAGGATGGCAAAGGACAAAGTTGGAATGTATGTCATCAAGAAAGAAAATACTAAAACCTGGCAAAGATGCAGGAGTTACGGACAGGGCAGAAGCTCTTAGATATTGTTGCTGTGAATGTACATTAGTGTAGACATCCACACTGCTTCTCTGTCTATACCCAAGAGAATTAAATTCAGCTTATAATAGAGGTGCCTAAAAGACCACAGTTATCATGCCATTATTTGTAAAATCCAAGGTATAGAATCAGTGAAGGTATCCTTTACTAGATGAATAGATAGAATAATATATAAACACTAGAGACATAAAAAGCAAACAAACTGTAATTTTTTAAATGAATGTAACTAAGATAATACTGAAAGAAATAAGTCAAGAAAAGAAGACAATCATAGTATGCTTTTCTTCATCTTGAGTACACTGAGATGAAACAGCATGGAAGGAATAAGGATAGTAGATACTGAAGTTTAAGGAATGATAACAGAGTTGACTGGGAAGGAGATGCATTATGTTTCTGAGTGAACACCCCATAAAGTCCATTAATTTATTAAAGTAATATATGCTAGAAAAACTTCACCTTGTGATTTTATATATACAATGAATTTTTTCCCCACCTTAAGAAAGAAGGATCTTCTACTATGAGACAACATGCTGTCATAAATTAGGTTAGAGTAAGCCAGTCTTAGATAGACAAATACAGTCCAATCTACTTTGTATGAAGCATTGAATTGGGTCACAGGAAGACACAGGAATTGGTATACTGTTTACCAGAAGATGTAGAGAGGGAAATATGGGAAGTACTTACTTAGTCGTCATAAGTTATCAGATGAGTTTGATGAATAATGTCCAGAAATTTGTTGTAGAATGCTCTATTTTCTATTTTGTCATAAAAGTGAATCTCATATATATGCATCTTTCATTTTACAAAATAAACTGGTCATGATTGCATAGCTTGCAGTCATGGTTTTTTTGTTTTTTTTGTTTGCTTGTTTGTTTTTTGGTTTTGGGGTTCTTTTATTTGTTTTTCTTTTCTGTTTTTTGGTTGTTTTTTTTTTTTTTGAGTCCTAGTGAATGAGGACTACTTTAAAAGGAAATTTAGAGGACACTTCTATTAGGTCCAAGACTTGCAAACTCATGATATCCCTATTTTTCTTCCTAGAAATTCATCTTTTTCAATTTTTAGTATTTAAATCTACACATGTATAATAAACCCATACATGTATAATAGATGGACAATTTTAATTCATAAGTATCATCTTGTTTATTAAATAAATAATGACAAGAAAGAAAACAAACATTCCATCTCCATAATGCAACATTATACACAGAGTTATAGCTTGAATATTAAACCACTTTCTCTACATCTTTGACTAGCTAACTTTTCATATTTTGACAGCATCCTCCATGGCCTAGTATACTGACAAAATGGTTGTCCTTGTATCCATTTTCATCTTGTTTTAACATTGCAACTTCACAGACTCTTATCAAGGTCAGCTAGAAGATTCTATAAAAACTTCTTAGCAAGTTAATGGACCCCTTCCTAAAAAATAAAGAACAAGAAAACTTAAGGGTTTAGAAAATCAGTTGGAAGGAAATAATGTGAAAAGCATTTTAAGTGTGGAACGAGTCACTCTTTATCCTAAATTAACAGCAGCTCAGGATTACAGCAATTGTGATGATCTCAAATCAGGGTTGCCTTAAAGCCAATGCTTGTTAACTCACAATTTTGTCTTTAAATTCAAAAACAAGGGAATAAACAAAGAAACAAGGTATGAATTAGGATCTACACTCAACTTATTTAATCATTGTCTTTAAAGTCTTATGTTGTTTAGTGCCAAACGGCCAGCCCTAATATGGACTCTACAGGTTATATTTACAAACATGTGTGGATATGCATATATGTATGAAATAAAAATTAGCAAAAATAAGGATCATGTAGAGAGTGTGGAGAGATACATAGGAAATACTGGAGTGAGGAAAGGGAAGGAAGAAATGCAAATTGTAATTTCAATTTACACAAAAAGGATAAAATATGCCTCGGTAGATGCCTTTTTAAATTTTCATTTTTTATAGGCACCAAGTACAATTCCAGCCATTTGTGGTGTTTCTTTAATTTTCACAGATTTCTCAAACTGGTACCCTACTTTCAGAATCACTGGCATTTTCTCTCTTGTCCTTGTCCCTCTGCTGCTAAACACTGTCTTGAAGAAGCCTCTGTCTCCATTTTTTCCTCTCTCCATGCTACAAACAGATTGAACTCATTCCTTTATATAGAGTGCCAATGTCATTCAAATGAAGTAAAACCATCATTTTAAAGTATTTTTAAACATAACAACATATGAGTGCAATCAAGCTGCATTGATTTACACATTTATGCATTTGGAGGTATCAAATGAGAATCATGTAGGTTTGATTAGAGACACAAATACACTTGTACTAAGTTCTGGAAAGAATCAGAATTAGGTGCTCTTTTACCCTAACAAGGTCTCTCCCTCTTTCCTTTCTTCCTCTCTCCCTTCCTTCCTTCCTCCTTCCCTCCCCTTTTCCCTCCCTCCTTTTTCTCTGAAACATTTATATGCAACATTTATACACATAAACATGTATACAAAATGAGTACAACATTTTGTATACCTAAACATGCACACATGCACACACACACACACACACACACACACACACACAGAGAGAGAGAGAGAGAGAGAGAGAGAGAGAGAGAGAGAAATCATTTGAAAAAATGCTAGACTTTAAATAAGCATGGAAAGCAGAAGGAAAAAATTATGGGCCCATAATTCTAAAACCCTCAAACACTAGCAACATTGTTTTATCCTATCCTTAACAGCATCCTGCGTATTCAAATTCACTTACTTTAATCTTTCCAAAATGTGATTTACAACTTGGCTTTTCTTTTTTAATTGATAAACAGCTCCTCATGCAAAATAATGAAATGTTCAAAAAGCCTTTATTTTACCAGAAACAAAACAAATAAACATGGCCAAACCAATGTGTGGCCATAAATCCTGTCATAGGAATGTCTATGTTGACATTAGGAAAAACTGTATCCTATTTGAGTTCAGACTTTTATTCCAGCTTATTTTAATTTCACAACAGCCTGGATAATGACAGCACAGTTCAATTGGAGAACAAAGGTTTTGCTTTTATTTTATAATTACTAAGACATATAAAATATTTATTTGGCTTAGAAAAGAAGTAACAGCATTGGCCAGCTGGTTTGCTTACACAGCCACAGACTCTCCTCTTGCCAGCTTGAGTTTTCACACATTACAAAGAGAAGGAAAACTGAAGTTAACATTTTACATGCATGAGACTTTTTAAGTGTGTGTGTAAAGTCGAAGCTGTCCAAACTCAAGAGGAAACTCAAACGAACCATTTACGCTAAGCTTTAAAAAAACACTTTGCTATTAGAAAAATACCTGTTTTTGCTATTTACTCTTTTAAACCTGGAATTCCTGAATGCATGTAATCTAGCTGGACTAATGTTAAACAACATATTTTTTTTTCTGAAGTCACCTTGAGAACTAATTGAATTGCACATCATTTTTAAAAATTATATGGTTTGAATTTAATACATTATTTCATGAGAATATTATTTAAAGAGAGAAATACCTATCAAATAATACAATGTTAATCTTTTGTGGATCACTATTTATTTGTGTTCATTTACTTGTTTATATGTTTGCATTTTTTGGTGGCAGTATTCAGACCCAGGCCCTTGACAAGCTTATCAAGTACTTGAACACTGTGACATAGTCCTTGCTCTAAATACAGTTTACTTCATATGAATCTTTTATTTCCAAACATATTTCATTTTATTCATTGTTTCTACGGGTATTACTAAGATAAAGCCTTAAAGAAGCTTGAATTCTATTTAAATATTGTTATAGCATTTATTTATTTAATGTGGGATGCAAGCTTGTTATAATACAAACACAGAAATCAGATAACAATATACAGAAAACATTCTCTTTTTCCACTATGCAGGTCTTGTAGATAAACTCAGGTGAGCAAGTATTTGGCATTCAGTCATCTGCTTTCTTCAGTTGGAATTCTAAATTTGTATAAAAATGAATAGAGATTATATTAGTTTTTAGCATTAGATTTGACTGTGTACATTTTTAAACAAATTAGGGTGGTATAATCTAAGTAGAAATTTATTTTTCAAATAAAACTTTTGATAGGTAATGCATATGTGATTGGATTGAATATTGTAGCAGAATCAGTTATGTGGCCTCCTTTCTTTCACTACACTTGCAGCCTCAAAACCTAGTTTGATCTCATGGTTCAGGATAGGTAAATCAGATGCAGATACTAAGACTTCAGTGTAAAACACACATACACACACACACACACACACCACATACCACACTGAAAAATGAATAAGTTATTACACATAAGTGTGTCTTTTATTTAAGGACTGATTAGAAACTGTCCATGTCATTTATAGTAATATTCTGTCCTAGGGTTTAATCAAGTGTCTTTGCCTCACTGCAAAAGAAAATGGAAAACTGAGTGCACATTAATTTTAAAACTCAGGTTGTGTCTTACTACTACATAGTTAGGGGAGTATGAATTTGGAGAAAGAACACCAACTTCTGCCATAGGGACCAAACCTTTGATCTCCTAAGAGATACATATAAATAAGACTCAATTTACATGGCCAGAATATCCCCCAACCATGATAATTGTGCATTTGTAGGGAGCTTGTAGCTATTATTATGACAGAATTATTATCTGCAGCTATGGCAGTTTTCAAAATGGTTATCATGGCTTCCTGCTGATTGTGGCTCATCGGAATCTGCTGTGTGAAAAGTTCTGACACGTCCTTCTGTTGCAGATATGTGCTGGAATAGCTCATGAATAGCTATATTGAGCAGAAGTTGATGAAGATGCTTCTAGCGACAGGAAGCTTTCCCACCAGCATTGTAGACACAGAAGGAGAGGTGGATGTTGTGAGAGAGAAGGTGTAAAGTCTTCCTTTCCTGCTGTGGCCTTTCAGGAGTCTACCCAGCATGAGCCCAGTACCCTCTAAATACACAGTGTGACTCCCTAGCCCCACTACCTAACGTTGGACAAACAGTCTTCACTCTAAACCTTGTTATTCCATCATTCTACAAGTTACTTTGTCTCTGGGTTTTTGATTTTGGTTTTTTTTTTTTTTTTTTTTTTTTTTTGGCATTTTTCCTAAGAATTAATTGAACTGAAAATGTATGTTTATATTATTTGCTCGTTGAGAACTTCACACATGTATACAATGTATTTTGATCAGATGTACCCTTCACTCTCCAACTTCATTACAGTTCTCTCTAACTCCACACCTCTTTTCATAGCCTACTGAGTCCAGTCAGCACTGGCCATATGTGCATGACTGTAGTGCCACCCACTGAAGCGTGAGCCACCTAACTGTCCTCTTCTTCCTGGAAGAAAACTGATTTTCCCTACCCAGCAACCTTCAACTGACAAAGCTCCTAAGGTACAGATAGAGCTTACTTGGCTTTGTTCTTCCTCTTCCTCTGATTCCTTATTTCCTTATTCTCTCTCTCTCTCTCTCTCTCTCTCTCTCTCTCTCTCTCTCTCTCTCTCTCTCTCTCTCTCTCTCTCTCTCTCTCTCCCCTCCCTCTCCTTCTCCTAATTTCTGCCTGCCTGACTCCATCTCTCCCTTCTCTTCATCTTTCTCCCTCCCTCCCTTTCCTCTTCCTTTTTCCCTTCCTCTTTTCCTTCCTTCCTGTTTTGCCTTTTGTTTCTTTATTGTGAATGGTAACACAAGAAAAAGATGTATATATTACTTTAGGGTTTTAACTATGAAAAAAATATTTGCAAACATAACCTTTAAAATAATTCTACATCTTCTCTTTCTTACCTCTTTGAACGAGACGTTTGTACTCCTTTCCTCATTAGGTGAGTACCCTGAGGAAATAACCAATGCTCCTGAGAAGCATCCTGACCTCACTGTCAGAAAGCCTAAACTCAGGATAAAGAAAACAGATCTGAGAATATGTGACTTCTAAAACATGAGGGGAATCACAGTCTATGGAGATAACTTAAAGGAGAAGAAACAGAACACAGAACTCTCCATGAGCTCGAGTGACACTCCCCCAAAGTTACAATGGAATGGATCTGCCTTGCTTTTCTTTCTTTCTTTCTTTCTTTCTTTCTTTCTTTCTTTCTTTCTTTCTTTCTTTCTTTCTTTCTTTCTTTCTTTCTTTCTTTCTTTCTTTCTTTGTTTTGCTGTTTTTTTATTTAATATATTTTTATTTACATTTCAAATGATTTCCCCTTTTCTGGCCCCCTACTCCCCAAAAGTCCCATAAGCACTCTTCCCTCCCTCTGTTCGCCCATCTACCCCTTCCCACTTCTCTGTTCTGGTTTTGCCCTATACAGCTACACTGAGTCTTTCCAGAACCAGGGGCCACTCCTCCGTTATTCTTGTACATCACTTGATGTGTGGATTATGTTTAGGGTATTCCAATTTTCTAGGCTAATATTCACTTATTAGTGAATGCATACCATGATTAATCTTTTGAGACTGGGTTATCTCACTTAGTATGATGTTCTCCAGCTCCATCCATTTGTCTAAGAATTTCATGAATTCATTGTTTCTAATGTCTGAATAGTACTCCATTGTGAATATATACAACATTTTTTTTCATCGATTCTTCCGTTGAGGGATACCTGGGTTCTTTCCAGCTTATGGCTTTTATAAATAGGGGTGCTATGAACATAGTGGAGTATGTATCCTTATTACCTGCTGGAGAATCCTCTGGGTATATGCCTAGGAGTGGTATAGCAGGATCCTCCGGAAGTTACATGCCCAGTCTTCTGAGGAACCGTCAGACTGTTTTCCAGAGCGGTTGTACCAATTTGCAGCCCCACCAGCAGTGGAGGAGTGTTCCTCTTTGTCCACATCCTAGCCAACACCTGCTGTCTCCTGAATTTTTAATCTTAGCCATCTGACTGGTGTAAGGTGAAATCTCAGGGTTGTTTTGATTTGCATTTCCCTAATGACTAGTGAAGTTGAGCATTTTTTAAGATGCTTCTCAGCCATCTGAAGTTCTTCAGGTGAAAATTCTTCATTTAACTCTGTACCCCATTTTTTAATAGAGTTATTTGGCTTTCTGGGGTCTAACTTCTTGAGTTCTTTGTATATATTGGAATTAGCCCTCTATCTTATGTAGGGTTAGTGAAGATCGTTTCCCAATTTGTTGGTTGCCGATTTGTCCTTTTGATGGTGTCCTTTGCCTTACAGAAACTTTGTAATTTTATGAGGTCCAATTTGTCAATTCTTGATCTTAGAGTATAAGCTATTAGTGTTCTGTTCAGGAACATTCCCGCTGTACCTATGTCTTCAAGTGTCTTCCCCAGTTTCTTTTCTATTAGCTTCAGAGTGTCTGGCTTTATGTGGAGGTCCTTGATCCATTTGGAGTTGAGATTAGTACAAGGAGATAAGGATGGATCAATTCACATTCTTCTGCATGCTGATCTCCAGTTGAACCAGCACCATTTTTTGAAAAAGGCTATCTTTTTTCCACTGGATGTTTTCAGCTCCTTTGTCAAGGATCAAGTGCCCATAGGTGTGTGGGTTCATTTCTGGATCTTCAATCCTGTTCCATTGATCTGCCTGCCTGTCACTGTACCAATATCATGCAGATTTTAACACTGTTGCTCTGTAGTATTCCTTGAGGTCAGGGATACTGATTCCCCCAGAATTTCTTTTGTTGTTGAGAATAGTTTTAGCTATCCTGGGTTTTTTGTTGTTCCAGATGAATTTGAGAATTGCTCTTTCTAACTCTATAAAGATCTGAGATGAGATTTTGATGGTTATTGCATTGAATTTGTATATTGCTTTTGGCAAAATGACCATTTTAACTATATTAATCCTGCCAATCCATGAGCATGAAAGATTTTTCCATTTTTCTGAGGTCTTCTTCCATTTCCTTCTTCAGAGTCTTGAAATTCTTGTCATACAGATCTTTCACTTGTTTGGTCAAAGTCACACCAAGGTACTTTATACTGTTTGTGGCTATTGTGAATGGTGTCATTTCCCTAATTTCTTTCTCAGCCTGCTTATCCTTTTAGTATAGGAAGGCTACTGATTTGCTTGAGTTGATTTTATAACCTGCCACTTTGCTGAAGTTGTTTATCAGCTGTAGGAGTTCTTTAGTGGAGTTTTTTGGATCACTTAGGTAGACCATCATATCATCTGCAAATAGTGATAGTTTGACTTCTTCCTTTCCAATTTGCATCCCTTTGACATCCTTATGTTGTCTAATTGCCCGAGGTAGTACCTCAACTACAATATTGAAAAGATAAGGAGAGAGGAGGCAGCCTTGTCTAGTCCTTGATTTTAGTGGGATTGCTTCAAGTTTTTCTTTCCATTTAGTTTGATGTGGACTACCGGTTTGCTGTATATTGCTTTTACTATGTTTAGTTATGGGCCTTGAAGCATGAAAGGATGCTGAATTTTGTCAAATGCTTTTTCAGCATCCAATGAAATGACCATGTGTTTTTTTTTCTTTGAGTTTGTTTATGTAGTGGATTGCATTGATGGATTTCCATATATTGAACCATCCCTGCATCCCTGGGATAAAGCCTACTTGATCATGGTTGATGATAGTTTTTATATGTTCTTAGATTTGGTTGGCAAGAATTTTATTGAGTATTTTTGCATCTATGTTCATAAGGGAAATTGGTCTGAAGTTCTCTTTCTTTGTTGGATCTTTGTGTTTTTGGTATCATGGTAATTGTGGCTTCTTAGAAGGAGTTGGATGGTGTTCCTTCTGTTTCTTTTTTTATTTACATTGCAAATGATTTCCCCTTTTCTGTGTCACCACTCCCCGCAAGTCCCATAAGGCCTCTTCTGTCCGCCTATTATTCCATCCACCCCTTCCCACTTCCCTGTTCTGGAATTCCCCTATACTCTTGCACTGAGTCTTTCCAGAACCAGGGGCCACTCCTCCATTCTTTTTGGACATCATTTAATTTGTGGATTATGTCCTGGGTATTCAAAGTTTCTAGGCTAATATCCACTTATCAGTGAGTGCATACCATGATTGATCTTTTGAGACTGGGTTACCTTACTTAGTATGAGGTTCTCCAGCTCCATCCATTTGTCTAAGAATTTCATGAATTCATTGTTTCTAATGGCTGAATAGTACTCCATTGTGTAAATATACCACATTTTTTGTATCCATTCCTCCATTGAAGGACACCTAGGTTCTTTCCAGCTTCTGGCTACTAGAAATAGGGCTGTTATGAACATAGTTGAGCATGTGTCCTTATTACATGCTGAAAAATTCACTGGATATATGCCCAGTAGTGGTATAACAGGGTTCTCAGGAAGTGACATGCCCAGTTTTCTGAGGAACTGCCAGACTGATTTCCAAAGTGGTTGCACCATCTTGCAATCCCATCAGCAGTGGAGGAATGTTCCTCTTTTTCCACATCCTCGCCAACACCTGCTGTCTCCTGAGTTTTTGACCTTAGGCATTCTGACTGGTGTGAGGTGAAATCTCAGGGTTGTTTTGATTTGCATTTCCCTAATGATTAATGATGTTGAACATTTCTTAAGGTGTTTCTCAGCTCTCCAAAGTTCTTCATGTGAAAATTCTTTGTTTAGCTCCGTACCCCACTTTTAAATGGGGTTGTTTGGTTCTCTGGGTTCTACTTTCTTGAGTTCTTTGAATATATTAGATATTAGCCCTCTGTCGGATTTAGGGTTGCTGAAGATCCTTTCCCAGTCTGTTGGTTGACGTTTTGTCCTTTTGATGATGTCCTTTGCCTTACAGAAACTTTGTAGTTTTATGAGGTCCCATTTGTCAATTCTTGATCTTAGAGCATAAGCTATTGGTGTTCTATTCAGGAACTTTTCCCCTATGCCCATGTCCTCCAGGTTCTTCCCCAGCTTCTTTTTGATTAGTTTCAGTGTGTCAGGTTTTATGTGGAGGTCCTTGATCCATTTGAAGTTGAGCTTGGTACAAGGAGATAAGAATGGATCAATGCGCATTCTTCTGCATGCTCACCTCCAATTGAACCAGCACCATTTGTTGAAAAGACTATCTTTTTTCCACTGGATGCTTTCAGCTCCTTTGTCGAAGACCAAGTGACCATAGATGTGTTGGTTCATTTCTGGGTCTTGAATCCTATTACATTGATCCTCTTGCCTGATAGTGTACGAATACCATGCAGTTTTTATCACCATTGCTCTGTAGTAGAGTTTAAAGTCTGAGATATTGAATCCCCCTGAAGTTCTTTTACTGTTGAGAATAGTTTTAGCTATCCTGGGTTTTTTGTTATTCCAGATGAATTTGAGACTTGCTCTTTCTAGCTCTATGAAGAACTGGGTTGGGATTTTTATGGGAATAGCATTGAATCTGTAGATTGCCTTTGGCAAGATGGCCATTTTAACTATATTAGTCCTGCCAATCCACGAGCATGGAAGGTTATTCCGTTTTCTGAGATCTTCTTTGATTTCCTTCTTCAGAGATCTGAAGTTCTTGTTATATAGGTCTTTCACTTGTTTGGTTAGAGTTACCCCAAGATACTTTATGCCGTTTGTAGCTATTGAGAAGGGGGTCATTTCCCTAATTTCTTTCTCAGTCTGCTTATCCTTTGAATATATAAAGGCTACTCATTTGCTTCCGTTGATTTTGTAGCCACTTTGCTTAAGTTGTTTATCAGTTGTAGGAGTTCTCTAGTAGAGTTTTTAGGGTCACTTAAGTATACGATCATATCATCTGCAAATAGTGACAGTTTGACTTCTTCCTTTCCAATTTGTATCCCTTTGACTTCCTTATGTTGTCTAATTGCTCTAGCATTCCTTCTGTTTCTATTTTGTGGAATAGTTTGATAAGTATTGGTCTGTACTGAAACCATCTGGTCCTATGCTTTTTTTTTTTTGGAAGACTTTCTATGACCCCTTTTATTTCTTTAGGGGTTTAGGTGATTTATTTGGTCCTGATTTAATTTTGGTATTTGGTATCTGTCTAGGAAATTGTCTATTTCCTCCATTTTCTACACTTGTGTTGAGTATAGGCTTTTTTAGTAGGAACTGATAATTTTCTGAATTTCCTAGTTTCTGTTGTTATATCCCCCTTTTCATTTCTAATTTTGTTAATTTGGATACTTTCTCTCTGCCCTTTGGTCAGTCTGGCTAAGGGTTTATCTATCTTGTTGATTTTCTCAAAGAACCAGCTCCTGTATTCGTTTATTCTTTGTATGGTTCTCTTTGTTTCTACTTGACTGATTTCAGCCCTGAGTTTGATGATTTCCTGTCTTCTACTCCTCCTCGGTGAATTAGCTTCTTTTTGTTCCAGTGCTTTCATGTGTGCCGTTAAGCTGCTAGTGTATGCTCTCTCCAGATTCTTTTTGGAGGTACCCAGGGCTATGAGTTTTCCTCTAAACAATGCTTTCATTGTATCCCAAAGATTCATTTTCATTAAATTTTTAAAAAGTCTCTGAGTTCTTTCTTTATTTCTTTTTTGGCCAAGATGTCATTGAGTATTGTTCAGCCTCTATGTGCATGTGGGCTTTCTGTTGTTTTTGTTGCTATTGAAGACCACTCTTACTCCATAGTGATCTGATAGGAGGCGTGGGATTAGTTCAATCTTCTTATATTTCTTGAGATCTGTCTTGTGACCAATTATATGGTCGATTTTGGAGAAGGTAGCATGAGGTGCTGAGAAAAAGGTATATTCTTTTGCTTTAGGGTGAAATGTTCTATAAATATCAGTCAAATCCAATTGGTCCAAAGCTTCAATTAGTTTTACTGTGTCCCTGTTTAGTTTCTGTTTTCCTGATAGGTCCATTGCGGATAGTGGAGTGTTGAAGTCACCCACAATTATTGTGTTAGGTGCAATGTGTGCTTTGAGCTTTAGTAAAGTTTCTTTTTATGAATTAGGATACCCTTGCATTTTGAGCATAAATGTTCAGAATTGAGAGTTCTTCTTGGTGGATTTTTCCTTTGACCAGCAAGAAGTGTCCTGTGTCTCTTTTGATGACTTTAGGTTGAAAGTCAATTTTATCTGATATTAGAATGACTACTCTGGCTCATTTCCTGAGACCATTGGCTTGTAAAATTGTATTCCAGCCTTTTAATCTGTGGTAGTTTTTGTCTTTGACACTGAGGTGTGTTTCCTGTATGCAGCAAAATGTAGGGTCCTGTTTCCTTATCCAGTCTGTTAGTCTATGTCTTTTTATTGGGGAATTGAGTCCATTGATGTTAAGAGACATTAAGGAATAGTGATTATTACTTCCTGTCATTTTTGATGTTATTTTTATATTTGAGTGGCTATCTTCTTTTGGGTTTGATGAAAGATTACTATCTTGCTTTTTCCAGGGTGTAGTTTCCCTCCCTGTATTTGAGTTTCCCTCCTATTATTCTTTGTATGGCTGTGTTTGTGGAAAGATATTGTGTAAATTTGGTTTTGTCATGGAATATCTTAGTTTCTCTATCTATGGTGATTGAGAGTTTTACTGGATATAGTAATCTTGGATGGCATTTTTGTTCTCTTAGATTCTGCATGAGATCTGCCCAGGATCTTCTCGCTTTCATGGTCTCTGTTGAGAAGTCTGGTGTGATTCTGATAGGTCTTCCTTTATATATTACTTGGCCTATTTCTCTTACTGCCTTTAATAGTCTTTCTTTTTTTAGTACATTTGGGGGTTTGGATTATTATGTGACAGGAAGTGTTTCTGCTCTGATCCAGTCTGTTTAGAGTTCTGTAGGCTTCTTGTATATTCATGGGTATCTCTCTCTTTAAGTTAGGGAAGTTTTCTTCCATAATTTTATTGAAGATATTTGCTGGCCCTATCACTTGTAAATCTTCACTCTCATCTATACCTATAATCCTTAGGTTTTGTCTTCTCATTGTGTCCTGCATTTCCTGGATGTTCTGGGATACAAGCTTTTTGCATTTTGCATTTTCTTTGACTGTTGAGTCAATGGTTCCTATGGTATTTTCGGCATCTGAGATTCTTTATTCTATCTCTTGTATTCTGTTGTTGATATTTGAATCTATGGCCCCTGATTTCTTCCCAAGGTTTTCTATCTCCAAAGTTGTCTCCCTTTATGATTTCTTTGTTGTTTCTACTTATGTTTTTTAGATCCAGGATGGTTTTGCTCAGTTCCTTCATTTGTTTGTGTTTTCCTTTAATTCTTTAAGAGATTTTTGTGTTTCCTCTTTCATAACTTCTGCTATTTGACTCACTTTCTCCTGCATTTCTTTAAGGTTTTGTGTGTGTGTGTGTGTGTGTGTGTGTGTGTGTGTGTTTCTTCTTTATTGGCTTCTATATTTTGAACATTATTCTCCTGAATTTCTTTAAGTGATTTTTGTGTTTCCATTATATGGTTTTTCTAGCTTATTCATGTTCCCTTGTGTTTCTTTAAGAGATTCATTTATGTCCTTTTTGTGTTCCTCTAGCAGCTGCATGACCAGTAATTTTAAATCTAAATCTTGTTTTTCTGGTGTGTTGGGGTATCCAAGACTTGCTTTTGTTGGAGAGTTTGGTTCAGATGCTGCCATATTGCCTAGATTTCTGTTGGTAGAGTTTCTATGTTTGCCTTTTGCCATCTTGTTATCTCTGGCATTAGTTGTTCTTGTCTCTGCCTGGTGTTTGAGCCTCCTGTGAGGCTGTAAGGCTATTTTCACAACACTGGATGGCTGGGTTTCCCCTGTCGCAGATTGCTGATGTGCTTCTCTCCTCTTGGGTGCCCTTGGCGCCCTAGTGTGCCTTGCCCCAGATTGTCTTTGTGAACCAGGTGATGCCCGTTTGCTCCTTCAGGGAGTGCTGATGTTGTATGCTGCAGGGACCTTTTCAGAGTGCTGATCACTCTGCAGGACAGCCGATCACCAAACCAGGTTGGTGCATGCAAACCTAGCCTAGCTGCTCAGGCTCCGAGTCCAGGCAAAAGCCTGACAGTCTTAGGCCCAAGCAATGTTCGCCTTGGGCTATGACTGCTAACTGGTTCTGTCAGGTAGCCAAGATGGCACTGCGTGCACCCCCTTCAAGTCCCAGAACAGTCTGCAGGGCTAACCACCTCCTGCGGGTTGGCACACAGATGGCTCACTGGACAGCCCAGGGCCTGGGTGCAATCCAACGCCTGTGGGGCTTAGACTCCCACTATGTTAGCCTCTGGCTATGACTGTTAACTGGCTTTGCCTGCTAGAGCTCTCTGGCATCCTGTAGCCAAAATGGCTGTGTGCGCTTCCTGCCAGTGCTGGGACAGACTGCTGGGCAAAGAGCCTCCTGGCCGGTTGGCACACAGATGGTCCCCCAAACAGTCGAGGGCCTGGGTGCAGGATATCGCCTCTCGGACTTGTTAGACCCCCGAGATGTTGGCGTCGGGCTAAGTCTGCACACCTCTGGTCTGTCAGTTCTCTCTGGCGTCCAAGAGGCAAGATGGTGGAGAGCCTTTCGTAACTGACTGGGAGGAGGCAGAGTTCTGATGTGGCTTCAGTGCTGTGAAAAGCGTTGTAACTCTGCCATCGCTTGCAGCCCGGCTGGCCAGTGATGGTCAGTGGTAGCAGGTGCAGAGCCTGCCAGGACCCTGTCACCTTGGTTCCACTGGTGGTGGCCCTTCCGCTGGACGAGCTGCTGCTGCAGCTGCTTCACCAACACCCAGCCAAGATTTCCCCTCTGCCTTGCTTTCTAAGTACAGTACTTGGTGAAGAATGACTCCAGATATGTCGGAATTGAATGTCTGGGGAGCAGTGGGAGTACATCCTGGAACCCCTGTATTCTCTGAGAGTCTACACTGAATTCAATGAGAAAATCCTGGTGCAGGTATAAGCTATAGGTGAGGTCTGAGCATAGCTCAAAAAGCAGAGTTTCCTGGACCTCTGTGGCTCTGATCACTACTGCTTGATTTATTCAGATTAATGATTGAGACTTTCCTGTCATATCCAGATTATAATTTTACAACAACCAAAACCTCTCCCTCTTAGAAAATTTCTGTCCCTTATTTTCCCATTTTCTTTGAGTCTTTAGTGTGGAATATCTGCTGAAAATGTATAAATTAGACTTAGACTTGCCAAGTCCACCTGTACTCTGTAATTTTCCTAGGTATAACTTGTAATGGTTTCTTTTTTCTCCTAAAAGATTATTCATTTTTTTTGGTCTTTTGATCCTTTTATTAGACAAGATAAACAAAACCTTATTAAAAGATAAATAATATATACAAATTAATGAAATCTAAAATGAAATTGGTTATTAAATAACAAACAATGAAGAAATTCAGAGAATGGTAAAGACATAGTTTTAAAAAGGGTCTACTCCACCAAATTAGAAACTATAAAAGATATGGATCATTTCCTCAATATATTCCACATGCCAAAATTAAACTAAGAAAGTCAACTTGAACAGACATAAACAAAAAGGAAAACAGAATTCATTAAAAATACGCCACCAATATGAGCCTACATCCATGAGTTTTAGGGTAGAATCCTACCAGATTTCAAAAGAGGATTTAACAAGAATACAGTATAGAAACAAAATAAATCTTAGTCAATTTATTTTCTGAACCCCTGATTACTCATATATCCGGTCAGGAAAGACTGAACAATTAAAGAGAATTACAGACGAATTATCCTTAAAACCACAAATGTAAAAATACTTAATAGACAAAAAATAAAATAAAATATAAAAGACATCAAAAGATCATCCACCATGACCAATGAGGAAGGCTTCATTCTAGAAATGCAATGGTGGTGCACATGCTGGGATAAAAGTGTAACAAAAAACAAAAATTGATCACCTCATGAGATGATCAATTCTCTGACAATATTCAACACAACTTTTGATAAAATTCATGGAGTGTTTAAGGATTATTCATTGATAAGGAATGCTTCCATTTACTTTCTCTTTCTAAGAGAAAGATACCAGGACCCTTTAAAAGCAACTTGAAGGGGATTTGATCTATTTGACTTATACTTCCAGGTAACATCAAGGGATGTCAAGTCAGGGACTGAAGTAGAAGTCATAGAAAAAGGCTGTTTGCTGGCATGCTCCCAGGGATAGCACTGCTTCCAGTCAGCTTGAAGCATTAATCAAGAAACTGGCATGTGTACTTGCATGCAGGCCAACATGACAGAGGGATTCTCTCGATTAAAGTGCCTATTCACATATAACTCTACCTCTTGTAAGGTTGACAAAAACTAATAAGATAATGGGTGATAGCCACGCTTATCTGTAGATATAGGCATTTATATCCATTTAGGAATTACACTAATTTTATGACACTTTCAATAGTAGGTTCCCTCCTAAGCTAATGATTCACTGGCCACTGATAACTGAGTGGTTTCTAGTACTAGACATGATTTCCAATTAGACAAGTTTTGGTAAGTACTGAGTGACAAATATCATTATTGTACCTAAAGGAATATTTTGTTATAGCTCATAGGCATCTCTGGGAAAATACCACTGATTGTTTTCCTGTCATTGTGGCTTCTGTAGTACTTTTCATGATAATATTTTCCAATATCAAAGAAAGTATTCAGGTCAAATCCTCTTGGTCCTGGGTCTGAAGTGAACAGCATCCTCAGCAAAAGGGACTTACCTTCAACCTCTGGGAGGCAAGCAAGCCCAGTCACCAAACAATAATTTTTTTGGTACATCTTGAATTACGATAACCAAAACTGGAAAGGAATTACGTAGATTTTTGTTATTGTATGGCTCTTTAGGTCAGTCCCAATTGCTGTAACCTCACTTAACCAGTATACCTATAAATGCATATATGCTTCAATAGAATGTACTATGTATAAGTTTAGGTCTTTATAAAAGTAATGTGACCCCTTATGGCTTTTTCAAATATTCTCTGTGTCAATTACCCTTCCCCCTTCTCACACCTATACTTTGTCTGTACTCTTCCTGTTTATATCATTTATATTTTGCTTTTTTTAATTCTTCCCCCTTCTCACTATCATCCCTTTATAATTTCCTGTTTTCCATGGTTACTTCATGATATAAACTCACATGTCAATATTTGGAGCAAGGAACCATGGCTGAGAGATCACATGTAGCTTTGGTTTATCTGTTTTGTGTGACTTCATTCAATATGTTTTCTAGTTCCATCCATATAGTTACATATTTTGGGATTCCATGTACCTTTAGAGATGAATAGTAATATAATGTATATATAGCTCACATTATCTTTATGAAGTCATTACTTTGAGAGCATTTACATTTTTTCAATCTCTAGATATTATAAATAGAACAACAATGAACAGGTCTTAGCAAGTATCTGTAAAGTATTGTGTCAAGTCTGGTAAGTAGATGCTGAGCTGGGTCATATGAGAAATTTACATTTAGCATTTTAAGGATTCTCTACGCTGATTTCCACAGTTTTTGTACTAGTTATTAATCTCACCAACCCAGAGTAAGAGCCCACTCCCCACAACCTCACCAGCATTATTTGTCAGTTGTTTACATGATCTTTGCCATTGTAATGAGTATAAGATGAGATTTCAAAGTTTTTTCTTTAATTGCATTTTTCCTAATTGCTGAAGATGATGAACACTTTTTGCATTAAGTTTTTATCCATTTTTATGTCTTCCTTTGGCTCTGTTCAGAAGCAAAGATCCTTCTTTGAATGTGTTTTTAGGGTTTTTTTTTTTGACACTTTATCTTTCTTTTTGTTTATTTGAGTATTATTGCTCTGCCAGCTGTACATCTAGCATGAATTCTCTGTCACTTTAATGGGCTTACTTTTCACTTGAATGATTATTGTCTTAGCAATGCAGAAGCTTTTTAGTTCTCTGAGTCCCAATTTGTCAATATTTAGAGTTAATTCTTGGGTAAACAGAATCTTATTCAGAAAGCCTTTTTGCCAACCCAAGTATTGCCTCAGTTTCAGTGTTTCAGCTTTCGCAGCAAGGTCATGAAAGCTCAACATTTGTGCCTAAGCAAGACAATGACAATACCTATTGACATGCCAATGTAGATGACAGAAATCTCACATTATTCCAACCTTAGATGAGAGCTATTTGCAATTAATGACTACTAGGGGAGGCATAATAAGTCTTTCTCAGGGATGAACCCTACTATTGGTTATCCAATACCAAGTGGTCAACCCTGAAAAATCACACATACAAATAACAGTAAAGAAACTCAGTAGGCTGTGTTTTTGGTTTTTTATCTATGTATATTAATAAAAGTACTTAGTGAGACCTTGAATTTGAGAGGAAATTGGGTCATAGGAGAGGATAAGGACAATGGTGGTTGTGGAGGGGGGGAGAAGAGCTTATATAGCTATATTTTAATTTTAAAAAGAAAGAACAGAAAATGTATGGCTGCCTACGAGACCTAGTCATGAATAGTATGTTATACATGAGCCATCCAAAATCTTAGTCTGTGACAGGAAAGAGAAAATATTTAAGGGATTAATATATTAGGAATCCAAATAGAAACTGATTTACAACAAAACATGTTTTTAGATATTTGTTAATGGATAATGTTTCTGGGTTAATGTGGACTGTTTCTCCCCATATATATGAACTGCTACTTTGACAATGTCCAGATGGTTTGCAACCATTCATTATATTAATATGGGGTACTATAAAACAAAAATTTATTTCTTAAATTGGGTTCACTTGTTTGATTTGTTTTTGATTTTTAACTTTTGTGGTCACTTTTTTTCCCCTGCACACACATCTTATACCTCACTCATATAAGTAAAAGATCCTATATGCATGTATATGTTCCCCAGATGACTGACATTTTCAACTTGACTTTGCTTATCTCAGTATATTTGTGTTTTCTAGTACACATCTGTATAACAAAAATATACCAACAAAAGACGTAAGTTTATTTTGCTTTGTTTTGTTTTGTTTACCATTCCAACATTGGAAAGAACAAAAACAAGGAAACGATAGATTCTCATTCCTTGATGAAGACTTTCTACACTTCAAAGATGATATTGCTCAGTAGGAAGGAATGGTTTTTCTGAGTCTGGAAAATCTGGAGAGAAAAATTGGCTGAACACACTTTGGTGCTTCTTTCATAATAACATCAATCCCATTCATGAAAGAGATCACCCTATGGCTTAACAACCTCTTTAAAACTTATGTGTAAGGTGGAATCTCAGGGTCGTTTTGATTTGCATTTCTTTGATCACTCAGAACTTTGAACATTTCTTTTGGTGCTTCTCTGCAATTCGAGATTCCTCAGTTGTAAAATCTAGGTTTAGTTCAATATTCCATTTTTAATTGGGTTGTTTGGTCTTTTGGTGATTAGTTTCTTGGGTTCTTTATATATTTTGGTTATTAGCCCTCTCTCAGATGTGGAGTCAATGAAGAATTTTTTCCCAAACTGTAGGTTGCCAATTTGTCTTATTGACTATGCCCTTTGCTTTACAGAAGCTTTCCAATTTCAGGAGGTCCTATTTATCAATTCTTGATCTTAGAGCACAAAACATGTTGGAGAGGATGTAGAGAAAGAGGAATACTCTTCCATTGCTGGTAGGATTGCAAACTGCTACAACCACTTTGGAAATCAGTCTGGGGGTTCCTCAGAAAATTGAAAATAAATCTATCTGAAGACTCAGCTAAACCACTCTTGTGAATATACCCAGAAGATTCCCAACCATGCCACAGGGGCACATGTTTCACTATGTTCATTGTGACCTTATTTGTGATAGCCAGAAGTTGGAAACTTCCCAGATGTCCCATGACAGAAGAATTGATATAGAAAACACGTGATTCATTTACATAATGGAATACTACTCAGCTATTAAGAACAAGGATATCCTGAGTTTCACAGACAAATGGGTAGTACTAGAAAATATTATCCTGAGTGAGATAACTCAGACCCAAAAAGACATTCATGGTATATACTCAATAATAAGTAGATGGTAGCCAAGAAAAAAAAGTACAAAGTATCCAAGATACAATCTACAGAATTCGGAAAAAAAAGTCAACAAGCTGAAGTGCCCATGTGAGGACTGCTCAGTCCCACTTGGGAGGGAAAAGAAAGCAATCACAAGTGAGGAAGGAGGGAGGGACCTGGAAGGGAAGGTGGAGGTCGGGGGAGGGGGGATAGTGGAGGGGAGAGTGGAACATGTTCTGGTATTGGATTAGGGAAAAGGATTGAAGCCCTGAGTACCAGCAGAAAGAATGGAAACAGTCAACCTCAGGAGATAGTAGATTAGGGGGATCCTCCAGTCCACACCAGAGACCTGGGAGGTGAGAGACTCTCAGGACTCAAAGTGAAGAACCTTAGATGACATTAGGGAGAAGGAATTTATAGAGCTCTCCTCCAGCAGGAAGACTGGGCATCAAATGAGGGAGAGGGGATCCCATAGTCACAACTCTGACCCATAATTATTCCTGTCAAAAAGAATTACAGAGATGGAATTGAAGAGAAGCCTAAAGAAAAGAAAGTACAATGAAAGGCCCAAAATGGAATCCAGCTCAAGGGGAGGTCCCAAGGCCTGACACTATTACTGAGGCTAAGGAGCACTTACAAAAAAACACCTAAAATGGGCACATTCCGGAAGACCCATAAGGCAGCTGAAAAAGTCAGATTCAGATGTTTGTGCTCAGCTAATGGACAGAAGCATCTGACCCCCGTGATTGAATTAGAGAAGACTGGAAGAGGCTGAGGAGAAGGGCAATCCTATAGGAGGCCTAGTAGTCTCAATTAAATGGGACTCCTGCGATCTCTCAAACACTGGAACACCAAAAAAGGCAGCATACACCAGCTGATTTGAGTCCCCCAACACACACACAGCAGAGGAGTGTTGGTTCTGTGTTCATTCAGAGATGATGTGCCTAACTCTCAAAAGACTGGTGGGCCCAGGGAGATTAGAGGTCAGGTGTGGTAGGGGGTGGGGACATACACATGAAACCAGGGATTTGATAGAAGGTATGGGATGTGGAACAGTTGGAGGGTAGACAGGGGTAGGAGAATAAAATATGGAGTATAAAAAATTAATTAATTATTAAAAATCTTATGTGGATAAGGCTTTATTGTTAAACATGCTATACACTTTGGTCACAGGCATCAATAAATCAAACTTTTATGGGCCTAAAAGCTTTTTTTCCATTCATAGAGCAAGGACATATCATGAAGACTGCTGGAGAAGAAAAGTTATCAACAGCTTTACTCATCTTGGATGATGAAAGCTACAATAGTGTCTGGCTTGGCAAGATATACCAATGGGCACAGTATGCAGGAGCATTATGGGGATAACCAACACATTTTTGATTAGGTTTAAGTTCCACTTTACTATAATGAACTCATTCCTGATACTATATACTTGTCCAAGAACTTCTATTTGTGGATAAGTCATAGCTCTGAGGGAAGAATTTTCTGCTCTTATTTTTCTCAATAAACATTGCATCAAGTTTCCTTGTAAATCCATAGATTACCATGGATCTCATCACCTCAGCAGAGAGTTCCTCATTTGAGTAGGTGATTGAGAATCCCAAGACTTACAATTACTCCAAGTGTAGATAGTAAAAATAATTGTTCATTGCTAAGCCAAAAATGATACATTTATATCATCCCATGCCCATCTGATTCGAGAAACAAAGCTGAGAATAGCCTGCATAAATCTCTGAGAGGTCTTAGGAGAAATGGTGTCATTGGAATGTGACAAGAACATTGATCTCATGAATTTACAGCAGCTGTGGCTGCCTCTTGCTCATGACCTATGCAAGGTCAAGCCTATCAACGTTTCAGCAAAGATCCAGGAGTTTTCACGAGGTTCACCAGGGAAGAAGAGCAATTTGCTTTACAGGGCATGGCTCCTAGTAGCCATACATACTTATCTCATACATACTGTTGAATGATGATACACTAATACATGTAGGAGCAGCTCTATGTAAACTTTAAGTGCTTATAAATGGAAAAATGAAGAAATTAAATGAAGTTGCCAAAGAGATGTATGGGGTTTGATAGAAGCTAGATTATGATTAAAATCCATTGTATACATATGTAAAATGATCAAAAAATATCAAAATAAAATCAAACAATAAACTGCTATTGGCTATATCTGAATGTTAACCACCATATACTTGTCTCCGCAATTATTCATTACTCAGTCTCAATTAGTTATATAGGTCACATATTCTTAGTGATTATCTAGTTAACATTCAATGTTACACATATTTCAAAAGGGTTTGCTTAAGTCAGTCATGAATAACTTTTGTCTACTTGATAGAAGTGGGTAGTCACACTACATACAGAGTGCTTTGCTCTAACCTGTTTTACCTTGTCTCAAGAAACCTGCCATTCTTCTTTTCACTGAACTGTTCCCCTGGCTAGATCTCACAATGACATTAATGCCTTATGAAGTACATCTACAATCTCCACACCACGATTATCAAGAGCTAATAAAGTAAGTACACGGCCCTGGTCTTTTAGACACGTCAAGTATAGGTCTATCACTTTCTCCTTGTTTTTCTTGACACTACATGAAGAAACACACAGACTTATCTTGATCCCATAGAGGTTGTTTGAAGTTTTCTGAATATGGAGTGGGAGAAATGTCTCAATAACTAAGAGGACCTGCTGCTCTTTTAGGGAATACAGTTTTATTCCTGACACTCATCCATTAGGCAGCTTAGAACTGACAATAACTCCCACACCAGAAGACTGGGTACCCTCTTATGGCCTCCATAAGGCATTCTGACTTCATTCATGTGCATATAAACTGGCATTCCCCTTCTCATATACATAAAATTTAAAAATATTTTTAAGGAGAAAAAAGATTTTATTGAAATAAATTTTATGATTGTCTGACACAGCAAATAAATTTCTGGTATAGTTTTGAAGACCTTAAGGCTGCTAATCAGAAGATTTACTTAAACTATGAATATGAATGCCTACTTATAGCCCTGATTAATACAAATTTTCTTTAGAAATAATATATCATTTCATATGTTAATGAATGTTATAATTTTTGAAACATTGAAAGACAAACAGCCAAATATATTTCTCATATTCCAGACCCTCAGGTAGTGACAGTTTTTGTTATATAACCAAATTTATATTCTCTGTTGAAAATCAGATAATATTTTCAAAAAATTTTCTATCTCAAAGGTAAGTTTGGCTGAATTAAATTATATGGAAATGTCATAATTTATCTGATTCATTTAAAAAGGAGAGATTTCAATTGCTTTATGCTTTGAATTTGTAAAGCATTTTTTTTTAAAATGCTGAGTTAATGTTTGGTTAGCTCTGTGGAGGAAAACAAACAAGGGAGTAGCTATCACAAATACTGTCTTTATGTGGGGTGACAAGGCAAATAAAGAGAATGTTTCTGATTAAAAGATGGTGATATTTAGAGAGACTAAAAATTTAGATAGTAAAATTAAAAATTAAGTCCTTTCTCTATTGTTTTATAATTAATGTTTCATTAAGTAGTTACTATTATTATTTAAATCAACTTATCCTGTATGCAATGAAAATGATCAGTTTGATCCAGAAGTTATTTTATACATGTGTATACATGCACTCACACTAACACATGCACCCACGAACATACACATGCCTTTCTGTCTCATATTAAATCCCAGAACATATATAAAAGAATATTTTGTACTCTGGTTCTATTCTTGTCAGCTGTACTTGAATTCACAAAGTGAAACTCTTAA
The DNA here is from genome assembly GCF_947179515.1 of Apodemus sylvaticus. NCBI lineage: Eukaryota > Metazoa > Chordata > Mammalia > Rodentia > Muridae > Apodemus > Apodemus sylvaticus. The sequence goes on along the minus strand of NC_067474.1, from coordinate 43,846,560 downwards.
AAGCAATGACTTCATTCAAAGGGCTCCTTCACAGTCTCTGACAAGCAGATTGCTATTGGTACCTGATGGATAGCTCTGGATGAAGGCCATTTCTTCCATCTACACAGTGCCAGGGCTTGATTGTCTATAGCAAGTTCCAGACAGAAACAACACAATGTTCCAAGGCAGACAAAAGAGGATGGATTTGTAAATGGGAAACAAAATATGAATAATTCAAAATATCAAATATCTTTTTTTCCTAAGCCTTTATTCAACTTTTTTGGTGACCAAATAATTTAGGCATGTTTTTGGACCAATGCTGTGTGTTTCAAATCAATTGATTACCATGAGGCTATTGGACAGTATGGTATTTGATAAGTGAAACAGACAAAACACATTGGGGAAAAAATCACAAGTAGATTGCTTTAGGTATTATTAGCATCATGTTTAACTTTAACAGAGTAATTGAAACAGAAGGGATATTTTCACAGAAGTAAAGAAATGTTATGTAGAGCTTGTGCCTATGTGAAAGCATTCATGTGGAAAACACTCTATCTTGCTTGATAGGATATTTCATGAGATACAAACTTTTAAGTGAAAACTTAGCCTTGTAATTTGCCCTGGGTATGAGGAAGTATTGATATGAAAGATAGAATTTTATACCCAACATGAGCAACTGTTGATAATTTAATAAAGTACAATATCATGTAGGCAGATTATTCAAAGCTATATTTCATGATTTCTAATTTTCATTTTTATTTATTTATATTTTTTATTTACATTGCAAATGATTTCCCCTTTTCTGGGTCCCCACTCCCCACAAGTCCCATAAGCCCTCTTCCGTCCCCCTATTCTTCCATCTACCCCTTCCCACTTCCCTGTTCTGGAATTCCACTATACTCTTGCACTGAGTCTTTCCAGAACCAGGGCCCACTCCTCCATTCTTTTTGGACATCATTTAATGTGTGGATTATGTCCTAGGTATTCAAAGTTTCTAGGCTAATATCTACTTATCAGTGAGTGCATACCATGATTGATCTTTTGAGACTGGGTTACCTCACTTAGTATGATGTTCTCCAGCTCCATCCATTTGTCTAAGAATTTCATGAATTCATTGTTTCTAATGGATGAATAGAACACCTCAAAGTCAAAGACAAAAACTACCTTAGAGTAAAAGGCTGGAAGACAATTCTACAAGCAAATGGTCCCAGGAAACAAGCCGGAGTTGCCATTCTAATTTCAGATAAAATTGACTTTCAACCTAATGTCATCAAAAGAGACATGGAAGGTCACTACTTGCTGGTCAAAGGAAAAATCCACCAAGAAGAACTCTCAATCCTGAACATCTATGCCCCAAATACAAGGGCACCCTCATTCATAAAAGAAACTTTACTAAAGCTCAAAGTACACATTGCACCTAACACAATAATTGTGGGTGACTTCAACACTCCACTTTCACCAATGGACCGATCAGGAAAACAGAAACTAAACAGGGAGACAATGAAAATAATTGAAGCTTTGAACCAATTGGAGTTAACAGATATATATAGAACTTTTTATCCCAAAGCAAAGGAATATACCTTTTTCTCAGCACCTCATGGTACCTTCTCCAAAATAGATCATATAGTTGGTCACAAGACAGACCTCAACAAATATAAGAAGATTGAAATAATCCCATGCCTCCTATCAGATCACTATGGAGTAAAAGTGGTCTTTAGTAACAGTAAAAACAACAGAAAGCCCACATACACATGGAAACTGAATAATACTCTACTCAATGATACCTTGGTCAAGGAAGAAATAAAGAAAGAAATCAAAGATTTCTTAAAATTTAATGAAAACGAAGGCACAACATAAACAAATCTATGGGACACATTGAAAGCAGTGCTAAGAGGAAAACTCATAGCTTTGAGTGCCTTCAAAAAGAAATTCGAGAGAGCTTACACTAGAAGATTAAAGGAACAACTGAAAACCCTGGAACAAGAAGAAGCTAATTCACCCAGGAGGAGGAGAAGACAGGAAATCATCAAACTCAGGGCTGAAATCAATCAAGTAGAAACCAAGAGAACCATACAAAAGATCAACAAGACCAAAAGCTGGTTCTTTGAAAAAATCAACAAGATAGATAAACCCTTAGCCAGACTAACCAAAGAGCACAGAGAAAGTATCCAAATTAACAAAATTAGAAATGAAAACGGAGATATCACAACAGAAACCGAGGAAATTCAAAAAATCATCAGATCCTACTACAAAAACCTGTACTCAACACAACTGGAGAATCTGGAGGAAATGGACATTTTCTTAGACAGATACCAATTACCAAAATTAAACCAGGATCAAATAGACCATCTAAACAGACCCATAACCCCTAAAGAAATAGTAGGGGTCATAGATAGGCTTCCAACCAAAAAAAGCACAGGACCAGATGGTTTCAGTGCAGAATTCTATCAGACCTTCAAAGAAGACTTAACACCAATACTCTTCAAACTCTTCCACCAAATAGAAACAGAAGGAACACTACCCAACTCCTTCTTCGAAGCCACTATTACGCTGATACCAAAACCACACAAAGACCCAACTAAGAAAGAGAATTTCAGGCCAATTTCCCTTATGAATATCGATGCAAAAATACTAAATAAAATTCTTGCCCACCAAATCCAAGAACACATCAAAACGATCATCCACCATGATCAAGTAGGCTTCATCCCAGGGATGCAGGGATGGTTCATGATTTCTTGAAATACACACACACACACACACACACACCCACACACACACACAACTGAAGAGGCAATCAATCATAATAAGGACAGAAATACCATTTGGAAAGAAAAGCCAAAACTTGAAACCTACAATTTGTCCTGCTTTCAAATGTGCTGGCACAGGAGCCTAACATTATCATCCTCATGAAGGCTTCAGCCAGAACTGATGGAAACAGATGCAGAAATTCACAGCCTAACATTAGGTAAAGCTTGAGAAATCCTGCAGAAGAGTGTGCAGAAGGTCTGAAGGAGCCAGAGCAGTCAAGGACACCACAAGAAACACCACAGTATCAACTAACCTGGACCTACAGGGGCTCAGAGAAACTGAATCACCAAAAAAAAAAAAAAAAAAAAAGGAGCAGTTAAGGGTCTGACCTAGACCTTCTGCATATAAGTTTTAGTTGTGTTGCTTATTCTTCATTTGGGACTCTTAATATAGCAGGAGCAAGGGTGTCGCTGGTTCTGTTGGCTGCCTTTGTAACCAACCCATCTCCCCTAGTGCGTCATTTAGTGTCAATAGGGAAAAATGTACCTAGGAATACTGCATTTGATATGTAAGAGCTGGTTGATATTCACAGGAGCTTCCCCTTTTCTGAATCGAAAGAGAGGAGGAGTGGATGGGTGGATGTATTGGGAGGAAATTGGGAGGAGAGAAGAAAACCTGCCGTCTGGATGTAAAGTTACTTTCTTAATTAATTAATTAAAAAGGGTAATATAACCAGATTAAAAAAAAGAAAAGAAAGTCAATATATTGCTCATACTTCCAATGAGTATGAACAGACTGAATTCAGTGTGGAAGCTATGATAAGTGTGCCCAGACATGAGCATAGCCTACGGAAAGGCCCTGAGGTGACCATGGTTTAAAAGTAGGCTGAATGGACACGCTTCCTCCTATGAAGTCTGAGGAGATGCAGGCAGGATGAGTGTAGGAAATTCTGTGAATAGGAAGGGACATAGAGTGCCTGGTCCATTTCTACTTCCAAGGTCAGTTCAAGCATTATGTTATTCAGAAGTGCTTGCTGACAGGAGCTTGATATAGCTGTCTCCTGCTCTGCCAGAACCTGACAAATACAGAGGTGGATGCTCACAGCCAACCACTGGACTGAGCACAGGGTCTCTAATGTAGGAGCTTGAGAAAGGACTGAATGAGCTGAAGGGATTTGCAATCCATAGAAGAACAGCAATATCAAGCAAGCAGATCCCCTAGAGCTCCTAGAGCCTAAACCACCAACCAAAGAGCACACATGGAGGGACCCATGGCTCCAGCCACATATGTAGCAGAACACGACCTTGTCAGGCATCAATGGGAGGAGAGGCCCTTGGTCCTGTGAAAGCTTGATGCCTCAGTGTAGGGGAATGCCTGGCGAGGAGTGAGGAGTGGGTATGTGGGTGGGGGTAACATCCTAATATAAACAGGGGAAGGGTGCATGTCATAGGGAGTTTTGAAGGGGAAACTGGGAAACTGGATAACATTTGAAATGCAAATAAAGAAAATATCCAATAAAAACAAACAAATAAAAAGAGCCAAGTGTTCAACTGGTGAAGAAACAAACAAATTATAAATTAAAAAAAAAAATCTTGCCAAGATAGGTTTATTTTTTATGTGATTATCATCTTAAATTTCTATGAAATATTTAAAAAAATATATTGTTTATCATATTTTGACATCAGCTCTATCTTAACAGCTGTGCCAAAATGCTTCATATTTGTTGAATTAGGAATTACCACATAATATATTTCCTCAAAAATGAATGAGATAAACTATGACACTCCACAAGAATGTATTTTTTGGTCATTCAGTAATTGTTTTAAATAATTCGATTAATTTAGTTGAGAAAAGTATCCTGTATATAAGTGACTACGGACTTGTTAAGAGGTTGACTATCAAAAATAAATTTATTTTTCCTTTGAATTTTATTATTGAAAATGTGTTTGCTATATCCTGGTCAGTGCCTTGCTGAAGTACTATCAGGATGAGAGTTAGACTGTTTTGTCACACTATCTGTGTGTTCTCAAGAAACAAACCACCAACAACAAAAACAACAACAAAACCAGCAAATCATTGATTTCAATTTTTATTAATTCTCTCAGTTAAAGCCTCCGGATCATTTTTGACTGAATATCTATAAATAAAATTGAAGAGAATAATTGATTTGTTCTTAAACAGTGAAGAAGCAAATTCTGTCTATAAAACTTGCTCAAGATCTGTATTCCACTTTTCCCTATTTGCATCTGTCATATAGAAAAGACAAAAGGTATGAAGAGTATGCCAAATAAGAAGAAAGGAAATAAATTCTAATGACAATGGGAATGGACTAATTTGTCTTTTTGGAAACCATTTTGGGATGCAGAAGAACATAGAGAGGAAAATGTCAAAGCCTTATAGTTAACAAGCATAGGGATAGAATTTAGTTCCAAGAATCTTCATTAATATAAATTGGTATATTAGATTTTAGAATTGGGATACAAGATATAGAATCAGAGTCTGTAAATTAGAATGGCCTTAGAATTAATTACAATGCTATATTTGCTGATAGATAGATGGATTAAAAATATTAAAAAGTCACAGACTTTTATAAAATTAATCTGTTCTCTGAAAATCACTCAAAATCAAATTTCTATTAAAAGATTAAGTAACAAACTTAATAACATTAATTTTTCTACTCTTCTCATAGAGTATATTCATATAAAGTTAACTATAATTAGGAAAAATAGTTAAGGGTCTATTTTGAAATCATGAAAATGTTTTTCAAAAGAAAAGATAATATTTAGTTATTATAGTTAGAAGGTGGTTAAAAGCTATTTGGAAGAACAAGTGTGGCATAATTCTTGCTGTTCACAAGAGGGCTGCTGTGTTACCTTGTGCTTATGTCACATAAGATACATGGAAAAGCAGAATGCATTTGTATTAAGTCTCAAATATTTTCTGCACATTTAGTTAATATTTATGTTCACGTATTTTTGTCTTGCATTGTTTTTGTTTATGTATTCTCATTTCAATATGTTTTAATTAATAGTCAGTTTACTTGTAAAATTGCTTGATTTAGGAATTACTAGGCTAGTCTGTTATCTAATCTAGAAGTGACTTCTTTCTGGGCCACCGTGACCTTTCATCCTGAACTCTTTTGTTGTGTCTGATGAGCCTATTTTCTGTAATAATAATAGCTGTAATAGTTGATCATGATGGGCATTTTCTACTATAAATCTCTCATTTATATAAATGTCTGTAAATTTATATATTACATATTCTCCTCCCTTCTCTGCCTCCCGCCCCATCATCTGTCTCTCTCTGTCTTCCTCAACACATTTTTACTCTGTAGCACAATCTCCTCTGAAACTCATTTTCTCACCTAGGCTTTTCTGTTGACTTTGGGTATCCTCCCACCTCAGCCCATCAGCCAGTGTTGGTATTGTAGGTAGTACTATCATGCTTGGCAGCACTTGTCACTGCTGTGATATTGCCATAGACAATCCAGACCGTTCCCATCATAACAAAACTGACAGGGAATCTGTGCCCATGGTTATTTACATAATTTTTAATAATGTCTCTGTGACTTTTATATATAGTATAAAAGTCAGGAAAATTTCTAAATAATAAGTAAGAAGTTATGCATATAGTATATGATAAAAATTTCCCCAAAGTGCCCTCCGCAATGGCCACAGGCTTACAAACTTCCTACGGTAGATGCAGCTTTCTGTTTCTGCATGTTCTTGCAACATGTCACATTGTCCCTCATCCTAAGTGCTCACAGTCTCCTTTTGTGTTTATATGTCATTTCACTTCTTTTATACATATTAGTGAGTTTGAACCTGTATGTATGCTTATGACTTATATTTTCTTATTTTAACTGTTCTTTATTTCATGCTATATTTTATGTTTTGTTGGTTTTCTATGTTTGGCTGGTTTTGTTATATACATTGGCAGTGAATTTTAGATAATGTAAAATGATGAGTGGAGAACATGTCCTTTACCAGGGTTTGCTGTTGTATAATGTATTAAAGCCTTCATATTGTTTAGTTAATTGGAAATCAGTCTGGCGGTTTCTCCGAAAACTGGCACCTCACTTCCAGAAGATCCTGCTATACCACTCCTGGGCATATACCCAGAGGATTCCCCACCATGTAATAAGGATACATGCTCTACTATGTTCATAGCAGCCCTATTTATAATTGCCAGATGCTGGAAAGAACCCAGGTATCCCTCAACAGAAGAGTGGATGCAAAAAATGTGGTATATCTACACAATGGAGTACTATTCAGCCATTAGAAACAATGAATTCATGAAATTCTTAGGCAAATGGATGGGGCTAGAGAACATCATACTAAGTGAGGTAACCCAGACTTAAAAGGTGAATCATGGTATGCACTCACTAATAAGTGGATATTAACCTAGAAAACTGGAATATGCAAAACATAATCCACACATCAAATGAGGTACAAGAAGAAAGGAGGAGTGGCCCCTTGTTCTGGAAAGACTCAGTGAAACAGTATTCAGCAAAACCAGAACGGGGAAGTGGGAAGGGGTGGGTGGGAGGACAGGGGAAAAGAAGGGGGCTTATGGGACTTTCGGGGAGTGGGGGGCTAGAAAAGGGGAAATCATTTGAAATGTAAATAAAAAATATATCGAATTAAAAAAAAAGAAAAAATTTGCACACTGGTTTGATGGTATATTTTGATAGTATTCTCCCAATTTTTCTTCATAGTTTTATTCCACTAAGACCCTGAATCGATCTGCTATCTGCTTTGCTATGTTGTTTTAAGAAAAAACAATATGCTTTTACTTATATTAAATAAAGTGAGTAAATACACCACACTATTAGGTAACATGCTAAGTTTAGACCTAAAGTGTTTAATACCTGGTTTGGGGAATGGAATTGAATGTTATACTTGGACAGTTTTATAGAACACTCATATTTCTCACAGATACTATGTTTCCTACCCATCTTCCTTTTCTGTAGTTTTTGCCTGTACATCACTGTATTAAAAAAAAATAAGTGTGTCATCTATAAGTAACACATTATGGAGTCTCAGCTTTGTCTAATCATAGAATTTCTGAGTCCATTTTTTGTCAATGATGTCCATTATTCTATTTTATTTTCATAGTGGGCGATCTTTTACATGTGATAGATTGCACTGTGCTTTCTACCTAGTTATGAAACTGCAAACTTGGTAGAGGGCTAGTTATTCCACAGAGTAGAATTTTAACAGTGGAGAATTCAGCTGAGGGCAAAATGACAACAAAAAAAGTCAGATAAAATTTCACAGGTTTTTCTGCTAGTTTTGAACCACATACTGTAGTCAGGGATTTGCTTGTAAGAGTTACAGAAAGTAGCACTAAGGTAAGAGACATTGATCCACCTACAGGCTATGAAAGGCTCATCAGTGAGGAAGGGTGTTGCCATCTCACAGTCAAAACTCTGAACCATAATAGTTCCTGTCTGAAAGAACTGCAGGGATGGAAATGGAAAAGAACCTGAGGAAAAGAAGGTCCAGAAACAGGCCTAAAGTGGGATCCACCTCAAGGGGTGGTCCCAAGGCCTGACACTATTACTGAGTGCTCATAAATGGGACCTATCATGACTGTCCTCTGAAAGACCCAACAAGCAGCTGAAAGATTCAGATGCAGATATTTCCACTCAACCAATGGCCAGAAGCTGCTCACCCCTGTAGCTGAACTAGGGAAAAGCTAGAAGAAGCTGAGGAGGAATATGATTCTGCAGGAGGACCAACAGTCTCCTGTCCCACCTCCATGATCTCTCAGACACTGGACTACCATCCAGGCAGCATATACCAGCTGATATGAGTTCCCCAACATGTATACATCAGAAAACTGCTGGATCTGGGTTCAATGAGAGAAGATGCACTTTCAAGAGACTGGAGGCCCCAGGGAGTTTAGAGCTCTGGTGGTGAAGGGAGTAGGTAGTAGGGGCATCATCATGGATACAGGGGGACAGAGAGGAGGTATGGGATGTGGAATAGTTGGAGGGTAGACCAGCAGGGGAATGGGGTCTGGAGTGTAAATAAATAAATAAATAAATAGATAGATAGATAGATAGATAGATAGATAGATAGATAGGTAGATAGATAGATAGATCAATCGTAACCCTTTCCGATGAGTTCTCCACCAATTAGACATTTGTTCTACCTAGATATAACTGCTACTTTTTATGGCCTGCTACTAATCCTGACTATACTTGTGTGTCAGTTTACATGGGGCAAGAAACAGAGGCAAACATTTTATTATGAGAAGAAAGCTGAATTTGTGACCTCTACTCAAACAGTCCTGTCCTTGCTTTTCAATACTTCCCAACATTCACACCTAAGGCGATGTTTAAATACATATTAGTTTTTATTATGATGTCTTTTTCATTTTAATTTAAATAGAACTATATAACTTTCACTCCTCCTGTTTCTCCCTCTTGCCCCTCTCATAAACCATCTTTTATCCCCTGTGATATATTACCAGTCCTCAAAATGATAAATTGTTTTTTTAAGTAAAACATAATCTATAAGAACAACCTGGTGATTTATTTCATAGATTTATTAGTATATATATGCAAATATGCATAAACATATATTTATATGATTTATATCCTATTTACATATGTCACACACACACATATATATATATATATATGTGTGTATATGATTTATATCCTATTTACATATGTCACACACACACACACATATATGTTTATGTGTGTGTGTGTGTGTGTGTATTGTATTGGACATTTGTATTGGACAACCAATAAGAAGACTCATTCTTAGAAAGGCTAATTTTCTATGCTCCCAGCAGTCATTAGTTGCCATATGGGTGAGACTTCATGCAATTTCCCAACTCATGCTTAGCATGTCTTGATATCGTCATTGTTCTGTTCTTGTTTATGTAAACATTTCCAGGAAAGACTGTTTTACAGCAGTCTTCTTGGTAGTCTGGCTCTTACAATCTTTCATTCCAATCTTCCATGATGTACTATGTACAGGCATTGTAATGTGTGTACATTTATCCATTGGGTCTGGGATCTCTAGGATAGATTGACCGAGTCATTGTGTAAACTTTTAATTTTTTGCAACAGTTTTCATTTTCTGGAAAGAGAGCCTTCTTTGATGAGGGTGATAGGTACTTATCTCTGGATATAATGATATGGTTTAGAACATAGTAAACAGTTGCTATAGTCTACCAAAGTAGCAAGAATAGATCTCTTTCTTAGGCCTGTTTCGTCATTAGTCTCAGGGAACAGTCAAACTTACCAGTGTTGACCATTATTTTCCTCATGATGAGTGGGCTTTAGTACCAATTAGACAGGTATTGATCAAAACCAACTTTTAAGAACCACTTACTGCACCTTTCCAAATATCATGTCATGCTGGTCACTATGGTGCATGATATTACAGCTAGATAAGCTGTAATATGTAGAAAAGCTACATTGCTTTTCTCCCTTGGCGATGTGTATAGTACTTACTGATGCCATAGATATTAGATCCCAGGGAAAATTTTTGCAGTTAGATTCAGGTTAAATCATCTCAGTCTTAAGTGTGCAGTGTCTTTTAAAGGTGCTTCTTTTAACAGAGAGGTACCCCACAGCCACATCTATGGTGTATGTGGTTTGGGGAGTCACTTGGACTACCCTGACCTACCATTTTTAGAAAGAATCCTCATATCTGGTACTGGGGATTTTGATAGTTCATGGTTCTTGTGGGGCAGATTGTCACATTTCAAACTTTATCAATAAGCAAGAGTGGCTTACTTAAAGCACTGTAAGATCCATAACACCTCTGTTCCTATCATATGTCATCTGTCATAGTCACTTTATACCAATAAACTAATTCTCACCTTTTCTCCTTTGGATAGTTCAGCTCACAATTGCTGGGATTAAAAGATAGTGTGGGCATTTCTGCTCCATTGTGTTTGTGTTCAGTGATCTGCTCCTCTATCCACAAGAACAGATTCCATCATTCTCCATCCCCTGGACAACAGGGCCACAAACTGGAATCTTGGACCACTACTGTTTAGTAAAGAAAGAACAGAGAGCAAATATATGGTAAACGTATTATTCATTTCACCATAAATTCTTCCTTCATTACCTGCATTAAGCTATCAACTTATATGTTGTCTGACTGGTTATTTAGTGATGGTGTAATATAGAAAGTACTTGAATTAAACTAAAGGTTTTGATTTTTAAATTAGTGAAGAAAGAATAGTAGAGAAGAGTAAAGCTTGGGTTATCAGCTACATGCTCATTTCCATGAACAATCTCAAATGTTCATGGGAAGAAAAAATAATTTATTATGAAAAACAATATCCTATCATCAGATAAATTAAGATAAAAATTAATTTTCAATTCCTTTTAAGACTTTTTTTTTAACCATAGGGCCACTAATGCAGAAAAATGTTGAAGGATTTCTTTCTATATTGTTTAATTAAAAATGCTACAATGTATTCATAATAATCTTATCAACAATTAACAAAACATTTAATGCCATGAAAGTTTAGAAGGAATATTTCATCTTCTTGGCAGTACTTAGCAATAATCTTATCCCGACATTTTATAAGTAAGTACTAAGCATTGATGTGTTAATACTAATTATTCATTGTCATAGATGAGATCACAGCTAAACTCACAACAGGTCTTCATAGGAGCAAATTGCAATAATTACATGGTATTATGACATAAAACAGAATTGACTTCTCTTCAATAAGTTTAAATTTTTCACCCTCTTTAAACATTAAATTAACATGATATAGTATGATACTTTTGTTGAAATATAAAATAATTATTAGTATGGTGCTAACAGGTTTCAGAAGCAAATGAGTAAGTTTTGAATCAAAGAATTGGGTGGCTTTGAAATTATTGAAAGATAATAATTTCTAAAATTGTCCATACTATCAATGTCACACTTAGAGTTGCTACCACTGGCCATGCCACCAGTAAGTCTATCGATCACACAGGTCCCCTGCATTCCAAGTGGAAGAGAGCTTTGTTTCATTGTTGATATTTAAACTATTTTATTATTTAAATTATTTTTTTAATTTCAAAATAACTTGAATAAAAATTTCCTGTATTCTATGATTCATGCTCATATTCATGACCCCTTACCCACAGAATGAATTTATGTTTGTATTAATTTAGAGGACTGTTTCTAAATATGAAAGACATTTGAACATTTTTTTAATATAAAATATCCTGCAATTTATATTTTGTAGTTTTTAAAGTATGACTGTTCTTTAACAACTGGGATATACATATGAATTTTGAATGAAACATCTCTCTGGCTTTTGTAGTGTACTTTCAAGAAAATTGTTCTCAGTTAGAAGAAATTAAGTCTAATTTGTCACCACCTTGAGTGTTCACTCAGCTCCTTATTGATGAAAACAGAACTAATTAAATGCAACAGGCTTATCTCTGGACTGCTTCTATCATGTATTCTAAAACAAGCATGTAAAGCCTGTTGTTTCGAGAAATAATTAATTTAACATGAAGAAACTTACCTGTAACCAACTGAAAATTACTTTCAAATATTTTCAAAGACCAAATGTTCAAATATGCAAGTAAAACAAAGTATATTCACATGCTCTCAGGGAGAATAAAAGTGATAATAATAATAAAAAGCAAATAATTTAACAGTGTCATCCTATTTTATTTAGTTTTTTAAGTTATAAAAACATTAGAGGAAAAACAGATCTTGACAGTTTTGATAATACAAGTGTCAGAATCAAATAATGCTATCTATCTAATGAGATGCAGTCACTATTTTTGTATGTAAACAATTTTAAAAGAACAATAAGAAAATGCCAATATTTGAACCACTTGCTTTTAAATATGAAATCATATTGACAGCTGTTGATATAATGGTTTTTCCCCTTTTATTTTGAGACTTAGTAAATTATTCTTTAAATAAATAGGTAACTTTTACTATTATACCTTAAAATGGTTTCTCTGAGCACAAAACCAAAGACTATTGGGAATTTATTGTGTCTTATGTCATGAAATATCACACCTCATTTTTTTCTACTAGCTCATCATTTATTATTACTATCTTATTAATATTAATGTTATTTATGATGTTAAAACATTACATTAAAATTAATGGAATGCATTACATTTGTTGATGAATATAAGATTGTGAAGCTTGTTTATTTTAAAATTGTAAATAGCATATTCATCTATGCCATATTTTGTCTTTTAGACTTGAACTAATTCCATGCTTATGAAAAAAAAGGTGTCAAATTGGCAGGGGCAATGTTTGTATTACTACATTTGATATTAGTATTTTCCAAATACTAAATTATGTACAAAAATACAAAATTATTATAAAATTGTTAGAAAACTGAAAATTAGCTGTTTAAAATCTATGAATTAAAAATATTAGTTTAAAATTTCTTCACTATTATTCAAAAGCACACGTTGCACCTAACACAATAATTGTGGGGGACTTCAACACTCCACTTTCCTCAATGGACCGATCAGGAAAACAGAAACTAAACAGAGACACAGTAAAACTAATTGAAGCTTTGGACCAATTGGATTTGACTGATATTTATAGAACATTTCACCCTAAAGCAAAAGAATATACCTTTTTCTCAGCACCTCATGGTACCTTCTCCAAAATCGACCATATAATTGGACACAAGGCAGACCTCAACAAATATAAAATGATCGAACTAATCCCATGCCTCCTATCAGATCACTATGGTGTAAGAGTGATTTTCAATAGCAACAAAAACAACAGAAAGCCCACATACACATGGAGGCTGAATAATACTCTACTCAATGACACCTTGACCAAAGAAGAAATAAAGAAAGAAATCAGAGACTTTTTAGAATTTAATGAAAATCAAGGCACAACATACCCAAATCTTTGGGACACAATGAAAGCAGTGCTAAGAGGTAAACTCATAGCCCTGAGTGCCTCCAAACAGAAAATGGAGAGAGCATACACTAGCAGCTTAATGACACACCTGAAAGTCCTGGAACAAAAAGAAGCCAATTCACCCAGGAGGAGTAGAAGGCAGGAAATCATCAAACTCAGCGCTGAAATCAATCAATTGGAAACAAAGCGAACCGTACAAAGAATTAACGAATCCAGGAGCTGGTTCTTTGAGAAAATCAACAAGATAGATAAACCCTTAGCCAGACTGACCAAAGGGCACAGAGAAAGTATCCAAATTAACAAACTTAGAAATGAAAACGGAGATGTAACAACAGAAACTGAGGAAATCCAAACAATCATCAGATCCTACTACAAGAGCCTGTACTCAACACAACTGGAGAATCTGGAGGAAATGGACAATTTCCTTGACAGATACCAAATACCAAAATTAAATCAGGACCAAATAGATCATCTAAACAGTCCCATAACCCCTAAAGAAATAGAAGGAGTCATAGAAAGTCTTCCAACCAAAAAAAGCACAGGACCAGATGGTTTCAATGCAGAATTCTATCAGACCTTCAAAGAAGAGTTAACACCAATACTCTTCAAACTATTCCACAAAATAGAAACAGAAGGAACACTACCCAATTCCTTCTACGAAGCCACAATTACGCTGATACCAAAGCCACACAAAGATCCAACAAAGAAAGAGAACTTCAGACCAATTTCCCATATGAACATCGATGCAAAAATACTCAATAAAATTCTTGCCAACCGAATCCAAGAACACATCAAAACGATCATCCACCATGATCAAGTAGGCTTTATCCCGGGAATGCAGGGTTGGTTTAATATACGGAAATCCATCAATGCAATCCACTACATAAACAAACTCAAAGAAAAAAACCACATGGTCATTTCATTGGATGCTGAAAAAGCATTTGACAAAATTCAGCATCCTTTCATGCTTAAAGTCTTGGAAAGAACGGGAATTCAAGGCCCATACCTAAACATAGTAAAAGCAATATACCGCAAACCGGTAGCCAGCATCAAACTAAATGGAGAGAAACTTGAAGCAATCCCACTAAAATCAGGGACTAGACAGGGCTGCCCACTCTCTCCTTATCTTTTCAATATTGTACCTGAGGTACTAGCTCGGGCAATTCGACAACATAAGGAGGTCAAAGGGATACAAATTGGAAAGGAAGAAGTCAAACTATCATTATTTGCAGATGACATGATAGTCTACCTAAGTGACCCAAAAAACTCCACTAGAGAACTCCCACAGCTGATAAACAACTTCAGCAAAGTGGCAGGTTATAAAATCAACTCAAGCAAATCAGTGGCCTTCCTATACTCAAAGGATAAGCAGGCTGAGAAAGAAATTAGGAAAATGACCACCTTCACAATAGCCACAAACAGTATAAAGTATCTTGGGGTGACTCTTACCAAACATGTGAAAGATCTTTACGACAAGAACTTTAAGACTCTGAAGAAGGAAATGGAAGAAGTCCTCAAAAAATGGGAAAACCTCCCATGCTCATGGATCGGTAGAATCAATATAGTTAAAATGGCCATTTTGCCAAAAGCAATATACAGATTCAATGCAATACCCATCAAAATCCCAACTCAATTCTTCACAGAGTTAGAAAAGCAATTAACAAATTCATCTGGAATAAAAAAATACCCAGGATAGCTAAAACTATTCTCAGCAACAAAAGAAATTCTGGGGGAATCAGTATCTCTGACCTCAAGCAATACTACAGAGCAATAGTGTTAAAAACTGCATGGTATTGGTACAGTGACAGGCAGGCAGATCAATGGAACAGGATTGAAGATCCAGAAATGAACCCACACACCTATGGCCACTTGATTCTCGACAAAGAGGCTGAAAACATCCAATGGAAAAAAGATAGCCTTTTCAACAAATGGTGCAGGTTCAACTGGAGGTCAGCATGCAGAAGAATGCGAATTGATCCATCTTTATTGCCTTGTACTAAGCTCAAATCCAAATGGATCAAGGACCTCCACATAAAGCCAGACACTCTGAAGCTAATAGAAAAGAAACTGGGGAAGACCCTTGAGGACATTGGTACAGGGAGAAAATTTCTGAACAGAACACCCATAGCGTATGCTCTAAGATCAAGAATTGACAAATGGGACCTCATAAAATTACAAAGTTTCTGTACGGCAAAGGACACCATAAAAAGGACAAATCGGCAACCAACAACAAATTGGGAAAAGATCTTCACCAATCCTACATCAGATAGAGGGCTAATATCCAATATATATAAAGAACTTAAGAAGTTAGATTCCAGAAAACCAACCAATCCTATTAAAAAATGGGGTACAGAGTTAAACAGGGAATTCTCACCTGAAGAACTTTGGATGGCGGAGAAGCATCTTAAAAAATGCTCAACTTCATTAGTCATTAGGGAAATGCAAATCAAAACAACCCTGAGATTTCACCTTACACCAGTCAGAATGGCTAAGATTAAAAATTCAGGAGACAGCAGGTGTTGGAGAGGATGTGGAGAAAGAGGAACACTCCTCCCCTGCTGGTGGGGTTGCAAATTGGTACAACCAGTCTGGAAATCAGTCTGGCGGTTCCTCCGAAAACTGGGCACCTCACTTCCAGAAGATCCTGCTATACCACTCCTGGGCATATACCCAGAGGATTCCCCACCATGTAATAAGGATACATGCTCTACTATGTTCATAGCAGCCCTATTTATAATTGCCAGATGCTGGAAAGAACCCAAGTATCCCTCAACAGAAGAGTGGATGCAAAAAATGTGGTATATCTACACAATGGAGTACTATTCAGCCATTAGAAACAATGAATTCATGAAATTCTTAGGCAAATGGATGGAGCTAGAAAACATCATACTAAGTGAGGTAACCCAGACTCAAAAGGTGACTCATGGTATGCACTCACTAATAAGTGGATATTAACCTAGAAAACTGGAATACCCCAAACATAATCCATACATCAAATGAGGTACAAGAAGAAAGGAGGAGTTGCCCCTTGTTCTAGAAAGACTCAGTGAAGAAGTATAGGGCAAAACCAGAAAGGGGAAGTGGGAAAGGGTGGGTGGGAGGACAGGGGGAGAAAAGGGGGCTTATGGGACTTTCAGGGAGTGGGGGGCTAGAAAAGAGGAAATCATTTGAAATGTAAATAAAAAATATATCGAATAAAAAAAAAGACACACAAAATAAATATTAGTTTAAAATTTCTTCACTATTATTCAAAATTTCAGGATCCTACCCAGGATCCTGCATTGGGTTGAGTCATTATTTCTTAGGTTCACAAAGTCTGCAAAAATGTCTTTGTCTTACCACTAAAGGAATGTCAGTATCATAGTATTTTGATGTCATGTGATGAATCATCTCCATTTGAAATGCTTGATGTCACATGACTAATCTGAGTTACATATCTTTAACAGAATCATTACTTGGAGAAGGATGTGTCCTCCTTAGTGTATCATTTAATGTGGTTCTTGGTATCTTGAAATACATATCTCATCAGTACTAATGTTAACCTCTATAGCTTTATTAAAAGTGTATATGCTGGATTTATCTACAGTAAAATTACTGCATTTCTTTTGTCATCAGTATAAACATTGAGAGACACATTATAGTACCCTGGAAATCCTTGTAAAAATTTTTATAATTTGTTTTTACACCCATTAGTAGATTTCCTACTATAATTTTTATTATATACTATCTATTTATTATTTTTTATAGTAATTTTTACTTTTTCTTTATTCATCTGAATGTATTAATTACCATTCTGTTGAATTACACTTAATCTTCTTTTTCTGTATTCCTTGTTTAATTCATACCTCTTTCACTGCAAATTCATTGGTATTTGCTGTATTCTCAAGGTCATGATCTAATATAGTCTTTAATTACTTGTTTGCTTGAACAATTCTGTTTGAGGAATGGGTTTTAATTGTATTGGCTTATGTCATCCTTCGGCAAATATTCATTCTTGAACACATGCCTAACCTCTAATGCAGTAGATATTCCAAGCTAATATTCCTTATTCCCTGACCCAGAAATTGTGTGATTTTTAGAACAACTTCTAAAAATCACAATTCTGCATGAGCTGTTCTCTTTCATGTCAGCATTATTTTGTTTATTGATTCTGTGAAATGATAGTGTTAGGAACTATAAATATGTAAAGTAAATGCAAGCAAGTATATGTATTTCTGTACCTATCATGAGTTCATACTGAAGACATACAGCATTATGACAAGTACATATTAGCCTTTCTCCTTTATGATTTTATCAAAACTAGAAAATACAGCATGTATTATATATAATATAACCAGGTGCTTTTAAAATCTATGTCTTTATTCAATTTTATCATATTATACACAAAATAAAACGAAAGAGTGATTTGTTCATAACCTCGTTAGATATCACAGAGAATCAGCTCATCCACAGAATGTGTAATGTCCTTTGGCTCCACTCTTCCACAGGGAGGATCTACTCTTCCATACAATAAAGAATAGATATACCAATATGCTCTAAAATATATTAAAAATATTGGCATACTTTGTGACTGTTCAATAAAATGAAATAAATATAAGGTAAAATATCAAAATTCACAGTTGTGTGTTAACTGTGTATCATGTGTTCAAGCATTTTACTTATGCCACTTTATATTAAATATAAAATGTAAGATAGAAGTCAGTGGGAAAGCTTAATATATGTTGTTAACATTTTAGGAACATCTGGAATTCCTCACTTTTTCAAAATATTAAAAGTAATGAAAGAACTAATATTAAAAATTAATTCAAAGTCTTGGTGGAGCATAAAGCCAAATTGGAAGAATCATTTAGGTTATGTTTATTTTGAATGTCAGCAACAAGTATTTGAATATTTTATATAATCCTTTTTTCCTTGATGTTGATGCATCACTAACATGTTTTCCTCAAAGTATGTTTGAAATTGACTAGTTTTTACAATGCATGATCATTACTTGGAAAAATAAGAAGCAGGTTGCAAAAATACTAATAAATCTTAAGAAAAACTATTTATGGTGTCAGCACGTGAATCTAATCATGAGGTTAGTGTTGATTCCAAAAGTAAATGTTCACTTTCTGTCATGTTCTTAGTGTTAATGTTGAACACGCGAAGCCTAGTTACACACTCAGTATTTAATTGCAATTCAAGTATGTCTTCCATCTGCATGGAGCTGAATGAGTAGATTTAGGAACATATATGCTTACATCTGGTCTTCAAATACTAGCAGGGGACTTTCTTAAAGAACATCATGTTTTGTGTAATTCTTTAATAAGAACTCAATGTGGTTTATCTATTAATTTAATTTTTATTTTTATTGTTCCTCATATTTCAAGACAGAAGATTATGTTATATGTTATACTATTTTTTTCCAAATTTTGACAGAACACCTCTGAATTTTGGAATGGAAAGTATGCCTTAATTACAATCTTGTTGACTACTTCGTCTTTTTTTTGTGTGGTACAAACAGTTTTTTTAAATGGTAAAACATTTTAAAATATTTTCAAGTTTATGTGTGTGTACCATGTGTAGCCTGGTGCTTGCAGAGCTGAGCAGGGCATCGTATCCCCTGAGCCTGGTGTTATGGAGTACTGCGAGCCATATGTGGGTGATGAGGAATGAACACAGGCCCTTGCCAACAACAGCAAGTGTTCTTTACCTGGGAGCTATTGCTCCAGCTTTATTTTCAAGCTTTTTTACTTTAGCCCTTTGGATTCTACTCAAATAACATACAACTTTCGATAAAGTTGCAATGAGTTCGTCAAAATAATCAGGGATAAAAAAATGTTGCTTCCCTTATTCAGACTTTGTTCACTTATTATTGTGACATCATATTCATACTCGCTGAAAGGAATTATCTAAATTCTTGCAGTTTAGGAAGGTTATATACAATTTTGTTACTCCAGGTTTTGTGATTTCTAAATACTGTCTGTGAGGTATCATTAAAGCCATGACTCCTGATCTTTACTCCCATCATTCTTACATAACAAGACTAAGACATGTTATAGACATTGGAACTTTCAACCTTCCCCCAATTGATTTGAAGAAGTACTCAAGTTTGATAAACTTTGTCAATTAAATTGTGTTTGAATTTAGATCCTTTGCCTTGCTCCTTCTCGAATGTTACTCTTCTTATAGTCATCAAAACTACCCTATGTTTCCTTCATTTTTCTTTTAACAAGTGTTTCACAACCAAAGATTTCAATAAGGAAAAAGTATAGGGTTCATTATTCAGCAACAATAAAGCTTATAAATCCAATACTAGAAAATACTTTGTGTCACCTAAAAATAAAACATATTTCAAGTCCTCAATAACTTACCCTTACTGGATTGCTTTGAAGAAGACATCTATAGGTGGCAGATACTCTGAATTCGACCTTTCTGTGAGTCCAGGATTTGTTTACTATTTAAAACAAATTCTTATATGATAAGGAAAATGTAGCATATTTTAGATGCTTATTTGCCTAGAAAATATATTTTAAATAAAAGGAAAACAGCCAAATTTTAAGAATTGATATTTGACTCCATCTTTGGACAGTTACACAAAGGTTTTCCCTTTTGATGCCAACATGCAAGAAAAAAATATGTACTTCTCTTTTATAAAACTAGATTCCTATTATTACTGACTTAGTGGTACATTTAGTATTAAATCACAGTATCCCTCACTGGAAACCATTGATAAGGATAGGACATATAAAGATTTCATTCATTGTTCCCTGAAACCATTTTATGTCCAAAGTATCCTAATATAAAACATTGTTGTATATGTGTGTTGTAGGTGTGATGTACTGGCTAAGACTTCTTGTTGCACTTGCAGAGACCTCGATTTCGGTTCCTGTCACTTATGTCATCCAGCTCACAACTGCCTGCAATTCTATCTCCAGGGAATATGACCCCTCTAGGTACTCTGCCAACACCTGCACTTATACATAGATATACTACCTACACACTATCACACAAATAGGAATGGAACTCTCTCTCTCTCTCTCTCTCTCTCTCTCTCTCTCTCTCTCTCTCTCTCTCTCTCTCTCTCTCTTTCTATCTGTCTCTCTCTCTCTCACACACACAGGCATAAACACAATCACACACAATTAAAGTAACACAGCAAAATAAAACAAACAGTATTGGGGTTATTTCCAGAAAAATGTATTTAAAATTTATAAGAGGTATGAACTATTTCATATGTAAGAGAGCACCCTGCTACTTTTTAGAGATTTTTATCCTCAAGTCCTGAGATATTCTAGGGACCACTTTAATTGCATGATTTTAAGGAGGTAATATTGGAAAGAAAGAGTTTAGAGTGTATTGGTCATTAGATGTAAGTGTTCTGAAAGTAAGAATAAAATACACATAGCCAATGTGTATAATACACACTTTATAATGCACATTTAAGTTATATTACTTCTTTCACATCTAAGATTCAGAGGTGTTTGTTAAATTTGTGCTTTTTGTACTAGTGGTTTTAACAATGCTTATTATGATTAGAGACTAGCTTTTTTTTTATTAATTTAGAAATTAGCTTTAGTTTTCAAACTAACAAATACTGGATTCTATCTCAAGATGTTTTGTTCAGAAAAGAAATGTATATGGTATAATATAAGAAAATTTTATTAGCAATAAAATCATAATAGAAATTAGAATGTGCAATGTATCTAAGCATAATAATATCGTATAAGGAATCCTTATTAATACCAAGAGTCTACCTAGATTTCAAAGTGAAGTGACCAACTGTAACTCAACTCTCTTCTTTGCATGTTCCTCTCTTTTATGGTCCTATAGGTCAAATTCAGAGTTTCATGATGCTACTCAGTAATGAAATATAGCCATCTGTGCACTATCTTTAATTTCTTTACAAGATTTTAAGAATATATCAGACATTAATTTTACAAAATCCATTCTAAAAAGACATTGTAAACATTATGCATGCATTTGACAATTACAATCTAATGTTGGGAACTCTAAAGGATTATTAAGACTAATAAGGTTTATTGTTGCATTTGCCATAAATCAGGAAAAGAGAAACCCGGGAAATGTTCCTTATCTTAATCCTTTCTCATCTTTGATGCTGCTGAGGAAGCATCCCCGAAGGCTCTCATCACCCTGCGGTCATGTCCAAGTCAGTCTGCCAAGGAGCTGAGATAGCTGCGGAAGTTCTTCTTCAGAGGGCTGAGCTTCGAAACAACCAACAAGGATCTGAGGAGCCATTTTAAGCAATGGGGATCACTTACTGACTGTGGCAATGAGAGATCCAAACACCAACATATCCAGGGGCTTTGGGTTTGTCACAGCAACTGCTGTGTAGGAAGTAGATGCTGCCATGAATGCAAGACCACACAAGATGGAAGAGCTGTGGAACCTAAGAGAGCAGTGCCAAGAGAAGATTCTCAGAGACCAGGTGCCTACCTAACTGTGAAAAAGGATCTTTGTTGGTGGTTTTAAGGAAGACCTTAAAGAACATCACCTACAAGATTATTTTGAGCAGTATGGGACAGCTGAAGTGATAAAAATTATGATTGACAGAGGCAGTACAAGAAAGAAGGGCTTTGCTCTTGTCCCCTCTGCCGACAATGACTCTCTGGATCAGATTGCTATTCAGAAATGCCATACTGGAGTGGACACAACTGTGAAGTAAGAAAGGCTCTGCCAAAGCACGAGATGGCTACTGCTTCATCCAGCCAGAAAGGTCGAAGTGGTTCTGGAAATTTTTGTGGTGGCTGTGGAGGTGGATTTGGTGGCAATGACAATTTTGGTCAAGGAGGGAACTTCATTAGCTGCTTTGGTGGCAGCCGTGGTGGTGATGGTGGATATGGTGCACGTGGGGATGTCTGTAATGGATTTGGCAATGATGGAAGCAGTTTTGGAGGTGGTGGAAGCTACAATGACTTTGGCAATTACAACAGTCTTTACATTTTGGACTGATGGAGCAAGGAGACTTTGGAGGCAGGAGCTCTGGCCCTTATGGTGTTGAAGGCCACTATTTTGCTAAACCATGAAACCAAGGTGGCTAAAGAGGTTCCAGCAGCAGCAGTAGCTTTGGCAGTGGCAGGAGGTTCTAATTACATCCAGGAAACAAGGCTTAGCAGAAGAGGAGAGCCAGAGAAGTGACAGGGAAGCTACAGGTTACAACAGATTTGTGAACTCAGCCAAGCACAGTGGCGGCAGGGTCTAGCTGCTACAAAGAAGACATGTGCTGGACAATACTCATGTGTGTGGGAAAAAACTCCAGGACTGTATTTGTGGCTAATTGTATGACAGGTTATTTTAGTTTCTGTTCTGTGGAAAGTATAAAGCATTCCAACACTATGGTTTTACTATACTCCTTTTTCAACCATGTTGTTGATTGTTAAACATAATAGTCTGATCATGACGCTGAATGTCCTTTTTATTTTTTTAAAGAAAGAAAAAAGAAGCCGGGTGATGGTGGCGCATGCCTTTAATCCCAGCACTTGGGAGGCAGAGGCAGGCAGGTTTCTGAGTTCGAGGCCAGCCTGTTCTACAGCGTGAGTTCCAGGACAGCCAGGGCTACACAGAGAAACCCTGTCTCAAAAAACAAAAAACTCAGTGAAGCAGTATAGGGCAAAACCAGAATGGGGAAGTGGAAAGGGGTAGGTGGGAGGACAGGGGTAGAGAAGGGGGCTTATGGGACTTTCGGGGAGTGGGGGGCTAGAAAAGGGGAAATCATTTGAAATGTAAATAAAAAATATATCGAATAAAAAAAAAGGAAAAAAGAAACCCAAAGGGGGGAAAATAGTCTCTTTACAGTTGTCATAAAACAAACAAAAAGTAATGATAATACAATTGGTATAAATACAATTTTAATATGATAAAAAGAGGAGAAGAACTTGCATGGGGTCTCCTTGGAAAGATAATTCTGAAATGATCTTAGAGCTATGAAACAAATAAGCACCTTCGGGTCCTATCAGAGCAGCACTGTGGGAAAACTGGAAGACCTGGAAAGAATGTGCCTGTGTTGGAGTTATATATCCCAAACTCCAAGGCCCTGGAAGGGATCCTGAATGTTTGTAGTGTTGGGAAACTGAACCTTTGAATGATCTAAGTAGAAGATATCTCATATAGCTTGTATGAACGACATCTCTGTCATGTCTTTTGGGAAATATTGTCTTTTTTTTTTTGGATGTGATTTTTTGACACAGGGTTTCTCTGTGTAGCCCTGGCTGTCCTGGAACTCACTCTGTAGACCAGGCTGGCCTCGAACTCAGAAATCCAACTGCCTCTGCCTCCCAGAGTGCTGGGATTACAGGCATGTGCCACCACCGCCCGGCGGGAAATATTGTCTTATTAATTGAGTTCAAAAATTAACAAGAACCTGGTCAGTGGGAGTGATGACATCGCCCTGGTCACAATTCTATCTACTTGTTTTTCTGATCAAAGCTTTCTAGGCCAGTTTCCTTCACTATAGGGTATGGGAGAATATATGTGTCCTTTAGACCTCTTTGCTCAGCATTGAACTGTCACAGTCAAGAGGTTACATTCTCTTATTTTTCTCAGCCCACTGTCATTGTTGCTGTCTGTGATACCAGCTAAATCTTTGTTTATTGCAGCAACATCAAATAAAATCTGTTATTGGAAAATTTCCTAAGAAGAGATCGCACTTAACTTTCATAGTACAATCACAGTTTCCAGGTCTCATCTTCATTTTTCCTCAGTTAAATGGATATTTAATAGCACCAAATATTTCAGTTAGCTATGCCTTTGCATGCCATTTATTCAACCTACAGGAAGAAACTAGAATAAATATATCAATGGTGGCAAAATATATCAGGAATATGTATTTAATGGTGAAATAATAGTGATTTAATGTGTTAACCTTAGTATCCCCAAATGCTGTATCCCCAGCCACCTGTTTCTCAAGGATGCTTTTCTTGAACTGGCTGTCCCTAGTGGTATCTCTTGAATGCAAAGCATTCAGGTTGCCCCAGGCTTCCTAGAAACCCACTCTATTATTTGGTCTAAATAATTCCAGTTTGGTTTTATTTTTGCCACATTGCAAAATGCTATAAGGCAATAAAAACATGCTTGGGGTGAAAAGAAATATGCTGAGAGAAAGCAGACACCATGTAGAACACAGGGAGGGTTAACAGGAACTGAGTACGTAAACTCTGTCTCTGTCTAGAGCACTCATGCTTGAATATTATGAAAATTAAGGTAGAAAAAATGTTAATAATAAAATTAATCTCTTACTGGACACATCATTTATTTTAAGCCCTGAAGCATAATAATATTTCATTTAGATAACTGCTTAAGAAAGAGAAATGTGTATCATTTACAGATACACTAAGGTTTCCACAGTGATGTTTACTCTTGTCCTCTTTGTCAGTGAATGCTTAGACAAGATTTCAGCCAAACAAAATAGAAGGTTTGCATCTCACACTATGCAAGGCTGTGCAACATGCGAATGAAATGCATATAGAGGGCTAATTGTTGAGGAAGAAAGCCAGGGATATTGATGGCTTTGCTTTCTGTGAGGAGCAGATGGGCAACCCACCCGGGGAAGCTGTAATATGCACTTAACTGATACAAAGACAGAGTCACCCAGCAGAGACCACATTCACACAAAGCCCTGGTTGTAATCACATATTGTTTTATTTCTGATTTTTAAACTGTGTAAATATTTCATGTGAATACAACTTTCACACTTAAGTCTGAACATAATTCTATAAACTGTCAAAAGCTTTGAAAACACTAAAGTGACTTTAATGTATGAAAAAAATTAAACCATACATCACACAGTAATTTTGAGAAAGTTAAATGTTCTGACTACTTCATGAGTGAATAAATATCAACCATCTATTGATGGGAAAGACACAATGCTCAACCATTACTGAATCTAAACAAAGAGCTCCTGATGCCTTACTTAAATAAGCTTTGTTTCAATTTCAAACCATTTTTTTCTGAATGGTTCTTTATCTAAAGGGAGACTTTATCGGCTCTTATATGTATCTGTATCTGTATATCTATATCTGTATCTGTATCATCTGTATCATCTGTATCTGTTTCTCAATCTATCTGTATCTGTATCATCTATTTTTATCCACAGATTCTTCTTGGTGTCTCTGGATGACTATTTTCAATACTACGCCCTCATTTAAAATTGTATAAGTCAACTCAGTGAACAACGATTCATTCTAGTTTAGGTAGAATGCTCAGCATTTGGAATTTGGAAATGGTAAGGCAATGTATGTTTTCCAGTATGCCCCTCTTTTGAGTAACCCTCAGTCCCTTTTGATGGACACATACACTTAAAGCTCTGCCTTGTATAAACTTTATTTTTGTTGTTATGCCCTTTCTCTAATGTGAAAATCTTTAAGAATGTCTTTTCCTTTCACAAAACAAGTCAAACTCTCTGAAATATTTAAGTGCTTGCCTATGTGATCTCAAATTAACACACACACACACACACACACACACACACACACACACAACAAAAACCAAAAGACAAACAAAGAAAACTGGCCTTTTTGCAAGGGCTGGAAATGACTTGAGGAAGAACCAAAGAAAAGGCATTAACAACATGAGCTCATGGAAGACACTGCTCTGTATTTTCCTAATGAAATCAGGGAAATGAAGGAAATGCATTGCAATTTTTCTGGTTACTGCTTTCTTATATTTAGACTTATCATGCTGTGCAAAAGTCTGCAAGTACTAAACCACTCAACAGGAAAAAAGGCAGAATGTAGCCAAAGATGGTGCTATCATTTAACCATACTCAAGGTTTAGCAACACATAAATATTACAAAATACGGTATTTGAAAAATGACATTCAGTTTGCTGATGTGAGAAAGCAGCTAAGAGCACCAGTCTGTAAAGTTATCGTAAAATAGTAGAAGGTAGATTTTCAGAAACTGGATATATTTTATAATACCAGATGGTGAAGGGTGTGGTTATTTTCACATATGGTAGAGTGAGGTTTCTGATAGATGTGTGAAGCTTGTGCATTTTAATATTTCACTCCTTCTCTCTAGCTGGGCTCTGCTGGGTACTGTATTCTGACTTTACCTTGTTTATTTGGGAGAATACATCCCATAAAAGGAAACAAAAATTTGCATTATGTATAAATTGTCCCCTGTATGTCAATCAAATAGATACAAATTCATGTGCCCAAAACAAGTTGCATGACAGAACTGACTATATCTTGTGAACTGAGGTATGTTAACAGTTTTGTGAGCCACCTGCTCATGAATTTATAACACTTGGTTCAAGATTAAGAAAGAAAGGACTGAAGATTCTAAGGCTGGCTCAGAAGAACACTTGAAACCATTTCATGTAAAGAGGTATAAGCCAATCAGTGCACGAGTGTGCTGCTGGGCATCAGAGCCTGTGCAGTACGAATTGAAAACAGGCTAGGCTCAGGCAGCAGGGAGGGTACTCTCAGAGTTGTCTCAAAGGGGAAATGGCAGTGCAAAACCACCAAGGAGATGCAACAGCAAAAGAATCGTGAGGACAGATAGCATCTCCTGTTGTCTAGTTGTTCAGACTCTCGATTCTGCCCATTTTCAATGAGGCAGATACAGAGATAAGCTGATCTCGAGCAACCTTTGTCATCAGCAGCTGCAAGTGAATGCAGATTCATTTGATACGATTTATAGAATTTTCATTTGTATGTTTTAACATAAACATCACGAGAGCACTAGTTCTTCCAGCCACTCAGATGAAACAATTTAGCTGTGCGGGAACTGTTCCCGAAATCTTGCCTGAGAAGGATTCCTTGTGGAAGCTAAGAAAAATTGACCTTGGTTGTCTATAAGGAGAGGAAATCCAGGATTTTGACAAAGCATTTTAATCTATTCACACATAGCTATAAAACCTGTCTTAAATACGTTTTTGAAAATATGAGTAGCGACCAAGAAAAACAATATGAAGATTAGGATTGACCAGTTTAATGTGATTTTAGAAAAGAAAGCTGGATAAGTAGACCAAGTTGATATAAACTGATTTTAATATATAGTAAGAATAGATTATCAGATCATTAATGAGAAATATAATAGAAACATATTCAAAAGTTTATTAAATATTTAATTTATTTTATAAAAATTGGTTTTTTAAATCCACTGAATTCACCACATGCTTAAGATTATACTATTTAGTGGAAAGTGCCATGTAAAAAGTTCCTATTTTATGATTTGTTTAATTCAATAAATTAAATATTTATGTTTTTTGTCTTTTATTTATTTATTTATTTATTTATTTATTTATTTATTTATACTCTAGATCTTATCCACCTCCTCCAGTCCACCCTCTGACTGTTCCACATCCCATATCTCCTCTCAACCACCTTGTTTCCACAAGGATGTCCACACTCTCTACCCCCATCCCAACCAAACCTCCAAATTCCCTGGGGCCTCCAGTCTCTTGTGGGTTAAGTTCATCTTATCTAACTGAACCTAGAACCTGCAGTCCTCTGCTGTATATGTGCTGGAGGCCTTATATCAGCTGGAAAATGCTGCCTGTTTGGTGGTCCAGTGTCTGAGAGATCTTAGGGTTCCAGGTAAATTGAGATTTCTGGTCCTCCGATAGGGTTGTCCTCCTCCTCAGCATCTCCCAACTTTCTTCAATTCAACCACAGGAGTCAGCAGCTTCTGTCCATTCCTTGGGTGCAAATATCTTTACCTGACTCTTTCAACTGCTTGTTGGGTCTTCCAGAGTACAGTAATAATAGGTGCCTATTTATGAGCGCTCCATAGCCTCAGTAATAGATTCAGGCCTTGGGACTTTCCCTTGAGTTGGATCCCACTTTGGGCCTGTCCATGGACCTTCTTTTCCTCAGGCTCCTCTCCATTTCCATCCCTTTAGTTCTTTCAGATAGGAACAATTATGGGTCAGAGTTTTGGGTTCTGGAATGCCAACTTCATCCCTCCCTTGATGCCTGTCTTTCTGCTGAAGGAGGACTCTACAAGTTTGCTTTGCCCACTGTAGGGCATTTCATCTAAGGTCCCTTCCCTTTGAGTCCTGAGAGTCTCTCAACTTCCAGGTCTCTGGTACATTCTGGAGGGTCCCCCAACCTCCTACCTCCAGAGGTTGCCTGTTTCCACTTTTTCTGCTGGCCCTTAGTGACTCAATCCTTTTTCCTTATGCAATACCAGATCAGGTTCCCCTCTTCCCCCCCACCCCCAGTTCCCTTTTACTCCCAGGTCCCTCCCTCTCCACTCGTGGTTGTTTTCTTCTCTCTCTGAAGTGGGACTGAGGCATCTTCACTGGGGTTCTTCAGCATGTTGACATTTTTGAGTTCTGTAAACTGTATCTTGGGGACTGTGCACATTTATTTTTTGACTAATATCCAGTTATTATTGAGTACATATCATGCATGTCCTTTTGGGTCTGAGTTACTTCACTCATGATGATATTTTCTTGTTCTATCCATTTGTCTGCAAAACTGAGGACGCCCTTGTTCTTCGTAGCTGAGTAGTATTTCATTGTGTAAATGATGATATTTTCTGTATCCATTCTTCTGCCGTGGGACATTCTTTTCCAGCTTCTGGCTGTCACAAACAAGGCTGCCATAAACATAGGGGAACACATGCCACTGTGGCATGGTGGGCCATCTTTTGGGTATATTTTCAAGAGTGGTATAACTGGATCTTCAGGTAGATCTATTACAAATTTTCTGAAGAACCTCCAGATTGATTTCCAGAGTGGTTGTACCAGTTTGCAATCCCACCAGCAATGAAGGAGTGTTCCTCTTTCTCTACATCCTTGCCAACATGTGTTGTCAGCTGATCTTTTGATCTTAGGCATTCTGATTGGTGTGAGGTGGAATCTCAGGGTAGTTCTGATTTGCATTTCTCTGATCACTAAGGACTTTGAACATTTCTTTAGGTGCTTCTCAGCCATTCAAGATTGCTCTATTGTGAATTCTCAGTTTATTTCTATACCCTATTTTTTGATTGGGTTGTTCAGGATTTTTTGGTGGTTAACTTTTTGAGTTCTTTATGTATTTTGGATATTAGACCTCTATTGGATGTGGGGTTAGTGAATATTTTTCCCAATATGTAGACAATTTGTATTATTGACTATGTCTTTCACTTTACAGAATCTTTCCAGTGGGATCCAAACAGAGACAGGAGCACATGATTCCATTAATAAAATGAAAGTGGAGATGTATTGTGAGTTTTGTCTGACATTTTAGGCCTAGAAAAAGTGGTGTGTCATGCACAATAGATTCAAAAATATATTTTATTTATTTCTCGAGAATTTTGTTCAATGTGACTTAAACATGTTCAATTCCCCCTCAACTATCTCTTTACCTGAAAGTGCCTCATGGTTTTTAACCCAAACATGACTACTTTATTCTTTTCTTTCTCTTTGAGTCTAGTTTGCATTGCACATGTAGTGTTGGGATTTAGGATGGCTTTAGTGTATGGTCACCCTACTAAAGGTTGCACTGTGAAAAACATAATAATACATATAGAAAACAAACAAACATAAACAACAAAGCAGTGGGCTCTCCTTGTCCCAGCAGCAATTAAAGGTTAATAGCTTCTCAGCAAGTAGAGGGCTTACATATTCATCTTCTTCCTACTGCATTGGGATTTTGAAGTTTTTTTCATGGTGTCACATTTTTTGTGTGGAAAGCACTGTGTCCTCGAAGTTATCAGCCACCCCTTGCTCTCAAAATATTTATGAATTTCCAATTTATGCCTTAGTATGCTATGATCTTTTGTTTCCTGCATAACATCTTTATGTTACAATCCATCTACTGCATAGATAGGTTTCTCGGAAGAGATTTGAGAGGTGTTGTGATCTATGGATATAAAAATTTGTGTTATTACTATGGTTATCAAACCTAGAATCTGTCATCTATGTAGCCACAGGTTCTGAGCCATTCAATAGTGCAAGATATCTGTCCCATTTCATGGATCAAATCTTTAATGCATTTAGAAAATCCCCAATAGGCTTAGATTGTCAGACCAGTCATTTCTGTAGTTTGTAGGATTTACAGCTGAAAGAGACTGATTGTTTACTAGTTTCCTATATCTGTACTGGAGTCCTATGACTTTGACAATAGTCTATAGGAATAGCTTTCAAACTAACATCTCTATGAGGTCTCCCTGTTCTAGGAACCAAGTTTGTGTTATCTTCAGCAACAGTGTCTCCCTGTTGAGTTATCTGGGATAGACAAGGCTATTGTCAATAGCCCGAAATGCTTGTGAGTTCATGTAAATTCACTGGCCAACAACCAAAAAGGATGTATTACTGATGTTGGAGGTCTTAATGTGTGGCATGGGACAAGTTGAGGTCCCTATTGGAAGGAAGAACCATCGATTACCATCTTACAAATGTATATGCATGTATGTATATTTTATGTATGTGTGTATGTATATAAGCAAATGGAAGGAAGCATAGCGAAAATAATGTGGCGAGGGTAAGAAATACTTAAGGCTTTTTGAAAAAGCTACATAGAAACCTACTATTGTAGATATACAATGGACCTTTAAAATGATGTTCATAAAAGCAGCTAATTGTTGCAATGATAAGTTAATGAGCAAAAACCACACATATAAGTCATATGCAGACCACACAGAATTGAGGGTAGAAGCTAAACTTTCTCTGATTTATTCACAAAGCCTTCCTTTGTTATTTAAATAACCCTTGCCTAACAAGTGAAGAAAGACCAATACAACACACAGACAAACATGCACATGCACACACACACACATACACATACACAAACACACTCATACACACATACTTACACACATACAGAGAGAGCCAGAGAGACTCAAAGAGACAGAATATAAAACAGAAACAGGCAGACAGAGATTGAATTATATTTAAAATCTGTTAAATTTCTAATTCTAATCATATCTGGAAAGTTGCTGATTTATGAGCAGAGAGAAGAAGAAAGCTTATGTCTTCTAGTATATAAAAATAATATTTAAAGTAGAACAAACAAAAAGAGACCTTTCACATTTCATGTTACTACTGATGCTAATTCTAACTACCAATTTCATTTGCTATATTTACTTTCTAAAGTAAAAAAAAAAAGTAATGGTCTTTACTAATTTATATTGTCGATATTACTCATTGGATGGATGTAGATCCTAAGGGAAAAAAATCAAAAGTCATCTTTTATTACATAGTCATTAATTCTAGAACAACAATTAGAGACCAGAAGCAACATAATTCCCTAGTTTCTTTAATATATTCTACTAAATGTTAGCACATCGGACAGAGTAATTGTGATAGCTTCACATCACATTAAAATTCAATAAGGAATTGATGACCACAAACCTTGAACCTCACAATGGGTAGTAATCAGCTGATCAAACATCACTATTTTTTCTTGTACAACTGTGTCATGTATTTGCTGTATAAAGAACACAGCAATGAAATATTAATGTTGTGAAATATTTGGGGAAATGAAAATTGAAGGGGAAAACGTGAGAAATAAATGTGCATCCTCTTTCTCTTCTTTAGGCCAACCTCCATTCTGGACCAACTCCTGCTGGGAGAGGGAACGGAGATTCTGTCATAAGGAATCATCAAGCAGTAGGAGCCAGATGGTACATTGCTCTGATGCTAAGCTGAAGACAGAGTCAGAGTGCAAAGCCTGCCTTTTGGCCCCCTGTCTCATTGGTCTATAGAATATTTAAACAAAGGGCATTTGGGGTTTTCTCCAATGTAGACAGCTCCTGTGATTTTCTTTGATGTGAGGGGTTTCAGTGTTTCTCTAATGTGGCTGGCCATTGTCCCAGTGGTAAAGAAGTGAGTCTGTGTAACTCACCTTCTGCCACATGTTTGCACATATTGTGTCCAGTGGTGAAACACGCACCCCACTCATATTTCTGCCATTAGCACTCCCACCGCCTCTAAGACTTCCATTTTATGAATCCTCTCTTAAAGCTTTGTGGAGAGGGAATATTTGCACATTCACTTAAAACAACTTTGGCTTTGTTCTCATCTCAAATATGAACTTTACTTCCATTATCAGTAGTTAGCCCTCCTGTTATGGTCACTGTTGAAATGTCATTGCCTAGAAGGGTATGCTGTCCATCATAGACTTCAATATAACTGTGATTACTGAATGTAAAAAGAAACCGGCTGCAATTTCATTCATTCATTCATATACTCAGATCTTATGCATATGGTCTTATTCATTTGCATTTTTAATATTTTTCAAATATTTTCCAGAATCATGTTTGCTGACTGAAAACACAATGATTCCTTTAATTCACAAGTAATAATTTGGCACTTATTGCATACAAAGAATTAGCTAAGGTACCAACATTCAAAGCAAGAAACAGAAAATAATCTCCATATGACATATTCTCATAAAATTCAGGTATAATATAAAAGTGATAAAATAACTTTATTTCATACCAGATAAATAGTGGCAATATAAAGAAGCATAAATGGGTAGAGATGTAAATTTATGAGACTAGTAGATATTATTCTGTTTTACATAAAAACCCTGAGATTTCATTATAGACCCATCTTTCTCTTGGTCTATCCATAAGGATGTAGCTTTCAGATACTTCTCTAGCACCTCATCTGGCTGCCCCCATGTTCTTTGCAATTATAATAATGAAGTAGGTCTCATTTACACTAAGCAAGGCCAGAATCAAATATTTTTATTTTTTATTGCTTATTTTATGATTATCCCCCTTTCCCATTTTCCTTCACACCACAAGCATAATCCCCTAGTACTAGTACCTAGTACCTAGTACCTAGTACTTCCCCCAGCCTCTCCGAGGGTGATCCCATACCCACCCACCCACCCCTGCCTCAGTGCCCTAGAGTTTCCCTATCCTGGGTCATCAGGCCTCCAGAGGACAAAGGGGCTCACCTCCTAGAGATGACAGATAAGGCCATTTTCTGCTCCATATGTTGCTGGAGCCTTGGGTCACTCCATTTGTACACTTTGGTTGATGGGTTAATCCCTGGGAGCTTTGCAGGGATCTGGTTGGTTGATATTGTTGTTCTTCCTATGAGGCTGCAATTATTTTTCATAATTGAATTGCCTTGGTCACCATGCTTCTTCACAGCAGAATGAATAAGATAATTTGTAAAATACACACACACACACACACACACACACACACACATATATATATATATATATATATATATATATATATATATATATATATATATATATATATATATATAGCCTTTTGAAGACCACAGTTGGAGGCAGGAGTGCACAAGCAGTACTTTCCTGTCTATTAGTTAGTTGGGTTTCTAAAATAAAACACTCCACAGTATCATAAACAATAGATAATTGATAACATCCTGGGGTCCTAGAGCCAAAGTTTCTAGAGTTGGTTCCCTGAAGCTTGTGAATTATAATCTGTTCTGTGCCTCCATTGTAGCTTCCATTTTCTGTTGCCTCCGAAAAACCTTGGTTTGCTCTAGGCATAACCACATGACGTTCCTTTTAGTTATTTTTCTCATCACTTAATAAAAGCAACGTGAGAGAAAAATATTTATTCTGTCTTGTAATTTCAGAGAATTCAGTCCAGAGTTTCTCAGATCTACAGTCTGTGTGGTAAAAGTGTGTGTGTGTGGGGGGGGGGGGGTGAGGGGGAAGTGTCATGCTCAAAGGGATTACAAAGTGTGACCAAGCCTCAAGTACAACTATAATGATGTGCCTCCTCTAGCTGAGTTCTACTGTCTTTCACCAGCTCCTAACATTCTATCATGTAAATGCTGCAGAGTTACTCCCATGCTTTCCATCATGACACTTGTAACGTAATGGTCTCTAGACTATTCTAGAAACATTATAAAACAACACCAAGAAAACTGTTGTAATATTTTCCTAGGTTTTTCTTAATCTGTCCAACTTGGCATCAAGACCAATCATTTAAAATCTAACATTTTTTGGGTCACTTAGGTAGACTATCATATCATCTGCAAATAATGATAGTTTGACTTCTTCCTTTCCAATTTGTATCCCTTTGACCTCCTTATGTTTTCGAATTGCCCGAGCTAGTACCTCAAATACAACATTAAAAAGATAAGGAGAAGCCGGGTGGTGGTGGCGCACGCCTGTAATCCCCGCACTCTGGGAGGCAGAGGCAGGTGGATTTCTGAGTTCGAGGCCAGCCTGGTCTACAGAGTGAGTTCCAGGATAGCCAGGGCTATACAGAGAAACCCTGTCTCAGAAAAAAAAAAAGAAAAGATAAGAGAAAGGGGGCAGCCCTGTCTAGTCCCTGATTTTAGTGGGATTGCTTCAAGTTTCTCTCCATTTAGCTTGATTCTGGCTACTGTTTTGCTGTATATTGCTTTTACTATGTTTAGGTATGGGCCTTGAATTCCTGTTCTTTCCGAGACTTTAAGCATGAAAGGATGCTGAATTTTGTCAAATGCTTTTTCAGCATCCAATGAAATGACCATGTGGTTTTTTTCTTTGAGTTTGTTTATGTAGTGGATTGCATTGATGGATTTCCATATATTGAACCAACCCTGCATCCCTGGAATAAAGCATACTTGATCGTGGTGGATGATCGTTTTTATGTGTTCTTGGATTCTTTTGGCAAGAATTTTATTGAGTATTTTTTGCATCGATGTTCATAAGGGAAATTGGTCTGAAGTTCTCTTTCTTTGTTGGATCTTTGTGTGGCTTTGGTATCAGCATAATTGTGGCTTCATAGAAGGAATTGGGTAGTGTTCCTTCTGTTTCTATTTTGTGAAATAGTTTGAAGAGTATTGGTGTTAGGTCTTCTTTGAAGGTCTGATAGAATTCTGCACTGAAGCCATCTGGTCCTGTGCTTTTTTTGTTTGGAAGGCTTTCTATGACCCTTTCTATTTCTTTAGGGGTTATGGGACTGTTTAGATGATCTATTTGGACATTGGTACAGAGGGAAAGTTCCTGAACAGAACACCAATAGCGTATGCTCTAAGATCAAGTATTGATAAATGGGACCTCATAAAATTACAAAGTTTCTGTAAAGCAAAGGACACCATCAAAAGGACAAATCGGCAACCAACAAATTGGGAAAAGATCTTTACCAACCCTACATCAGATAGAGGGCTAATATCCAATATATACAAAGAACTCAAGAAGTTAGACCCCAGAAAAACCAAATAACCCTATTAAAAATGGGGTACAGAGTTAAACAAAGAATTCTCACCTGAAGAACTTTGGATAATGGAGAAACATCTTAAAAAATGCTCAACTTCACTATTCATCAGGGAAATGCAAATCAAAAGACCCTGAGATTTCACCTTACACCAGTCAGAATGGCTAAGATTAAAAACTCAGGAGACAGCAGGTGTTGGCAAGGATGTGGAGAAAGAGGATCACTCCTCCACTGCTGGTGGGGTTGCAAATTGGTACAACCACTCTGGAAATCAGTCTGGCGGTTCCTCAGAAAACTGGGCATGTCACTTCCGAAAGATCCTGCTATATCACTCCTGGGCATATACCCAGAGGATTCCGCAGCATGTAATAAAGATATATGCTCCACTATGTTCATATGTAGCCCTATTTATAATAGCCAGAAGCTGTAAAGAACCTAGGTATCCCTCAACAGAAGAATGGATGCAAGAAATGTGGTATATATACACAATGGAGTACTATTCAGCCATTAGAAACAATGAATTCATGAAATTCTTAGGTAAATGGATAGAGCTGGAGAACATCATACTAAGTGAGGTAACCCGGTCTCAAAAGATCAATCATGGTATGCACTCACTAATAAGTGGATATTAGTCTGGAAAACTGGAATACCCAAAACATAATCCACACATCAAATGAGGTAGAAAAAGAACGCAGGTGTGGCCCCTGGTTCTGGAAAGACTCAGTGTAGCAGTATAAGGCAAAACCAGAACAGGGAAGTGGGAAGGGCTGGGTTGGAGAACAGGGGGAGGTCAGGCGGCTTATGTGACTTTCAGGGAGTGGGGGACAAGAAAAGGGGAAATCATTTGAAATGTAAATAAAAAATATATCGAATAAAATTTAAAAAAAGAAAAAAAGAAAATCTAACTTTTTACATTCCAATGGTGTGGCTTTCATGAGATTTTTTCCCTTTCATTCAAATTGCTTTCTTAATAAGAATGTTATTAATAATGAATTAAGATGCCTATGAATTAAAATTAAGTTATTAACTAAAATTAGGTTAATTATAAATAAGAATCTTTCTGTCATTTCTACCTCTACTTTAGGACGGATCTTATTTATACTTGGAAACTGGGAATTGATTCTTCTAAACATGGTGGTGGTTTGAACCTCATTATAAATTGCAGATAAAAAGATATAGTTAGTTGTAAGCCTAATTTGAAGATATGCCCAACAGATATTTCTGATTTCATACAGAGAAATAGAGAATAGCGGAAGAAATTTAGAATTTAAGATTTTGGAACCTATTTTCTGAGACTAGGAAGATTAAGGTCAAAAGCAGATGTGTAATGGTAAACTAATAAATGAATGAATAAATAAATAAGTAAGTTTCATATGACAAACATGTTAGTAATGAAATATGGTAAGATTAAAGGTAAAATGAGTATTAAAATATCTGGATATATAAATCACTAGATAGTTGCTTCGGTAATGGCGCTTTATTATTTGACTAGAGAGAAGGGTTCATAAACAACTCACCAGTTTCAGCCAGCTGTGATATATTATTAATATTAGTATTCACATATTTTCATAGAGCAAACTCAATCCTAAACAGTTTTTAAATGACCTAAGTGCAATGCAATCGACAGAAAGTTCCACTGATAATCAAATAAGGGGAAAATGCAGGCAAAGTCAATACATTCCCTTTGGCTCTATCACTTACCTCATTTTGTTTTAAATGCGTCCAATAATATATAAGTAATCAATGTGCTGCAGCATATAAAATAAAGCCAGGATTGGATACTAACACTAAATACTGATTGGTCTAACATAAAAAGATATTTGGCTTTTTACACTATCAAAATGAATTTAATTGGAATTAAACATGGACCCCTTTTTCTGAGCATTATTTTCTGGATTTTATGAAAATGAATGGATAGCAGAAAAATCCAAATATCATCACCATTGTGATATATACCAATTACTAATGGATAAAAGTAAAATAACAGAGATAACAACACTTGTGATTTTTATATTACAGTAAGAAATTCCATCAGCCATGAATAAAGGCCACATCATTTTGGGGTTAAGAAAAATTATGTTAATGTTATTTTGAAGAATATCATTGCAGGTGCAGTAATCTGAGTCATCTTAAATGTTGACTAAGACAACCAAGGAGTAGTGTAATGACTAACAAGACTAAACAAGTTAGATTTGAACTGTTTCATTTCTTTAAATCCCAAAAATTAAGAAACAGTTATAATCACCCCTTTCCCCCCAAAGAAAGTAAAAGCAGGCATGAAAATTTCAAATCATCCTTTTATTTCCCAATTATCTTCAGATAATATCAGAGGTTGACATAGATTTGAGAGACATGTTTGAAATGGGCAAGGTCCTATAGAGGTCACTGGGAAGGTTAAAATTGAAGAGACCTGTTTCAGACACTTAAGGGACGATGCTAAGTCTTTTAGAAAAAATCAGTATGAGTTTTTTCTCCCAAAGAACAAACAAATTGACAAATATGGCATTTATTCTTCACATAAAAATATAAAAATGTCATTACTGTGTTGATTTTTG
The DNA here is from genome assembly GCF_947179515.1 of Apodemus sylvaticus. NCBI lineage: Eukaryota > Metazoa > Chordata > Mammalia > Rodentia > Muridae > Apodemus > Apodemus sylvaticus. The sequence continues at coordinate 43,808,319 of NC_067474.1, read as the reverse complement.
TTTGAAATTGAAAATATTTTTTCACATAATATATTCTGATCATAGCTTCTCCTTCCTGTTACTTGTCTTTGATTCTCTCTATATCCCACCTACACAACTCCATACCATATTTCTCTCTTTCTTTGCCAAAAAAGTAGCAAAAAGGAAAACAAACAAAAAATTAAGAAGAAAGAAAAAACACAAGAATGTACATTTGCATACCCATTCACACCTCCTACAAACACAAAATCAAAAACCACAAATACAAGCAAAACTCAGTGAGACAAAAACAGGGATTGTGCTATACTTTCTTCTCTCAATAGATAGTAAGAGAATGAAATTCTTATGATTATAGTATTACATTCCATATATTCTCACTGATAGGGGAAAAGAATTTAGGTATTTGAGTGTTTTACAATTATCTTCTAAATTTAAACACTAAAAGTACATTTCTAAAACTTTGCTTGTTGTTTTTCTAAGAGCTATTGAACACTATTAGCTAAGAACTATTCAAATGTCCCTTTCAAAGTGAACTACTTGCTTATTTTAAAGTAAGATGTTTTCTGCATTATGAATCCGTCTCACAGCTCTTGTAAAGGTCCTCCTAGTAACAACTTTTCAACTTTGTCCTCCAGTTTTACAAAATTTAGAGGGCACGTGGGATGAAACAGGAAGACCGAGTAAACAGCCAAGTTACAATTAAATTTCAAGTATTGAAAAAGGAAATGTAAAAGTTAGTCATACTCTTGGGAGGGGAATTCAGATAGATGGTTGATATAAGAAATCCCCAGAGGGAACATGCCATGATAATTTACGCCACCCTTACCTCTCCTGAGAATAGCCTTACAAGCTAATGACAGTCAACATTGCCTCATGCAGCTCTTTCCTATCCAATAACTATGACTCTCACACATACTGTTCCATGTGCTTTGTACAGCCACTTGGCACTACATCAAAGAATGCCCTGAAGAGAGAGAGAGAAAAAACATATGTGGATGATATTAATAAACATAACTTGATAGAAATTCTGAATTTTAACATCCCCACAGTTTTGCATTAAAGACCACGCAGGGTTTAGTGGACATTTGCATTTGTTCTAATTTCATAGAATTTATAACATCTGCTACTCTTTGGAGAGGTAGGAAACAAAGAGCGAAGAGGCGTTTTGGCTTCTATGCACCTCTCATTTGAAGACGGCCTAGATCTCTTTTATTTTTTCCTTTTACTTTCATCCAATTCCATATGCATTTGGAATGCACATTTGGAATGGGCTTGAATCTGTTGACCAATTGCAGCTGTGTCTGGGAGGGTCCTGTTGGTCATCCATTCTCTCTCTCTCTCTCTCTCTCTCTCTCTCTCTGTGTGTGTGTGTGTGTGTGTGTGTGTGTGTGTCCCTCTCCCTCTTCCTTTCCCTCTCCTTTCTTCTCCCTCTCCCTCTCCCTCTCTCTCTCCCTCTCCTTCCTTCTCCCTCTCCCTCTCTTTTTCCCTCTCCCTCTCTTTCTCCCTCCCTCCCCCCTCCCCCCTCTCTCTCTCTCCCTTTCTCTGTGGTGAGATGTTGGTTCTCAGAAGGATGCTGAGCCATAAACAATACTTTTGTCTGACTCTCATTTCTGCAGTGCAATTACTCACCCTCCCACTGGTAGTTTGGTTTACAAAAGTCTTATTTGGAACGTTCCAGAATGTAGTTAGATATAAACGCCATAATATGGAAATATTTAAGCAGCGGAAACCGGCAGAATGGTGTAGCAACTGAGCTTTTTTTTTTTTTTTTTTTTTCTCTGAAACCCAAGATAGCAAGGCATCAGAACAGAGCAGTTTTACACAGGGACAACACTGAAGTGTGGCCGCTCGTGAGAGCGCAAGCTGTACCAGGCTGACAGACAACATTTGGCTTGGATCAGGATTCAGACTCAAAAGCAATAGAAAGACAGAAAATAAGCTTCTAATTTCCTTCCTTGAAATTAGGTCCAGCTTCTGACTACTGTTCTGTGTTGGTTAGGGTTTTGAATACATAAAAGCAGACAGGCTTTAATTCATATCTGGTAATGGGTTTTCTCTTTCCCCCTCACCCCCAACATCTTCAGACTCATTCAATCCAGCTGGAAAAAATCATTTCCATTTTTCAAATGATGGTCCACGATCAGATGCAAACTTTACTCATGTATTTAAGTCTGTGTTTTTGTTAAAATACCTACTGTGGACTAGGTACTATATTCACATTGAAATTTTTTTGTTGTATATTCATTGTACACAATGAATGGGTTTCATAAAGATGTTATTCAACTGTATTATCTTCCCTTCCTCTTTCATTCAACCTCTTAGTCTCCTTACTTGCTCCAGTATTCACATGCCCACCCCCCACCCCCATTTTTTGTTTCTATATAAAAACCTCACATTCAACTATAAAGGAAAAATGTGATGCAAAAGTCATAAAAAGTCAAAAGTTATAAAGTCAAAAAAAGTCATTAAAGTCATAAAAAGCCTTTATGACTTTGGTTATTAATAGGATGCTCTCAAGATGCTGTTTTCCAGAAAGTAACATAATTTAACTTTTCTTTGCAACTGAATAAAACATCATTGTGTTTGAATATGTTTTCTATGTTTATGGATACCTAGGTAGATTCTGTAACAGGCCGAATGTATATAGTGAAGAACAGCAATCACGAATGTGCAGATATGCCTCTACTGTGTGCTGACTTAGAGTTCTTTCAGAGTGTTATACCTGGGTCATTTGCTAGTTCTATTTTTACTTCCATAAGGATATTCATACTGAATTCCACAGTGGCTTTACCAGTTTACATTCCCAGAATATAGTATACTCACCCCTTCCAAACCCCAAATCTCTCTAGATTAACTATATTACTTTAAGAGAGCAAGGGACTGCTTTGTCTGGTCTCAGTGGGAGAAGATGCTCCTCATCCTACAGAGACTTGAAGTACAAGGATGGGAGATATCCAGGAGAGCCCCACCCTCTCAGAGGAGAAAGGGATAGTAGAAGAATTCTGTGAAAGGAAACAGAGGATAGCGGCATTTGAGATGTAGTTTAATTGATTAATTAATTAAATTAATTAATCCATTAAATTAACTAATTAATAAATCCAAAGGAGAGCAAGGAACTTGTGCTTTGAGGGCAGAGAGCTTATCATGGTGCTGAAGTTATACAAGAGCAGATGGGGCACATCTCGGCAGATGAAAATGTAGAAAAGGGGGGATGGCAGCACTCAATAGACTCTCTATAGCTCCTTCCATTTAGTCTGGCATCTGAGACTACTAGGTTTGTATTTTATAGTTAGGGAGAGGCTTCCTACAACCAGGCAGCTTGCTACAGAGATACTTTCACACTACTTCCCAATATGTCTCGTAAGCAATAAACTTTACAATCATAATTAACCACTGTAGCTACCGACAATCTCAGAATTATACATTACAAGCTGTAGACATAGTAGGAAGAATGATTACCTTTCTCCATAATGTTAACAGAAGTCTATCTCTAACAGTCTCCTTAATGGCTTTGTGTCTCTTTCTCAAGCAATTTGCTCTATCAGGAAGCAGAGCCACATCTAGAGTGTACTCTGTGCAAACACACAAGTTCTCCTTAGAAGGACTCTGTATCTCTTACATCCTCTGCTATAGCCATGTTGGGATTCTTTTATCTATCATATTGATTTTAGGTTGAGAGTTTTGTAAATTAGGCTAATTAACTATGGTGTTTGCAGAAAAGGAATGTAGAGAAGAACCTCCTATGTCCACTTTCTCAACCCAGTGTAAATAAGTATCACTCTCATCCTCATCCAAGGATTTTTGGTAGCAGATAGATACCAGTACAGAAAGCCATACCTGGTGAAAATTGAAAAACACTGAATTTTGAGTCTTCCAGTTCTAGTTGAAACAGATGATTCTTAACACAAAAGGTTACAGATCTCCAAATAAAGGGGTAGAAAGGTTAGTTGGAAGAGCAGAGAGGACCAGGAGATTTGATGAAATGTCTCTTTCAAATAGGAAAGAGAAGCCATACCCATGAAATCTTAACACTATCACAAATTGAAAAATAACACCAATTGACATGACAACGTGGTGATTGGAAATCTCATCAGATATCATATTGATTTTAGGCATGCTATTTACAATGAAGTTAGAAATTACACTGGGTTGAGAAAGTGGACATAGGAGGTTCTTCTCTACATTGTTTTTCTGCAAACACCATAGTTAATTAGCTAATTTACAAAACTATGTATAAATATTCTCTTATTGAGCAGGACTAAAGTCTTTTTAGAGGGTTTTTGGTTATCCCCAAGATACAAGTGTTATAGCATCAGTGGAAGAATGGAGGGAACTGAGTGGGAGAGGAAAATGGTAGGGGAGTGGGGGCATTTTAGGGTTAGATGTGCGGAGATGTGGAAGGGGGGAGAAAATGAATGGAAATCTGCAACTGGGTCAGGGAGGTAGGGGCATCTCTAGGAAGAGACAGAGATCTGGAATGGCTTTGTGATTTGGTGATTGTGCTTTTCTGTAGCGGTCTCTGTCTGTTGCAAAGAGAAATTCCTTTGATGAAAGGTGAGGATTACATTTATCTTTGGGTATAACAGCAAATATTTAAGACTTTGGTACAAAATATGCTGCTTTAATAAGGTTGTAGTTCTAGGTTCTCCTCTAAGACCAAAGCTTTATTAATCCTATAAAAATGGCTTGATATCTAGTATTAGGCATGATTTTCTCTTGTTGACTTGGTCTTAAGTCCAATTAGAGTGCTGTTAGTTACAGTTAACATGTATGTGCCACTATTTCATACTTATATTGCTAGTTTGGTTCAAATGCAGCATAGTTAGGTAGGACTGTGGTTTCTTTCTCCTTTGTAAGCTTCCCCCATGACATACACTGAAAGCTAGGCATTGAGGAGAAGCCTTTGAATTCAATTCTAGCTCATGAACCCTTCATTCCTTCCTGTGTATAAAGTTTATGCTCCCTTAAGAAATGGAGATTTTCCTTCCAAATCTCATAGATAAATAAGAACAATAGATATAGCGTGTGATATTTTTGGAGTCTCTGGGACAACCCTGGACAAAAACTCAAAAATAAGTTTCTCATGTCTGGTGGTTTTGTTTGTTTGCTTGTTTGTTCATTTGTTATGATCCTTCACTCTTGGAAGGGGGTTGGTTAGCCCAAATGGAAAAAAATGTATTTAAGAAGTTATAAATATAGTGTGGATGAGTGAGCATGTATGTGTGTGTGTGTGTGTGTGTGTGTGTGTGTGTGTGTGTGTGTGTGTGTATGATTACTTATATACAGACATTGTGTGATTTTTCATTTAATAGTTAATAGTATGCATAATTATTACTTTTGTGACATATTAAAGTCATTTTATTTTCTTTGATCCTTCTGCATTATTCCTCTCTCCATCTTATTTGGAACTCCACACTTTTCTAATTTCTCCAACATTGTCTTAAGTCATTTCTTATTTTCTCCACATTTCTTTGTTTCTGTAGATACTACAGACTACATATTCACATCTGATGGTTTGAAGCTATGAACATTGTCAATAAGAAAGAATTTATAGTGGTCATTGTCCTGGGTAGGGATAACCTCTCTCACCAGTATCTTTTTAATTCCATCCACTTATTTGCAAGGTTCATAATTTTATTTTTCATTAACTCTGATGGGACTCTATAGTGCATATGCATCACATTATCCATTTGTCTGTTGAAGGACATGTATGTTGTTTTTATTCTCTGGTTGTTGTGAAGAGAGCAGCAATAAGCATGGATGATCACCTATCTGTGGAGTAGGTGCTGAGTCCTCTAGGCATACACCAAGAAGTGGTATATTTACCTTTACCTTTTGTAGCTAGGTGTATTTGCAAACCCACATATCATTATTGAAGGTTCCTGTCAGAACACTGTCCAGGAATGAGTTTGTGTAAGGAGATTTCTGAGTGCTTTTGAGAAAATTGGAAGAAAAAAAGACAAATGTCTTATGACCTGTTCCTTCAGAAACACAAACTTGTTCTTGGAATGTGTTTTTATCTCCCTTCCAGATGTAGTAGATAGATGTGAGCTTACTTCAGAATATTTATTAATAGTAGCTATTGTCATTTGTTTATATACATCTAGAGAAAAACTTTTTTCCAAATGTAGCCTGTCCTTGAATTCTTGAGAACTTTCTTCAGGAGACCTCTCTTCATCATGAATTGTTTGATGCTCTGAAGAAAGTGGGCTACTGCATGGGTCTTTAGTGTACATCATTTATTGGCTCTACTTTCCCAGATTTCTACACCTATACAGTGGTAAATAAATAACTGTAACAGTGACCTTAAGTCAACTATGAGATAAGAGTGCAGACCTTCACAGAAGTAGGTGAATTAAAATAATATGGCAGAAAAATAGAGATGGTTTTGCATTATGTAAAGCTTGCACATCATTCTTTAAGAAAGGAGAAGCATTCTTACTAAAATCATAACTATTAGATTGATTGCAAGTTGTTTATGATTGCAATCTCTGGTGTCCAAAAGAAATAAATTTAGATGAAGAAGTATGCAACAGAATTCAAAAGAATATTGAAATAGTACATAAACAAGGGACAAAGATTCCTGCACCTTTTTGGCTCACTTGGGCATTAATTTGGACTGTGATTAAAATAATTAAGGAAAAGAAAAAGAGAATTAATTGTGGGGAAAAGATGGCTAATGTATCAAATAAATATATACTGGCTCATCAAACCTTAATAGTGGTAAAGAGGAAAAATAAAGAGCATTTTACCTATTAAGGCAAAATCAAAAGTAAGAATACAGCAATAACTGTGCTAGTGAAGGCTTCCTTAGCTCTTGTGACAGAGCTTCCTCTATAGCCATATTTCCCCATTGTCTGATGATGACCTTAAAGCATGGTGTGAAGAATTTGATATGCAATCTAATCTTAAATTCTCTCCACTTTTTTGATGAGGTCTTCGGAGAGCCTATACAAAGCTAACTTCACAATCTATGAAAGCTACGGTACAGCCGAAAAAAGGAATTAGTTTACCAATCCTCCCCAGACTCATGAGTTGCACTTGATATTTCCAGTGCAACTTCAACAAAATAAAAATATTTAAAATTCTAGAAGGAAAGGCAGCATTGGGCAGTGCTTGCATATTATCTTGAGAGGCAAGAAAAGAACTACAGTTATTTGAATCCAGATGAAAAGAAGCATTTATGTATCATGTGAATTCTTCATTGCCTTGAACTTATATATTTTCCTTACTAAATTATTTTCTACAGGTATTATGACACAAGAAAACAAACCGTTGAAATGGATTTATTTACACTATAAGGGCTATAAAATATTAATGACTGACCTTACTTTTATTGCTCAATTATTAACTCAGGTAACAACCCAATGTCAATGATGATAGGGATTTGATCTTTGCAGTATTACATTACCCTTAATTAATAATCAGTTGTCAAGAATGTTATAGAACTCTAAAGATTTTCAAATTTTGTCTGAAGATTTACTACAAAAGGACAGAAAATTATTATCCAACTGGAAAGCTTTGAGATTTTGTTTCAAACTAACTGAATTTATTAATTTAAAATGTGTCTAAACTTTTCATATTCCAAAGGAAGGCACTTATTTTATTGATGCTTCATCTAAGGTTATAGAAGAGATTCATGGTCCAGTTTTTCATCAGTCTATTAGTACTTATTTTGCCTCAGCCTGGCAGTTGTAACTGGATGTTTTGATTCATATGTTATGGCTAATTCATGAATCCTAAAATATTATTCCAGATTCTGTTTATGTTATATGATTATTTACAGCAAGGAACTCATACTCATGCAAGATCTAACCTTTTTGATTTTATTGAAGAAAAAAAGAAAGAAGATGGATCAGCCGTCCCTATTTTTACTTCTCCAGAATGAAATGGGGGAATGGGATATAGATCTCTTGTTGTTATTGCAGATGGATCTACTGAAACATAGTTTCCTTCAGCCTAAGACACCTGCATAAGACCAGGAGACAGTGAAAGTCACCACAAAGATTGGAAAGCTCTAGCTTTCAATGATATTGATATTGACCATATCATCAGAAGTCAAAAGGGTCAAGTTAGATCCTATGCACCAAGGGAAAACTTATTCTACAAAACGTATAGAGCCCTATGTCACCTGAGAATCTTTCTGGAAAGGCTAGTTGCTTTAACTTGTGCATTTTATGAATGCCTCTGAGCACGCACACACACACACACACACACACACACACACACACACACACCTGTGTGTGTGTGTGTGTGTGCATGTCTTATGTTCCTTATCCTCAATTGCTTCAATTTGTGGATTGGATAAATCCAGCTCCTTTTTGCTTTTATTAATGATTCTCGTTGTTTATGCCTGGACATTGTGATCACAACAGACTCACTCATTCTTCTAAGATTCATTCCTTAAATTACCATCTATGTTCATAAGACATCAAAATATTTGTAATTCTATTAAAGTCAAAGTGGGTATATGTTCTATAACATACAAGAACTACTAATTATGTGGCTCTTTTTCTAAATCATTGTTCAAATTTTTCTGATCAACATAATAATCTAATCAGTAGTAGTGCATATCATTTATGTTCCTTTTCTTAGTGGCTGAGTATTACACAAAATGCTTCCACTGAGCTAATATTATTCAATATGTTTATAATTTGCTTGCTTATAGGCTACTCATGAAAAAATGAAAGTTACAAGCATCTACAATATCTCAAAACTAAACATCTCTGGGTATTCTGCTATTAAATATGTAAAGTGGCTCTTCAGGTAGATTTATTTTCATTTTTCTGAAGAACCTCCAGATTGATTTCCAGAGTGGTTGGATCAATTTGCAATCCCACCCGGCAATTGAGGAGCATTCCTCTTTTTCCACATCCTTTCCAGCATGTGTTCTTACCTGAGGTTTGGATTTTAGCCATTCTGATTGGTGTAAGTTGGAGTCTCAGGATCATTTTGATTTGCATTTTGCTTATAACTATGGACTTTGAACATTTCTTTAGGTACTTCTCAGCTATACAAGATTCCTCTGTTGTGAATTCTCGGTTTAGATCTGTACCTCATATTTTAATTGGGTTGTTGGGTTTTTTTGTTGGTTAGCTTCTTGAGTTCTTTATTTATTTTGGATATTAGCCCTCTATCAAATATGTGCTTAGTGAAATTTTTACCAATCTGAAGGTTGCTGATTTGTCTTATTGACTTTATCCTTTGCCCTATGGAATCTTTCCAGTTTCATGAGGTCCTATTAATCAATTTTTGATCTTAAAGTATGAGCCATTATGGCTCTGTTTAGGAAATTTCCCCCTGTGCCAATGAATTCAAGACTCTTTCCCACTTCATCTTCAGTTAGATTCAGTGTATCTGGTTATATGTTGAGGTCCTTGATCCCCATGGACTTGAGCTTTGTGCAAAGTGACAAAAATGGATCTATTTTCATTTTTCTACATACAGACAGCCAATTAGACCAGCAACATTTATTGAAGATGCTTTCTTTTGCATTGCATATGTTTGACTTCTTTGTCAAAGATCAAGTGCCTGTAAATATGTGGTTTTTTTTTTCTGTGTCTTCAACTTTATCCTTTTTGATCAATGTGTCTTTCTCTGTACCAATACCATGCAGTTTTTATCATTATTACTCTGTAGTAAAGCTTGAGGTCAGAGATGGGGAAATCTCCCAGTCATTCTCTTATTGTTAACAACTGTTTTCACTAAATACCACTCTTTGAAATACACCCAAAAGAAGATCCGCCATGCCACAGAGCACATGTTCTACTATGTTCATAGAGGCCTTGTTTGTTATAGCCAGAGGCTGGAAACAACCAAGATGCCCTACGACAGAAGAATGGATACAGAAGATGTGGTTCATTTACACAGTGGAATACTACTGAACTATTTGGAACAAGAACATCCTCAGTTTTGCAGGCACATCGATGGAACTAGAAAATATCATCTTGAGTCAGGTAACTCAGACCCAAAAGGACATGCATGGAATGTACACACTAATAAGTGGATATGAGCCATAAAAAAGTACAGAATACCCAAGAAACAATCCACAGAACTCAGAAAGGTCAACAACATAAAGGGCCCAAAGGGCCCTTAGTCTGACTTGGAAGGGAGAACAAAGCAATCACAATGGGGGAGGGAAAAAGGAACTTGCGAGGGAAATTGGGTGGGGGAAGTGGGGAACATGATCTAGTATTGGGTGGGAAGAAAGGACTGAAGCCCTGAGGGCCAGCAGAAAGAATAGAAACAGGCAACCTCTGGAGGTTGAGGGGTACCCTTCAACCAGGTGTACAACTTTCAGAATATACCAGAGACTTGGGAGGAAAGAAACTCTTGGAACTCAAGGGAAGAACCTTAGATGAAATGCCCTACAGTGAGGAGAAGGAAGTTGTAGATTCCACCTCCAGCAGAAAAACATGGCATTAAGTGAGGGATGGAGTTACCATCCCACAGTCAAAACTCTGACCCAAAATTATTTTTGTCTGAAAGAACTATAGGGATGAAATGGAGAGGAGCATGAGGAAGAGAAGGTCCAGTGGTAGGTCAAAGTGGGATCCAGCTCAAAGGGAGGTCCAAAGGCCTGACAATATTGCTGAGGCTGTGGAGCACTCACAAAAAGAGATCTGCCATATCTGTTCTCCAAAAGACCCAACAAGTAGCTGAAAAGCATCAGATAAAGCTATTTGCACCCAACCAATGGACAGAAGCTGGTGACTCCTATGGTTGAATTAGGGAAAAGCTGGAAGAAGCTGAGGAGGAGGGCTACCCTGTAGAAGGACCAGCAGTTTCAATTAACCTGGATCCCCAAGATTTCTCAGACACTGGATCACCATCAAGGCAGCATACATCAGCTAATACGAGCCTCCCAACACATATACAGCAGAGGACTGCCAGGTCTGTGTTCAGTCAGACAAGATGCACATATCCCTCAAAAGACTGGAGGCCTCATGGAGTTTAGAACTCTGGTGGGGTGGGAGGTATGTGGTGGGAACACCCTCATGGATACAGGGGTCGGGGAGGAGGTATGGAATGTGCAACAATCTAAGCATGGACCAGTTAGTGAATAAAACCTGGAGTGTAAATAAACACATAAACAAACAAATTGGAGAGATGGCTCAGCGGTTAAGAGCACTGTCTACTCTTCTGAAGGTCCTGAGTTCAAATCCCAGCAACCACATGGTGGCTCACAACCATCCGTAACAAGATCTGACTCCTTCTGGGGTGTCTGAAAACAGCTATAGTGTACTTACATATAATAAATAAATAAATCTTTAAAAAAAGATTAAAAAGATGGTATGTGAAATTAATCCAATAAATATTCAAAATGTACAAAATGGGGACATATTAGAACATAGTACAGGAAGGGAGTTATGTGTGCTTTCTGAGCACTTGTGAGAAAACAAACAAGAGTCTAGTGACCTCAGTTCCATCAAAACATGAAGTAGTCATCGGGATGCATTTTGTGCCCCTCTCATACACAGCATATAGAAATGAGTATACTTCAGATTATTCATTACAAAAGGCTATTGATATTCGTTCATATGCCTCTGTGGAAAAACACATTTTTGCAACCTGCAGCTTGACTTTGTGATAGTATACAGCTTGAACTCATGAGAAATTTACTCAAGTGACCTCTTTAAATAGTGTGAATCTATGATTCAATTGCATATGACTACAGTCTGCTTCCTAACAGGTCTATTCTCCCAGGTCCCAACACCTCCAGAGCTGGGAACAAGTTCTCTGGTTTTCTACTTCCTCTAAAGCATATAATATCATAGCCAAACACAGTTTTAATGGGTTATTTGCTTTTTTACTCCATCTTTGAATTTACTGATTTTTTTTTTACTTTTTATCCTAGATATTTATCCTCTGTAAGCTATAAAACTGGAAGTTATCATTGTTCATTCTGTGCATTTCATATTCACATGGTTGACTGATTCTTCAGTTGTGCAAAAGCTTCTTACTTGTATGATTTCCTTTCCTTGGCCAAATAGATTCCTATGTAGAAAATTCTTTCCCACACTGACATCATGTAGGATCTCATTGTACAGCTTTCAAAGGCTCCATGGAGAAATCAACAGTTTATTTTTTTTTTATGTGAATTTGTTTTTGCTCTTGAAGCTTCAAATTTCCTTTTTCATTCTGCATATTTAGTGCTTTAACTATGGTGTGCTACAAAAGGTTTATTTGCTGGTCTTGTTATCTGTTTCAGCTTCCTTATATTAATTCTGCCAATCTTTGAGTATAGTAGATCATCTTCAAATGATAGCTTCAATTCCTTCCCTGTTGTAAATTTTCATTGGAGATATTTTTTCATTTTCTTGGATTGATGTATTGCTATTGTTTTATTTATTCTTTTGAAGCTATTGTGGGTGGTTTTATTTTACTGAAATTGTTTTAATGATATTGCTTTACTGATTGCTTTATCAACAAATTTGTTGTTACTTTACAAAAATTTACTGTTTTTTTATATATTTACATTTCTCTCTACTTCTTTTCTAAAAAGCTTTGGTAAATTTTACATTTTCTTGTGGCTAGAGACTCTGTAATTCTTGAGGGTAAATGCAAACAAAACATAAGTTCTTGGAACTTACATAGCAAAAGCCTGGTTATAGAAAATGAGGAATTTTCTATTGGAAGTTTTCTATGGAAATTGTCCAATGGATATATTCTATAGAGGGCATACATACTGAATAAAACAGTACGAAGGAAATGGGATAAGAAACTCTATCATTGAGTTATAGTAAAGTTTGACTTTTAAGTAACATCATAATTGGAAATAAACATATTACAACTGATAAAGCTGGATTTGTGTCATGAATCTCTCTCTCTCTCTCTCTCTCTCTCTCTCTCTCTCTCATGTGTGTGTGTGTATGTGTGTGAGCAAGCACACATGCACTCTCAGTCAAGCATCTATGCCTACACACATGCACACACAGAGAGAATAAATGAAGGGAAGGCACTGCAGTGGTTGAGCTCAAAATATCTTCCATATCACTATTATATTCAAAATAATAACCTGTTACTACCCTGAAGACATCTTTTCTCTTTTCCTCTTTTATTTATTCCTTTAATCCTTTAAAAACTATCTATTTAACATTTAAAATATATACTTTACAGATTCATTAAAGGGAAATAAACCTCAATTCCTAAAGAATTCGTGGGCAAGAAGAGAAAAAAAAATACCATTTAGGCTTTTCTTTTCCTTACTTAAAGCATTACTCTAACATTTTAACTGAAATTCTCTGAAACAATCATAGATTGCCTTGCCATTCAGAACCCCTGAAAATATTTGAAATATGGGAACTATCTTCTTGTCATATAATTGTGTTGATGTTTATAATTATTTGAAGTCCTGCAGCCTGTGCACTGGATGTTAGAACTCTACAAGAACATGACCAAATGTAATGTGTCCTGGGGTGTTGGCTGAAAGTGCACATAAGAGTCACTTTCACTCCCTGACTGCTTTTCATTCAAAGTCTCTGTCATGAATCTCCCATGTGCTGGCAAGTGTCATCTTTCCCCCTGCCTTCCATTCCTCTTCCTTCAGGAGCTTAGAGTCTTCTGGGGAAAATGCTGAGTTCATTTGCATCTCTGTTTCCAAAATTACCTTCAAGGCCATAATTTCTGTACCCAAAACATGTCAATGTTCTGAGTCAAAATACAATGCTCCTTTATGGGTGGCAGAGAGACTTTTATAGTGAAATCCAGGGAAATTTTAATTTTCAATACAGGTTTTCCTTTTATGAAAACCCCTTTAATTTGGAGATTATTATGTAAAAACTTTAAGGTTTTCCTCCATTATATTTCTAATCTTTTCACAGTAAATTCTGCCATTAACAACATGGTATATCATTCCAGTCAGCCTTCCCTCATGCCCTTGGCACCTTCTTCTTCCCCTGGCTGTGATCCTCTGGGATAGTTTGTTTCCCATTCTGCTCTAGGCACTGCTGTTTATTAGTAAACTTGACTTCTTTTGCTTACTGTAAAATTTCCTATAACTCTTATTGGTGAGCCTCATAGATGAGGAAATGCACAGCAGCCTCAAGCTTGGCTCATGTTCTTGATGGCCAGAGCAGCCCCACCCCCAAACTGCGCCCTCCATGTCAGGCAGAACCCCTCTACCTGTGACCATGACAGGTTTCCAGCTACTCTAAATAAACAATCCCATGTTACCCATAATATGATTGCAATCAAGATTTAGCAAAACGAACTTGAAAATGGTAGCTCATAACAATGAACTAAGAGAAATGTACAATGCAGTAAGTCTTGAGAGGAAAAGGAACATGTTTTCTTTTCCCATTGTGTTGGGCACAGGTTTGAAGCCAAGAGTTCTAGTCTTACCACAAACAGGCGGATAAAGATGGAAAAGGAATTTTCTAACAGAAATTCACTTTGCATCGCTCACAAACAAGAGCCCAGATCAACTCTCTGTGCAACTGGAATTTATGTTACTCACTCAATAAAGCCGATGCACAAATGCACTATTCTCCTATCTGTTCTGCCTCTATCTTAAAACACACTTTCCGTATGCACGACTCACAAATCAATAGTACAGCTATTCTGAGAACTAAATATTTCAACTACAAACTTCAGTAATATTCTTTCACCTACTACTCAATTCAGATCCCCTTCTTTACAACCACCATGCTGACCCTTCACCCCTAGCATCACTGTTACAGGTGACTTTCCAAGTTCTATTTGATAGTTGACATAAATTATAAAAAGTATGAGATACAGGACAGAATATCACTTTTCAAATTTGTTCATGGTTTCAAAAGATGGTTGCTGATACTGTATGTTTTTGTCCATGTCCTAACAAGGAAACTTCCTGCACTTGCAGAGGACCAGGATTCATTTCCCAGCTCCCACAAACTTCATAAATGTCTGTAACTCCAGTTCCTATAGAGGATGTGGCCTTGGTTTTTCACTATAGACCCATGCTTGCAGAAATAAGACTCAGACTAAAATTATATTTACAAATACCTTAGCCATATAACTAGGCTCTCTTCTGACTAGATATAATACAAAATATTCCATTTCTTCTAGCCTACGTTCTGCCACATGGCTGGATACCTGTGCGCAGGTACCATGTATCTGTCTCATCACACCTTCCCAGTGAATCTTCTGCATCACTCTAACACAGCATTCTTTCTCCTCCCAGATGTCTCCTCTTCTATTCCCTGCCTAAACCACAGCCTTTTTAATTGGCAGGTTGTATATCCATACAACTTAGAAAATATTCTCTCTAATTCCACTAAATCTGAGGCCTTCTTTTGACATTCATGGATACTAAGTCTTCATTGATGTAAATATACATCTTCAGGGAAACAACATACATTATATATGTATATGTGTATGTGCATGTGTATATGTATATATATACACAGAGAGATAGAGGAGGAAAAAATCTTAGAAGGCATTATTTTAAAATATATTATTCATATGTACATATGTATGTATATCTGACATTATAATGCAAATTATCTAGACATAGCAGCAGTGTGTGTAGGAGAATTTTATGTTAATTTATTTCTGGTGGACAGAGATGAGAATACAGTGTGTGTGTGTGTGTGTGTGTGTGTGTTTGTGTGTGTGTGTGTGTTTGTGTGTGTGTGTGTGTGAGTGTGTGTGTATGAGAACATGGCCTCTCCATTTTGTAGATTTAGCTTTCCTGGAAGTCATAATATAGACAAGAGTAGTCTCAATCTCAACAGAGATCTGTTTGTACTTACTTGTACTACTTTTAGAGGTATGTGCCACAATACTTGTCCTAAGAAAATCTAGTAAAGCTGTAGAATCCATACATTCTGTCCACTCAACTTTGTCAAATATCCCACTGCCATGCAATCCTGTTCAATAACAGGACTATGGAGGAACCACTGACTACCATCCACTAAAATGAAGGAAGCCACACCCTGATATCCTTTGCTCCTGTGTTGGAGTGGAAAAATATTAGATTAAATTTTATCATGAATATATTGATTAGATCCTCACAGTCCTGAGATATCATCTGATTTTGGTAAATTTGGAAATTTTGTACGTTTCAAATTGTTAGTAATTTAAAAACAACGAAAACTAATCTTTGTATTGCATTAAGAAACTGGATGCTTTACAATTCATTAATAATTTTCTTCAATTATAGATGAGGAGTAAGAAAATTATTAGAAAGGAGGGTATGGGCACAATAGCAATAGGAATGAATAAAAATTTTATAATTATTCATACTATTAGCTACATAAAATACTTATAATGCATGTAAAACATAGTATAAATGTGTGTGTGTGTGTGTGTGTGTGTAAATAATGTAATTTTCACATATAGGTTGACAGTGTTTATTCCAAGATCTAAAGGCCATCTAACAAAAATGCAACACCAAGTATGAGGACTGTTATTTTGAGTTGTTGGTCAAGTTTGTTGAAAACAACCCAAAACAGTAGAGGCTATTGCTATTGCTGTTGTGTGTCCCTTAGAGGTGAAAGTTATGTCCCTATTGATACAGATACTATGAATTTCAGACCAGGGTAGTCAGAAACCTAAGCTGCAAATTCTATGAAATCTTCCTCAAGACCTAGCTTTCATGGTACCATAAGACACCAGTCAAACTTCCAAAGGAGGGAAGCAACAAAGCTACAATGATGATGAACAACCAGAAAAACCAGCATCACATCACAGACCTACTGCCATGCATTCCTTAAAAGTAACTAACACAAATAAGAGACAAAGAATATTTAGTTCTGGAAACATAGCCAATTCTCCAGTGGTAGTGAAGGCATAATTTTTGAAGAGAACCAACAACTAAAAGTTTACTACACCAGCATAACCACTAAAATGTTTTAAATATTTGTCTTTGCAAATACACAGGAGTTTGGCTTCACTCTCATCAAAGAAACTTGGTTTGCATCAGAAACTACTACATAAAATCATCACCATCAAGATACATAGTTGCGAAGTCAGTCCCACAGTATGCATCTACAATAAAACTTTTGTCTCTAAGGCTCAGTGATCATTGCAGGAAAATGAGTAGAAAGATTTTAAGAGTAATAAAAACATGGATTGGCTATGAGATTGTGTTTTCCACGAATATCAGAAGATAAACACACACATATACACACACACACAACACATAGATACATATTTATATGTATGTATGTGTGTATGTATATATGGATGTATGCATGTATGTATGTATAAAATCTTCTAAAAGATTCTTATAATGGTCAAGGCAATGAGGCCTCCACATATACAGAGAACTAGAGGCTAATAAGGAATACTGAACATGGGGTTCACCTTGCCAAGGACTAAAGGTGGATCCTAGGGCAGATAAATTAAAAAAAAAATGTGTTTTGTCTCTGTTTCAATACTAGAAGTTAAGATCTTAAAATTTTCAGTGTATAATGTTCATAGAATGTTTGTTATAGGCCCTTGCTCCTATAGACTTTTAGAATTTTTAGGTAAATGGCTTTCAAAAGTTGTTAGGATATATTAATTGGCTTTATCTTATTTACCTCATTTTAAGCTTGCCACAGAAGGTCTTACACCTCTGTTTTCAAGGTAGGAAACGTTTGTTCCTTGCTTCAAGCAACAATCAAATTTATTATTAATGGTTGGTCTATTACATGGCAAGCATTTTTAGGCAAAATTAATAACTGTTATCCAAAAGATAATTTGTACTATCAGATCACATGTTTATTCCTTTAAGTTTCTCCCTGCTTCAACACAGATACCTGAATTGGGTGCTATAGCAGCTATTTTTAAGATGTTAAAGGTCAAGCTTTTAATAATAGTAGATATACATAGCTCATGGTTTATAATTGCTTAAAATTGGTCCATTTTTAATACTGCTAATTCTTAATTTCTACAGTTTATACAAATGTGATTCAAATTTCTAAGAACAAAGGATATGTTCTCTAAATGACTGTCCTTTAGGTATTTGAAATAATTTTATATTTTGTGCACATCAAATTATAAAGATTTGTTCTTGATCCTCAATTTCTACCTCTACCACGTAATGGTGTTAATCCTAGAGGACTTAGTTATTACAGATAAATGATATTCATATTTCTAATTTAAAAGATTAAAAAAATATGTACATGTGACTAATGATTCATTTTTAGGCTGTCTAGTTGCAACTGCTCTAACAGAAAAAGCAACTATATTTTATATAATTACATAGTTATTGCCTATGTTATGGTTTATACTTTGTGTTCCAACTTAAATTAATAAAACAATATCTTCTTGGAAGAAAGAAGAGAGGGGAAATTGTGTCCCTGTGCATATAATTTAAATTATGCTTGCATGTTTTTAAAAAAAAATTTTAAAATTTGGATGCCAAGAAACTCCTTGCTAAATGTATATGACATCTTGTAATTAGACATATTGATGTCTAGGTGAAATGAAGGAATTCACTTACTAACATATGCCATGATCCTGATTTAATATTGGGGGAGAAGGCATGTCCTCTGTTTTTTCCACAGAATGCTGCAGAAGATATGCTGACTGTGCTTGCTGAATGCCCAGACATGGTAACATAAGAGCTATATTGGGTATATGTTCTTGACTTACCTCAATTGTTAAATGTCCCAGGTTAGATAAATTGCCTAGCTTCAAGCTTTTAGACTTTGTGGGACAGAACATGGAGACTGTTAAGCTAGCTTAGGAAAAATTAATCTAAAGAAGAGTTAAAATGACTCTTCTCCTTATTGTGCTCAGCTGACTCAACCATAGACTGGTCTAGAAATAATTCCAATATTGAAGATTCCAATTTTGAGGATGGCTAACAATCTTCAGCCAGCTGTGTTAATTTAACATATAGTCTCCACTTTTCCTGAGAAGTAACAGCATATCTCTTGATACACAAGGCTACCTCTCCCACCTCAGAGGCCAAGCTTTGGGTCCTTAAGTTGTTAATTTACAACTGAATTGGATACTTCTGGGACAAGTTAATCCTATTCCACCTTTAACTCTTGACCTTGTCTGTTAAGCAGACTGGCTGTCTCCACCCAGGCTCACCTGGATGGAGAGATTACATGTCTGTTAAAGACACTTGCAGACCCCCCTGGCTTCAAAACTTACACAAGTGGATCTCCAAAGAGGGAGCCACATAGAACTCAGATCTATGTGTGTTTGTTTATGAACAAACATGGGTACCAGCGAGACGTGCGAGGCAAAGCACTGCATGGGGAGGTGAATTTCTGCTTCTGAGTCCCCAGGAAGTACACCTAATTGCATAGGGGTTAACGTCGAGAGGCTGTCCTTAAAATAATAAGGGAGCCTATTACCCCTCCTCTGAAAAAGACGTTATACAATATTTAAGAGGAATTACGGTCAATGCTTCCCCTCCTGGTTAAGGCCTGCCTTCTTATGAAGGATATTTATCCACTTGTTTTCTACCTCCTCGTGTTCAAATTAATAAAAAAAGGGAGGACATGTACAGAGCCATATTGGGGCAGTCTTGCACTTGGTCAGAGTTTGACTTTGGTCAAGGTTAACTTCTCCCAGTTAGCCAGGATCCTGCTCCACCTAGGGTGGAGCGCTCGTAGTAAAGGTTAAGTTCATTGTTCCTCCAGGTATAGGGATTCCTGAATTAAACAGGTGACCCACCCAGCTGCTGGAGCAGTCAAGACGAAGACCTCCAAGAGAAGCTAGACAACTTCCACCGGAACTCAGCCTGGAGTCTGGGGGGAAGGGTTTGCCCGAACTGTTAAAAGGTCTGGCGCCATTAAAGTTTACGGCTTTGATCAGTGAACATTGACTTGGCCGCACGTTCTTTTCGCCCCTCTTCCCTATAACCCCAAAATTCTCTCAACAGGTAACCCGGTTTACATGTGGCTGCGGGCAGCTACACCAATTGCCAAAAAAATATAAAATAGGTAAGAACTTAACTTTTACTTTTTCCACTGGCAATAACTACAAATACAATTATAAATATCATTATGTAATTGATTTCAAGGTGTAATACTTGGGTCCTCACATGTCTAATACCTAAGAAAAATAACCCACAACTATGTAACAAACACTCTCAGATTCTGTCATGTGCTTTTGTACAAGAAAAATTGTCTTGTTATTATTGTCTATCATAGAGAAAAAGTAATAGCTTAAATTGCATAAGCATGTTCCTTATTGACCCAACTGTTAATCATAAATCCATAGACATTTTATTACTGTCAAGACTGAAAAATCAACTGCACACAGATTCCAAGATATATTCTCATTCACGGATTTGTTAAAAAACTAACCCTTATAATCTTTATGCTCATCTAATTTTTATTTTTATTTTTTTATTCGATGTATTCTTTATTTAAATTTCAAATGATTTCCCAGTTTCTGGGTCCCTACTCCCCACAAGTCCCAAAAGCTCTCTTCCCTCCCCCTGTTCCTCCATCAGCTCCTTCCCACTTCCCTGTTCTGGTATTCCGCTATACTGTTGCATTGAGTCTTTCCAAAACCAGGGGCCACTCCTCTGTTCTTCTTGGACATCATTTAATATGTGGATTATTTCCTGGGTATTCCAAGTTCCTAGGTTATTATCCACTTATCAGTGAGTGCATACCATGACTGATCTTTTGAGACTGGGTTACCTCACTTAGTATGATGTTCTCCAGCTCCATCCATTTGTCTACGAATTTCATGAATTCATTGTTTCTAATGGCTGAATAGTACTCCATTGTGTAAATATACCACATTTTTTGTATCCCTTCCTCTGTTGAAGGACACCTGGGTTGTTTCCAGCTTCTGGCTACTACAAATAGGGCTGCTATGAACATAGTGGAGCATGTGTCCTTACTACATGCTGGGGAATCTTCTGGGTATATAGAGTATAGCAGGGTCCTCCTGAAGGGCCATGCCCAGTTTTCTGAGGAGCCGCCAGACTGATTTCCAAAGTGGTTGCACCAACTTAGAATCCCACCAGCAGTGCAGGAGTGTTCCTCTTTCTCCACATCCTCGCCAGTACCTGCTGTCTCCTGAGTTTTTTACCTTAGCCATTCTGACTGGTGTGAGGTAAAATCTCAGGGTTGTTTTGATTTGCATTTCCCTAATGATTAATGATGTCGAACATTTCTTAAGGTGTTTCTCAGCCCTCTGAAGTTCTTCATGTGAAAAATCTTTGTTTAGTTCGGGACCCCACTTTTTAATGGGGCTATTTGGTTCTCTAGGTTCTACCTTCTTGAGTTCTCTGTATATATTACATATTAGCCCTCTGTCAGATTTAGGGTTGGTGAAGATCCTTTCCCAATCTGTTGGTTGACGTTTCGTCCATTTGACAGTGTCCTTTGCCTTACAAAAACTTTGTAGTTTTATGAGGTCCCATTTGTCAATTCTTGATCTTAGAGCATAAACTATTGGTGTTTTGTTCAGGAACTTTTCACCTGTGCCCATGTCTTCAAGGGTCTTCCCCAGTTTCTTTTCTATTAGTTTCAGTGTGTCAGGTTTTATGTGGAGGTCCTTGATCCATTTGGAGTTGAGCTTAGTACAAAGAGATAAGAATGGATTGATTCTCATTCTTCTGCATGCTGACCTCCAATTGAACCAGCATCATTTGTTGAAAAGACTATCTTTGTTCCCCTGGATGCTTTCAGCTCCTTCATCGAAGATCAAGTGACCATAGGTGTGTGGGTTTAGTTCTGGGTCTTCAATCCTATTCTATTGATTGGATTGCCTGACATTGTACCAATACCATGCAGTTTTTATCACTATTGCTCTGTAGTAAAGTTTGAGGTCTGGGATACTGAATCCCCCTGAAGTTCTTTTACTGTTGAGAATAGTTTTAGCTATCCTGGGTTTTTTGTTATTCCAGATGATTTTGAGCATTGCTCTTTCTAGTTCTATGAAGAACTGGGTTGGGATTTTGATGGGGATTGCATTGAATCTGTAGATTGCCTTTGGCAATAGGGCCATTTTAATTATATTATTCCTGCCAATTCATGAACATGGAAGATTTTTCCATTTTCTGAGATCTTCTTCATTTTCCTTCTTCAGAGATCTGAAGTTCTTGTCATATAGGTCTTTCCTGCCTCCTGTGATTTCTTTCTTCTCCGTCCAAAGTGGGACTGAGGCATCCTTTCTTCTACCCTTCTGCTTGTTAAACTTTTAAGGTTCTGTGGATTTTTATCTTGGGTATTCTGTACATTTTTTGGCTAATATTCACTTATTAGTGACTACATACCATGCATGTCCTTTTGGGTCTGAATTACCTGAGTCAGGAAGATATTTTCTAGCTCTATCAGTTTGCCTGCAAAATTCAGGATGTCCTCTTTCTTAATAGCTGAGTTACTACACAGCTATTCCATTGTGTAAATGAACTGCATTTTCTGTATCTATTCTTGTCTTGTGAGACATCTGGATTGTTTCCAGCTTCTGGAAACAACAAGCAAGGCCACTATAATTTCTCACTAATCTGGATATAACACAATATTTCCAATAAGGGAAGGGACTTTATTTGCTTCATCAAACTAACAACTACATTCCACTATTCTGAGTGAACAGACATATTATCACATGAAGGAAGTTAACTGGCAAACTGTCAATATTATATAACAAATTCAATGTTACTTACCTTTCTAAGAAAATTCAATAAAGTATTTATTTTCATCATATCAGTCAAATATTTATCTATAATAAACTAGCTAAAAGTTGTTTACTCAGAGCATTTTGATATGTGTGTAGACAGCCTTTTTGGTAGAATTTCATTTTATTTCCATTTTTCCTCACAATTGGTAATCACCACTAGTTTTGTTTCTTAACTTACATGTTTATATTTAACATATAATCTGTAGACAGTGAATAGTACAATCTCTAAATGCATAGTTTCCTGTGTCTGGACATATGTATAGATTTGAATATACCAAGGAATCAGACAGTTCCATTTTTGCAAACTAAAAGCTGTAATTTTATAAATGTGTATGCCCCCAACTTTATTACATGTCACTAACACCTAGAGAAGGAAAGGCAGCTATAAACTGCTTGGCTTCTCAAATCTATAGAAAGGATTTGTCCATGCTCATACTTTGTTTTTTTTCTTCATCACATATTTGCTTCATTTCTGAAAACACTGGACTCAGCAAGCATCTAATTTCTCACTGGACATATCTACCCTTCCTCTTCTCTTTTACTCTGGCTTTGAAGGTTTAGAATCTGCACTTCTCATCATTATAAATAAACCCCATAATGTCTGTCCTCAGCTTTATTGTGTCATACAATTTTACCATGTCAGTCACGATAAAAACATGATTCCTTCTCATTGACTCTAACTCTTACACAGGGATGCTTCTCTTCACTTTGTTGATTATATTCCTTTCACTCATAAACTGTGTACTGCTTAGCAATCATACTTCTCCTTTTATGACAACTTCATTTCTTTTAATCATAACTAAACACACTTTTCATATCAATTTGAAATATTTGAATAACAGTTTGAATGCCTTGGAAGATGATGTGATTTGCTTATCAATATTGCCTGTCCTCATCCCGACATGCTAGGAGATCTCTAGGGCTTGATTACAAATGAAGCCAAATGTCCAAAAGGAAAGGCAGTGTTTAATCAAAAGTAGCCAAAGGGCACTTGGCTCCAATGGCCTGTGTGTCCCTAACACCTGCACTCACTAAGGAAGGGAATTGCAGTACACTTCACATCTGCAAAGTAGGTTTCTAACAGAAGTTAGCATGGCACTTCACAATTTGCCTACCATATATCTAACAGATTGCCAACACTAGAGAACTAACTAGAAAACAACTAAATGAGTCTGTTAGAGCTGTATTTGATACTTATTATACTAAAAATCTAAAATTAAATCACTACACTTGGTAACAGTTACAACATGAGACTTTCGTCACAAACGTGAGCAAGACAATAAGTCCTTTCCTTCCACCTTCCAATATCTATTAATATCACTTCAGCCCCCAATAATAGGATGGCTAACTGAACTAGGACACAAGATAAAGCCTGGATAAGAAGCCCATGAACTGAGATGAGTTTTACACCTTTTCTCTAAGTGACTGATACATGATTTGGTGTTGTTTGTTTGGTGACATGTATATTATTTACCTGAAGCATTAAAGTGGAAGTGCTGTTAGGATGAATTAAAGAAAGTCATAAAATAAAGTGAAACACAAAGACCCAACTCAGTGTCAGGTGCATCGTTTTCCCTATAAGACATAAGGTATAACCAGTGCCTTAGTTACACATTTCCCAAGAAGACTCACTGCTCATTTTAGCTTCTCAAGCATTGATGCTACGATCCAGAGAAAAAGAACCATTATACATATTATTGCATCATTTTGAATGAACATTTACAAACTAGATTTTCAAAAATATTTTGTTTATAGTTGCCCATATATTTCTTCACATTTAAATCAGTTTCCTATAATTGTTTTGCTTTCTTCAAAATAGCTACATACGTTTATTGCTGCTGAACCATAAGTCTTGGATTGGTTAATCTGTTTATTCTGAAGTTTTCAATTAATCATTAGTTTTTGCTCTCATGTTAATTAATAATCATCATACGTTGTTTTTAATTTTTATGATTTCAAATTACTTAATACTTAGAAATTATTGCTATATGTTATGAATGATTTTTCTAGCTACATCCCTATAAAATTCTGCAGCAGTTTTGATATATTAGGTTGTGTTTATACTTCATTATAGTTTATAAATTGAATTGTATTTTATTTTTCTTTTACATTAAAATTATTTTATGTTAACTGAGTTTATCTTATTTTAAAACAGAACATTTTTATTATTATTTTTGGTGCAGAAATGTCAGTGTTGTACAATTAATATAGTTTGATAGCCATTTATTTGAACTTTGGCTTTTCCAATTTGGCAGTTCAAGCCATAAGTTTTTGTCCAAGACGAATCCCTAGTTAATAGAGGATATTCTCACAGATGTTGTAATTCATACTGATAGCTTCCACCAGCTTAGGCTAAATGTCTTTGTCTTCTTAGTTCACATCTGTGAAAGCAATGCTGACAAAAGTCTCCCAATGGTTCAGGTGCCCCAGCCTGCTTTCTTCTTGAATATTCGGTAGAAGATTCCATTGTAGAACACAAAGCAGTAAAAAGGACCATTAGATTAACAGGGTCTACACCTTGAATGATCATCACTTGCTAAACATTCATGCTTTCTATCAAAGAAGAAGCAGCACTGGCACTTGTTCGAAGGACGGATGATGGTCTTTCCATGTTTAATACTCCTCAGCTTAGGCCAACAACCTCCCCCTTCTTCTCTTCCTTTGTCTTAGCCTGTTCTTTTGGATGAGTATAAGCAGCTGAGTAGCTTGTTTCACCATTCAAGGCCTGGGAGAACAGGCTAACAACAGGAGACAATTTAAACTCCTTCTGGAGGAGGACACTTGCTGTACAGTAAAGGTGGAGTGTAGGAGTGTAGGAATGTTGTCATCTGACAAAAATGGGTAAAGTCCTCTTGCATTGATATACTCTTCCCAGTGCCAAATTATTAGGAATTTTCTCAAAGAACTTTCAGCATCTTTTGGGATTCCCACTTTTTTGACAGTAGGACTTGTATTCATCTTTTGCTCTCAAGATTTCTATACTTTTTGCATCTTGCAGGACTTGAGGAAATAGACGGAAAAAAACTGAGGGTAACCTGTGTCTTTAGAAATTTAGCCTTCTATTTGATTCTGTTGAACAATGAAGTTTTTTGACAAATCATGTTCCTTAAAAGATTCAGAATATATACATGTGTGTGTTAAATATAACCATATATATGCATATATATATATCCTAATGCTAGTCACCACATATTAAATATCAGATCTTATTTAATTTAATAAGTCCAATAGAGGTTCAAGAGTTCTATTTATCAAACAAATGAGTGTGGCATCCTTTAAATGCAACTACTTAATTTACAATTTTTTGATTGTTAGTTTCCAACTAGTTACACACTGTTGGTATTCTTATTTAATATTGACATTTCTTGACCACTATAATTGACATGAAAAGAAGACGCAGAAATACATCAAATAATGATTATATAAATTGGCTGTTCCTTGAATATATATCAGAAGTTGAAAGCAAGGAGCATTAATTAGACATTTCATTCAGAATTACAGTAGAAGAGAATAGAATGATTTTGCAGACACAAACTGAAGACAATCCAGTGAAGATTCACTCCAGCTCCAACTCAACAGACAACACAAGGGAATTCTTGTCCTAGAAAGCCTAAGGAATGTTTTCACCTATTGGAATTTAAGGACTGATAATCAGATTAATTAAATTACATAATATGGATTTATTATGTATTAACAACATGATGAAACTAGTGCCATGTAAAAACAAACAAAATCCAGAAATTTAGGACTATTATGAAAATAAATCATCTATGTCAGAGAAAAAGGTAAACTTATACTATAACAATTCAGTAATCCACTCCCTACACTCTATTATATTTTGAAAGGCTAGCATTGAGTACAAGCGGTAAAGAAACAAAAAGTAGAAATGCTTGAATGTCAAATTAAGTTGAAAATGTAAAAGAAATTATACCAATTTGCAAGAAAACTTGGAAAAATCAGAACAGAAGAGATAAAGAGAGAATTCAAAACTTATTGTTGTTGTTGCTGTTTTATTTTGCTTTTTGATTGGTTTAGTTTGGTTTTGGTTTTTCCTGCCAAAGAGAAACAAGGGAAGTGTGTGTAACAGTCCAGTCAAATAGCTAACTATTATTTTCAGAATGTGCTGAAGGGGAAAAAAAAAGGCTATTTCAGTGTGGACTGCAAACTGCACAGAGAACCTGTCTGAAAATATTAACATGTGGCATCCATAATAAGGAGAACAGCATCAGAGAGAAAGTGGTTCTGGAGACTGGGCTGTTTGATGATTTTGGATATAATTTTGGAAGAAATTTGTATAGAAAAAGAATGACAACAGAAAGAGACTAATGAATTATTGAAGAAGTGCTAGGTTGAACCTGTGCAATTAAAACATCATATGCACAGTTCAGATTCATCTATACTTGCCTCAGACTTTGGATATCATCTGCCAGTTAATAATCATGAGTTGTGTCTCCACTTTTAAATTTGTGTTAAACTTGTTGAGGTCAATGATTAGAATATTCTCTTAACTGTGATATGAGTGACCTTTGTTTCCTACTTTGAATTAGAGAACATGCACATTGGCTACCTTACTTCCTGGAAGGTGTCAGAAGAACAGGTATGCTAGGTGTGGATAGTGAGAGAGAAACAGGTACTTAATATTCACTGTGGTACAAAACTTACAAGTTAATTATTATAGTGTGTTTCCCAATACATAAGCCAATTATAGTATACTAAGTTTCTTCATGATAATGAAACATGATAATAAAATTTAACATTGTACTCCTTGGTTAAATGTGTTTCCACACCACTAGTGCATGTGAATCAAAAAGCACGTATAGTAACAGAGAGCTATTCTAGCCCTAGCACCTCTGCTAGCAGCTCTATTTTAAAAGATAACAAAATGCTTTAGTTAGGATGTCCACTAAGACCATTCTTTGAATTCTTCAGGCTTGCTAAGTTAGAAAATGCCCCTGAGACTATAGTGTAGGTTTTAGAGAGATTATGCTAATTTGCCTCACCTGACTTAATTAACATTCTTTTAATTTCTGTGAAAATATTTGAATGACTTTACTCAAGTACTAACTTGGTTGAATCACAATAATACAGAGATATAAATGATTGAAAATTTTAAAGACCATGGTGAAGGGCATTTTAGCTGAGGGATTAGAATTTCATACCTATTAGTTTCAAAATGTAGCAATGATGAATTTCATGTATTTTTGTTTGAATTCTTGACACACTTTCACATCTATTATCACACCTTATTTTCATCAGCATTCTGAGATGAGTAAGGTCGCGTGACTTAATCTTATTTTGGTGATGGGTAAATAGCCTGAAAAATAAAACATTATGGAGACATGATAGCAGTTTTCAGCTGGGTCAAGGGTTTTCATGGAGAAGAAGAATTAGATAATTTTGCACAGACCCAGAGGGTAGGCCCAGGACGAGCAGGAGAAAGTTGCTAGAACTTAGCTCAACACAGAGTAAGCAGCTGAAGCATTGCATGTAAATAATAGGCTGCCTTACTAGGTGGTGTTCTTCCCAAAAACTGGATACTGAGAGCATCCCAAGAGGATTTCCTTCAGTTTGGTAAACCCAGACAGAAAGGTATTACCTGAGCTGATTCCTAGTGTGTACTCTGATCCATGAATTAGAATAATAAATAAATGTGGTGAGATTTCCTAATAAATGCAGAGAATGGGCATTCATCAGAGTTCTCTGCTGCAATCCAATGCTAATTCTAAGGCTAATTTTGAGTCTATTAAATCCCTCACCGCTTCAGATAATATTGAAATTTTAGGCCTGTGTCCAAGTACTAATGTGGCCCTCCTATTTGTGAAATAATGAATCACATAATGTTGAATTTTCCTTTACTTTTGTCCTTTCCAGGCCAGAAGAATTAGTAGAGCTTTGGAGAATCACTCTCAGTAGGTGGTGTTATAAAACAATAACTTTTATAGAGGATAATGTTTTCTGCATACAAGTAAGCATTTGAAATATGTACTTTCAAAGTTCTCAGCCTTCCCCTGCTCTGTCTTTACATTGAGTCCATTTTCAATTGTCTAACTCTCTCATTAACAGTAGAGTTAATTCTTTAACATGCTTTCTTTCTGAAAATGCAAAACAAAAACATTGTATTGCTTTGGAGTCTAGATTTTTATTGTTGAAACTTACATTCTCCCAAACAATAGTAAATGCTGCTTGGTGTCATAGTGTCCACAAAGGAAGAGGTTTTTGGGTAACTGAAAAGTTGGAATATAATAAACACTCTGGCAAAGTCAGAGCTAAGTTTCATAAAAGTGATGATCTGTGAGACCTAATCTAGTGCTCAAAAGATGCCTGATATTTACTTCAGTTATTAAAGCAAAATAACATTTAAAAATCATAAAGGTTACATTTACAGTAGGAATGCTAAGAAGGAGCATATTCATATTCAGGAGCATTTCCTCCTGATAGAATTACAGAAATGAAGAAAAAATAGCCAGAAGTGCTGGAATCCTACTTTTTCTATTTTGCATATCCCATATCATATATAAGACTCCTGTGAGGGAGTCAGGTCAGCTAACTGCAGATCTGTACCTCTCCTTCTTCATCTCTTGTCCCAATGCCAACAAGCTCATCCCTAAACCTGTAGTAGAACATTTGGGGTGCCCTCTCTTTCCTCTCTCACTCCAACCCAAACTGATTACACAGATCTCCACCAAAATTCCTCCAATTTATAGTATTATCCCAACCTCTAACACCAGCATGCTTTCCCTGCAAAGGCAGCAACTGAGCAGGGCAGGGAAACAGAAAACAGAAACTAATGGGCAAAACATGCACAAAGCAAAAAGAAACCAGAAATCAGCATAGCAGATGACAAGTACCAGTGTAAAACTGAATCAATAACAGTCAGGTCAAAAAATGCCTCTACTAAAATCCAGCAATTTTAACACAGTAGGTTCTGAATATTCAAATAGAGCTGAAGCACAAGAGAAAGACCTTTAACTGCCTGTATAAAGGTGGTAGGAGTCCTTAAAGAGGAAAGTAATAAATCCCTTAAAGAAATCAAGAAAAACACAAATAGTGACAGGAAATGATTAACTTTGTTCAGGATTTAAAAAAAAGAAAATAGAATCAATATATAAAACCCAAACTCAAGAAATTCTGGGATAGAAATATTTAGAAATACAATTAGAGAATATGGAGGCAAGATTTGCCAACAGAATACAAGAGATGGAAGAGAGAATCTCAGGCTTTGAAACCATGAAAAAAGAAATGAACACATTGGTCAAACAAAATGTTGAATATAACAATTTCCTTATACAAAATTTTCAAGAAATTTGAAACATTAGGAAAATAACAAAGCTAAGAAAAAATAGTAACAGAGGAAGGAGAAGAAACCGAGCTCAAATGCCCAGAAAACATTTTCAACAATATCATAGAGGAAAATTTTCCTAAAGAAGGAGATATCTATAAAATTATGAGAAACTTACAGAACACAAAATGGTTTGAACCAGAAAAGGTAATCCCCTCCCAGGTAGTAATCAAAGCACTAAACATATAGAATGTGAAATATTAAAATCTTCAAGGGAAAATGTCCAAGTAGCTTATAAAAACATTACATCTGACTTCTCAACAGATTCTAAAATATAGATGTCCATAGACATATGAAATGTAGTGTAACAGACAGGAGAAGACAGCTGAGAATTATATCTAACAAAACTTTCAATCAGCATAGAGGGAGAAAAATATAATATTCCCTAATAAGTCCAAATTTAAACAGAATTTATCTACAGATGCACCCCTATAGAAGGTACTAGAAGGAAAATGCCAACCTATTAGGTTTAGCTACATGAGAAAAACACAGGGAATAAGTAATCTGACACCTCAAAATCAAAAAAATGGAAGCACACAACCCCCCCCACACACTGTACACAGACATACACATTCACACACACATACACACACTGCACACTCTACAACATCTTAAAACACATTATCTCATAGACTGGTAATGGGAATCTCTCAATAGAAATCTCATGCAGTTCAACACTAAACAGTAAAATACTGGAGCTGAGAGATATTATGAGCCAAACTAACAGATATTTTTAGATATTAATAGATCTCTCACCCAAACAAACAAATTCTCTTCTTCTCTGTATCTCATGGTACTTTCACCAAGATGCACCACATATTTCTATAAAAAAAGTGAGTCTAAATAGATATAAGTAAAAGAAACAAAAGCAAAAACAAGGCAAACAAACAAAACATTCCTGGATCCTGAAATCTATATATTAAAGATAGATGGATATCAACATCAGAAACAACTGAATGTTTACAATTTAGTGGAAACTGAAAAATCTCTACAGAAAAAATCATGCATCAAGAGATAAATAAGGAAAAAATTGAAGATTTTCTAGAAGTCAATAAAAATGAAAGTAGAACATACCCAAATGCACAGGACATAATATAGGCAGTTCTAAGAGGCATGTTAATAACACTAAATTCCTTCCTACATAGAAAAATCAAATAATAAAAAAAAGAAGGGATCTCATACTAGCAACTTAATATACCTGAAAGCTCCAGATCAAAAAGAAGCAATGAAGCCAGAAAAGGGGAAATCATTTGAAATGTAAATAAAAAAAATATCGAATAAAAAAAACAAAAAGAAAAAGAAGCAAACACACCCAAAAGGAGTAGACAATAAGAAATAATTAAACCCATAGTTGAAATCAATGTTAAATAGAAAGAGAACAGTATAAAGAATCAATTAAACAGAGTTGGTTATTTGAGGAAAAAATCAACAAAATCATAAAACCTTTTTCAGTTAACTAAAGGCCTGGCTAGCTTCCTTATAGAACTGGATCTCATGGTGGCATTTACTCAAGGGAGGCTACTTTCTCTGTGATAAATCCACCTGTGTCAAGCTGACACACAAAACCAGCCAGTACAATACCTAAAACAATTCTGAGCAATAAAACAATTATTCAAAGTCTCACCATTCTGATTTCAAGTTTTATTGCAAAGCTATATTAATAAAAACAGCATGGTTTAGGAAAATAATTCAAAGAAATAGAAATGAAGACCCAGATCTATGGCCACCTGCCTTTTTTCTTTTTCTTTTTCTTTTTTTAAATAAAGAAGCCAGAAATACATGCTAGAAAATAGGCAGTGTGATGGTTTGAATATGCTTGGCCTAAGGAGTAGCATGGTCTTGTTGGCAAAGTGTGTAAATGTGGGCATAGGTTTCAAGACCCTTATCTTAGTTGCCTGGAAACTAGTCTTTTTCTAGCAGCCTGCAGATAAAGATATAGAATTCTCAGTTTCTCCTCTACCATGCCTTCCTGGATGCTGCCATGCTCTCAGCTTGATGATAATATACCAAACTCCTGAACCTGTAAGCCAGCTTCAATTAAATGTTGTCCTTATACTAGTTGACTTGGCATCGATGGGAGGGAAGGCCCTTGGTCCTACGGAGGCTCGATGCCCCAGTGTAGGGGAATACTAGGGCAGTGAGGCAGGAGGGGCTGTGTGGGTGGAGAATCACCCTCATAGAAGCATGGGAGAAGGCAAATGGAATAGGGGGCTTGCAAATGGGAAACCATCTTTCTTGCTTTTAAAGTTGTTCTATACGTTGATAAAGTTAGTTTCATTAAACAAATAAACAAAAAAGAATTGCCTTGGTCATGGTGTCTGTTCACAGCAATAAAATCCTAACTAAGACAGGCAGTATCTTCAAAAAAACTGCTGGTCCTACTGGGTGCTTGCATGTAGAGTGCAAATAAATCTGACCTTATCACTGTATAGAAAACCCAACTCCACATAGATTAATGACCACAACAAAAACCAGATATACTAGCCAGGTGCTGGTGGTTCACATCTTTAATTTGAGCATTTGGGAGGCAGGAAAAAACATATTTCTGACTTCGAGGACAGACTGGTTTACAGAGAAAATTTCAGGACAGCCAAGGCTACACTGTCAAACCTGTTTTGAAGAACAAAACAAAAACAAAATCAAGAACAACAACAACCAAACACCAAAACCAGACACACTGAATCTGATAGAAGAGAAACTGAAAACAAAAGCCTTAGACTCATTGGTTTGGGAGAGAAAATCTGAACAGAACATAAATAGTTCAGGCATTAAGTTCACTAAAAATAATTGGAAGGTCATGAAACTTAAAACATTCTTGAAGGCAAAGGACACTCTCATCAGACAAAAAAGCAGGCTACAAAATGGAAAATGATTTTTGCCAACTTCACATTCGATAGAGGAGTAATATCTCATATATTTACTTATTGACATGAATTCCACCTAACAAATATATAACTAATGCACTGAAGAGTCAGTATAACTTATAAAGTAACATAGATACTATAAAGTTAATATAACTTATATACTAACCCTCATTTAGTTATAAATTTCTGCTTTGTATTTTGTCCTCTTTAGTGGGTAGGTTACATGTTTATAACATCACAACAATCTACTGTTTTACGTAGACTGTCCAGTGGGCAAAATCCATCTTCAACCTGAATGAATAGAAAGTGCCTTAAAGATATGGAGAAAATGTAGTGCGTAGAACAAGTTCTCACTCACACAAGGTAGCATACCAGTTTTGTTTATTGAAGATGCCAAAAAAATGAACTGGAAATACACAAGTGAATGATTATTGAAATATAAATTTAGGGTTTAATTTAGAAACCAATGGTGAACTGTTGAGGGCACTGGAAAATTACAGTATAATTTAGGATGGACACCAATATGATCATACTTACTTACCACTTAAGAGGCTTCACATGATTGTTCTGGCTTTTATGTGAAACATTTTCCAGGGAGGAACTTTGCAATCCAAGTCTGCTCAGAGATTTTCAGAATAAATATATAAGACCTTAACTTATTTATAAGAACTTCTTCTGTTGTAATCTTAAATATCATTTGAGTATTATACAAAGGATATGACTTTAAGAATCTTATGCCAGTCTACAAATGCATTTGTTTTACTTATAGCAAATAGAATAAAAACAAAAATTCATGGTATTTTTTAATCCTTTTAGTAGTTGGATGTATTAACAGCTTGAGTGTACCTTTTCAACCTTATAAAAGCAGACAGCACCAAGATAAAATAGTTTAATGTCAATTATAGTTTTAAATTACCATTTTAAAATACAAAAACCTTATAATCAAATGAATTTAAATGTAGATAAAAATTAGCTTTCTCCATTGGTTTATTAATATTCTCAAGGCTGAGTCGTGCAATCAAAGGCCAGCCTGAGCTACATAGTGAGTTCTAGGCAAGCTGTTGATACATAGATTCTATTTCACCTCATTTCTAAAATGCATATTTTGTCTGAAGCAATTATCTAGGGATCCATATATATATATGTGATACAGTTCTTTAAATTTTACTCATGACAAAAATGAAAAGAATTGCCAAGTAGAGGGACTAGATTAAAAGTCATAGGAGTTTATCTGTCACTGATGGCTTATCTAAAAGGAAGGGACATTTCATTTCAAACAAAACATAGTATAATGGTCACACTACTTCTAGACTGCTTATTTTTGGCAAGCCAATGAGTTATCATCTCATGCATAGATTCTTTAAAAATTCTGATTGTTAATTGCTGACAAGAACAAATTAGAGTGTACTGATAAATAAAGCCCCTTTGTTACTTGTGCAGTCTAAGGGAGCAGTCTGATAATAACTGATAGGGTACAAACTAGATTCTTCAGCTGAACATTGAGGTATAATCTCTTGTCTTCCTATTGTCCTCACAGAGAAGACTTACGCAGCTATAAATGTAAAGTAGATACTATTGTACCACAGCCTTATATTTGTATATTTCCTGCAGCTGCATTGCAGGAAACTTGAGTATTGTCTAATTGGGAAGGTGTCCACTAGCAATTACATCAGATGGAATCAACGGGATCCAGTAATTATAGAAGATTGGATTAAGAACAAATGGATGGTTAATAATTATTTCTTAATGATGATGATAACAGTGGCCAGACTAAAGAGTAGTGTGATAATAGCAGTGGACTAAAGACTATCTTTAATTTTTCACTACAGTTTAACATGCCCATTTGAAATTCAAAGTTTTAATGCAAAAGTATCTTTTTTATTTAATAATATTCCAGATATTGATCAATGCACTGACACTTCATAGTAGCAATGTTTACCTAAGGCAGTTAACAGCAATGCTATTTTTTGTATAATTCAGTTCTACAACAAAATATAATTAAATTGTATATGTTAAATACCTGCTCATAAAGAGATCTTCGTGTAAAGATGTGAATATTAAGTGTATCTTACTGTGATCTACATGCATACAGTTTAATTTCGTTTAGTAGGAAGTAGTTCATATAGAAGGAGAAGGAATATGGGTGAAGAAGAACAGGGAAAGAATAATCAAGTCAAATGAAGAAAAGCTAGTTATAGAAAAGAAGGTCTAGATAATGTTTTAGAATAAAATTCATTTTTAATTTTAGGTGAAATTTATGACAGATCTGTGAGCTCATGTGCGTCAATTGTATTGTGACTAGTAGGCACTCTATTTTTGGAGTAATATACCACTTCTGACTTCAGCAAACTTTCTGACTTTTTTTTTCCTGCATAAATCCCTGAGCCCTGAAGGGAGGACATCTCTGAAGACATACCATACATATATGGCTGAGTCTTCCAGTGTAGGACTGTGAAAGGCAGTCTGTGTTCTGGTTGAGTGAGGCTTAACCTCTGGAGACCTGGTAGATAGTCTACAAGGGACGTACCAGTTGGCTATGCTCCCAAACACCAGGCTTCCGACCCGAGGCCCTCAACTCCATAATCCTGTGGCAATCAGTCACATAGGGCTTATATTCCAATCCCCTAGTAGTCTGGCTAGACTCCACCCCTACAGTCACCTGGCAACAGCCAGGTATGCTCTTTCCCACAGTTACCTGGCAATAGGCCTAGTCCACTATAAAAGGGGGTGCTTGATCCCCCCCTTCTCTCATGCTTTCTTGTGTCTTTTGTCCCCTTGCACTCTTCTCTCCCAATTCCCTTCACCCCACTCTCTCCACGTGGCCATGGCCGGCATCTACTTCTCTACCTTCTCTCTCTCTCTCTCTACCTTTCTACAATAAACTCTCAAAACCATGGTCTGCCTCTTCTCATCCTGACTTGCCATGCTGGAACAACTGGGCAGGTCTTCCCTTAAAGAGCCATGCTTCCAGTCTCCTGATAGAAGGCTTCCCAGTGTCCACAGCAATGACAGCCACCGACCCAGGCTGCCTTCTGCCCAAGTCAAGGACACTCTTGTCCTGTGAGACCCAGATGGAGCTCCTTTGGCCCCTTCCTTCAGCCATGGACCAGATCCCGGCCCCTGGGAACCCTCACTCTATTTGTGACACCCAGCATCGCCTGTGATGTCCGAGACTGCAAGCCTGTCGCTTTTGAGCTCAGTCCTGCAGGCTCCTTCCTGTAGGCTCCCCAACGACTTCAGAAGGACTTCCCCTTCCCCAACCCTGGTGCGTGGTCTCTGAAGCCCACCACAGCTTAATGCTTGCCTGGAGTCCCTGGAGCTTTGAGTGGGACGCAGGGTCTTCCCACAACCCACACCCAGTGCCCCGCAAGTGGTAGCAGAGGATGGTTGGGCCTCAACACTCTAGTCTCACTCTCTGCAGTTTCTAGTTGTGGGTCTCTGCGAATTCCAATCTACAGCAAGGAAAAGGTTACCTACTGGTGAGTACTGAGTGATGGATATGACTCACAGAGATTGTGATATCATGTACAAAACCTCACAGGCTCAAGGCAGATAAAATGCCAAAACAGAAAAGGGAAATGAATGCAATGTCCCCTTTCTTTTTTTTGTTGTTGTTGTTGTTGTTTTGTTTTGTCTTTTATTGGATATTCTTTATTTACATTTCAATTGTTTTCTCCGTTCTAAGTCTCCCATTTGGAAACCACCTAACTGGTCCCCTCCCCCTGCCAATATGAGAGTGCTCCCTTACCCACCCATTCACTACTGTCTTCCCTCCCTGACATTCCCCTACACTGGGGCATCGAACACCTTCAAGCCAAAGGGCCTTTCTTCCCACTGACATCCACCAAGGCCATCCTCTGCCACTTATGTGGCCAGAGCCATGGGTCCCTCCATGTGTATTCTTTGGCTAATGATCCAGTCCCCTGGAGCTCCGGGAAATCTGGCCAGTTGACATTGTTGCTCCTGCATGGGGCTGTAACCCCTTTCAGTTCCTTCAGTCTTTCTCCAACTCCTCCATCAGGGACCCTGTGCTAAGTTACATGTTTGCTATGAGCATCCGCCTCTGTATTTTTCAGCTTCTGGCTGAGCCTCTAAGGAGACAGCCATATCAGGCTTCTATCAACAAGTACTTCCCAACATCAAAAACAGCATCTGGGTTTAATGATTATATATCAGGTGGATTCCCAAGTGGGGCAGTCTCTGGATGGCCTTTCCTTCAGTCTTTGCTCCACATTTTGTCTCTGTATTTCCTCTTGTGGGTATGTTGTTCCCTTCTAAGAAGCACTGAAGCATCCACACTTTAGTCTTCCTTCTTCTTGGGCTTTATATGGTCTGTGAATTGAATCTTGGGCATTCTGAACTTTTAGGCCAATAACCACTTACCAGTGAGTGCATACTGTGTGTGTTCTTTTGTGACTGAGTTACTTCAGTCAGGGTGATATTTTCAAGTTCCATCCATTTGCCAGTTGGTTTCATGAAGGCATTTTTTTTTTTTTAATAGCTGAGTAGCATTCCATTGTGTAAAGATGTTGAACATTTCTTTAGGTGCTTCTCAGCCATTCTAGTTTCCTCAGTTGATAATTCTTTGTTTAGCTCTGTACCACATTTTCTGTATCCATTCCTCTGTTTAGGGACATCTGGGTTCTTTCCAGCTTATGGCTATTATAAATATGGCTGCTATGAACATAATGGAGCATGTGTCCTTATTACATGTTGAAGCATCTTCTGGGTATATGCCCAGGAGTGGTACAGCTGGGTCCTCAGGTAAAACTATGTCCAATTTTCTGAGGAACCACCAGACTGATTTCCAGAGTAGTTGTACCAGTTTGCAACTCCACCAGCAATGGAGGAGTGTTCCTCTTTCTCCACATCCTTGTCAGCATCTTCTCTGACGTGAGTTTTTGATCTTAGCCATTCTGACTGGTGTGAGGTAGAATTTCAGGGTCATTTGGGTTTGCATTTCCCTGATGACTAAAGATGTTGAACATTTCTTTAGGTGCTTCTCAGCCATTCTATTTACATCAGTTGGTAATTCTATGCTTAGCTCTGTTCCCCATTTTTAAATAGGGTTATTTGATTCTTTGGAGTCCAACTTCTGGAGTTCCTTGTATATATCGGATATTAACCCTTTATTGCATGTAGGAATTTTAAAGATATTTTCTCAATCTATTGGTTATGGTTTCGCTCTATTGACATTCTTAACAAAGAAGCTACTTGTAATGGATGACTTCTAAGAATGATAAAATCAATTTTCTCCAGTGGAGTATCACTATAAATAAAGCACATCCCATGGTAGGACCCAGGTACTGCCAATACAAAATGAATTCTATGATGTTTGGGGTGTAGGTTTTTCATCAAGTTTAGTTTGCTTTCTTTCTTTCTTTCTTTTTTTTTTTTTTTGTCTTATTGATCTTGGTTTGTTTTGATTTTGATTTTTTTTGAGAGAGAGAGAGAGGAGAGAGAGAAAGAGAGAGAGATGATTTGAGAGAAAGCAACACTTGATAAAAAATATATTGTATTAAAAACTAAATATGTCACAGAAGATGGCCTTATCTGACATCAATGGGAGGGGAGTCCCTTGGTCCTATGGAGGCTTGTGGCACCAGCATAGGTGGATATCTGACTGGTGAGGTGGGAGTGGAGTGTGGGTGGGGAAGTACCCTCTCAGAGGCAAAGGGAAAGAAGGATGAGGAGCTTGAAGAGTAGAGACAGGGAAGGGGACCAGCATTTGAAATGTAAATGAATAAAATAACCAATTAATTAAGAAGCACTAAAAATTACTTGTTATATAAACATATAATTATATACAACTTGTACAGTGTAATGTATTGCCATTATTTTGGTACTGTTATCTTTGATGATTAATATAATTATAACTATTTACACATTTATTGTCAGGTATGAAATTTCCCCATAATTTGAACTAGGATAAATTTCTACAAAAACATTCAAGTGATAGTAACAAAAGTGTATGGCTAAAAAAAGTTAAAATAGTACCTTTTGAGAAACTAAAATTTCTAAAGTAAATTAAATATTAGAGCAAACAATTAAAAAAACATTTTAGAAAAAAATTATGATAAAATAGATTAACCAAAATCTGAGATAACTAATTGACTATTTTTTTAGAAAGTGTCTATTTTTTTTCTTTAGAAAGAATATAAATATATATATATATATATATATATATATATATATATATATATGCATGTTCATGTGTCTGTGTGTATGTATTGTGATATAGAATCACAAAGTACTTGTGATAAACTCTAATTTGAGTTTGGATTTTAATCCTTTCCTAGGCAGATGTTATATTTCAACAATTTCTAGTGATTCTAGTTTCATAGAAACCAAGGTATGTGTACTATGCTTCTAAGGAGTGATGATCAGAAATTCTTCAGTAATTCAATGTCTCAGGTTCATCTTCGAAGTATAATAATTTCATTTTTTGTGGTACTATTAATACCCAACCCTGTTCTGGATTCAAGTTTATCTATAAACAAAAATACCTAGACTGTAAAAATCTCCTCTAGAGGATCATACTTTTTATGCAGAGAGATCATATTCTGTTCTTCTAAAAATTTTGGGTTCTAGGGTCACAAAAGCATAATACATAGGAACTTATCTTGCTATTTTAAAGTTTCTGTAACAAAATACTAGAAAATGAGTTATGAGCAGTTTACTTCTTATAGTTCTGGGGGTTGGAAAACCAAAATGCATGCTGACAGCTGTTTTGTCACTGTGATTTCACAAAGTATAAGGGATGGAGTTTTCTTCTGCTTTTTTAAATAAGTGAACACATACCATTCTAGGTGCTAAGATCAACAATAAATAAATGGAACTACATGAAACTGACATAGTCCTGCATGACAAAGGATGCCATAATTCAGAAAAATCTGCAGCCTGCAGAATGGAAAAGGTTTCCCAACTACACATCAGATAGACATCTAATACCCAAAGTATATAAACTAATAAAAGAACCTCTAAACAAAGAATTTATACAAACAAAGAAACCTAGGTGTTGAAAAACAAATAACCCAGATCGAAGTCAAAGAGTTCTCATTAAAGAAATCTCAAGTGACAAAGAAATATGTAAAAAAAAAATGTTGAACATTATCCATCTGTGAAAGGCAAATCATTACTACTTTGAGATTTTTCCTTTATATCCATCAGAATGGCTAAGATCAGTAAAACAATAGACTACTTGTGCTGACCAAGATGTAGAGCAAGTTGCTCATCCTTTTCTGGTGGGAGTAAGAATTTTTTCAGCCTCTATCAAAATCAATGTGGTGGTGGTTCCTTAGAACTGAGAATCATACTACCTAAAGATCTGGATACATCTTTATTTGCATATACACAAGGATGCTTCATCTTACCACAGAGAATGCTGTACAACTGTGTTCATTGTTGTTTTTTGCATAACAGCCAGAAATTTAAAGCAGTCTAGATGTCCCTCTGCAAAATGGTGGATAAAAATAATGTAGTACATTAACACAAAGGACTATTACTAAGCCAATTAAATGAAATATGAAAGTCACAGGTAAATGTGTTGAACATATATATATATATATATATATATATATATATATATATATATATATATATATATATATACACATATACACACACATATATATCCCAAACTAGAAAAACAAACATACGATGTATTCACTTACATGTTGGTATTTGCTGTTAATTCAATGAAGACCAAGCTACTATTTCTAGTACCAAAGATTAAGATATAGATTAAGGGACTAGGAACAAACCAATAAATATCATTAGGAAAGGGAAATATAGTAGATATTTATGGATGGATAGCATCATGCTGGAATTGACAGATTGAATCAGGAAGAAGAGAGATGGGGAAAGTAAAGGAACATAGAGAAAGTCGCTAAAATTAAGGTCATTTTGGGAGTGTTGTATAGATAACTAATACAGTAAAAGCTTTCTAAAATATATGCGCATATATAAGAGATCTAAATAAAACTGCTAAGTACTGTAAACAAGGTCCCAAATGGCCATCTCTCATTCCCAAATGAAGATTCAAATACTGGTATTGAGTTACATGTAATTTAAGTACTATGCAGTGTAATGTTTGGGTGAAATGTAATTTAAATATCTGTTAGGTACTTTGGTTAATAATGTTTGTTAGGTCCCACATTTTCCTCTGTAGTTTTTTTCTAGATGACATGTCCAGTGATGAGAGTATTGTATTCAAGTCTACAATCTGTATGTGAGGGTCAATATGTGATTTTAAGCTGTAGTAGTCTTTCTTTTACAAATGTGAGTGCACATCTGTTCAGAACATATATGATAAGAATTTAAATGTCTACTTCTTTCCATTTGCCTACAAATTTCTTGATGCAATTTTTAGCAGTGAAGTAATAATTCATTGTGTATCTGGACCACATTTTCTGTATCCATTCTTTGGTAGAGGAATATCTGCATTGTGTGCAGTCTCTGGTTATTATGAATAAAGTGTGGAAATATGATGAGGGATATCTCCAACTTTTTTGCCTATTCTTTGGACCATTTTTCTTTTATTGGCTTGCTTT
Organism: Apodemus sylvaticus; assembly: GCF_947179515.1. Taxonomy (NCBI): domain Eukaryota; kingdom Metazoa; phylum Chordata; class Mammalia; order Rodentia; family Muridae; genus Apodemus; species Apodemus sylvaticus. The sequence goes on along the minus strand of NC_067474.1, from coordinate 43,767,016 downwards.
GCTCAGCCCTGATATAAGGATTTATGATTGATTTATTAAAACTTGTTATGCTGTGTTCAGTCAATATCCCTGGGATGCTTGCACTTTTTAAAAGAAAGATGGAGGTGGAATGGATCTGGAGAGAGAAGACATGGAAGGGGGACTAGAAATGGAGGGAGGTGAAACTATGGTCATGATGGGTCTGAGGAAAAAATAAAAACAATAGAAAGACAAAGAATTGAAAGCTCACCTTGGTGTAATTTTCCTTTGTGGGGTACATATTGTCCTCCCCTGTCTCTTCTGATTAGTTTTGCTTTGAAATCTATCTTGGCATATATTATAGTTGGTATCCCACCTTGCTTATGGGTTTATTTTACATTCTTTTGCCTTGAAGAGGTATGTATTCTTAATGGTAAAATGGGTTTCTTGGATCCTGCTAATATATGGTTCTTGTTTTTAATCAACTGTTAGTCTGTTATAGAGCAACTGACAACATTGGTGTAGACCTATCAATGAGTAGTTTTTATTAATCCCTCCTGTTTTGTTGATAATAAATGGAATTCCAATTCCTTCTTTTGATTTGCTGCTCTGGAATTATTTATTCTTTGAGTTTTTTCAATGTGACCAACCAATAGCATAACCATTTTCTGAAGTGGCCATGGATTGCCATGAATTTCCTGCAGTTTAGGGGAACTGGGATAAAGCATTAAGTATGGGCAGGGAAGTATGGTGGAAAAGAAACTGGAGATGGTGGCAGGGGAGGCTGGGGTTCTCAACACCAAAACTACTGAAGAACTAAGAATGAAACTTGGGGAATGGATTTGGAGAAGCAGAGGGAAAGGTAAGGTTCAAAACCTTTCTACTATTTTCCATTGCAAGAGTCTTTTGTATTATCTTCATAAGAAGATGTCATTGGCTCTTGCTCTCTCTTACCATTGCCTTCCCTTCCCCTCTCTCCCCATTCCCTTGCCCCTCTATCTCCATGTATTCATGGTCAGCCTCCACTCCTCTACTGTACTACTGTACTACTGTACTACTCTACTTCTCTATTCTCTCTCTTTCTCTCTCTCTCTCTCTCTCTTCTCTCCTTCCTTCCCTTTCTCTGCCTCTACTACCTCCCCTTACAATACTCTGAATAAACTCTATTCTATACTAAAAATGAATGTTATTGGTATTAAAAGTCAAATGTAATAAATGATAGAGTTCTATATAAACTAATGAATATATATAAAAAATGATGTAGTAGAATAAAGAGTTGAGATTTCATAAAACGAAAATGCACAAAATGACTGCATAGAACATAAATATGAGTCTGGCAGAAATACAAATTAAATTTAAATGAAAAATTCAAAGTATTGATGTAACATAAATTTGGGTCATCAAAATGATTCGACATACTGGCAAACATTTATCCATACTAAACATTTATTAGAATGATGAGAAGATACAAATTAATAAAATTAGAGAGGTACTTGGGAAATTGTTGAAGGAGACACTACCCTTGCAAGCCTGAAATCCAAAGCTCAATCTCTGGAAAGTATGTAAAAGCTCACAGTTGTCAATCCACCATTCCTAGAATGAGTAGGAAGATAGAGCCAGGAGAATCCTTTAGAAGCTGTTAGCTAGGTCAAAGCTTCATGGAATAAGAAGGGCAGAGACAATAAAAGAGACCATGCCTAAATGAGATGGACATTAAGAACTAATACCAAAAGTTGTCCTCTGACCTCCCTATGTAAATGCTGTCACGCTGTGACAGGACTCAAAAATAAGCAGTGAATGGATACACACTCATGCAAATGAACAAACACACACACACACACACACACACAGAGAGAGAGAGAGAGAGAGAGAGAGAGAGAGAGAGAGAGAATAAAATAAGCAAATGGTATAAATAAATAGGAAGACATACCATATAACAATAAAAATTCAGGTGAACATAGCAACATGAGGGCACACTTTAAAAAAATATTATATGCCAATAATTTAAAAATATTCAAAGAGTTGTTTACATTTAAAAATGCACCTGACCCATCAAAATTTAAACAAGTGAATACAAATAACTTAAATGTGTCTATAATAAATAAGACTAAATTGGTAATAAAAGACTCAGAACTATAAAACAAACACAGAGCAGATGGATCTATAAGTTGAATCATACCAAAACACTAAAGAATTATCACCAATATTTCTTAAATTAGTTAATAAAATAGAAAGAAAGGAAAAACTACCATCAAACTGATTTGGAAAAGCACTTTACAAAGATGGTCTTATTTAATAACAAAGCATATAAGGACACAGATAAAATCTGTGACATATAATTGAAACTTAAAATAGATCCTGCTATGTTTGTAAATGAAGTAGGAATTCTAATATAATGGGAAACTGTCCTCTGAAAGAAGCTAACACAGGTCTCATGCATTATTTTACTTCATGTCCCTGTCTATTGGATTAATAATGATCGTTTGCTTTAACATTAAATGAACTTGGACCAGAAAAAGATTTTATATAATCAAAGGATCATCAGAGTTTCATCTATATATAAGTTTAACATAAACATTCATTACTTTGCATATGCAAGACTGATGTAATCCCAAACTCCAATATATAGAGGAGAGTGAGCAACAATTCATCCTCTTGATCTGGAGCACTTGGCAAAGGTAAAGGAAAGACCAGTGTTTTCTAGTGTAGTCCATGGTAAATCAAATATACTCCAGAGGGACACCATATCAAGAACATTTTGGGAAGTACAAATTGTACTTGTAGGGTTTGAAAATCAAAAGGACACAAAGAGGCTTAAATAGCGAAAATGGTGTGGATCTGGAAATTGTTGGTGAGGTGAGTCAAATAATAGATGGTACAAGACACATAACTTTCAACAAACTAATAAAAAGTTCACTAGTTAAATTTAATGATATTTGATATCGAATAATTGTCACAATTCTTTTAGGAGTCAATGAGAGGAGAGGTCCTGTGAAGGCTTGATGGCCCAATGTAGGGGAATGCCGGGAGAGGAACGAGGGAGAGAGTGGGCAGGGAAGGAATTGGATGGGAGTTTTCTGAGGAGAAAGGGGATAACATTTGAAATGTAAACAAAGCAAATATCTAATAAAAAAGAGTCAAATAAACTTCCAGACTATAGAAATAGTATATGAAATGGAGATTTGGTGACTCCCAAAGTTAGTGCTTAAATAGTCACCAATATAATGAAATTCAAAAGTGCAATTTCTAGGCTAGGTTTATGTTATATGGGTGACATCCTAAATAATGTAATTAGTAACCTTATCAAAGCTCTTTAATTGTTCATAGAACAGACCTGAGAAATTACATTCCAAAGATTCCTCTCTGTACACCAGCATGTGATGGAGACTTGGACTGGGAATTTTCAGCCTCTAGAACTTTAGCAAAGAAATTCATTTCTTCATAATCAATACAAATTATATTGAAACTCACAGAAACTAAATAGGCATAATTATTTAAATGTATATATTCAACTTTTTATACTGAAATGGTTATAATTTGTAAATGTACAGTTTGATATTGTTTTAGTTTTATGCAATAATTGATACTGGAGAGAAGTAAAAATGATTTACAAATAGAAAATTAAGCCATTTCTTGAAAAAGAAAGAAGTGTATCAGATTTTATTGAAGACAGAAGAACAAAAGAATAAGGATTCACGCATTCACAAATGTGAAAATACATTAGCTCAAGTTTCCTTATTATTATTACATGTTCTTTATTGGCAGGCAACATGGTTTTAGAAATTGAACAGTTTTAGCCACAATAGGAATACACACCTAGCAAGCTTTTCTATAGCAAACACAGGAATTTCACATAAGAGATTTTGAGCAATGAATGAGGAATTACATGGAGAATGTAGAAGACCCAGCTATCTGAGGCCTTGAAGATCAAAAACACAACAGGAGACTTCAGGAAAATCTGTTCAAACACCCCAGAACTATGTATACATACATACAAAAACAGCAAACTTCTTCCAATTTTGTGGGACTGAGGGAAGCCTTTCTGTCTTGCACAAGAAAATAGTATATGTTTCTTCCCTCCATATTTGTATATCTTATTTGTGGGATTTGCTCTTGGCCGTTTTAAGTCTGATTTTTATAAGGAGGAAAAATCATAAACTCTTCTTTAACTTTAAATAATTCAAAAGCCAAAGTATGAAAACATTTTAGCCTAATAGTTTTCAAATTTACTCTATGCCTATTAGTGACAATTTTAAAGTCGTAATCTAATTAGAGTTTTTAACAATATTATTATTTTCCCATATATTATTTCTGTCTCATGGGATCAAATGAATTAGTAGAATTCAACACTCAATTATCTTCATTGTGTAAAAGCATGCTGCTCATGAAAACATTTAACTGATCGTGTTAAATAATCAAATAATCATGCTCTGCCTCTGTTTCAGTGCATTTTTTGCATAATGAGTGTGAGAATCAACAGGGAGTACACACTGTAACATCAACTCTAAAAGTTTGTGATTGTGTGTTCTGTGTAAGTATTTTACCTTAGTTCCATAAACCAGTTTCCAAATTGTTCGATATTAAGCAAAGCATACATCTCCTAGTAAATCTCCTGGATGATCAAAAGCAGGACCTTATTTGCCAGTGAACATGTACACTAATTGACAACTCTGGACAGATACAGACTTCCACTGTAGAACTTTTACCCAAGTGCTTTCATGTGCTGACAAATATGTCCATAAACTTTGATTTGGACTGATGATGTCCATGTTGCTCTTTCTATAACCCCATTAATTCCTTATTAATGATTCCTGGAGTTTTCTTCTGTTTTTGAATATTCACTATAGTAGCTCCAGGTAATAAAATGAAAAAACATCTCTTCATAATTCCAATAGAATTGCCAATCTCAGTGTGATTCAAACATCCTTGTTAGAGCTGTCCTTTTTAGTTTCTTTGTGTCTCTGGGTGTATCATGGATATTCAATATTTTATGGCTAATATCCACTTAAACGACATACCATGCATGTCCTTTTGAGTGTGGGTTACCTCATTTAGAATGTTATTTTCTAGTTCCATACATTTGCCTGGAAAATTCCTGATGTCTTTGTTTTTCATAGCTAAATAGTATTCCATTGTGCAAATGAACTTCATTTCCTGTATTAGTTCTTTGATCTGGGTTGTTTCATTTTTGGCTCTTACAAATAAACCTGTTAGGAACCTAGTGGGTCACGTACCCTTGTAACATGGTGGAACATCTTTGGGGTATATGCCAAGGATATAGGTCTTCAAGAACACTTTCCAATTTTCTGAGAAACTGTAAGATTAATTTCTAGAGTGATCACCCAAGTTTTCAATGACAACAGCAATGGGGGCATGTTTCCTCCTCATACTCATCAGCATGTGCTGTAGCTTGAGTTTCTGATGATATTTTTGTTTTGTTTTTTTCTTTTTCTTTTCTCTATTTTTAATTAGACATTTTAAATTTACATTTCAAATGTTATCCCCTTTCCTGGTTTCCCCTCCAAAACCACCCTATCCTATCCCCCCCCCCCAACCATGTCCCCCTGCTAACCAATCCACCCATTTCAGCTTCCCTGGCCTGGTATTCCCTATAGTGAGGCATGAACCTTCTCAGGACCAAGATCTTAGCCATACTGATTAGTTCAAGGTGGAATCTCATTTTCATTTGCATTTCATTGATGATTAAGGATGTTAGGCATTTCTTTTTCTTTTTCTTTTTTTTAAATTAAGTATATTCTTTATTTACATTTCAAATGTTGACCCCTTTCCTGGTCCCCACCCCAAGCCAGCCTGAAAATCCCCTAACCCATTCCTGCTGCCCCTGTTTACCATCATCCCAGCTTCCCTGTCCTGATTTTATACACAGTGGAATGGAGCCTTCTCAGGACCAAGGGCCTCTCCTCCCTTTGATGTCCAGCAATGCCATCCTCTGCTAAATGTGCCTCTGGAGCCATGGGTCTGTCCATGTGTACTCTTCGGTTGATAGTTTAGTCCCTGGGAGCTCTGGGGGTACTGGGTGTCTCATATTGTTGTTCTTCCTATGGTGCTGCAAACCCCTTCAGCTCCTTAGGTACTTTCTTTAGTTCCTCCGTTGGGGACCCTGTGCTCAGTTTAATGGCTGGCTGAGAGTGTATCCCTCTGTATTTGTCATGCACTGGCAGAGCCTTTCTTTAAATGCTTCTCAACTATTCGAGATTCCCTGCTGAGAATTTTATATTATCTCTGTGCTCCATTGTTAATTGGGTTATTTGCTTTGTTGGAGTCTGACTTCAAATTCCTGACATTATTAATGATACTCTCATGCTTACAGACAAGAGGCTAGCATAACTATCCTCTGAGAGGCTCTAGCTAGCAGCTGACTGAAACAGATACAGATGTACACAGCCAAATATTGGGCAGAGGTATTATCATGGAACAGTTGGAGGGAGGATTGAAGGCCCTGAAGTGGGTGGAAACCCACAGGAGGACCAATGGAGCCAACTAACCTAGATCACTGGGAACTCTCAAGAGACTGAGCCACCGAACAAGGAAAACACAGTGGGTTGAAAGAGGTCTCTGGTACATATGTAGCAGACATATACCGGAGTTTCCATGTGAGTCCCCAACAACTGGAGCAGAGGCTCTCCCTATAGCTGTGGTATCTGTTCCCCAACAGAGGAGGGGAACAGATACCTTGTCTGGTCTCAGTGAAAAAGGATGAATCTACCCTGGCAGAGACTTGATTTGCCTTGTGAGAAGATACCTGGGGTGGAGATACCCTCTCAGAGGAGAAGGAGATCAAGGTTGGGGGTACGTTTTTGTAATGGGGAGACAATGGAGGGAATAGTTTGATGTAAATAAATAAATCAGTTTAAAAATAAGCCTATCTCTGCAGATGGCTTCCTGTTGCTGGACGTTTAACCTATTAGCCCCAAAGAGAAGTTTTTAGTAGAGGTGATTAAAGAATTTGAGCTGCTTCTTGATCTTAATGGCTTATATTAAAATTTACAAATTTAGTGAAAAAATTGTCTACTGCCATCCTCGAAATCTCATCAATGCACTCATCAAACCTACTAAGCCTCATATGTTCTCTTCTTATTTTCACTTGACTTTATCTTTAAATTGTGATCATGGGGAAGCATGTATTTGTATCAATTTGAAGCCCAGCTGTGAATATTTCTCATGTTTTCTCTTTCAAACTTTAAAAGAGGGGCATATGTTAGGTAGGCAGACTGTGACACTTCCTCAACAAAATGTTTTCACTGCTCTTCTAAGGCGTAATACCTCAGGAATGTAAATTCTACCTTCTGTCTAGCTTAACATAATTTCTTCTATCACATGATCATATCTTTCTACAATTATTTGTATTTGTTAATTTATTTACCACTTCACTCAGTCTCTGATGAAATATTTCATACATTTCACACTCACTTCTATATGTTTTGGAAATCCTAGTCCCCAAACATGGGAACAATGAAGAAATAGTTTATTGTGTGGGACTTAATGTTTTATGAACAATGCTAAGACTGTTCATTAACTGTGATAACACTAGATTCTTAATTGTAGTCAACTCTGTCCCCTACTACAGGCCTATTCTGTCCCTTGAGTAGTTATTTTCCTTGAGTTATTTGTGTTCTAATTTTAATATTTATGACTACTCTAGTCTTCAAATCTCCCTATTCCCAGTTTGTTGTTGTTGTCATTTTAATCATTAAAGTGTCTCCTAGCAACATACTTGGAAGGCATGAGCAAAAGGAGTATTCAATGATGGTGTCCTGATTTGCCAACAGAAAAGAGAGATTTTGTTTTGTTTTGTTTTGTTTTGTTTTTCTGATAGACCACAATCCAACTGCAAAGAACAAGCAGAACCACCAGGTACTGACAACCACACACAGGACTCACTACCTTCTATACCCCATGGATTCTAGATGCCTTACTTCTGTAGATGCTACAAAATATTTTCCTCCAAATGCAAACTCAACTAGTTGTTCTTGGAACAAAAGTGCACTCCAATTGAGAGGCCTGGCATCACCCCAAAGTTGCTTCAGTGTTACCTCATCCCATTTCTTTAGGTACCATTGATAGTCTCCTACATAGCCAGCACTGGAACTGAATTTGTGAAGGCTGCCAGATACTTGATTTTCTGTTTTCCAATTTGAAATCCTGGAAGATGGAACCTTTTCAAGGAAACTATTTTTCCTTTTTGAGCAACCCCTCAGTAACTTCTTTAATATGGTCAGCTTTTAATTCATTGTGATGCTAGAAACATAACACTGTTTACTAAGAAGCAATAGTTATACCATCTGTACAGGCTCAGTCAGAGACTTATAACACTCAGTATGTAGTCAGTTGTTTCATTACTTTAGGTTTTCAGATTCTCTAAGATCAGACTAATCTTAAACTCAGCCTAGTTACCCTTTATTTTTCTCTCATCCATTATAAAGTAGGGGACACTGTGATCCTTCAAAGTCTTAGATCCTATCTTCTTCTTTTGATGCTGTCGTAAAAATTGCCAATGATTGATTAGTGTGTAAACATGAGAAATTGTACACCGCAGTGCTGGAGTCTGAAATATCTAAGATCTTTGCCAAAGATTCAATGTCAGGTTGTCACTGGCATGCCAGTTCACAGATACGGGATTTAAATGTGAAACAATTCTCAGAGGCTCTTGGTCTGAGTGTTTGGGTTCTATCTTATGCTTGAAAAGCTACTGGAGACAGGACTTGCCTCTGTTCCTTAAATCATCTTTGTTTGTTTCTTGTTCTGCCAAGTCACTTTTCCTGGAACTTCAGTCAATCCTCTCTGTCTTCTCTCTCTCTATTAGTATCATAGGCAGCCATTCTCTTTTACTTTCTACAAAGGAAGTCAGTCTGAAGACCTCTTAAAGTGGAAGTCAAATTAACCTATATTTTATCTTATTTTTATCAAGTGGTTGGTGAATTCTGACATGTAAGTATAGTTACAATCTTCATAGGTAGGAGAGTCAAGGTCACTAGGATAGATTTTATAAGGTCATCAATCATATTCAAGTAGATGAACCATGTGTCCTTCTTATCACGATCTACCTAGTACCTCCTCATATCAGCACATGGTGGGGGTATCTAAACATACATACACACAGATACACACAAACATGACCTTCTTAGGAATTTCATGTAGTATGCTTTGGTTATATTCACTATTCTACAACAACTCTTCATAGATGTATCTTCCATTCCCTATATACACAACTTTTTCAATTTTGTATTCTCTTAGTTATTTTTTTCACCATCAAGGTCAATTTGTGCTCTTCAAACATGTTTCAATATAGCCTTATAATGAAACACTGGATTTTAACATATGAGTTTCAAGAGGACTTGACAATTCATTCACTCTATATCATCTCCTAAAAGCGAGCATGGAGTTCTGTATTTCAAGTCCATGTAGATTCATACGTACAATTGTATGCAACAAAACACTAAAACTAAAGTAAACCTTGTCTGGAAGACAAAGAGAAATCCATCTAACATTGGGAGTCAAATAAAGCTATACCTTTAATTATTTCGGTCAGGGGTTAAGAGAAGATAACATGAAAGTTGATAGAGCAATCTTCATGACAAAATAAGAGTTCTATTGCATACTCTGTGGACATAGAGTCATTACCTCATACATACAACCCCTAAATTTTTCTATTCATGTATTTGAAGAAATGAAAAACTCTTTCAAATTAACTTTCTCCTAATATTACTATAATAATTTCAGTTATTATTAACAATATTTCTACTTATTAATACTGCATGTAGATTAATTGATGATGTCTTATATCATTTATGTGTTTGAATATGATAAAGGAAATGAAAACCTTTGCTTTAGGAGAACTGTGATTTACTCCATTTAAATATTAACTTCATACAAATTTAAACACTTCTTAGTTTGATGAACTGCTGATAATTTCATATTAATTTACCATATATGTGTATATAATTACCACTTGATCAAACAACATCTGAGGTTTACTTATGACATCACTTATTTTAGCTTACTCTTATACTCCTGTCAAAAATCTGATTCATGAAGTTCCAATAGGTAATCATATTAGAGCTTTGGAGTATTTTAAAATATATTATGAACGTTTCAACAAACCATTAAATCAAAATGGGATTGAACACTTGAATTAGAGAAATAATATTTAATTTACTTGATGAAAGTTACTTGATGTGCTAATAAAAGTATCTCAGATCCTAGTAGGACTTAAATGATTATTTTTAAAAAGGTACCCCTGAGAAGTGGAGAACCCCTGAGAAGTGTTTACTGAATTAATAAATGAAACCTATACACACAATGAATGAAACCAATCCTTTACTTTAAACTTTGATATTTTTCTAAATAAATTCTGTGTTCAGGAGCAAACAGGTTTATTATCTGAGAATAACTTTTGATGTGTTTTGTGGTTTTGATTAGCTTTATTTAGTGAGCAGTGTAATATAACATCATACCCAGGATCAGGGAGCCTTTAGCTGAGAGAAAAGTAGAACCAATCGGGTATATGGAAATTCAGAGTTGAAAACAATTTTTTATTTACTTTAAGAACTTTCCATTTCCATTAGCTGCATAAAACCACCTCATGTTTTGTATCCTAATAGATCATAGCAAGAAAAATATATACATTTGTATGTGGGATGCTACAATCGATACACTTTGCTATTTGCTTTGGGTTGTGATCAGAAACTCTTGCCAACCTAACTGACTAAATGTAACCTAGAGCAACAGAATATTTTAATACAGAGCCTTTCAGAAATATAAGATATGGAAGTCTATTCATCAAATGTTCTTGTCTCAAACAAGGCTCTTTCTTAGTATATCTTTAGATAAGTTATCTCCTTATATGCTGTTTCTTGGGAAACCAAAAGGTTAAGGCCTGGATCACCTTGATACTATACAATAATAGCATTGTATATACATAAATACAATTATATATATATATATATATATAAACTATGTTATTTCCCAACTCTTGGGAGCTTGGAGCGCGTACAGACTCAGATTCTAAACAGGCTGCCTAGTTGGTGAGCGCGTACAGACTCAGATTCCAAACAGGCTGCCTAGTTGGTGGCTCCAGGCTGCTACACAGGACTCTGTCAGCCCCATTGGGCAATGGCATGTTCCTCCACCACCTCAGGCTTATCTCGCATATATCACTGCCATCACTTGTCTGTCTTTTACCTCTCTCAACTTCACCTACAGTACTCTGTACCTTTACCTTTCCTACCTCTGATCAATATCTCTTCACCATATTGGCTTTAAAATTGCAGTAAGTCATACAATATACTATTTTTTGCCCAAACAGCTTTACATGCAAGTATTTGTTATCATGAGTCTTTGGTCTGCTTTAAGGTTTCTTGTTTCTGACACTATCAATACTGAGCCATTGCCAAATTCCTCTAGGATGTAACGTTATTGTATAGTATCGAGGTGATCCTGCAGTTCTGATTCTTCAGGACAGGCTCCTTCAAATACTCCAACAGCTCAGAGATGGAGTAGAAATTGGGATAGAGTAATTTGACTCAAAGCACTGGACTTGTCCTGTATAGTAGATGAGTGGGTCAGACCAGGTGTCGCACAAAAGCTGGTAGGTCCTTCCCTCTCACTAGTGCTAGTGAGGTCAATTTCTTATAAACCATAGTATTTCTCTTCAGCGCCCACACAGTTGTCACATGTTGGTTCAGTTTCTCTAGACTTCTTTAATACATGCAAATTGCTTCTGTCCTTTCCTTTGGAGAACATCAATGACTAAATTATAGAAAACACTGAAGCAAGAGTTGGAAAATATCATAGTTTATAAAAAATAACCTCCTGAACACTTACTGGATGTCTAAGATGAAGAACTAACTACTTGCTCCTTTTCTAGATTGGATCTCCTAGATAGAATTTCATGGTCTATACTACCCCCAGAGACCATGGTGGTATCTGTGGGTTTTGTTGCTTCCTCAGGCTGTGATAAGGCTCTAGGTTCGTCTGGATGTCCATGGTTTATGCTTCTAACTGAATGTATGTAGATGTCCACTGTCTGTGATGCTGCAGAAGACCATATTTGGTTCCATGGTCCTAGTGCATTTAGGGACTGTGTTGATGTCTGAGGCCCATGTTAACACAGAGGTCCATGCAGATGTCCATGGTCCATGCCACTGTGTGAAAACATGTTGATATCTGTGGGCCATGCTGCTGTCAAGGGCCAAGTTGATGTGAGTGGCTTGCATAGCTACAAAATGCCATACTGACATCTTTAGTACCACCTATCATGAATGACAAGACCTGGTTCTGTAGTCCTGATGCAGCTGGGGGGGGGGGGGCTCGTCTATATCTGTGACCTATGTTATCTTTTAAGGCAATAAGGATGTCTGTGGCCTGTGCTTCCACCTGAAGCTATGCTGTTGTCCTTGGGCTGTGCTGTTACATAGGGACATATTGGTGTTTGTGGTTCATCTGTGATCTGTGCTGCTGCAGGTGTTCATGTGGATGACTATGAGCCAGTCTATCTTGCTAGTCTATATTAGTCTGTGGTGTGTGTTACCCTGAAGTCTATGTTAATGTTTTTATCCTGTGATGTCAATGAAGGTTATGAAAGTAATCATGGCCCACACTTAGGCACAGGGCTGTGTTGATGTCCATGGTCCACACTGCCACTGGAGACCAGGCAGAATATTTTGGCATTTGCCAATGCAAGAAACCATATGGATATTCCTGGTTCATGTTGTCACCAGAAACCATGCCCTAAGTCAGAATCCATGCTACAGTTGACTATAATGGGTAAACAAACTACTTTTGCAGTGGTATGAATGACTATAGGTGCAGAGTTTAAAAAAATCAGTAACAAACATAGAAAATATATGTAACAATCCTTAAGATTCCCACCCAAAAATAACAGCCTAAAAAGAAAACTATTGAAGAGAACTCTTAAAATTATGATAGGAATGTTGAAATATAGCTTTCCACAACTGATGACTGCAGGGGGCAGAGGGGTGCAGAAGGAGGACTTAGTTTTATTTAGGGGGCTGGACACTGAGAGATTGACAATGCTCCAGTGAATATATGGAAAACACAAATTGGATTGTTTTGCTTTCCTTGTTTTCATCTTTTTCTTCTTATTTTGTGAGAAAAGAAGTGTCAAGGGTAAGGGGTGGACATGGTAGAACTGAAAAGTGAGAATGATCAGGGTGCCTGATATGAAAATTTCAAATAATTAATAAAAATATTATGTTGATATTCTGTTTAGGAAATTTTCCCTGTGCTCTTCCACACTTTCCCTTCTATTAGTTTGTGTATCTAGTTTTATGTAGAGGCCCCTGATCAACCTTTATTTGAGCTTTTTACAAGCAGATAAAAATGGATCTATATGCATTCTTCTACATGCTGACTGCCAGTTGAACCAGCACCATTTGTTGAAAATGCTATCTTTTTTCCACTAGATAGCTTTAGCTCCTTTGTCAAAAATCAAGCGACCATAGCTATATGGGTTCATTTCTGCGTATTCAATTCTATTCTAGTTATCTATCTACATGTCTCTTTACCAATGCTATGAAGTTTTCACACTATTGTTCTCAAATACCACTTGAGGTCAGGGATAGTGATTCCCCCAGAAGTTCTTTTATTGTTGATGCTCTAAGATAAAGAATAGACAAATGGGTCTTCATAAAATTGCAAAGCTTCTGTAAGGAAAGGACACTCTCAATAGAACAAAATAGCAACTAATAGATCAGAAAAAGATCTTTACCAACCCTACATCCAATAGAGGGCTAACATCCAATATATACAAAGAACTCAAGAAGTTAGATTCCAGACAACTAAATAACCCTCTTTAAAAATGGGGAACAGAGCTAAAAAGAGAATTCTTAACTGAGGAAACTCGAATGTCAGAGAAGCTCCTAAAGAAAAGTGCAAAATCCTTAGTCATCAGGGAAATGCAAATCAAAACAACCTTGAGATTCCACCTCACACCAGTCAGAATGGCTAAAACCAAACACTCAGGTGACAGCAGATGCTGGCAAAGATGTGGAGAAAGAGGAACACTCCCTCATTGCTGGTGCAACCCCTTTAGAAATCAGTCTGGTGGTGCCTCAGAAAATTGGACATAGTATTATCTGACAAGCATCTATGCCACTCCTGGGCATATACCCAATAAATGCTCCAACATCTAACATGCTCCACTATGTTCATAGTAGCCTTATTTATAATAGCCAGAAGCTGGAAAGAAACCAAAGATCCTTCAACAGAGCAATGGATACCGAAAATGTGGTACATTTACATAATGTATTAAAAAAACCGAATTCATGAAATTCTTAGGCAAATGAATGGAACCAGAAAATATCATCCTGTGTGAGGTAACCCAATCACAAAAGAACACACATGGTATGCACTCAATGATAAATGGATATTAGTCCAAAGGCTCAAATTACTCAAGATACAATTCACAGATCACATGAAGCTCAATAAGAAGGAAGACCAAAGTGTGGATACTTCAGTCCTTCTTAGAAGGGGAAACAAAATACCCATGAGAGGAGATACAGAGTCAAAGTTTGGAGCAGAGACTGAAGGAAAGGCCATCCAGAGGCTACCACAACTGGGAATCCATCCCATATACAATCACCAAACCCAGACTTTGTTGTAGATTCCAAGAAGTAGTTGCTGACAGGTGCCTAATATTGCTATCTCATGAGAGGCTCTGCCAAAGCCTGACAAATAGAGTCATATGATAACAGCCAACCACTGGACTGAGGATAGGGTCTCCAATAAAGGAATTAGAGAAAGGACTGAAGGATATAAAGGGTTTTGCAGCCCCCTAGGAAAAACAACAATATCAACCAATAAGAGCAGCCAGGCTCTAAACAACCAACTAAGCAGGACACATGGTGGTTCGCATGGTTCCAGCTGCATATGTAGTAGAAGGTAGGCATCAGTGTGATGAGAGTCCCTTGGTCCTGTGAAGGCTTGATACCCCTGTGTAGGAGAATGTGATGGTGGGGTGGTAGGAATGGGTATGTGGGTGCTCCCTTATAGAAGCAGGGGAAATTATAATGTGATAGGGGGTTTCTGGGGAGTGGGGGAAGGGAATAACATTTGAAATGTAAATAAAGAAAATTTCCAATAAAAATATTATGTTGAAAGAAAAAAAATAGAAATTGCCTAAGTCCCCAAAGCTGCAAAGCAAACACTGGGACTATAAGAGAGAGTCTATGGTGAAGATTCCATCCAAATTCAATGGAAAATGAATGCTATGTTCTTCTTTGTCTTAAATATATAGAAAATGAAATTTATGGCAAAATTGAGAGTTTGATTCCTATAAAAACAAGCTGCTTGTATATTAAAGCACAAACTAAGAAGTAAATGAGAGGTACACATACACACAAACTAGAAACAGAGATGTGTTTCTGGGTGTTGGGATCATGATTGATTTTGTGTTTTAATAACATGGAACGGTTAAGATTAGGTTTAAAAGCTAAGAGATAAAGTTACTGGCAATGCACAGATAATGTTATCAGAAACTTTTTAGGTGAAAATTAGAGAGTATGAGGACTGAGATTCACATGAGGAGAGTTTTTCCTTTTAATGAAGGTAAATGTAACTGTATGGGAAATGACCTGTGTGACCAAGGGGCATTTTAGAAGTGATGAAAACTATTAATTCTAAATCACATATTTCTTTGAATTAAATTTCTACAATTGAAAAATGAGTTAGCAGTAAAGTATTTTTCAAAGAACTTTTTATTTTATTCACATCTTTTTTTATTAAAAAACATCAATTTCTTATGAGAAATATTAGACTTTTCAGTATTCCCCAAATCCATTATTACTTTGCTGGCAATGCTATATTCAAGTGATTTCTAAATGGAGCCCTGAGCCATTCCATTATAATGCAAACCACTATTTTTTTTTCAAAAACTTTACAGCAGTTTTGATCAAAGCCAGATTTTGATGTTCATGTCAAGAAAGTGACAGTGGCAGGGAGGTGCCCACTCACAAGGAGTAGCTCCACACAACGTAATGGACTCCAACTAAGGCCAACACAACAATGAGATAATTCATTTAGTAGTAATGTCTTAAAGGCCTATCATGTTTGACTCATCTTAAGTTTACTGTGATAATATTATGATCAGTGTTATGTTAATATTACATGAATCTAGCTTGAGGCTATTAGGGTAAAATGAGTTGATTTTTACATTTGACTGTATTTTAAATGAGAACAAAAATTTAGATTTGAATTGAAATGACATTGACATGAATATACCCCTACCAAGTTGAGGGTTAGATCTCTACTCATAATCTTTCACAATTTGCAAAGGGGCTGTTATTGCAAATGTTATTTTTTCCAATAAAGAGACAGCTCATTAGATCTCATTACCAGTCTGCAGCTGTCGCAGAATATAGATTTCCAACTTGGAGTAATTTATCTTTTCACGAATGCTTTCCCTGAAAATGTGGAAAAGATCTATTTCATCGTTAACCTGCAGTGACATTATACACGGCTGCACTTGCACCTTCGGCTTTTCTGTGGATCACTTCATAGTTTATTAACTTTAAGTTGAATAATTCAATTTTCTCCAAGTGCAATGCTTGCTTCTAAATTCTAAAGAGATGTGAATGTTAAATTTTTAAAGCAAAATACAAGCATGCTGTTTTGTAATCTGGATAATCTTAATAAACAAAAATATATCATCCTAGTACACTTTGTGTGCAATAGTAAAGACAGAGACAGTGAAAAAGTATAACTTAGTTCTCTCTGTACTCAAAGTGCTTGCAAACTACATGGTCAGTCAAAAACAGAGAGTAAACAGCTTAAAGAGGTAGTAAAATGAGTATTCTTAGTCACAAAATAACTGTTACATCTGTAGTATAAAAATAAATTCTTAGAGAAAGGACAAATCACTGTCTATACAATGATCACTAGTAAGATTTCCTCAAAGTGAGAAACATGGCTTTCATGTAGAATATTTTGTAAGGTAAAACAAAAACGTATGTCTGCAGCATTATGAGATGAACAAATATTTAATCATGGACATATAATAAGAGAAATACCATGCCAAAGAGAAAATATTTTCACTAAAAACATAGTATACAATGTTAAAACCCAGGAACAAAGATACCTATCCATATATAATAAGCAAATGCAACAATGAATAGGTAAGGCCTCAGAAAACATTTCCTTGGTAAAATCATCATGAAAATACAAATACATAAAACAAATGAAGTATATTGAAAATGTATAAATAAAATAAATTAAATAACACAAAAGGTAGGCCTATTATTATAATACTTTGCTTATCTTTTCTTTTCTTTCTTTTTTATTTTTGCTCTGCAGCCTCAAATTAATTGGAGATAAAGGAATAATAATTACCAATAAGTCAATTTTTTAAGTTTCATTTTTTATTTTATTTTGTTTACTTATTGGCATTTCAAATGTTATCCCCTTTGCCCAGTTTCCCCTCTGGAAACACCCTTTCCATCCTGCTTCTATGATGGTGCTCCCCCAACCACCTACCTACCCTTTCCTAACTGCCCTAGCATTTTTCTACTCTGGGGCAGCAAGCCTTCACAGGACCAAGAACCTCCCCTCCCATTGATACCAGATAAAGCCCCTTCAACTCCTTCAGTCCTTCCCCTAACTCTTACATTGGGGTCCCTGTGCTCAGTCCTATGGATAGTTGCAAGCATCCGCATCTGCATTGGTCAGGATCTGGCAGATCATTTCAGGAGACAGCTGTATTATACTTTTGTCAGCAAGCATTTTTTGGCATCAGCAGTAGTGTCTGGGTTTGGTGTCTGCATGTAGGATGGATACCCAGGTGGGGCTGTCTCTGGATGACCTTTCCTTAAGTCTCTGCTACCCTCTTTGTTCTTGTATTTCATTTAGACAAGAGCAAGTCTAGGTTAAAATATTGGAGATAGGTGGGTGATCCCATCCCTCAACCAGGGCCAAGCCTAAACTCTGGATATGGTCTCCACAGGTTCTCCCTCCTCTTTGTGGGTTATTTCAGCTAATGTCATCCCAGTGGGGAACTGGGAGACTTTTGCTTTCCTGACATCTGGAATATTCTGGTTGCTACCTTCAGCTCCCTGGATTCCCCATTGCTACACATCTTTATTCAATTTCTTGACCCTCTGTAGCTCTGTGCCATCTCCTCACATACCTTATTCGTCCCCTCTTTTCCCCTCCCCCTCTTCTCTTCCTCTCAAGTTCCTCCCACCCTGTACTTCATTTGATTATTTTGTTCCCCCTTCTCAGTAGCACTGAAGCATCCACACTTTGGTCTTCCTTCCTCTTGGAAGCTTCATATGGTCCGTGAGTAGCATTGAGGGTATTCCATGCTCTTTGCCTAATACCCACTTATCAGTGAGTATATACCATGTGTGGTCTTTTGTGACTGAGTTACCTCACTCAGGATGATATTTTCTAGCTCCATCCATTTGCCTAAGAATTTCATGAAGTCATTGTTTTTAATAGCTGAGTAGTACTCCATTGTATAAATATACCATATTTTCTGTATCCATTCCTCTGTTGAAGGATCTGTGGGTTCTTTCCAGCTTCTGGCTATTATAAATAAGGCTGCTATGAACATAGTGGAGCATGTGTTACATGTTGGAGCATCTTCTAGGTATATGTCCAGGTATTGCTGGGTCTTCAAGTAGTACAATGTCCAAGGAACATTTTCTGAGGAACCACCAGACTGATTTCCACAGAGGTTATACTAGCTTGCAATCTCATCAGCAATAGAGAAGTATTCCTTTTTCTACACATCCTCACCAGCATCTGCTGTCACCTGAGTTTTGATCTTAGCCATTCTGACTGGTGTGAGGTGGACTCTCACGGTTGTTTGAATTTGCATTTCCCTGATGACTAGGGATGTTGAACATTAATTAAGTACTTCTCAGCCATTCCAGTTTCCTCAATTGAGAATTCTCTTTTTAGCTCTGTTCCCCATTTTTAATAGGGTTTTTTGGTTTTCTGGAGTCTAACTTCTTGAGTTCTTTGTAAATATTAGATATTAGCCATCTATTGGATGTAGGATTAGTAAAAATCTTTTCCCAATCTGTTTGTTGCTTTTTTGACCTAATGACAGTGTTATTTACCTTACAAAAGTTTTGCGATTTTATGAGGTCTCATTTGTTGATTCTTGATCTTAGAATGTATGTCATTTATGTTCTGTTCATGAAAATTTCCCCTGTGCCCATGTGTTTAAGGCTCTTCCCCACTTCCTCTTCTATTAGTTTCAATGTATCTGGTTTAATGTGGAGGTCCTTGATTCACTTGGATAAGAATGGATCTATTTGCATTCTTCTACATGCTGATTGCCGGTCGAACTAGCAAAATTAGATGAAAATGCTATCTTTTTTTCCACCGGATGGTATTATCTCCATTGTCAATGATCAAGTAACCATATGTGTATGGGTTCATTACTGGGTCTTCAATTCTATTGCATTGAACTACCTGCCTGTCTCTGTACCAATATTGAACAGTTTTTATCACTATTGATGTGTAACACAGCTTGAGATCAGGGATGATGATTCCCCCAGAAATTCTTTTATTGTTGATAATAGTTTTTGCTGTCCTGGGTTTTTTGTTTTTCCGAATGAATTTGAGAATTTCTCTTTCTAACTCTATGAAGAATTGAGTTGGAATTTTGATGGAGATTGTGCTGAATATGAAGACTGTTTTAACAATATGGCCATTTTTTATTATATTAATCCTGCCAGTCCATGAGCATGGGAGAGCATTCCATCTTCTGAAGTCTTCTTCATTTTCTTTCTTCAAAGAATTGAAGTTCTTATTGTACAGATCTTTCACTTGTGTGGTTAAAGCCAAACCAAGATATTTTATATTGTTTGTATCTATTGTGAAGGGATTCATTCCTCTAATTTCTTTCTCAGCCAGTTTAGCCTTTGAGTATAGGAAGAAGGCTACTGATTTGTTTGATTGAATTTTATATCCAGCTACTTTGCTGGAGCTGTAGGAGTTCTCTGGTGCAATTTTTGGGGTCTCTGAAGGATATTATCAAACCATCTGCAAATATGACTTCTTTTCTAATTTGCATTCCTTTGACCTCCTTTTGTTTTCTAATTTCTTTAGCTAGGACTTCAAGTTCTGAATTGAATAGATAGAGAGAGAGTGAGCAGACTTGTCTAGTCCCTGATTTTAGTGGGATTGCTTCAAGTTTCTCTCTATTTAGTTTGATGTTGGCTACTGGCTTGCTGTATATTCCTTTTACTATGTTTATTTATGGGCTTTGTATTCCTGATCTTTCCAAGGCTTAACATTAAGGGATGTTGGATTTTGTCAAGTGCTTTTTAGCATCTAATGAAATGACCATGTTCTTTATTTTCTTTGAGTTTGTTTATCTAATGCATTATGTTGATGGATTTTTCTTATACTGAACCAACCCTGCATCCCTGGGAAGAGGCCTACTTGATCCTGGTGAATGATCATTTTAATGAGTTCTTGGATTTGGTGTGTGAAAATTGTATTGATTGTTTTTGCACTGATATTCATAAAGGTAACATGTCTGATGTTCTCTTTCTTTGTTGGGTCTTTGTGTGATTTTGGTATGTGCATTACTATGTCTTCATAGAACAAATTGTGTAGAGTTCCTTCTGTTTCTATTTTGTTGAATAGTTTGAAGGTCTGATACAATTCTGCACTAAACCCATCTGGTCCTCACCTTATTTTTTTAGTTTGGAGACTTTTAATGACTGCTTCTATTTATGTAGGGTTTATGGGACAGCTCAGATGATTGATCTGATCCTGATTTAACTTTGTTACCTTGTATCTGTCTAGAAAATTTTTCATTTCATCCAGATTTTCCTGTTTTCTTTAGTACCGGCTTTTGTAGTAGGATCTGATGATCTTTTGAATTCCTCAGTTTCTGTTTTTATATCTCCCCTTTCATTTCTGATTTTGCTAATATTGATACTGTCTCTGTGCCTTCTGGTTAGTGTGGATAAGAGTTTATCTATCTTGTTGATTTTCTCAAAGAACCAGGAACTGGTTTTGTTGATTCTTTATATAGTTTTCATTGTTTCTATTTGGTTAATTCTTGCTCTGAGTTAGATTATTTCCTGTGGTCTACTCCTCTTTGGTGTATTTCTTTCCTTTTTTCTAGATCTTCCATGTACGCTGTTAAGTTGCTAGTGTTTGTTCTCTCCAGTTTCTTTTTGGAGGTCCTTAGATCTATGAGTTTTCCTCTCAGCACTGCTTTCATTGTATCCCATAAGTAAGGGCATGTTGTACATTCATTTTCATAAAATTCTAAAAGGTCTTTAATTTCTTTTTGTATTTCGTCCTTGACCAAGTTATCATTGAATAGAGTATTGTTCAGCTTCCATGTATATGTGGGATTTCTGTTGTTTTTGATGTTTTTGAAGATCAGACTTAGTTTATGGTGATCTGATAAGATGCATGGAATTATTTCAATATTCCTGTTTCTTTTGAGGCCTGTTTAGTGACAGATTATATATTCAACTTTGGAGAAGGTACTAGGAAGTGCTGAGAAGAAGGTATTTTCTTTTGTTATAGGAGGAATGTACTATAGATATCTGTTAAATCAATTTGATTCCTAAAGCTGTTAGTTTCACTGTGTCTTTGTTTAATTTCTGTTTCCATGATCTGCCCATTGATAAGAGTGGGGTGCATTTTCTTTTACTGTTATGTCAATGTGTTCTGTGGCATCTTTTGTACCTGAGATTCTTCTATTACATTGGTGATGCTTGCATCTATGACTCCTGATCTGCTTCCTCCATTTTCTATCTCCAGTGTTGTCTCTTTTTTTGCATTCTTTATTGTTTCTATTTCCATTTTTATATCCTGGATGGTTTTATGCAATTCCTTCACCTGTTTGCTTTTTTGTCCCTGTAATTCTTTTTTTTTATTCGATATATTTTTTTATTTACATTTCAAATTATTTCCCCTTTTCTAGCCCCCCACTCCCCGAAAGTCCCATAAGCCCCCTTCTCTCCCCCTGTAGTTCTTTAAGGAAATTTTATGTTTCCCTTGTAATGACTTCTATTTGTATTCTCCTGTAAAGGGAGTTATTTATTTCCTTCTTAAATACCTCTATCATCATCATTAGATGTGATTTTAAACCTGAGTTTTGCTTTTTCAATGTCTTGGGGTATCCAGGGCTTGCAAACTTATTATTGTAGCAATTGTAGTTGGACACACAAGGAAAAAGGGAAACTCAACACATGATTTCTGGTGAATCTCTATCATTTCTTGGAGGTAGTTGGTTATACTAATCTATTTTTGGTAAATGTCTCTAGTAACAAATAGTTAAACTGTAAGTTTAGAAATACTCATTAAAATTTGTATCTATTTCTATGTGTTCTAGGTCACACTTTGTAAAACAGTATTATAGTTAGTAAATTACTATGTCTCATAATAATTAGAATCAGGCCACCATGCACTTTCACATCTGTTCCTAGAAAAATAAATTTAGCTCGTTTATTTTCATTTGAAGGACATTGTTGGGTTTTGTCCAATGAATAATGTAAATTTCAGTCTCACAGCTATCTTTGTCTTCATGAATGAAAAAAAGAATACCTATGAAATTTTTTTATATATTTTTATTTTCTATATTCTTTGTATACATACCAAAAGCTTTCCCATTTCCCAGTTCCGCCCTCCCCATATGCCCCATCAGTCCTCTTCTCTCCATCCATTCTCCTATCTTTCCCCTTCCCTTTTCTCTGTCCTGGTACTCCCCTACAATGCCTGATCAAGCCTTTCTAGGATTAGGGGCCTCTTCTTCCTTCTTCATGGGAATCATTTGATATGCTAATTGTATCTTCAGTATTCAGAGCTTCAGGGCTAATTAATATTCACTTATCAATGATTGCATTCCATGTGTATTCTTTTCTGATTGCATTACCTCGCTTAGGATGATATTTTCCAGTTCCAACCATTTGCCTAATGAACTCATGAATTCATTGTTTTTAATTGTTGAATAGTACTCCATTGTGTATATATACCACATTTTCTGTATCCATTCCTCCATTGAGGGATATCTGGGTTCTTTCCAGCGTCTGGCTATTATAAATAAGGCTGCTGTGAACATAGTGCAGCATGTGTCCTTACTGCATGCTGGGGAATCCTCTGGGTATATGCCCAGGAGAGGTATAGCAGGGTCCTCATGAAGTGTCATGTCCAGTTTTCTTAGGAACTGCCAGACTTATTTCCACAGTGGTTGTACCATCTTTCAATCCCACCAGCAGTGAAGGGGTGTTCCTCTTTCTCCACATCCTTGCCAACACCAGCTATCTTCTGAGTTTTTAACCTTAGCCATTCTGACTGGTGTGGGGTAAAATCTCAGAGTTGTTTGATTTGCATTTCCCTAATGACTAATGATGTTGAACATTTTTTAAGGTGCTTCTTGGCCATCCAAATTTCTTCAGGGAAAAATTCTTTGTTTAGATCTGTACCCCATTTTTTCTTGTTTTTAAATATTTTTATTTTCTATATTCTTTGTTTACATTCCAAACGATTTCCCCTTTCCCGGATCCCCCCTCCCCATATGTCCCACAAACCTTCTTCTCTCCATCCATTCGCCAATGACCTCCCTCCTTTTTTTCTCTGTCTTTATATTCCCCTCCAATGCTAGATCAATTCTTTCCAGGATCAAGACCTTCTTAGACATCTTTATGGGAGTCATTTGTTATGCGATTTGTGCCTTGGGTATTCAGGGCTTCTGGGCTAATTAATACCCACTTATCAGAGATTGCATTCCATTTGTATTCTTTTGTGACTGGGTTACCTCACTTAGGATGATATTTTCCAGATCAAACCATTTGCCTAAAAATTTTGTGAATTCATTGTTTCTAATTGCTGACTAGTATTCCATTGTGCAAACATACCACATTTTCTGTATCCATTCCTCCTTTGAGGGGCATCTGGGTTCTTTCCAGCTTCTGGCTATTATAAATAAGGCTGCTATAAACATAATGGAGCATGGGTCTTTATTGCATGCCGGGGAGTCCTTTGGGTATATGCCCAGGAGAGGTATAGCAGGGTCCTCTGGAAGTCTCATGTCCTGTTTTCTGAGGAACTGCCAGACTGATTTCCAAAGTGGTTGTACCATCTTACATCCCCACCAGCAGTGGAGGAGTGTTCCTCTTTCTCCACATCCTTGCCAACACCTGCTCTCTCCTGAGTTTTTCACCTTAGCTTTTCTGACTGGTGTAAGGTGAGATCTCAGGGTTGATTTTATCTGCATTTCCCTAATGACTAATGATGTTGAGCACTTCTTAAGGTGCCTCTCAGCCATCCGAATTTCTTCAGGTGAAAATTCTCTGTTTAGATCTGTACCCCATTTTTAATAGGGTTTTTTGGTTCCCTGGGGTCTAACTTCTTGAGTTCTTTGTATATATTGGATATTAGCCCTCTATCAGATGTAGGGTTGGTCAATATCCTTTCCCAATTTGATGGTTGCCCTTTTGTCCTTTTAACAGTGTCCTTTGCCTTACAGAAACTTTGTAATTTTATGAGATCCCATTTGTCAATTCTTGATCTTAGAGCATAAGCTATTGGTGATCTGTTCAAGAACTTTTCCCTCATGCCCATGTCCTCTAGGGTCTTCTCCAGTTTCTTTTCTATTAGTTTCAGTGTGTCTGGTTTTACATGGAGGTCCTTGATCCACTTGGAGTGAAGTTTAGTACGTGGAGATAAGAATGGATCAATTCGCATTCTTCTGCATGGTGACCTCCAATTGAACCAGCACCATTTCTTGAAAAGGCTATCTTTTTTCCACTGGATGTTTTTGGCTCCTTTGTCGAAGATCAAGTGACCATAGGTGTGTGGGTTCATTTCTGGAACTTCAATTCTATTCCATTGATCCACTTAAAAGCAATTTTCAAATTCATCTGGAATAACAAAAAACCCAGGATAGCTAAAACTATTCTCAACAACAAAAGAAATTCTGGGGGAATCAGTATCCCTGACTTCAAGCAATTCTACAGAGCAATAGTATTAAAAACTGCATGGTATTAGTACAGTGTACCCCATTTTTAATAGGGTTATTTGGTTCCCTGGGGTCTAACTTCTTGAGTTATTTATATATTGGATATTAGCCCTCTATCAGATGTATGTTTGGTGAAGATGTTTTCCCAATTTGTTCATTGACGTTTTGTCTTTTGACAGTGTCCTCTGCCTTACAGAAACTTTGTAATTTTATGAGATCCCATTTGTCAATTCTTGATCTTAGAGCATAAGCTATTGGTGATCTGTTCAGGAACATTTCCCCTGTGCCCATGTCCTCCAGGGTTTTCCCCAGTTTCTTTTCTAATAGTTTCAGTGTGTCTGGTTTTATGTGGAGGTCCTTGATCCACTTGCAGTTGATCTTAGTACAAGGCGATAAGAATGGATCAATTCGCATTCTTCTGCATGCTGACCTCCAGTTGAAACAGCACCATTTGTTGAAAAGGCTATCTTTTTTCCACTGGATGTTTTCGGCTCCTTTGTCGAAGAACAAGTGACCATAGGTGTGTGGATTGATTTCTTGGTCTTCAATTCTATTCCAGTGGTCCACTTGTCTGTCCCTGTGCCAATACCATGAAGTTTTTAACACTATTGCTCTGTAGTATTGCTTGAGGTCTGGGGTACTAATTCCCCCTAAAGTTCTTTTGCTGTTGAGAATAGTTTTAGCTATTCTGGGTTTTTTGTTATTCCAGATAAATTTGAGAATTGCTTTTTCTAACTCTGTGAAGAACTGAGTTGGGATTTTGTTGGGGATTGCATTGAATCTGTATATTGCTTTTGGCAAGATGGCCATTTTAACTATATTAATGCTGCCAATCCACGAACATAGAAGATTTTTCCATTTTCTGAGGTCTTCTTTGATTTCTTTCTTCAGAGATCTGAAGTTCTTGTCATTTAGATCTTTCACTTGTTTTGTTAGAGTCACACCAAGATACTTTATATTGTTTGTGGCTATTGTGAAGCACGGGACCAGATAGCTTCAGTGCAGAATTGTATAAGATCTTGAAAGAAGACCTAACACCAATACTCTTCAAACTGTTCCACAAAATAGAAACAGAAGGAACACTACCCAACTCGTTCTACGAAGCCACAATTACACTGATATCAAAACCACACAAAGATCCAACAAAGAAAGAGAACTTCAGGCAAATTTCCCTTATGAATATTGATGCAAAAATACTCAATAAAATTCTTCCCAACTGAATTGAAGAACACATCAAAATGATCATCCACCAAGATCAAGTGGGCTTCATCCCAGGGATGCAGGGATGGTTCAATATAAGGAAACCCATCAATGCAATCCACTACATAAACAAACTCAATGAAAAAACCATTTGATCATTTCATTACATGCAGAAAAAGTATTTGACAAAATTCATCATCCTTTCATGCTAAAAGTCTTGGAAAGAACAGGAATTCAAGGCCCATACCTAAACATAGTTAAAGCAATATACAGCAAACTAGTAGCCAATATCAAACTAAATGGAGAGAAACTTGGAGCAATCCCACTAAAATCAGGGACTAGATAAGGCTGCCCTCTCTCTCTCCATATCTTTTCAATATAGTACTTGAAGTTCTAGCTAGAGCAAGTAGACAACATAAGGAGGTCAAAGGGATACAAATTGGAAAGGAAGAAGTTAAATTATCATTATTTGCAGATGACATGATACTATACTTAAGTTACCCAAAAAACTCAACCAGAGAACTCCTACAGCTGATAAACAACTTCAGCAAAGTGGCAGGTTATAAAATCAACTCCAGCAAATCAGTTGCCTTCCTATACTCAAAGGATATGCAGGCTGAGAAAGAAGTTAGGGAAATGACACCCTTCACAATAGCCTATGAAATTTTAAAAATAGCTTTTCTAGTGAATATTTTCTACTTGGATATAGTATATTTGGATATTTTTCTTTTTCATTCATGTAGTTTTCTCAGAAATATTTCCTAATATTGGTCAAGTAGAAAGCTCATGCTGTGTTATATCTACAAATCACTTATATTAGATGTTACAATCAAGAT
The DNA here is from genome assembly GCF_947179515.1 of Apodemus sylvaticus. Taxonomy (NCBI): domain Eukaryota; kingdom Metazoa; phylum Chordata; class Mammalia; order Rodentia; family Muridae; genus Apodemus; species Apodemus sylvaticus. Next base: position 43,740,046 of record NC_067474.1, on the reverse strand, counting down.
ATTGATTAATGTTATATTTGGTTAGTGATTTGCAAGTCTATAGTATCCTCTATAGACTTGAACATTTGGATAGTTGATTCCAAGCTGGAGGTACTGTTAGGAGTAATTCTGATGAAGTAATTCACTGTTATAGGCATTTAGAGCTTAAGCCTTCATCCTATTATAAGGCTCCCTGTTTTGCCCTATCATTTCCTCAACTTACTTTGTTGTTTACCAGTTCAAACAACATAAATGCTAACCTTCTCATTAATTGCTTAATCAGAAGCTATTTACTAACCCTTTAGTAGTATTTAATTAAAATAAGAAAATTAAAATTGTATCTTATCTCTATTTTTTTCTAAAGATCAGTAGTTTATTTCTGACTTTTTTTTCCCACAGTACAACTTTGGAAAAGAGTTTTCTTATAGCAGTCATCACAATGAAACTTAAGGCATGACTATATCAAAACTCCTTAGAAACATACGTTTTTCATAAAATACATTTGATATGTCTTTCATAAGAATAGGTTATATTGACTGAGAAACAATACTGAGGAGTGGGATTAAATCAGGACACAAGGAGTGAATCATTTTCCCAGAGAAAAACAGTAAGTGAGAACAGATTACTCACTTGAAAGTTTGATGAAAAAGTTCAGTCTCACTGCTGATTGATCATTTCACCATCACATTCTTGGATCTTGTGGCTTTGAATTATTAACCACTAAGTGGAGGCACCTGGAGGTAAAGTTCTTGCAAAAGAGGTGACTTATTCAACTTTTGCCTTAGTTAGGGTTTTACTGCTGTGAACAGACACGATGACCAAGACAACTCTTATAGAAAGATTTAGTTGGGACTGGGTTACATATTCAAAGTTCAGTCCAGTATCATCAAGGCGGGAGCATGACAGAATCTAGGCAGGCATGGTGCTGGAGGAGCTGAGAATTCTACATCTTCATCTGAAGGCTGCTAGCAGAATACTGCTTCCAGGCAGCTAGAATGTGTTTTATTCCCACACTCACAGTAACACACCTACTCTAACAAGGTCACACCTACTCAAACAGTGCCAGTCCTTCTAATAGTGTTACACCCTGGGCAAAGCATATACAAATTATCACAGCTTTCTTTCTTTTCTCTCTTCCTTCCTTCCTTCCTTCCTTTCTTTTCTCTTTTTTCTTTTCCTTTTTCCCATTTTTTTTTAGTTATGTAGGAAAATCAGCTAGTTTAAGTTTTCCAAAGTAGAGAAAATGATGATACTAAACTTGTTTAAATTCAATCTAGTTAAGGGTGTAAAATTCAAATAGAGGGCGGCGGCGGCGGCGGCGGCGGCGGTAGCAGTGGCTGCTCCAGCTGAAGGGCCATCAGCGGTGGAACCAAGGCGACACAGGGTCCAGTTAGGCCCTGCGCCCACGACCACTGACCTTCGCTGACCAGCCGGGCGGCAAGCAACTGCGGTTCTGCGGAGCCTTTCGCTGCACGGAAGCCACTTCAGAACTCGGCTGCCCGCCAGTCAGGAGAGACTCACCGCCATCTTGATCCCGGGCTCCAGAGATCCGTCAGACTGAGGTACACAAACATAATCCTAGGCCCAACACCGCAGGGGTCGGAGCCAGACGGGCGTTGGCCTGCACCCAGGCCCTGGGCTGTTCGAGTGGCCATCGGGGCGCCAACCCAGCCAGGAGTTTTTTTTTTTGCCCCGGCCTGTGCACGCGCCGCCATTTTGCCTACAGGAGCCAGAGTGCTCGGGAGGGCAGAGACTGCTAACAAGCGTAGCCTGAGGCTAACAAAACGGGGGTCTAGGCCCCAAAAGGCACAGGACTGACCCCAAGAACTGGGCGGCTTGGTGGGCCATCTGTGTGTCAACCAGCCCAGGAGGTTATTAGCACAACAGACTCTCCCGGTGCTTTCGGGGAGCGCGGACGCGCACGCCCGCCATCCGGGTCGCCTGGCGGACCCAAATAACAGACATAGCCCTAGGGGAACTTTGCTCGGACCTTGGCCTCCCAGGCGTTTGCCTGGACTCAGGGCCCAGGCGACAAGGCTAACCTAGTGTGCGCCAGCCCGGTTGGGGAAATCGGCTGCCCAGCGGAGTGAGCGGAGCACAGGGGAGGTCACAGCAACATTCACCTTCGGAGCTCCCTGGGGGTGCACACGGGTTCCACCTGGTCCACAGACACAATCTGGGGCAAGGCCTCAGGCAGAAGCCCCCAGCTCAACTCTCTCCGCTTCAGATCAGCCTGGGTGGCCGCCACATCTCCAGGTCCCTCAAGAGGCTAGTGGGGGCTTCCGGGCGGCCAGCTGGGAGAAGTCGGTGTGCTCCAATAAATCCTGCGGGCCCCAGTGGGAGCCTTCAGGTGCCTGCTTCGGGATCTGAACAGCCTGGACAACAGCACCCTGTCTATAGGCAGTGCAGAGTGTAAGCTGTGCACCAGAGGCCAACGGGGAAGGGGCAGCTTGCACTGGTGAGTCCAGCACTGACAAGACCAAGTAACACCAGTGAGAGCTAGATGGCAAAAGGCAAACGCAGAAACGTCACTAACAGAAATCAAGGCAATATGGCAACATCTGAACCAAATTCTCCTCTACCAGCAAGTCCTGGATACCCCATCACACCAGTAAAACAAGATTTGGATTTAAAATCACTGGTCATGATGCTGGTACAGGAACACATGAAGGGCATTGAGGAGAAAATGGATCAAAAGTTAGAAGCCCTTGCAAGGGAAACACAAAAATCATTGAAAGAAATCCAGGAGAATACAAAAGCCAACAAGGAGGAAATGCAAAAAACACTTAAAGAAATACAGGAGAACTTTGCTCAACAGGCTGAGGTCATGAAAGACGAAACACAAAAATCTCTTAAAGAAATACAGGAGAACTTTGGTCAACAGGCTGAGCTCATGAAAGAGGAAACACAAAAATCTCTTAAAGAATTACAGGAAAACACAAACATGCAAGGGAAGGAGCTAAGCAAAACCATCCAGGATCTAAAATCAGAAGTAGAAACAACTAAGAAAACTCAAAGGGAGACAACTTTGGAGATAGAAAGCCTTGGGAAGAAATCAGGGGACAGAGATGCAAATATCAACAACAGAATACAAGAGATAGAAGAAAGAATCTCAGATGCTGAAGATTCCATAGAAACCATGGACTCAACAGTTAAAGAAAATGCAAAGTGCAAAAAGCTTGTAACCCAAAATATCCAGGAAATCCAGGACACAATGAGAAGACCAAACCTAAGGATTATAGGCATAGATGAGAGTGAAGATTTACAACTTAAAGGGCCAGCAAATATCTTCAATAAAATTATGGAAGAAAACTTCCCTAACCTAAAGAGAGAGATGCCCATGAATATACAAGAAGCCTACAGAACTCCAAACAGACTGGACCAGAACAGAAATACTTCCCGTCACATAATAATCAAAACACCAAATGTTCTAAACAAAGAAAGAATACTAAAGGCAGTAAGAGAAAAAGGCCAAGTAACATATAAAGGAAGACCTATCAGAATCACAGCAGACTTTTCACCTGAGACTATGAAGGCTAGAAGGTCCTGGGCAGATCTCATGCAGACTCTAAGAGAACACAAATGCCAACCAAAACTACTATATCCAGCAAAACTCTCAATCACCATAGATGGAGAAACTAAGATATTTCACGACAAAACCAAGTTCACCCAATATCTATCCACAAACCCAGCCCTAAAAAGGATAATAGGAGGACAACACCAATACAAGGAGGGAAACTCCACCCTGAAAAAAGCAAGATAGTAACCTTTCATCAAACCCAAAAGAAGTTAAGCAATCAAATTTAAAAAATAACGTCAAAAATGATAGGAAGTAACAATCACTATTCCTTAATATCTCTTAACATCAATGGACTCAATGCCCCAATAAAAAGACACAGACTAACTGACTGGATACATAAACAGGACCCTACATTTTGCTGCTTACAGGAAACACACCTCAGGGTCAAAGACAAACACTACCTTAGAGTAAAAGGCTGGAAGACAATTTTACAAGCAAATGGTCTCAGGAAACAAGCTGGAGTAGCCATTTTAATATCAGATAAAATTGACTTTCAACCCAAAGTCATCAAAAGAGACTCTGAGGGACACTTCTTGCTGGTCAAAGGAAAAATACAACAAGAAGAACTCTCAATCCTGAACATCTATGCTCCAAATGCAAGGGCACCCTCTTTCATAAAAGAAACTCTATTAAAACTCAAAGCACACATTACACCTAACACAATAATTGTGGGTGACTTCAACACTGCACTTTCCTCAATGGACCGATCAGGAAAACAGAAACTAAACAAGGACACAATGAAACTAATTGAAGCTTTGGACCAATTAGACTTAACTGATATATATAGAACATTCTATCCTAAAACAAAAGAATATACCTTTTTTTCAGCACCTCATGGTACCTTCTCCAAAATCGACCATATAATTGGTCACAAGACAGACCTCAACAAATATAAAAAGATAGAACTAATCCCATGCCTCCTATCTGATCACTATGGAATAAAAGTGGTCTTCAATAGCAACAGAAACAACAGAAAACCCACATACACGTGGAAATTGAACAATACTCTACTCAATGACACCTTGGTCAAGGAAGAAATAAAGAAAGAAATTAAAGACTTTTTAGAACACAATGAAAATGAAAACACAACATACCCAAATCTATGGGACACAATGAAAGCAGTGCTAAGAGGAAAACTCATAGCCCTGAGTGCCTCCAAAAAGAAAATGGAGAGAGCATACATTACCAACTTAATGACACACCTGAAAGCCCTAGAACAAAAAGAAGCTATTTCACCCAGGAGGAGTAGAAGGCAGGAAATCATCAAACTCAGGGCCGAAATCAATCAAGTAGAAACAAAGAGAACCATACAAAAAATCAACAAAACTAGGAGCTGGTTCTTTGAGAAAATCAACAAGATAGATAAACCCTTAGCCAGACTGACCAAAGGGCACAGAGAAAGTATCCAAATTAACAAACTTAGAAATGAAAAGGGAGACATAACAACGGAAACTGAGGAAATCCAAAAAATCATCAGATCCTACTACAAGAGCCTGTACTCAACACAACTGGAGAATCTGGAGGAAATGGACAATTTCCTTGACAGATACCAAATACCAAAATTAAATCAGGACCAACTAGACCATCTAAACAGTCCCATAAAGCCTAAAGAAATAGAAGGAGTCATAGAAAGTCTTCCAACCAAAAAAAGCACAGGACCAGATGGTTTCAGTGCAGAATTCTACCAGACCTTCAAAGAAGAGTTAACACCAATACTCTTCAAACTATTCCACAAAATAGAAACAGAAGGAACACTACCCAATTCCTTCTACGAAGCCACAATTACGCTGATACCAAAGCCACACAAAGATCCAACAAAGAAAGAGAACTTCAGACCAATTTCCCTTATGAACATCGATGCAAAAATACTCAACAAAATTCTTGCCAACCGAATCCAAGAACACATCAAAACGATCATCCACCATGATCAAGTAGGCTTTATCCCGGGAATGCAGGGTTGGTTCAATATACGGAAATCCATCAATACAATCCACTACATAAACAAACTCAAAGAACAAAACCACATGGTCATTTCATTGGATGCTGAAAAAGCATTTGACAAAATTCAGCATCCTTTCATGCTTAAAGTCTTGGAGAGAACAGGAATTCAAGGCCCATACCTAAACATAGTAAAAGCAATATACAGCAAACCGGTAGCCAGCATCAAACTAAACGGAGAGAAACTTGAAGCAATCCCACTGAAATCAGGGACCAGACAAGGCTGCCCCCTTTCTCCTTATCTTTTCAATATTGTACTTGAGGTACTAGCTCGGGCAATTCGACAACATAAGGAGGTCAAAGGGATACAAATTGGAAAGGAGGAAGTCAAACTATCATTATTTGCAGACGACATGATCGTCTACCTAAGTGACCCAAAGAACTCCACTAGAGAGCTCCTACAGCTGATAAACAACTTCAGCAAAGTGGCAGGTTACAAAATCAACTCAAGCAAATCAGTGGCCTTCCTATACTCAAAGGATAAACAGGCTGAGAAAGAAATTAGGGAAATGACCCCCTTCACAATAGCCACAAACAGTATAAAGTATCTTGGGGTGACTCTTACCAAACATGCGAAAGATCTGTATGGCAAGAACTTCAAGACTCTGAAGAAGGAAATGGAAGAAGACCTCAAAAAATGGGAAAACCTCCCATGCTCATGGATCGGTAGAATCAATATAGTTAAAATGGCCATTTTGCCTAAAGCACTATACAGATTCAATGCAACACCCATCAAAATCCCAACTCAATTCTTCACAGAGTTAGAAAGAGCAATTATCAAATTCATCTGGAACAACAAAAAACCCAGGATAGCTAAAACTATTCTCAGCAACAAAAGAAAATCTGGGGGAATCAGTATCCCTGACCTCAAGCAATACTACAGAGCAATAGTGTTAAAAACTGCATGGTATTGGTACAGTGACAGGCAGGAGGATCAATGGAACAGGATTGAAGATCCAGAAATGAACCCACACACCTATGGCCACTTGATCCTCGACAAAGAGGCTGAAAACATCCAATGGAAAAAAGATAGCCTTTTCAACAAATGGTGCTGGTTCAACTGGAGGTCAGCATGCAGAAGAATGCGAATTGATCCATCCTTGTCTCCTTGTACTAAGCTCAAATCCAAATGGATCAAGGACCTCCACATAAAGCCAGACACTCTGAAGCTAATAGAAAAGAAACTGGGGAAGACCCTTGAGGACATCGGTACAGGGAGAAAGTTTCTGAACAGAACACCAATAGCGTATGCTCTAAGAGCAAGAATTGACAAATGGGACCTCATAAGGTTACAGAGTTTCTGTAAGGCAAAGGACACCATCAAGAGGACAGATCGGCAACCAACAAATTGGGAAAAGATCTTCACCAATCCTACATCAGATAGAGGGCTAATATCCAATATATATAAAGAACTCAAGAAGTTAGACTCCAGAAAACCGAACAACCCTATTAAAAAATGGGGGTACAGAGTTAAACAAAGAATTCTCACCTGAAGAACTTCGGATGGCGGAGAAGCATCTTAAAAAATGCTCCACTTCATTAGTCATTAGGGAAATGCAAATCAAAACAACCCTAAGATTTCATCTTACACCAGTCAGAATGGCTAAGATTAAAAATTCAGGAGACAGCAGGTGTTGGAGAGGGTGCGGAGAAAGAGGAACACTCCTCCACTGCTGGTGGGGTTGCAAATTGGTACAACCACTCTGGAAAGCAGTCTGGCGGTTCCTCCGAAAACTGGGCACCTCACTTCCAGAAGATCCTGCTATACCACTCCTGGGCATATACCCAGAGGATTCCCCACCATGTAATAAGGATACATGCTCTACTATGTTCATAGCAGCCCTATTTATAATTGCCAGATGCTGGAAAGAACCCAGGTATCCCTCAACAGAAGAGTGGATACAAAAAATGTGGTATATCTACACAATGGAGTACTATTCAGCCATTAGAAACAATGAATTCATGAAATTCTTAGGCAAATGGATGGAGCTAGAGAACATCATACTAAGTGAGGTAACCCAGACTCAAAAGGTGAATCATGGTATGCACTCACTAATAAGTGGTTATTAACCTAGAAAACTGGAATACCCAAAACATAATCCACACATCAAATGAGATACAAGAAGAAAGCAGGAGTGGTCCCTGGTTCTGGAAAGACTCAGTGAAACAGTATTTGGCAAAACCAGAACGGGGAATTGGGAAGGGGTGGGAGGGAGGACAGGGGAAGAGAAGGGGGCTTACGGGACTTTCGGGGAGTGGGGGGGGGCTAGAAAAGGGGAAATCATTTGAAATGTAAATAAATTATATCAAATAAAAAAAAAAAAAAAAAAAAAAAAAATTTAAGAACTTCTAACCCCTTATACATTCATACATATAGTTTGTTTCACTTGAGAACTGAGGATTTAGCTTCCATTGTAGAATAGGACCTTAAAAAAAAAAAAAAAAAAAAAAAAAAAAAAATTCAAATAGAGACAAAAACAAGTGATCTCAGAGGGAAAGCTCTATCTCTATATAGAAAAACTTCAATTGTTGCTGGCACCCATAGGGGGCATTATGTGTTTAGCACCCATATGCATACATTTAGGGTTATAGGTGAAATATTTCCTGCCACCTATACCCTTCCCTCTTGGCCAGATCCTAGCCCCTGCATCCTTACCATATATCAAACTTTCTGCTGGCCTTGCAGGACACATGGTCACTGAGGGCCCCATGATCAGAGGGTGGGAATAAAGGGGACTGTGGGAGTGCTATTGTAGAATTGTTGGTTGACATTAGTGGTAGAAGACTTTCCTGAACAAGCACAGGCCTTAAGTTCTATCCCCTGTTTGTAACAACCAACACATGGAAATGCTTTAATATGTTTACAAGTCAATGGTACAGCCTGAGAGAGAAGAAAGAGAGAATGTGGAATCACAGCTTGACCCCCAAAAGTCTCACCAAAGATATTTAAGAAATTAATGAGTAAATCAAAATAGGAAGTCTCCACAAATGTGAGCAGATTTTAGCACTGCTTAAGAGCTCCATGGACTGCTTTCTTCCTGAGTGAGGTTTAAGAGGCTATTGCAGGTTTTTGTTTTTACTAAGCACTGCTCAATTTCTACAAAATGTTGCCAATAAAACTAACACTTTTAGGGAAATCCCCCAGATGCCGCAAAGGGACAAATTAGGTCTAGCAGAAACCACTCAGGTCTTCAGTATCAGGAGACCAGTTAATTATCAACTGGGGTTCTAGAGTCAAATTGTCATGGTCTAAGCATGATGTGGTTGGTTCTCCTTCCTTCCGTGTTCTCACTTATCATGGTTAAGATGTGAATATGCCATCTACTTCACTGCTGCCTTTCTCAACACTCATTTGTCCAACTGGAGATGAGATAGGATTGAGAGTGACACCAGGGACAAATCTGTGAGAGAGGACTAACCCTGTTTATCAGCTCTTGTTGAAGATGAGCTGGTAGTCCTAAGGGCTTCTCTGGGATTTATGTAAATGTCTAACACCGGGAGAATTTCTGATTTGGAAGATAAATAGTTCCCAGAGTGAGGCAAAACTCACATTATGGACTTGTCTCCTGGGTTCTCTCTACCCTACTCTTGGCCATGTATTCATTGAACTTATGGGACAGAGTCTACCTGCTTCATTTCTACATCTGGCTTTGTTTCAGGTCTGTGAACTTGGATGAGTTACTAATCAGTAGACTGAACATATAAAACTCACAAACCAGAGTCCTTTTAGTGGACCTCCAGCCTTAAGGCCTTCTCCACAGTGGAAAAGCTGATATTTTGCTCTCTGTGGAACTTAGAATTTTGCTTTCCCTTGAAATTTTATTTTTTGTTCTCCTAGGAATGAGTTCAGCAATGCCATAAACAACCATTGGTACCCACATTACATTAAACTTATTATCTAAATTTTGGTGGTTTTAACTATTTGTCGTATGCAATACTATAAATCTAAAGTATTTGACCATGTAATTTTTTTCTTGCTTTGACAGTGATTTTCCAAAACTTTAGACATATTAGTTTTTGCAGACAACTTCTTTGAGTGTGTTATGAATATAAAATAATACGTAAATCATAATCTCATGTAAATTTGTATGCAGAAAGACCTATGAGAGTCCTAGGGTGTTTCCTTGGATTTCTGTGACTATAGATGTATCTTGCAATATTTAGCTTACAAATCCATAAAGTCGGAAAATGCTAGGCCATGTCACCTCATATACATAAGTAGTCAATTAATTGTCTTTCTGTATGTTTGCAAAGTAACTATTACTTTCTGAAATAAGTTTTTCTAGCCACCATTTACATTGTTTTTCCCAAGTGACTTATACAAAAAATTTGAAAGAGTAGTCTAGTCCATAGGTATGCAACATCTTCTTATACAACCTGTACACAAAGCCTTTGTGAAAGGTCTATAGCCCAAATTTTCAGTGACTTGTTAATTCTTGCTCCAAAGTGTCTTTCTCTTCTGGCCCTATTCATTATTACACAGAATTAATTGATTGCTAATATCAATTAAGAGCAGTATGGTCTCCTATGGTCCACATACTAATTAAGAATGATCAAAATAATGCTGGCTGTGAGTGCTGCCAAATAAACCATTATCTATTGATTGTTTCAGTTAACAGCTCTACTGAAATGAATTATGGGCCCTAAAATGACCTTCAAATATTGTGCTTTTTTTAGACGTCTCTGTTTCAATGCTCAGACAATTTTAAAATATCTTACATAGATATTTGATGGTAATTAAAATCAAATAATAAGTTAACCTCTTATAATACAATATTACAGTGTTCATACTTGGAAATGCTTGAAGGTAAGTACATACATACGTATAAACTGAGAATAAATTCCAATCCAAATTATCTGTTTCTACTTAATATAATGAAATAGCACCACAGATTTTTTTTATGAAAGCAAACATCCTCAGTTAAATACTCTTGTTCAGATCCTACACTAATTAAACAAATGGCAAAACCTTAACTTGTTAGATACAGAAATCCATATGAAAGAAATGTAACTGTGGTGTTGCTTTTATTTCCTCAGATGAAGTGATGAGATGAGAATTGTACCTAACTGGTGTGAATACACAGCCTGGGCTGAGGTCAGGGCATTTCCTTCTCTGTTCTCTCTATCCCTAGACCTAGTCTTGGAAGCTTGCCACCTCCATACAATCTTTGAGCCTCCATCTGCCAAACTGGCCCTAGAAAATTTCAGCTTCTGAGACATACTGTAGAATAAGCTCAACTTTTCTAGTTCTTTCTGAACTTTGACTGGCTGATTCAACTCAGCACTTTTGAGGTGACTAATTAAAAGTGGCTTCTCTAGGCTCCTGCCTGAATTGCTCTGCTTGTGAAAAACAAACAAACAAACAAACAAACAAACAAAAAACCCTGCCTCTGAATTCCTCAAAATGAATTGCTCTGGCTAGACTGAATTCAACTGCAATGAACCCACTCTCTCTCTTTCTCTGTCTCTGTCTCTCTGTCTGTCTGACTGTTTCTCTCTTTGTCTCCATTTCTCTGTCTCTCTGTCTCTGTACTCTGTCTTTTATTTATTACTCATTTATTATTATTAGTTTTTACTTATCTACTTTACATAGCCCTCATCGCTTCCCTCCTGGTCAACTCCTCCCACAATCTGTTCTCCCTCATCCCTCCCCTGCTCCTCAGAGTGGGTGGGAATCCCCCTCAGTATTCCTCTACCCTGGCCTCTCAAATTTTTGCAAAGCTCGGTTGCTTCCTCTCCAACTGAGGCCAGACAAGACAGCCCGACTAGAAGAACATATCCTAAGTACAGACAACAGCTTTTGGGATAGCCCCCATTCCAATTGTTTGGGACCCTTGAAGACCAACTTGCATATCTGCTACATATGTGCGCTGCCCTCTTAATTCCTCTTTCTCATGTACTCTTGTGAGTGTTGTGCATAGCTCATCTCTGAGTCATTCTGTCAAATCCTTTTCTGATTTGTTAATTTTTCTGCCCTTCATTTAGATGTCATTTTCAAGCATGGCTGTTTCCTTTTGCAAACTAAATGTTGTGTTTTAGAAGAAGAAGAAGAAGAAGAAGAAGAAGAAGAAGAAGAAGAAGAAGAAGAAGAAGAAGAAGAAGAAGAAGAAGAGAGGAGGAGGAGGAGGAGGAGGAGGAGGAGGAGGAGGAGGAGGAGGAGGAGGAGGAAGAGGAGGAGGAGGAGGAAGAAGAAGAGGAAGAGGAAGAGGAAGAGGAAGAAGAAGAAGAAGAAGAAGAAGAAGAAGAAGAAGAAGAAGAAGAAGAAGAAGAAGAAGAAGAAGAAGAAGAAGAAGAAGAAGAAGAAGAAAGAAGAAAGAAGAAGAAGAAGAAAGAAGAAGAAGGCAGGGATATAAAGAGATATATTTTGTAGAGTCTCAGTATGGTTCAAGGGAAGGTGGTGCCTCTACATGCCCATTTTGAGGCATCCCTTCCCTGTGAGGTACCTGCCATAAAGATGAGTATAGTATTGAAATAGTTTATTTATGGCATGGGAAGGATAGTTGAGGGGGGAGTAGGGACAAAGAAAGGCAGAGAGAAAAAGAGAGAATAGAGATAGAGAGACAGAGACAGAGAGACAGAGACAGTAGAGTCGAGGATCAGAGGCTGGCCATGAATACATGGAGAGAGAGTGTGGAGGGGAACGCAGAGAGAAGGAACAGAAAGGGAGACTGTAAAGGGATAAGAGAACAGGAGAGCCAGACCACACAGACCTGGAAGCTCTCAGAACATGCTACTTTGCTAAAGTAGTCAAGTTTCTAGATTTAAATTCCTCTACAGAAAACAATATGTATGCATATGTTCACTGTAATGTCAGAGGACTGAAGACAACTGTGATCTGTCAGGTCATATGCATCCAATGTTCCTTCCTAATGGTTACACCATGCTTTCAATATTCGGTTGTCTAATTTCATGGTTCACAAAGTCTCTTTGTGAATACTAAGAGAGCAGAAAATTGTACATTATCACCTGTACTGTTTGAGAGAAGGAAGGTTTGTAAACTTCTGTCTACAGATGATACTTGGGCCATTCATTTTATGTTTACAACTACATTTTATGTAAACCTCTAGGAAATAGTCACATGCAAGTCACTTTCTATAGTACCTGATTTTCTTCCTTTCAACCTCTTTGGAACTTACCTGATTAAAATAGTTACAAAAAATAATTTCACTTGTCACAGATAGAATGTCATGAAATTTTAAATTCATACTTGGAATTTTGAGTGGACTATTTTCTCTCCTCTTCCTATTACTAATTTTCCTTTCCCTTCTGTTCCACTCCCTTCCATTCCTACTCTCCTTCTTCCCTGCGTTCCCTGGAGAAAGCATCCCTGATCCCTCATCTACCTCCCTTCCTTCTCTCCTCCCCTCCTCTCGGGTCCTAGTTTTGAAACCAAAAACAAGTTAGAAGAGAGAGTGTTTATTTCAGTCACAGTTGTATTCTGCAGTCTGTCATTGTGAGAAAGACAAGGCAGGAACATGAATCAGCTTGTCACGTCCATATCCAAGAGCCAGTCTCTTCTCTACTTCCACAGTCCAGGATCCTTTGCCCCGTGATAGATACTGTGAAGGTGAGATGAGACTTCTCACATCAATAAACAATTTAAAAAAAAGGAAAAAAAAAAACCAAAGGTATGTAATAGTCCTTCTCTCACATGCTCAGAGGCCAAGTTCATCTAGATGATTCTATAACGAAAATCTTTAAGGTGGTTCAACCATGTGTCAAGTCAATAAGTTAAGAAGAAAAAAACCCTCCTCTCTATTGCTTTCCCCCTATCACTCTTCTCTTTCCGTCCTCCCCTCTCTTCTTCTCTACCTACCTATTGCATGTCCTCTCCAACTGTTTCCTCTATGTTCTCAACCAATCCCTTCCAACTTTCTTTCTCTTCACATTCTCACCATTCCTTTCCTTCTTCTACCTTTCACCCTTCTTCATTCCTCTACTTCTCTTCCTCCTGACTTCTCACTTCCTCTTCTCCTAGCTTACCCTCTCCTATCGTATCCCCTTCATTCCTTCTGTTTATTCCCCTTCCTGTCCTCCTTCCTGTCCATCTCCTTCCCTCTCTTTCCCCAGTATAAGAAACCTGGTATGAAAGTGACCAGATATTTAGCCAAAGGGGAGAATCTAATGGTTTTTAGTTTTTAAATACGTAAGCCATATTAGCTGTGATAGTAAAGATTTAATATATGTTTGCATGGTACTTTAAAAATATGCCTGCCTATGGGAATCCCCATTTTAAAAAGCTTTTAAAAAATCATGTACAAATTTGCCTCATCTGCTTGAATGTGATGATGGATTATTTATTAGAGAATTTCTTTCCTAACATCTAGCATATTTGATAATTTACTTTTATACAGTCTCTTATTTTAAAAAATCTGTAAACCCTTCACACTTTGAATTCCTCATAAACTTTTTTCCCATCTGAATTTCATAGCCTTTCAGTAAATCTTTTCTACAAATAATTCTATCATAGTATTATCATTCTGCTCAGTAGGAAAAGCCTTGAGCACATCTGCATTGCACTTCATTTATTCCTTTTCGTGTCTTGTCTTTCTGCTTGGTTATGTCTACAGATTTGTTTCCTGCAAAGCCAGATCCATCTGTATTTCTCCATAGTCATTTGGCTTAGTCACAATCTACTTGGTTTTTGTTTCCTACTCTAACTTCGTTGATTTTAAGGACTTTTATTTATTTTCATTATTTTTATATTACTCGATAATTTCATACAGGTATATACTATATAGTATTTTGAGCAAATTTAAACCCCATTCTTTCCCCTTTATTTTTTTCCATTTGCCAGATACTTATTTTTTTCTTCCTAATATCATGTGCTTTCTTAAGATCACAATGATACCACTTATTACTTTATGCATGTGCACAGGTAATAGATGCACGGCCACCTATATGAACATGAGGAGCCTTTGAAGCACAAAATCGTTGGTGAAAATTGACTCTGCCCCAACAGCCATCAGCTGAAAATGGCTCCTCAACAAGAAATGGGACTTTGTAAGTGCCATCTGCATTGATGCTGAAATTTTTGCTGGCCGGCTCTTGGGCAGGTCTTGTGCATACAGCCAAGGACAACTGTTCTACTGTGTCCTACATCTTTGTGTGTTTGTTTTTATGGCAGACATACACTCTATCTCAATCTGACAATCTTTTGTCCCCTTTCCTAGGATAATCTTAGTTCCCCAGAGGAAGCAGGCATGCTATAGATGTTCTGTTTAGAGGGTAATATTGCACAGTCTCTTATTTCCTGCACTTCATAAGCTATGGACATTCATATTAATTATAATCTAATGAAAAAGGAAGCTTCTTAGAAGAGGCTTGGGAGATAGAATAATCTAAGTTATTTGAAATTCATCTCTAGAAAATGTATCAAAAATAAACAATAAAATAATTTGAATTTGAGAATAAAAATTGCTAACTTTTTAAAAATATTTTACTCAATTATTATAATATTTTAAAATGGGGAAACATATGCCTTTATACAAACTTCTGGTAATTTAATTTATAGCAATTTACTGATTATTTTATGATTTAAAATAACTAACATGACTATCAGTGATGGCTAACTATATCATGAACAACTATTTTTGGTAAAAAAAAAACTTTTTCCTTTTCTCATATATATATGTATATAAATACATATATATGACTATTTACAAACACAAGTCATATATCTATATGAATATGTGACTATGATATTAAATGATGTATATACTACACACACACACACACACACACACATACACACACACATACACACACACACACACACACACGTATGTCTCCATTCTTCCACACCTCTCTTTTGCTCTTTTGCTTCTGTCTATATATTGTGTTTCTTCCAAGAATAAAGTGACTTCAAATGCTACAAGTTGCATGTTTACAAGTAATAATTTAGAGTTTGGTGTTAATACCTATTTTTGCTATAGGCATTTATATATTCCTTCCTTCTTCTGAAAAAAAAATTAAATAATTTATGACTATAAATTCAAGAGTAAGTTGAAAAAATGTAACATTAGGCGTGGATATGATTAAAACTAAAATACTTTAAGTGTAAAGCTTAAAAATAATTATTAAGAGCATTTCATTTATCAAAATGTTATGATACATGAATATTTACATGGAAATTAAACTAGTTTCAGATCCATTACATTTATCAAAAATGTTTTTGTCATGTCATAGGCCCCCCTCAAGAACTATCCAACTTATATACTAATTATTTTTTTCTTGGCTACATGCTGTTTTAATTACATTAATTATTTCTGCCATTCTGCAGATCTTATGTGTGGAAGTGTAGGTGGCCTGGTGCATAACCATTGCTTTCCCCTGCTGTGTTAATGGCTTAAGTCCAAGCTGAGGTGCAAATGAAAGGAGTTCAGAAGCCTAAATTTGGCCCCCAGTTAATTTGCTTCACCGACCTTATTTTTGTTTTTTTCTTTTTTTCTTCTGATAAGCTGGCTCAGTTACAAACCTGTGATCATAAAGAACCCCCAAAAATAGAATAAAATTCATGAAGCTTTACATCTTTGAGAGAAAAATGCTCAATAAAGTTTTTCATTTATATTCTATTAAAAAAACTAATCTTAGGTCAAGTAAGAGAAATCAGTAGGTTGAGGTACTTGCTACCAAGCTGAAGGACCAGCATTTAACCTCTGGTCCCCAGATGGTAGTGAATAGAAACAATTCCTGATCATTCTGTGGCTTCCATGTGTTTGTATATCCAGAGTAAGTATCTACACACACACACACACACACACACACACACACACACACACACAATCACATATGAAAC
The DNA here is from genome assembly GCF_947179515.1 of Apodemus sylvaticus. Classification (NCBI taxonomy): domain Eukaryota; kingdom Metazoa; phylum Chordata; class Mammalia; order Rodentia; family Muridae; genus Apodemus; species Apodemus sylvaticus. The sequence continues at coordinate 43,723,691 of NC_067474.1, read as the reverse complement.
ATAAGCAAATGTAAAAAGAAAATCATGACCCTTCTATTTAATTAAATTGTATTCTAAAGAAAAACTTGGTGGTATTACTTAGAGAGAACAATGCCCTCTTTCTGCAGTATCATAGTGTTCCATGGGACAGTGGAGTTCCTTCATCACAAATGTCCATAACCAGGTAAACCTATTGGAAAACACCTCTGTGGGAATCACTAAACCTAACAAAAATAGCTTTCAAAGAAAGTAAACTTGGAGTGTTTTGTTGGTGCAAGACTAATAGACTCCATAAGAATTAACAATGTTTACTAAACTTCTATATTAGCTCATTTAATTCTTATAAAGTAATTAAGTATAAATGCCATTGTGTTCAAAGTTGACACTATTTTTAGTTGTTTTGTTTTGCTGTTATGTACAAGTGTGAGCTTAAAAGCTCAGTCTTTAAAAACGTTTATACACAAATTATCTGTTTAGATATATAGCATTAATACTTTCAAGGATATTTCCTAATTTCATCTGATAGGTAGGTAGAGGAAGGTCGTTTAATTCCAATTTTATAACTAGATATCAGAAAGCACATGGATGCTTATCACTTGTCTAAGGCCGTGTATATCACTGTGGAAATTCTGGAATGACTTTAGTGCAGACAATAGCTATTCAAATTCTACAGCAGGGGCAAAAATAGTAGAGCTGATGACGTACTGAAAATCAACTGAAGCCAGAGAATTTATAGAATACTAATCTATAAACATCACAAAATTATAAAGCTGACTATGGAAAGAATTGTCCACACATTGCCTGTCATTTGCAAATAAATGGCTTCATAAGAAACAATAAAAAATAGTGATAATATGTATAGATACTACACAAAAGATGACTCACAATGAATGCAAAATGGTACTTGATAATGTCAATCATATCTTGCTGCATAATTATTCTCTGAATATGTATTATTAAAGCAATTTCAGACATTTTAGGATTTAATATTTAACAAATTATACTTCATTTTTAAATGCTACCACATTAACTATTTTTAAAAAAATTAGCTTTCATATTTCATTTGCATTTTATTGTGGAGAACACATATTAAAATGTTCATTTCTCTATTTTTAGCACATATCTGCAATGGTTTAATTCAAATATGAATATTTCTTGCAATGTGCTTATTGCAGGTAAGAGATATATGATGCTGACATTTTTATGGGAATCAAGACAATAAAAGAAATAGCTTTAACATTGTATCAAGAAATGCTTACTGAGACATTATAGCAGCAGCTGGGTTCAGGGCCCATTGTTGAGTAAACAAGGCTCAGTAAACAGTCAGATTGCATAATATAAAAATAGGATAATTTTAAAGTTTTTTAAACTATGTATGTATGTATATATGTATGTATGTATGTATGAATTAAATTGTTCTGTTTTTCTGTAATATAGAAAAGCAAGGAGATTGCATGATGAAGGAAAAAAGGTTTTTTAAATGATGTTGCTGTATTCTTTCTTTCTGCTGTGCTTCATCAATTCATTAAGTGATATTATTTTAAAGTCTGACTTTAATAGGGTTCTAATAGAAAAATATCTTGATATTCATAATCAAATGTATTGAAACTTGCGTGGCAATATAAATGTATTGGTTTAAGGAAGCTAACGAAGGATAAAAGGTTTTAGCATATCTATTATTAAATATTCTGCTGTGTAATTTGCTCAATGTGTCTCAACTATTACAAAATTGAACACAGGGTCTTCTCTCATAAGCAGCTTACAATCATTTTAGATCAGTATGTTGCTTCTAATAATGATGGGAATAATTATGTATCAAAGATATGTGGTAAGGAAATTAATACAGTTAATGGTTAAATAAATAGCTAGGGTGACATAAGTAAATAGTGGTGAACCAAGAAGTTGGATCAATGATATCAAACATGCGTCTGCACTTTGAGACCACACAAAGATGAGCTTCTCTCAGAGTGTACCACTGACACCTCAACCAAAGTAAAGAAACATGGAAAAAAGGATACTGGATGTATTTTGTACTTTACTTGATATTGAATAAATAAAAAATGAATGAAAGTATTCTCTTGATAGGGCAACAATAACTAACACCAGAAAGAACTTATGGAACACTAAGCCTTAAACTAGCAATTTTTTAAGAGGCAAAAGAAAATAAATAACAAGAAAACTTTAATTACTTAAAATCATAAAAATGCAGGATAAATCCAGCACATCAAATATGTGGTACCTTGGAAACTCAAAGTATACACAGAATAGCTTCTCAGCTTTTAATTATACTCAAATATAGAATGTAAAAGAGGTAGATAGATTTCAGAATTGCTTTAACAGAGAAACTGTATTCATCATTCAGTTCCAGAAAAGTTGGCTTACCTGGAGGATTAAGTATATGGATTAACAAACTCAGCATGTGTGTGCAAAGTTTAAGGTAAATAAAAGCTTCTTGGTTCTTGTATGTATATATGTACTACACATAAAATATGATATTTAAATGTATGTTCTTTTACATTATTTCAAAAGTAATCTCATAATAACTCAAAAATGAGGATAAAGTCGAATACTGTGAGGAAAATAGAAAATACAGTTTAAATTTTCTGTAGTGCTGTTTATTTTTACAGGACTTCCTAAAAGACACGTGAAGGATTTGAGATTGTATCTAACAAATATGCAACCCTAGACATGTGGCTGCCTTTCTCCCAAAACATTTAGGAATACTAGTACATGATACTCATAATTTGAGACAGGAGAAAAGCATTCTTTGGAATTTAAGAGAAGTTATTTGAGCCAACATTCTACTTAGATTATTTTCTTATGTTACCACAGCCCCGATTCTGTGAGAACTTGCAAAGCACAAGGAAGATGGAAATGTTTTCCATTGTCTCTCAATTAGTATTTTCCTGTTTTTGAACTGTACCTCAGACAAAGCCAGATCCCACTCAACTGAGATCAATAACACTTAATAATTTTTGACAATGTGAAACAATCACAAACGCTTAATATAGAAGGACTCACTCAAAGGAAGGCCCTTATTTATGCATGTGTGGAATGGATCAGCATGTGATTAAGTGTGTGAAGAACACTGGATAAAAAGTGGTGTGCATTCTCTGTGCCATTTTCTTGACTTTGTTGACTTCTCTGGATTTTTTTTCTTTCAAGGCTATTTATTTATTTACTTATTTGCCTATTTACTTAGTTAATTATTTTGCTGTTCACATACCTCATATTTTAAATATTAAATTTCACATGTGCATGACTACCATCATCATTACCATTATAGAAACACATGCATATGCAGAGACTAGCATCCCTTATTCTAGTCACCGGAGCAATCTATTTATCTTTGTATCTTTTGCAGTGAGAATCAACTCAACAATGCCACAACATAGTTTCCTGCTCTGTCTGGGCTGTCCTTTCTCCAAGCCAAACATACCACTAGAAACAAGAATATTCACAGGATTTTTTTCAAATATTTGTGATTCTAAGAAAAAAATGTTCTTATTTTTTTCTAATTTGTCTATCAGAAGTATTATCGAGCTAGACAACATTATGCTTTAATATTTCTTGGGACTAGCTTACAGGTTCAGAAGGTCAGTCCATTGTCATCAAGGTGGGAGGATGGCAGCATCCAGGCAGCATGGTGCAGGCGGAGCTGAGAGTTCTATGTCTTCAACTGAAAGCTGCTAGCAGAATAATTGCTCCCAGACTGCAAGGATGAAAGTATTAAAGCCCATAATCAGTGCTACTCCCTGGTCCAAGCATATCAGGCATATACAAACCATCACTGTGTGTGTGTGTGTGTGTGTGTGTGTACTGCAGGTTGCTTGAAGTTCAGGATGTAAGTTTCTCAACTACAATTCTGTGCCATGCCTGTCTGTTTCCTTACCAGATGATCATGGACTAACTTTCTATGTCTATAAAGAAATTGTTAATTAAATACTTTCTTTTATAAGAGTTGCCTTGGTTATGGTGTCTTTTTACAGAAACAGAATACTAACCAATATTTCACCATTAGAGGAGATCTTTAAATAAAGAGTTTGGGCTCTAAAGCACTGTGAACATTTCTCTAAATGGAAGCCACACCCAGGACTTCCTTCAAAGTCACACCTTTCCTTCTATGCCAGCCTCATTTTCCAGTTTTAATCCAAATCCTTCTTGACCACTAGTTTCTTTGCTGTCCCTTGAGTCCTTGTAACATTTATTGTTGTTGTTGTTGTTTTTACATGTGTTCCATGAAACAAGACAAGTAATTTATAGTACTGGTCACACAGGAGGCAATTAATTAAAATGCTAATTTTTTTTCTTAGTGCCATAGGCTGTTTTTTTTTTTAACCAGCTGATACGTTGCCTGAAATTATGTCATATATTTAACCACAACAGTACCTTTCTGATTACATGATGGACATTTGTTGAGTTTTAGTATGTTAACTTTATAGACAAAGATAATTAACCTGGATTAATGAGATTAATATTTAATTCTAACTCCTCAAAAATTTAATAACTAAAGAAAACTGACTTCCAATATAACTAAAGAAATAATATTAACGACTGTTGTATATAGAAGACATGAATACTATATATATATATATATATATATATATATATATATATATATATAAACACAGATGTACATAGGCAAAGTATATATTACACATTGATTAAATATTAATGTTTAATTATAAAACCCAATTTAATTATTTTTATTTTATCTCCTTCTTAATAAATTATCTTGCTCTATAATCCAATATATGTTTTTATTAAAGTAGAGTAAGAACTGGGGATTATCTTTTCTAGAGTGTACAAATCACTTGTGCACACTATAGTATTTTGATTTATAACTGGATGCAAACAAATGGATGATAAATTTCCAGTAAATGATGAGAAAAAAATATAAGCAGACATCTTCAAAATCTTATCTTTTAATAGACTAATGACAATCAAAAGCTTTTTAGAGAAGATACATTTAATATCACAATTATATAGATGATGCTTTTAAGTACACGTTTTTGTTGATGATCGGGAACTCTGAAAATGAAAGGAAAACACAGCAAAAATACTGCATCAATAATGAATGTGGAAAGCCTGCAGACACTAAGTACTGCTTTCTCAGTATCATTGGTATGCAAGTCAGCTTTCTAAACTACAAAATGGAATAAAGTGAGAACCATGGGCACTCTCTGTGAGTGCCACAAATATAAATGATTTTTCTGTGTTTATTTCATTTGAAGAATGTAAGTAATTTTATTTCTCTGACTGAAGTTATGAAATAAGGCCGTCAGCAAGTTATCAGCACTATGTATGTATACAGGGTTTTATAAGCTATTGTTTTCATCAGCTTCTATGTACTGTGCTGTTATAATATTCCCATTATTTAATAAAGTATCTGTAAAATGAACAGATTTCATAAACATAGATGTCAATTTAAGAAGGTGGTTTTTATCTGAGGACAAATAGCTGCAGCAGAAGATGAATAGTGAGCAAACAATCTAGCAAAGTCATTGCAAAAATGCAAAGGAAAGCATGCAAAGCTCTTAGCAGAGTGTCCAGGACTGTGGTGTTAGGAAATAAGGCTGCATCACAATTTCCACAATTTCCTTTATGAATTAGGAACAATTCATAAAGTAAACAGTGAAACTGAAGTCTTCCATTTTCAATTTCTTTGTCTTTGGTTATTGATATGAAATGTTTTTAACACTAATGGATTTTATTAATGAGTGTGTTTGTTTAGTCTTCTTGGATACTAATATAAAACTCAATCATTAGCATTAGCTTAGAATTGAACCCTTATTCTTTAATATGTTACATTTTTTGAAACAGAGTCTTATGTAGCCAATGCTTGTCTTGGGCATATCATGTAGTCAAGGTCTTGAGTTGGTCTTGAGCATATTATGTAGTCAAGGCCTTAAGCATGTTATGTAGTCAAGTTAACCTTGAATTTCTTTGATTATAGGCATGTACACTATGTCTGGGACTTTGGGAGGTTGGGATATTTATCCAGGACTTCAACTATGTTAGAAAGAAACTCTAACTGAGCTACAGCCTTAGCTTGGTAACTAATTTTAGAAATGAACTAATATATATATCAGATCCTATATAAGCATTAGTGAAAATTAAATACTATTATATTTTTAAAAGAACAAAAACTTTTCAAACTATTTATGGGAGCATAGACTTCATTTACATCTATTATTTTGGTAACAATTATATCGTAATATATAAAGGATGTTTTTCAGCTTTCTTGTATAAATTGTTCCTATGTAATCTACGGAAAAGTAGTCGTCTGGAATGTAACTATAGGATAACAATTCCCAGTTACTAAGATTCTCTAAAAAGAACAAGTATCAAGAAGCTTGCTATATAAGCTTGTTAAAATGTAATAAGTGAGAAGAACCTTTGCAGAGCCTTTGAGACTGAATCTTTGGTTCTTTGAATAACATCCTCTTCCCTGGCAATGCTCTTTAAGGTCTAATGTGCACCATTTACTCGCTCACATTGCTTGTCTATCTTCTAAGTATTGTTGCACTTTGAAGAATTCTCCCCTGCAATGCTCTTCTCTGACTTGGATCTTCTCCATCATACTAAATTATCCTAAATTGTAGGGATTTAGGTGCTCCTGTGACACTGGCCAAATGGATAGCTTAAAGGAAACCACATGCTACTAATTGCCATATGCTGTGTTTTAGTTTACTAAGTTATGGCCTCACAGTTCACATCATGAAAACTCATGAGTCCCAATTGCCTGAGGTTGCTTGGCATGAAGAAAAAAGAAATAAAAGCTTAAAATATCCCTTGGAAAAACTCTCAGTTCAGCATTTTTCTAATAATCCCATATCCTTACACTTAGTCAAACCATTAAATATTTATTTTCTTCTATTTTAGCATTTAATTTTCAGCTGTTTTACTTTATTTTATTTTTCTATTTTGTTTTCCCGAAGACATGGTAATTAATTAGAAAACAATGGAATAGATAATGAAATGGCTAACACACGGACCTCAGTATGAAACACAGAGCACACATGCTTATTAGATTTACAAAGTCCTTTGTGACTTACGAAAGTGTCACATGATACGGTGATGTTGCCTTACAAGATTTTGCTCTTTATGTTAATTATACCTGGCAAAAAATATTTTTAAAAAGTAGAATCTCATTTAATGATTACCAAAAAAATCTGTTTCTTTCATTTTGCTACTGCATTTGCTGGTCTTTATATAAACAAGGGTGCTAATAGTGACTTCGAGTAAATATCTTTGCATAAATTCAACCATCATTATTAGTATCTGTGACCACTGAGACATACCACCAAAATTTGAGTGACCTAAACTAATAGAAATGTATTCTGTCGCAAGTTTTTCGATTCTAATCATGATATAGGGCTCCCTGCAAAAGTATGCAGTACTGAAAACACAAGTTGATACCCATACAGCTCATTACAAATGAGGTACAATCCAGTCATCAGATACATTATAGTGTCACATGTTCTTGTGTGCCCACAATTCTCCTTGACAAAATAAAATATTTAACTCTTCCTGTGAGGGAATAGTCATGTTTGGAAATTGTAAGAGTAGGAACTGAAAGCATTTGACCTGTAGTCAAGACACAGAGAGCGATAAATGTCTACCCTCAGATTATATTTTCTTTATATTAAAACAAGAACTGCAGGACGTCTGATCTGTCGTCAAGACACAGAGAGCGATAAACGTCTACCCTCAGATCATTTTTTTTATTAAACCAAGAACTGCAGGACATGGAAAAGTAGTATACAAATTTAGAATTTTATTCTTATCCTAGTTTAAATTTATCTGTACATTCCTTCCCAGGAATATCTGGAGATATGTTTCCAAGGTGAGCCCAAATTCTATGGAGATGGCAATCAAGAGTAAAACTCATGACTTCCCTTCTGTCAGCTTGACATACACAAACACATCACCTTCAAGCCATAAGCTTCTAATCTTTGCCTCCATAGTTCCATCTCCAACTCATAATAAAAACAACAACAACAAAAAAAATCAATCCATCTTCCATGTCTCCAGTCTTTGTTAATTCCAACAGATAGTGATGATTGGTTTTACTTGTCAATTTGATAGAATCTAGAATCATTTTAGAAGATGGCCTCAATGAAAGATTTTCTAAAGAAGGTGGAGGTGGGCCTGTAGGCATGTTTTCATAAGATTGTGCTGATTATGCTTAGTGAAGGAACGCATTCTATGCAAACTGGGTGGCACCACTCCCTAAGCAGATTATCCGAAACAATGCAATAGTTTAGAATAGTGAGAAAAGTAAGCTGAGTGAAGGTGAGCATTCGTTCATTCTTTCTCTGCTTAGGATGTGATTGCGACTGATTATTCTAAGTTCCAGGTGCCTTGGTCTTTCTACTGTGATCGACTGTGACTTACAATAACTGCTTTGTCTCCCAAATTCCCTTTTCAAGCACTTTTTACCAAGCAATATAAAAGTAACGTAATATAGTTTCAAAGTATAAAGTGAGTCTCATCTGACACTCAGAGCAAGGATTTTAGCGTGAGATTCAATGAAACAAAAAATAAATATTTTTGTATACTTTACACTACACAATGACACAATAAAAGAGTGTGATTCCCAAGTTGAAGAATAAGAGCATGGCAAGAAATGATTACATCAAAGCAAGAATAAATATTGGGATCTCCAGATCTATGTCAGGTGCATAGAACTCATCATGAAATTGTCTAGGTTATGAAGGCCTTACATAAGTACATGTCTTATACCTTCTGCACATATAATCTAACTATTTGCTTAAGTCTAGTCTTACATGTAACTTTCTTCTGCTGTTGTCTGATGATGCTGGTGTTTCCAATATTCTTAGTTCTGCACTGTGACTTAGGTGTCACCTTCATAGCTTCACATTGTGGCCTCTTAGATCCTTCTTGAAGGACCACTGACCTTCTGATACATGTGTGTCTGGAAACCCTAGCACAGAATATATGAGTTCATCAATTCTGTATTTCTCACCTTTGTGGGACTACTATCTTTGGGACATTGTCACAAAGTTCTTCCACTAGTTTAGGAAGGATCCAGAGTCCCTTAGACTACAGTTACATCAATATTTGTGTGACTACTATGCTAGGACATGATTTTTAATGGTAGATGAATTCCAGAAACAGAACTTTCATTATTTTTTCAGTTTAAGGTCATTATTTTCAAATAGAACTACAGTTCTTCAAAATGGAGTTTCTGATGCATGAGTTTTATCCTCCGGACATCTCTTTTGTGCTAACACAGAAATAAGGTTCTCTTTGAGGGACCTAATCAGTTTTGATGTTAGAACCACTTTCTCAATATCATTTTCAACAATTAACTACCTTTATCTCCATATGACATATTTGTATTTTTTTTCTTTTTTTTTCCTTTTCTTTTTTACACTGGTGTCTCTGGCTCTTGTATAACAGCAGTGAACAATATCCATTTCTCAGTTTGAATAGTATTCTGTCTTGACATTTCTTATATTTAACAAGTTTATCAGTTTCTCTACTCATAGCTTTGGTTTCAAAACATAGGGAAATGCACACATATTCTTTCCATAATATAGCACAAATGCCCTCTAGGTCCATTCTGATTTAAGTATGATTCCCCTCTGAATGCACAGGAGCCAGGCCTCCACTCTCTGTTTATTTTAGAATTCTTGTTCTTTTAATCCCCACCAGGATGACCAATTTATGTGCTTCTAGCTAAATGTTCTGGCTTTTCTACCCTGAAATTCCAACTTATATGTTCATAATTCTGACAGACAAACCAAAGCATATGAACTACATGGCTAATTTTATCAAAACAATAAGCCATCTTCTTTGTATGAATTTTCTACATTAGTTACATAGTTGTGGCAAAATATATCCTAATGGGGGAGACCAGCAGAGGGAGAAAATCCCAGCGGCCATATTCACTGCCTGCTGGAGCAGAAGAGCATCACTGGGTACTGTATCACCCCGAGCTTTAGATCTCTGGGGGTGCAAATCGCCAGGGATCTCCTGCACCCAAGAACTGAGCACATAGGTGGTTTGTCTGCCAGTCTGCCAGGCATGGGGCCTGTGTCCTGCCTGGAGACCAGCAGAGGGAGAGAATCCCTGCGGACATATTTGGTGCCTGTCAGAGCAGAAGAGCATCACTAGGTACTGTATCACCCCGAGCTTTAGATCTCTGGGAGTGCAAACTGCCAGAGTTCTGCCTGCGCCCAGGAACTAAGCACATAGGTGGTTCATCTCCCAGCTGGTAGGTCTTGGGGCCTGTATCCTGCTCAGAGAACAGCAGAGGGAGCAACTCCCTGTGGCCATCTTCGTGGCCTGTGAGGGCAGAAAAACATCACTAAGTACTGTATTATCCTGAGCTTAAGATCTCTGGGTGCAAATCTCGAGGGGTCTGCCTGCACTTAGGACTTGAGAACTTAGGCGGTTTATCTGCAAGCCGGTCGGTCGTGTGGCCTGTGTCCTACGTGATAATCAACAGAGGGAGTGCCCCCCCACCCCCACACACACACCATCTTTGCTCCATAACAGAGCAGTCTGAGAACTCCTGGTTCACCTTGACAACCCAAGTATAACATTTCTTGAGGCAGAACTGAGCAGGGATCCAAAGGCACAAAAGAGGTAAGCAGCATATCAGTAATCTGTGCCAGAGGAAACCCAGTCATCCAGTGTTGCAGAAATAGCCCTAAAGGTCTACAATAGGTTGAAGCACCAGCCAGTGACAGTAAGACCATATAACACTAGTGAGAACTAAATGGCTAAAGGCAAGTGTAGGAATGTTACTAACAGAAACCAAAGCATTATGGCAGCATCCGAACCCAATTCTCAAAGAATAGCAAGTCCTGGATACCACAACACACCAGAAAAACAAGAGTTGGATTTAAAAGCACTGGTAAGGATGCTGTTAGAGGAACACATGAAGGACATAAATAAATCTCTAAAAGAAATTCAGGAGAAAAATCATCAAAAGCTAGAAGCCCTTACAAGGGAAACACAAAAATCACTTAAAGAAATTCAGGACAATATGGGTCAGAAGTTTGTAGCTAATAAGGAGGAAATGCAAAAATCACTTAAAAAATACAAGAGAAGTTTGATCAACAGGCAGAAGTCATGAAAGAGGAAACACAAAAATCTCTTAAAGAATTAGAGGAAAACACAAACAAGCAAATGACAGAACTGAGCAAAAACTTCCAGGATCTGAAAACAGAAGTAGAAACAACTAAGAAAGCACAAAGGGAGACAACTTTAGGGATAGAAAACCTTGGGAAGAAATCAGGGACCATAGATGCAAATATCAACAACAGAATACAAGAGATAGAAGAAAGAATCTCAGATGCCGAAGCTACCATAGAAACCATGGACTCAACAGTCAGAGAAAATGCAAAATGCAAAAAGCTCATAACCCAAAACATCTAGGAAATCCAGGACACAATGAGAAAGCCAAATCTAAGGATTATAGGCATTGATGAGAGTGAAGATTTACAACTTAAAGGGCCAGCAAATACCTTCAACAAAATTATGAAAGAAAACTTTGCTAACCTAAAGAGAGAGATGTCCATGAATATATAAGAAGCCTACAGAACTCCAAACAGACTGAAACAGAACAGAACTACCTCCCATCACGTAATAATCAAAACCCCAAATGTACTAAACAAAGAGAGAATACTTAGGGCAGTAAGAGAAAAATGGCAAGTAACATATAAAGGAAGACCTATCAGAATTATACCAGATTTCTCACCAGAGACCATGAAAGCTAGAAGATCCTGGGCAGAGCTCATGCAGACTCTAAGAGAACACAAATGCTAGCCAAGACTACTATGCCCAGTGAAACTCTCAATCACTATAGATGGAGAAACCAAGATATACCATGACAAAACCAAATTTACACAATATCTTTCCACAAACCCAGCCCTACAAAGGATAATAGGGTGTTGGGTTCCATAGCTGCCTGCAGCTATTACGAAGTGGGTTTCTGAAACAGAAGCTGAGGGATAAATAGGGCAGGGAAGGGGCGAAAAGAAGTATGGCTAAGACAATATTCACTGATCAAAGCCAGAAACTTTAATGGCGCCAGACCTTTTAACAGTTTGGGCAAACCCTTCCCCCCAGACTCCAGGCTGAGTTCCGGTGGAAGTTGTCTAGCTTCTCTTGGAGGTCCTCCTCTTGACTGCTCCGGCAGCTGGGTGGGTCACCTGCTTAATTCAGGAATTCCTAGACCTGGAGGAACAATGAACTTAACCTTTACTTCAAGCACTCCACCCTAGGTGGAGCAGGATCCTGGCTATCTGGGAGAAGTTAACCTTGACCAAAGTCAAACTCTGACCATGTGCATGACTGCCCCAATATGGCTCTGTACAATAGGGGGAAAACACCATTACAATGAGGGAAATTATACCCTGAAAAAAGCAGGATATTAAGCTTCTTTCATCAATCCCAAAAGAAGATAACCGCACAAGTATAAAATTAACATCAAAAGTGATAGGAAGCAATAACCACTATTCCTTGATATCTCTTAACATCAATGGACTCAATTCCTCAATAAAAAGACATAGACTAACAGACTGGTTACGTAAACAGGACCCTACATTTTGCTGCAAACAGAAAACACACCTCAGTGTCAAAGGAAAAAAACTACCTTAGAGTAAAAGGCTGGAAGACAATTCTACAAGCAAATGGTCTCAGGGAATAAGCAGGAGTTGCCATTCTAATATCAGATAAAATTGACTTTCAACCTAATGTCATCAAAAGAGACATGGAAGGTCACTTCTTGCTGGTCAAAGGAAAAATCCAACAAGAAGAACTCTCAATCCTGAACATCTATGCTCCAAATACAAGGGCACCCTCATTCATAAAAGAAACTTTACTAAAGCTCAAAGCACACATTGCACCTAACACAATAATTGTGGGTGACTTCAACACTCCACTCTCATCAATGGACCAATCAGTTAAACAGAAACTAAACAGGGAGACAGTCAGGGAGACAGTGAAACTCATTGAAGCTTTGGACCAATTGGATTTAGTATATATATATATATATATATATATATATATATATATATATAAAACTTTTCATCCCAAAGGAAATGAATATACCTTTTTCTCAGCACCTCATGGTACCTTCTTCAAGTGATCATATAGTTGGTCACAAGACAGACCTCAACAAATATAAGAAGATTGAAATAATCCCATGCCTCCTATCAGATCACTATGGAGTAAAAGGGGTCTTTAATAACAATAAAAACAACAGAAAGCCCACCTACACATGGAAACTGAACAATGCTCTACTCAATGATACCTTGGTCAAGGAAGAAATAAAGAAACAAATCAAAAATTTTTTAGAATTTAGCAAAAATGAAGGCGCAAAATACCCAAATCTATGGGACACAATGAAAGCAATGCTAAGAGGAAAATTCATAGACTTGAGTGCCTCCAAAAAGATATTAGAGAGAGCATACACTAAAAGATTAATAGAACAACTGAAAACCCTGGAACAAAAAGAAGCTAATTTACCTAGGAGGAGGAGAAGACAGGAAATCATCAAACTCAGGGATGAAATCAATCAATAAGAAACCAAGAGAACCATACAAAGAGTCAACAAAACCAGGAGCTGGTTCTTTAAAAAAATCAACAAGATAGATAAACCCTTAGCCAGACTAACCAAAGGGCACAGAGAAAGTATCCAAATTAACAAAATTAGAAATGAAAAGGGAGATATTACAACAGAAACTGAGGAAATTCAAAAAATCATCAGGTCCTACTGCAAAAGCCTGTACACAACACAACTGGAGAATCTGGAGGAAATGGACAATTTATTAGACAGATACCAAATACCAAAATTAAACCAGGATCAAATATATCATCTAAACAGACCCATAACCCCTAAAGAAATAGAAGGGGTCATAGATAGCCTTCCGACCAAAAAAAGCACAGGACCAAATGGTTTCAGTGCAGAATTCTACCAGACCTTCAAAGAAGACTTAACACCAATACTCTTCAAACTATTCCACCAAATAGGAACAGAAGGAACACTACCAAACTCCTTCTACGAAGCCACAATTATGCTGATACCAAAACCACACAAAGATCCAACTAAGAAAGAGAATTTCAGGCCAATTTCCCTTATGAATATTGATGCAAAAATACTCAATAAAATTCTTGCCCACCGAACTCAAGAACACATCAAAACAATCATCCACCAGGATCAAGTAGGCTTCATCCCAGGGTTGCAGGAATGGTTCAATATAAGTAAATCCATCAATGCAATCACTACATAAACAAACTCACCGGAAAAAAACTACATGATCATTTCATTAGATGTTGAAAAAGCATTTGACAAATTCGTCATCCTTTCATGCTAAAAGTCTTGGAAAGGACAGGAATTCAAGGCCCATATCTAAACATAGTAAAAGCAATATACAGCAAACCAGTAGCCAATATCAAACTAAATGGAGAGAAACTTGAAGCAATCCCACTAAAATCAGGGACTAGACAAGGCTGCCCCCTCTCTCCATATCTTTTCAATATAGTTCTTAAAGTCCTAGCTAGAGCAATTAGACAACATAAGGAGGTCAAAGGGATACAAATTGGAAAAGAAGTAGTCAAACTATCACTATTTGCAGATTATATGATAGTATACTTAAGTGACCCAAAAAACTCTACTAGTGAACTCCTACAGCTGATAAACAACTTCAGCAATGTGGCTGGCTATGAAATCAACTCAAGCAAATCAGTAGCCTTTATATACTCAAAGAATAAGCAGACTGAGAAAGAAATTAGGGAAATGACACCCTTCACAATAGCCACAAACAGCATAAAGTATCTTGGTGTGACTCTAACCAAACAAGTGAAAGACCTATATGACAAGAACTTCAGATCTCTGAAGAAGGAAATTGAAGTAGACCTCAGAAAATGGAAGAATCTTCCATGCTCATGGATTGGCAGGATTAATATAGTTAAAATGGCCATCTTGCCAAAGGCAATCTACAGATTCAATGCAATCCTCATCAAAATCCCAACCCAGTTCTTCATAGAGCTAGAAAGTGCAATGCTCAAATTCATCTGGAATAACAAAAAACCCCAGGATAGCTAAAACTATTCTCAACAGTAAAAGTACTTCAGGGGGATTCAGTATCCCAGACCTCAAACTTTACTACAGAGCAATAGTGATAAAAACTGCATCTTATTGGTACAATGTCAGGCAAGTGGATCAATGGAATAGGATTGAAGACCCAGAAATGGATCCACATACCTATGGTCACTTGATCTTCAACAAAGGAGCTGAAAGTATCCAGTGGAAAAAAGATAGTCTTTTCAACAAATGGTGCTGGTTCAACTGGAGGTCAGCATGCAGAAGAATGCGAATCGATCCATTCTTATCTCCTTTTACTAAGCTCAACTCCAAATGGATCAAAGACCTCCACATAAAACCTGACACATTGAAACTAATAGAAAAGAAACTGGAGAAGACCCTTGAGGATATGGGCTCAGGGGAAAAGTTCCTGAATAGAACATCAATAGCTTATGCTCTAAGATCAATAATTGCCAAATGGGACCTCATAAAACTACAAAGTTTCTGTAAGGCAAAGGACACTGTCAAAAGGACAAAACATCAACCAAAAGATTGGGAAAGAATCTTCACTGTCCCTAAATCTGACAGAGGGTTAATATATAATATATAAAAATAACTCAAGAAGGTAGAAACCAGAGAACCAAATAACCCCATTAAAAAGTGGGGTACGGAGCTAAACAAAGAATTTTCACATGAAGAACTTGGGAAACACCTTAAGAAATGTTCAACATCATTAGGGAAATGCAAATCAAAACAACCCTGAGATTTCACCTCACACCAGTCAGAATGGCTAAGTTCAAAATCTCAGGAGACACCAGGTACTGGCGAGGATGTGGAGAAAGAGGAATACTACTCCACTGCTGGTGGGATTGTAAGATGGTGCAACCACTTTGGAAATCAGTCTGGAGGTTTCTCAGAAAACTGGCTATGGCTATGACCCTGCTATACCACTCCTGGGCATATACCCAGAGGCTTCCCCATCATGTAATAAGGACACATGCTCCACTATGTTCATAGCAGCCCTATGTGTAGTAGCCAGAAGCTGGAAACAACCCACGTGTCCCTCAATGGAGGAATGGATACAAAAAATGTGGTGTATTTACACAATGGAGTACTATTCAACCATTAGAAACAATGAATTCATGAAATTCGTAGACAAATGGATGGAGCTGGAGAACATCATACTAAGTGAGGTAACCCAGTCTCAAAAGATCAGTCATGGTATGCACTCACTGGTAAGTGGATAATAACCTAGAAACTTGGAATACCCAAGAAATAATCCACATATTAAATGATGTCCAAAAAGAATGGAGGAGTGACCCCTGGATCTGGAAAGACTCAATGCAACAGTATAGGGGAATACCAGGTCAGGGAAGTGGGAAGGAGTAGATGTAGGAACACAGCAAGGGAAGAGGACTTATGGGATTTGTGGGGAATGGGGACCCAGAAAAAGGGAAATCATTTGAAATGTAAATAAAGAATACATTGAATAAAAAAATGCAAAAAAAAAAAGAAAAAAAGAAAAAAATAAGCTAATATACTTTAGGTGGCAAAGATTTTATTTTGTTTTATTGTTAAAATGTATAATCTAGAAGCCATGGTAGTCATGGCAGCAGGAGTTTTAGCATCCTGTCACATCTATATCACATCTATGTTGAGAAGCAGATGGCAGAGTGTTTGAGCTTATCTCTGTTTCTCCTCCTTATTCAGTCAAGGCTCCTGTCCCAGACAGTTATGATACCCACATGTAGGATGACTCTTACCATCTCATTTAACCAAATCTAGTTAACCTCTTACTATTATGCCTGAAAATTTTTTCATGGATTCTAAATTCGGTCAATTTGATAATCTAGATTAACCATCTCTTTAGCATCAGGTGGCTGCACAAATTGCAAGTACCAGTTCTTTGATGTCAAATCTTTCTATCATTAATCTAAAAGTATCATTTCTACCTTCCTTTAAAAAACAATTTTCTCATGCAGTATATACCAATTACAGTTATTCTTCCCTCTCCTCCTCCCTTTTTCTCCATGCTTCCTCTCCCATCTAGATCCTACCACTAGATCATCTACTCGCTTTCTGTTTCTCATTAGGAAAGAATATGCCTCTAAGAGACAACAACAAAACATTTTAAAAATGAAATATAATATAAATTAAGGACCATCACTTCATATTTTGACAAAACAACCCCATAGGACAGGGAAGCAGGAGTGGGTGGGTGGTTGTGTGGGTGAGGGTGCACCCTCATAGAAGCATGGGAAGGGAGAATGGGATAGGGAGTTTTAGGGGGGAAACTGGGAAAGGCGATAGCATTGAAATTGTAAATAAAGAAAATATCCAATAACAAAAGAAAAAATAACTACAATTAACCCAATAGCCTAAAACGTTTATTAAATCTTACATGATGTTAGTTTTTAAGAACTATAGACGTTTTTACTATGAAAAAAAAAGAGGTAACAGGAGACTAGGTATGCCTGAAACACTTTACTATGTTTCTGATCATTCAATCATGCTTTGGAAACACAGGTCCTTTTCATGAATTTTCTATTATAGACTTGATACAGAATATTTGCTTGCATCTAATAGCCCATTGTAAATCAAGTATCTCTTGACCTTTGCCCATATGACTACAGTTCTTGCTTGTGTTCTCAACTCTTTCTTTTCTTTCCATTGTATGTCACTTACTTTGTGAATTGTATGAGGACACTTGAGTTGATCCACCATGATAATAGGAAGATAACTTGACATGCTTAATTTCAATTATGTCCATAGAGGATCCTTTGGATTTCCCTATTAAATATGGAAGTATCAGTCCAATTTGGCTATTAGAGGACTGAGTCAGCCATAGCCAGGCTGACTCCATGACAAGCTGGAAACTGGCAGTTTAGAAGAATAGGCCTAAATTTCTGTTTGCCAGAACAGAAAAAGTCCATTCAAGGCAAAATCACCCTTCCTAGGCAGCCCATCAGGAAGGTGCCCCATGACCTTGCCTGAGCCAGTCTCATAGGCAGAGAATCAGAGTCTATAGAAGCTGTTCTACAACCTAGCTTGAGCCAATCATAGTTAATCAGCAAAAGTCCCTGAAACTCCCCAAAGTCTTAACCAGTTACAAAGGCACATATACCCCCTGAGATAGAACAAACCAATCAATGGTAAGAAAGATAAACTTCACCCACTCCTACCCTAACAGGCTTTAAATTGAACCTGCAAAGTCCACACCTCTGTCTTCCATCCAATGCATGATGAACCCCTTTATGTAAGTTCTCTGCAGGAGGAAAACAAAACACTCTTTGCTCTTACAATCTATTTGAGCTATTACAATCTATTTGAGTCTGTGTATCATTCTTCATAAATCACAGACCCTTACAATACTACTTAAATAAAAACTTAAATCAAAAACTCTGGTTTTGGATAAAATTCTGTGAAACAAGCAGAAATGAAAAGTAACCAAACAAAACACCTTGAAGATGATAAAAAGAATATGCTCATTCTAAAAAAGACATACAATCAAAACTTTGACTTAAGTAGAAAATTATATTCTTTGAATATAAATGCTTCAAATGTGCTCATTTAGATCCTCAGTTTGTACTTGGCAGCCCTATTTTCAGAGATACAGGATAGAGCAGAGTTGGAAGAACTAGGAGAGTAGGGGTGTGACTTTAAGAGCTGTACCTCCTCTCTACTACCTTGCTCCTTCTATACTCTGCTCACCTAAAGTCACCAGCCTCTTTCTTACTCACTCCCACTGCCAATCCATTTTGACTAAACATATTTTCAGAATCAACGTACCCAAGAACAATGGATGTAAATCTCAGAAGGAAAAGGAGCCATAACAGAGCATTCCACTCTCACCTGGCTTCTCTCATTTTTTTTTTGTTGTTGTTGCAATAAGGAGAAAAGTAGCTAACACTAGGACCTTAAAATAATTATATCATAATTGCTGGGTTTTTTTTATCGTAAGAATCAAATTCCAAAAGCACAGTAAGAAAAATGCAAAAATTGGTTGGATGAAATTAAAAAAAAAATACGATATTCCCAAGAACCACCACTAGTTCTATAGAAAGTTTCTCTAATTAGAATTTACCAAACATACCACGTAGGGTACGTAATTTTAAAAAATCAGTCAAAAACATTATCAAATAATTCTAGAATTTTTAAAAAGACACAAATGCCTCTCAGAAATGAAAGAGAATAGAAATAAATTTCTCAATTTGTTCCATGAGAACACATATATATAAAGCTTAATATGATAATGAACACAATCCAGGATTTAAAAATTGAATTCAGTGAAGAAAAAGAAATACTAAGAAAAATCAAGCAGAAATAAAGATAGAATTTAGAAACCTCAATAATCTGATTAGAAAATTCAAAGGTAAGCCTTATAGACTGAATGTATCAAGTAGAAGATACAGTATCAGAATCTGAAGAAGAGTAGAATTAAACCACTCTAACCAAGAAAACAAATTTGAAGGGAATAAACCCCACAAAAAAATGTGTGTGAATTTGAAGATACTATAAAAAGACCAAATCTATGAATACATACTAGGCAAAGAATGCAAACCCTGTCCCTGAAATGGACCAGATAGTAGGATCATAAGTTAAACAAACAAATAAGCAAACAAAGCAAGCAACAACAATAAAAAGCTCATAGAATCTCAGCAACAAAAGAAAATCTGGGGGAATCAGTATCCCTGACCTCAAGCAATACTACAGAGCAATAGTGTTAAAAACTGCATGGTATTGGTACAGTGACAGGCAGGAGGATCAATGGAACAGGATTGAAGATCCAGAAATGAACCCACACACCTATGGCCACTTGATCCTCGACAAAGAGGCTGAAAACATCCAATGGAAAAAAGATAGCCTTTTCAACAAATGGTGCTGGTTGAACTGGAGGTCAGCATGCAGAAGAATGCGAATTGATCCATCCTTGTCTCCTTGTACTAAGCTCAAATCCAAATGGATCAAGGACCTCCACATAAAGCCAGACACTCTGAAGCTAATAGAAAAGAAACTGGGGAAGACCCTTGAGGACATCGGTACAGGGAGAAAGTTTCTGAACAGAACACCAATAGTGTATGCTCTAAGAGCAAGAATTGACAAATGGGACCTCATAAGGTTACAGAGTTTCTGTAAGGCAAAGGATACCATCAAGAGGACAGATCGGCAACCAACAAATTGGGAAAAGATCTTCACCAATCCTACATCAGATAGAGGGCTAATATCCAATATATATAAAGAACTCAAGAAGTTAGACTCCAGAAAACCGAACAACCCTATTAAAAAATGGGGTACAGAGTTAAACAAAGAATTCTCACCTGAAGAACTTCAGATGGCGGAGAAGCATCTTAAAAAATGCTCAACTTCATTAGTCATTAGGGAAATGCAAATCAAAACAACCCTAAGATTTCATCTTACACCAGTCAGAATGGCTAAGATTAAAAATTCAGGAGACAGCAGGTGTTGGAGAGGGTGCGGAGAAAGAGGAACACTCCTCCACTGCTGGTGGGGTTGCAAATTGGTACAACCACTCTGGAAAGCAGTCTGGCGGTTCCTCCGAAAACTGGGCACCTCACTTCCAGAAGATCCTGCTATACCACTCCTGGGCATATACCCAGAGGATTCCCCACCATGTAATAAGGATACATGCTCTACTATGTTCATAGCAGCCCTATTTATAATTGCCAGATGCTGGAAAGAACCCAGGTATCCCTCAACAGAAGAGTGGATGCAAAAAATGTGGTATATCTACACAATGGAGTACTATTCAGCCATTAGAAACAATGAATTCATGAAATTCTTAGGCAAATGGATGGAGCTAGAGAACATCATACTAAGTGAGGTAACCCAGACTCAAAAGGTGAATCATGGTATGCACTCACTAATAAGTGGATATTAACCTAGAAAACTGGAATACCCAAAACATAATCCACACATCAAATGAGATACAAGAAGAAAGGAGGAGTGGTCCCTGGTTCTGGAAAGACTCAGTGAAACAGTATTCGGCAAAACCAGAACGGGGAACCGGGAAGGGGTGGGAGGGAGGACAGGGGAAGAGAAGGGGGCTTACGGGACTTTCGGGGAGTGGGGGGGCTAGAAAAGGGGAAATCATTTGAAATGTAAATAAATTATATCGAATAAAAAAAAAGATAAAAAAAAAAAAAAAAGCTCATAGAATACCAAACAGGGAGGACTAGAAAAAACAAACAACAAACAAATATACATATACAAAAAACCCAAAATAGTATAATAAAGTTACAACATTAAACAAGAAGAGGGGGTACTAAAAGTTTTAAGAGAAAAACCAGACACTAAGCCACCAACCAGGCAGCATAGACTAGATGTTATGAGGCCCTTAACATATACAGTGGAGAATTGCCGGGTTTGGACTCAAAGAAGATGCACCTAACCTTAAAGAGACTTGGGACCCAAGGGAGTAGGGAAGTCTGGTGGGGTGGTGGAGATGGAAAAGTGAGGAGGTGTGAGACATGGAACAGTCTGAGGGTAAACCTGGAGGGAATAAGGTCTGGAATGTAAAAAAAAAAAAAAAATAAAGTATTAGAGAAAGAGAAAGAGAAAGTGAGAGAGAAAGAGAGAGAGAAAGAGAGAGAGAGAGACAGAGAGACAGAGACAGAGAGACAGAAAGACAGAGAGACAGAGACAGAGAGAGAGAGAGAGAGAGAGAGAGAGAGAGAGAGAGAGAGAGAGAGAGAGATCCTGTGGGCCTAATGTAAACTTTCAAAATCTTAAAGCTCAACCCTACTAACACATCTTTTTTTTTTTTTTTTGGAAATTTTACTTATTTACATTTGAAATGTTATCCCCTTTCCTGATTTTCTCCACCCAAAACCCCTTATCCCATCTCCCTCCTTCTGCTTCTATAAGGGTGTGCCCCCACCGACCCACCCCCTCCTGCTCCCAGTACTCACATTTCCCTACACTGGGGAATCTAGCAGTCATTGGACCAAGGGTCTCTTCTCCCATTGATGCTCAACAAGGCCATCTTCTACTACATATATGGCTTGAGCCATGTGTCTTTCCATGTGTATTCATTGGTTGGTGGTTTAGACCCTGGGAGCTCTGGTTGGTTGATATTGTTTTTCTTGCTATGGGGTTGTACACCCCATCAACTCCTTCAGTCCTTTCTCTAACTCCTCCATTGAGGACCCCTTGATCAGTTCAATGGTTCACACACCTTCTAATTCTTCATAAACAATTTATCAACTGGGATTATGCCTTCAAATATATTATCGGGAAAACTCCAAATCATATAGTTCCATATCCAACTTCACAGGGCTTAGATGGCATTTTGTATATCCCAGCCCTTCCAACTGTGCTAACTGCAGCACACTTCTTTCTTGGGCAGGTTTCATTTTTTATTTTGTCTTTCCCTGGCAGAAGTCTCATGGCCCTGGAGCTTCCAACATCCTGGGGTCTTCAACACAACATAGAGTAGACTACAAGAGACTCACACAACAGCATTTCAGCCTTCCATACAGGTTCTTCCCTGGCACAATCCTGACCTGAGCAGCCTTCCTTAACTTTGGAGAACAATTCCATAATCCTTTCACTCCTGCTTCCTTTGTATCTCTGAAACTAGATTCACAATGATGACACTGCCAAATTCTGCCGACTGCTCTGGATGAAACCTACCCCACTCCTTGAACTGCATTTGTATTCATTGGATTAGCAGTTGCTCTTTAGGAAAAAAAATATATTTTAGGCCTTACATTCCTGCAAATTGTAGGATTAACTGGGTGGAGTCTCGATCTGAGACCCCCCCCACACTCCTTCTAATTAATTTCTTATCTCTTTTAGCACAAACCAAGGCTCAAACATTGTTTTCTTTTGCTCCTAATTGGTTGGTTATGTATTTCTTTTTGCCTGCTTACTCATTTTTCATTACAGACATGCATAAAAGTGATCACTAATAACCACAGGACAAAGTCAATGTTAAGTTGCCTTGATAAGTTCTGCCAAAAAAAAAAAAATCAATACAAAACTATCTGCTTTAGCCTCTATCAGACTCCTAGGACAAGAGCCAAAAGCAGCCATATTCTTTGCCAAATTATCATAAGAATAATCTCTAGCTCAGTTGTTAATATTTTCCCTGTCTGAATCATCTTGGTAAGGACACTATTGTCCACATTCATCTCAGAATTACTGTCTTCAAAGGTCCTACAAAATGTTATGTTAATTGTCATTTACAGTGTTCAATTGCTTTCAGAGTATAAAGTCCCAAATCTTTTACATTCTTCCAAAACACAGTTCTGTTTGTGGCCATGGTCGGGACTGTCATGGCAAAATTCAACAATTTCCATCCTGAGCATTTTTCAATTTCTGTGAAGGGACACCATGACAAAGGTAATTTATAGAAGGAAGAGTTTATTGGGAATTACAGTATCATCATGGCAGGGACTGTGGAAGGCATACATGGCTCTGGAGAAGTAGCTGACAGCTTACATTGGATTCACCAGTTGCAGGCAGAGAGAGAGAGAGAGAGAGAGAGAGAGAGAGAGAGAGAGAGAGAGAGAGAGAGAGAGAGAGAGAGAGAGAGAGGTGGTAGAGAGGGAGGGGGAGAGGGATGGACATGGACACAGAGTTGGATTCAGATACAGAGACATAAAGATGTAGAGAAAGATAGAGAAACAGAGATTTCTAATTGCAAATGGTCTAAGCCTTTGAAAATTTAAAGCCTTCCTTGTTAGTGACATATTTCCTCTAAGAATGTCATAACTTCTAACCCTTCTAAAACAGTTTCACCTACAAAGTATTCAAATATAGAGACTAATAGGGGCTATTCTCATTCAATCCAGAACAAATAATATGAATAAAATCAATTGGAGGAGCAGAAGATATATTTGACCATATACCAGTAGTTTTCAACCTTCCTATGCTCCAACTCTTACATTTCCTCATGTTATGGTGACTCCCAACTGTACAAGTATTTCATCACTATTTCATAACTATAATTGCACTACTCTTATGCATATTAATGTTAATATCTAATATGCAGGGTATTTTATACATGGATACCCCTGTGAAAGGGTCATTTTACCTCTACAAGAGTCTCAATCTACAAGTTGAAAACCACTGCCCTGCAGGTTTTATACATCATGAAAGAACTCAGAGCATAAACAGGGAAGAAACTTGGAAGCAGGAGGAAATGAAGCAGAACCATAGAGTGGTGCTTACTGATCAGCACTCCATGGGTTATCTCACCATCTTGCTTTCTTACTCAACCTAGGACCACTTGTTTAAGAGTAGCAGCGCCTGTAGTAGGTTGGATACAATTATATAAATTATTAATCAAGAAAATGCTCCAAATAACTATAGGACAATATAAAGGACATCATTTCTCAATTGAGGTTCTCTCTTTCCTGGTGATTCTAGTTTGTGTTAAGTTGACAAAAACTAATCAGCACAATGCCTCCATGATAATACTAGAAAAGGAATAAATAACTGTAGAAAATATGCCTCATTGCAGGAAAGACTGTATATGATATACACAGAGTCAGTTTAATTTTAAATAGAGAAAATCTTAAAGCAATCTCATTTAAAAAAGGAACAAGAAATATCTTTTCCCAATCCTTCTTACTATAGTGCTGGTATCTATCTATCTATCTATCTATCTATCTATCTATCTATCTATCTATCTATCAATATATATATATATATATATGACAAGATAAATTCAAAGGATACAAATAGAAAAGAATTTAAAGCTTCCCTTCTTGTAAATGGTACAATGTAAATGGTACATAAGAGATAAGAAAGTTCTATTAGAAAATGTTCAGAAATTATTACTTTAAATAAAGATAGAACAGTCCATTTACAAAAATCAGTAAATATGCCATGGAATAGTTCATAAAAACAATCACAACAGACAGAAGAAAAATAAAGAGAAATAAACCTGTTTGAGTAGATAGAAGAAGTTTATGATTAAGTCTGTAACTAAAGGTGAGACATTCCATACTCATTGACCGATAGACTTGATAGTATAGTACAATTGTCATTTTCCAAAAAGCAAGCTACAGATTCCAGACAATCCCAGTCAAAATCACCAGAACATCATTGACATAATGAAAAATCAAAATCATCCTTAAATTCACCAGCAAGCACAAAACAATCCAAAACAAAAGCTAACAAAACAAAAATGAAATGAAATAAATCCAACCATAGAAAAACAATGACAATCAAGGATTTCAGTATCTGATTGAAAACTATATTAGCAAAACAGACTGTAGTACCTGTGCAAAAACAATGTTCCAAATTGACAATCAAAGCACATATGAATTAAAATACAGTTATGTGACATGTGACAAAGATGGAAAAATTGGGAAAACTGGGAAAATTGGATGTCCTGATGTAGAATGAATTAAAATCCATACCTATATCTTACATAATAATAAGCCATAGATGAATTAACAGTCTCAATATGAAACATGAAAAACAGCAGTGCCGAAAGAAAACATAGGTAATAGGAAATACCTAACAACATTTAGTGATAGAAGGACTTTCTGATAAGGACTCTATTTCTTCAAGAACTAGTCAGCAGATGAGAAAATAAAACATGCGCACAGCAATGGGAACAATCAGTTACTTGAAGAAGAAGCCCGCAAATTGTGAGAAGAACATTGCTAGAGATGTTTCTGATAATTACTAAACAGATTATAGAAAGAACTTAAAAATAACAAATAATCAAACAAACCAACTTCATTAGCAACTGGGCCATGGATCAAAATAGTCTATAAATGAAGAAATAAAAAGTATCTACAAAAAATATTTTTAAAGTATCATTTATTATTATTTTTAATTTTAAAAACAATTTCATCATTTCCTCCCATTCTCTTTTCTTCTTCCAACTCTTATTTCACCAAAAATTAATTGCTTTCTCTTCTTCAATTGTCATTGCAGGGCACATACACATGAATACACATACAAATACTACCTTCTGTGTCTCGCCAATGTTCCTTACAGCTTCACAATTTCAGGACTGATTACTTGGTAGTGAACAATAAAGGTGGCTGCTTGCTGGAGACACATACGTTTATTGGTCTTGGTATTTTTTTACTTACCTGTACTTCATTGAGGCATTTACTGGAACTGGGCTGCACATGATCAGCTGTAATCTGAATTTTGGCCAGGTGGGTTTTGAAATGCCAACTTGTTGCACAAAAAAAACTATTTTAGTGAGGTTTATGGATTATACTTTTAGTGGATATATTATATGTTTTCAGAATTCATTTGAGAATTATACTGATTTAGTGAAGTGGTGATAACAAGTCTCTAAGTTCCATGCCCTCAGTAGCCCCAAGTAGTTGGTAAAGGTTACATACAGTTCCATGTGTAATTTTCCACTCACTGTGTGTGTCTTAAACCCAATGAAGCATGTTTTCATTACTATCAAGAAACATGTACCATTGTATTTTAGAAAATCATGCTGTTATTTAGAGATATCATAACTCTGTAGGAAATTGGTTGCTCCTCTCTCTCTCTCTCTCTCTCTCTCTCTCTCTCTCTCTCTCACACACACACACACACACACACACACACACACACACACACAACACATTGCTGAATTGCTGAAGACAGGGAAGAAGAGTCCAGGTCAGATCCAACCCAGCTGTTCTGAGTCCAGCCTCCAAGCAAATGTCTGCAACAATAGGGTCGTATCCTTCAACTTCTGCAAGGTAGCTAGAGCAAAGGCCATAGACTGTAGTCTTTGGGGGAGTCTCTTGGAATATCCTGACCAACATCTCAGAAGAGAGTTTCTCATGCCTGTAGCTTTTATTGCCTAGCCTATATCATTTGATATAAGATTGTCTCCTGAAGTTGTTCAACTTAAACTACAGATGTGTGTCTATATAAGTATACCTATGTATTATAAGTAATTTTTGGTAAATAAAGACTGATATGTTGTTTTTTGGTATTTTCAAGTATGCTTAATATTATGTTTCCACTACCCCTTTCTCTTCTACATTTCCCTTCCCCCTCCTAAATTAAAATATTCTGCCATATTTGTCTAATTTCTTCCTTCATATAACCTGATTCTTACTACTCCCTCCTCTAGTGCTACTCCTCAATACCATGGTATCATTTTATTCATTTTGTTTTCCTAATTCTGAGTCATATGCTCACACCTAAAGACTTAGAGCTAGGAACCATAAATGAGGGAGAATATTTCATGTCTGTCCTCTGGATCTGGATTTCCTCATTCTATATAATATTTTCTAATTCCATTCATAATTCAATATATTTTATGATTTCCTTTTTCTAAGAGATATCTTTTAAATGATCAACATTCTTAGCAATCGTGATGGTGTTTATATGCTCTGCCTAGGGAGCAGCACTATTAGGAGATGTGGCCTTTTTGGAGGAGTTGTGTCACTGTGGGTGTGGACTTTAAGACCATCATCCTAGCTGCCTGGGAGCCTAGATTCTGCTAGCAGCCTTCAGATGGAGATGTTAGAACTCTCAGCTTCTCTTGCACCATCCCTGCCTGCATGTCACCTGTTCCTGCCTTGATGCTAATAGACTGAGCCTCTGAACCTATAAACCAGCCTCAATTAAATGTTGTTCTTACAAGAGTTGCCTTGGGTGTGGTGTCTGTACACAGTTCTAAAACTCTAAGACAGCAAGTATAGTGAAGAAAATTAAAACTATTTTGAGATTTTTATCTTGACATGGTCAAAAATATTGCTAAAATTATGAAAAAAAAACCTGACAACAAAACTGCCCCATTTGCAGGAAAATTGAAACCCTTATTCATTGTTGGTAGGTCTGTAAGCCAATGGAACCACTCTGGATGTCAGAATGAAGAATTCTCTAACAGATAATATTTGCTCACCGTGTAACACAGATGCTTCACTCCTTGTTTTATAGAAATGATGTAATATTGTAGTCATACATGAAGTTATCAAACACAAAAAATAAAAATAATGAAAACTACACTAAAAAGGAACTATAATAATTTGAAATTTTAAACATTAATATTTTCTATTTAAACAAAAATAAAATGGAAAAGACATATGTATAGTCAAAAGAAAATGGTAAAAATTAGTAAAAAAAAAAAACCCACCACAGATATGTTTGCATTGTAATAAAATCTGTAAGGCAAAGGACACTGTTAAAAAGACAAAACGGCAACCATCAAATTGGGAAAGGATATTCACCAACCCTACAATCTGATAGAGGGCTAATATCCAATATATACAAAGAACTCAAGAAGTTAGACCCCAGGGAACCAAATAACCCTATTAAAAATGGGGTACAGATCTAAACAAAGAATTTTCACCTGAAGAAATTCGGATGGCTGAGAGGCACCTTAAGAAGTGCTCAACACCATTAGTCATTAGGGAAATGCAACTCAAAGCAACCCTGAGATTTCACCTTACACCAGTCAGAATGGCTAAGGTCAAAAACTCAGGAGACAGCAGGTGTTGGCGAGGATGTGGAGAAAGAGGAACACTCCTCCACTGCT
Source organism: Apodemus sylvaticus (assembly GCF_947179515.1). Classification (NCBI taxonomy): domain Eukaryota; kingdom Metazoa; phylum Chordata; class Mammalia; order Rodentia; family Muridae; genus Apodemus; species Apodemus sylvaticus. The sequence continues at coordinate 43,695,162 of NC_067474.1, read as the reverse complement.
GGTTGGGCTGTAAGATGGTACAACCACTTTGGAAATCAGTCTGGTGGTTCCTCAGAAAACAGGACATGACACTTCCGGAGGACCCTGCTATACCTCTCCTGGGCATATACCCAAAGGATTCCCTGGCATGCAATAAAGACACATGCTCTATTATGTTCATAGCAGCCTTATTTATAATAGCCAGAAGCTGGAAAGAATCCATATGCCCCTCAAAGGAGGAATGGATACAGAAATGTGGTATATTTACCCAATGGAATATGACTCAGCAATTAGAAACAATGAATTCACAAAATTTTTAGGCAAATGTTTTGATCTGGAAAATATCATCCTAAGTGAGGTAACCCAGTCAAAAAAGAATACACATGGAATGCAATCTCTGATAAGTGGATATTAAGTAGCTCAGAAGCCCTGAATACCCAAGGCACAAATCGCATAACTAATGACTCCCATGAAGAAGTATGGAGAGGTTCCTGATCCTGGAAAGGATTGATCTAGCATTGGAGGGGAATATAAGGACAGAGAAAAAAAGGAGGGAGGTGATTGGAGAATGGATGGAGAGAAGAAGGTTTATGGGGGGACATATGGGGAGGGGGATCTGGGAAAGGGGAAATCATTTGGAATGTAAACAAAGAATATAGAAAATAAAAATATTTTTAAAAAAATCTAGTGTACAAATTAAACAATGTAGAATTTACACAAATGTTTTGTGGTAAAAAGCAAATGCATCCAAAGTCAAATATATTTCTATTAATTAAGAATTTAAAAATAAATATGTGCCATAATTCATCCATTTATCTGTAAATCTTATAAATACTAAAGTGTCTAATGAGATCTTGCAGAAAAAGAATCTAGATAATGATAAAAATTAAAGTATAAAAATTTTTGAGCATTAGAGGGATGTTCTAAGTGATACAAATTTTATAACCTATCAGTTCAATGTATCAAAATATGTGGTAAAAGCATTCATAGGCAAATATACATATTAGGTATGACTAAGGCATCAAGGAGAACAGCTTTTAAAGAAACGGCAAAACCTGGTTTGTCTAGTTCCTATTTCCACCATAATAACTCTAATGTCCATAATAATTTATAGCTTATACTTAGGCTATATAAACAGTTAAGTGAAATATCAAGTATAAGGCTTCCTTGTAAGAAAATGAATACCAAAATCTATTGTTTGTTTTTCAGGACATAAAGAAAAACATGAGTAAAGAAAAAAACAGGAACATCCTGTACTCAGACACTTGTGGTGCATAATAAAATGGGATAGAATTGAAAAGCTTTTTCACACACCATAGTTTGGAGGCCAGTTCCTCCCAAAAGGAACCATTTCTTCCCATGAAGTTTTATGTGCATAAATCCATGCAATCAAATCTAGCAAATAAATGCCATCTTAAATTATATTTCTTGAAAGAAGTTACTCAAACTGTCATTTAAGTACAAGGTTAGTGTGTCTGGGTCACTGAAGATCTTCTCTTTCCTCTGCCAAATGCTCAACACACAAGGGATAAGAACTGATCAACTTCACTTGCAGTGACCACAGAGAGTTTCTTATACTAAACAAGCTTTGACAAATTCTAAGTCTTTTAAGATAGATAAATGTAGACTTGGTATTACCAAAAGTAAAAACCTTCGTCCATCATTATCTTTGGATTTTCCTATATTCAGCAGGAAAATGCATCTTTGCAGTAGAATACATTTAAATTATAAATAGCTGTGAAATGAATCCTAGAAGCAAAGAGAAAAACAAAACAATCACTCTTCATTTCTAGATTTGACATATTTGTTAATGTTACTCAAGAAACTTCAAACCTTATATGTCATGTGATTTATATTGCAGGAGTTCTTAGGACATAAAAAAACAAATGTAGAAAATCAAGGAAAGCTGATTTGTGAAAGAAACTTTCTAATCAGAGTAATTTTCTTAATTAAGTTGAAAGATATGCTGCACGTTGTATGACTGTTTGGCACTTATTCCTGCTCTTAGACTTTCTAGGAATTGACTCTCTAGTGTGATAGATTGACTGCTAGTGAGCTTTACGCCGAGCCTTGTATGCCATGTGGGAAGAATTCACCATAAGAAGCCATATGCACTAGAACACATATATGTCCTATGGCTCGCAACAAACATAGAAGTTCAGAATGTTTATGGAGGTTTTACACTCCCAGAATTGATGTCTTGCTACATTATTTACTTGTTTATTTGTCTTACTTACATGGCCAAAATCAACATAGTAACTTAGCATTTGATAGTATTATAGCTTGTAATAGAAGCTAAGAAATTCCTTTGATTTGTTACCCAGATTTATTGTGTTTATTTTTTGTTTGTTTGTTTCTTGTTTTGTATATCTAGGCAGTGGACCAACCTGGGAAGAGTTAAAAACCTAGAAGATGCATTTGATAAGACAGGAAACAAAAGAAAAGTGAAGCATAGTAAAGGATTAGCACACTAGAAAAGTAAAGGAGACAACGGGGGGACAATGGTGAAACATTGATGTTTATCTACTTCTGGTTTTGAAATTACCTCCCTTTAAAAAGAATTATTTATTTTCACACTCCATATTTAATCCTCCAACCCATATACTCCATCAAACTGCTTGACATCCCTTACATCCTCCCCAGGCCTCTGTCTCTACATGGATGTCCCCACCTATCACCCCACCTGACCTCTAAACTCCCTGGGGCCTTCAGTGTCTTGAAGGTTAGGTGCATCATCTCTGAATGAATACAGACCAGGCCGTCCTCTACTGTATGTGTGTTGGGGTACTCATATCAGCTGGTGTATGCTGCCTGTTTGGTGGTCCAGTGTTTGAGGGACATGAGTCCAGATTAATTGAGACTACTGGTCCTCCTACAGGGTCGTCCTTCTCCTCAGCTACTTTCAGCCTTCCCTAGTTCAACAACAGGGGTCAGCTGCTTCTGTCCATTGGTTGGGTGCAAATATCTGCATCTGATTCATTGAGCTACTTGTTGGGTCTTCTGAAGTGCTGTCATGTTAGGTCCCTTTATGTGAGTGCTTCATAGTCTCAGTAATAATGTCAGGCCTTAGGAACTCCCCTTGAGCTGGACCCAACTTTGAACCTGTCACTGGACCGTCTTTCCCTCAGGCTCCTTGCCATTTCCATCCCAGTAATTCTTTCAGACAAGAACAATTATGGGTCAGAGTTGTGATTGTGGGATGGTCCTCCTCTCCATTGTTTGATGCCCTGTCTTCATGTTGGAGGTGGGCTCTATACATTCTCTTTCCCTACTCTCAGGCATTTTATCTAAGGTCCCTCCCTTTGAGTCCTGAGAGTCTCTCACCTCCCAGGTCTCTGGTTCATTCTGGAGGGCTCCCCCCAACCTCCTATCTCCTGAGGTTGCCTGTTTCCCTTATTTCTGCTGGCCATCAGACCTTCAGTCCTTTTCCCTCTCCACATAACAGATCAGGTTCCCCACTTACCCCACTCCCCTACCCCTTTCACTTTCCCTCCCACCCCTCTCTCCCTCTCTCCCTCCCTCCCCACTTGTGATTGCTTTCTTCTCCCTCCCTCGTTTAACACTACATCTCAGACTATTTGAACTCAGACTTCTCACCTATAAATTGAAGATAATAACAAAAATTTGTTGTTGTTATTAAGAATTAAATTAAATTACTACAAGACTATTGGGTCTTACAGCATGAGCCTTTGATAATGCTATTAGCTATCATAGTCATCATCATCCCTTTGGTCATCTCTGAGGTTTTCCTGTCTCTTAAAGGAAATTCTGGTCCATGGAAACACTTGTTTGTGCAGTATATTTATCTCCACACTTCCTGAATAATCAATATTCTATGATCTTGCAGTTTAAGTTAGATTAACATTAAAAATTCGAAAGAAAAATAAAATTAGATTTCTATATTTTATTCAAATATAAATTCAACTAAGTTCAAATATAGTCTACATTTTTGTTATCTCTTTTCATTAAGTTCTTAATGCAAAAATTGATACATTATTTTGTGTTTTTTTTTTCCCTTTGAAACTACTACAATGCAGAATATCTCAATAGTGTATGGGAAAAATTTAAGTGACAAGACAGAGTGTCTTCCAAATTTCTCTATTAAATTTAAAACAACCAGACAGATTAGCAATCAAAGAAACATGATGAGCTGTTCCTGCCTAGAACATGATGGACCTACTTATTTTTTAGGAAATGGTAAGAGCCCACACTTTCATTCATCCTTTCTATATTCCCAGAAAATAAGCAATGGCTCTATAACCTATGTGCACAAAACTTGAAGAATTAAGAAAGAAATTTATCCTATTTTAAAAATTTGTTCAGCCTCCTCTGTTTTAACTTTAAAACATCATGTCATTCTTCTGCAAAGAGGTTCTGCCTCCTTTAACATCAGAGCTGTCCAGATTTGTGTAATTCCTGAGACTTCTTCCTAGTAACCCCTTTGACCTCTGTCTGAGGTCTTGGCTCTGAACTCGAGACAGAATTTTCAAGAGCAAAATGAGGCAGCAATGGTTGCTCTGCTCTGCACCTTCCCTGTCAGGGACAATTAGGCAAGAACTAAAAAGGATGCACATGTGGAAGATCCTGTTAGACACGGTGACCCACCTGAGTGCCCTAAGCCATGATGTTTCTCCTAAGGGAATCCTGTTCTATGCACCCGCAGGAATAGTTCTTTTGACAATTTTCCCAAGAAACTTAACTGTTATTTTTCTCTGAGTTCCCCATTCAAAACCCATTTTTAAAGGCTCTGATGATAATAAGCAAAAAATGCAATTTGACGTTGAGTTGTAGAACATACAATTTGAATTTTATCAAGATTTCTTGTCCATGCTCAAGGACAAGCATTATCATTCCACAGCCCAAAGCAATAGAATTTTGGTTTGGAAACAAAGCAATTACAGCACCAAAACATCTACCACATTCTTTTTTTTTTTTTTTAATTTTTTTAATCTGCTGCATTGTCTGCATTAAATTATCCCATCTCTGTTTCTCCTTCTGCTTTCCTGGAGGCTGATCTTTAATCGGTCATTTGAAGTTGGGAGGTGATGAGGAGCTGAGCTCTTGGCTTTTTTACCCCTCCCACTAAATATTCTGGATGGGATCCTTATGTTGCTTTCTGTTCTGAACCAGGGTGTTTTGATGTCTTAGTCACAGGGTCGGGGTAGACCATCTCCTTCCCACATTTTCTATAAATGGCGTGAAACTATTTAAGATTTTTTTCCCTACATGAAAGCATGAAACAATATTATACTGTTTGGGAAGTTAATTTATTTGGGTAACTGTAGGCCACATTGCTTTTTCAATTAGTGGAAAGAAAGCATCCAAAAATCTTAAGGTACAATGACTACTGGAGCTAAGCTCCCTAGTGAGGTACACTTTAGTTAAAAGACTAAGAATTTACCCAAATTATAGAGAATCCAAACAAATAAGCACAGAGAAGCACAGGCCACTGGATGTTCTCTACACTGTCTCTCCCATGTCTGGGAATAAACCATTATTTTTCTTCACATATATTACTTAATCTTGCATGAATTTTAACCCTAGAGTGGCTCATTCTAACTGACTTGAGCTGTTGTCTGGTTACTGGCACTTCTCCATGTGATACAGGTTACCAAGAGAACAGAATCTACCAAAGCCACAATGTTTGGTAGCCAGTGCATACATTAGCAGATATTCTTGCATTTCTTAGCTGTATTCTAAGGATAGGGTTTGAACAAGGAATATGCTTGCTGGAATGTCTGCTGGAGGGGCAAAGATAAGACTTGGTACATGGATGGAGAACAAAAGATAAATGGAGGACTGGAAGGGAATGATACATAGACAGACACTATAGGATGAAAGGGGAGAACTACGAAGAAGCCTAGAACAGGATAAAAATGGAGATATATAGAAAAAGAGGTACTCTGGCCTCTTTACCACTTCGAAGTATGACAAAAGAGAAATTACATTATTTGGCATCTTATAATTGGCGATCACAGATCTAACATATTAGTGATTCAGAATCCATAAATAGTGCACAAGTGAATCATATACACATTGAAACCTGAGGAGCATCATGAGAATTATCAATTATATTTTGGGGTAAATTAATGTAGCTGTAAATTGCTGTATGGTCCAGTATTTAATTTTAATATTCTCTGCTATAAAATGTGTCTTAACTTTACCAACATGATTTTAAGTTTTCTAAAATATTTTGTTGATGGTGGAGTCTTTGTTCAGTAAAAATAGGTAGCTATCACTTTGCATTTTTTTCTTTTAAAGATCGTATTGTTTCAAATCAGAATGCTCCCATAGATCTCTAGGTTTGAAATGTGTGCTCTATAGTTGTGGAATTGTAAAAAACAATGCCATATTGGAAGAGATGTGTCATTGTGCGCTCACTTAGAGGCTTAAAAATCCCGTCCCATTCCTGCTTAGTGCCAAATCAATTTTGGCAACTTGTGGATCAGATATGTGCTCTCAGCTACTGTTCCAGCTTCATGCCTGCCTGTTGTCATAGTCCCTGCCACGATGAAGCTGTACACAAGGCACCAATTCAATCCTTTCTTTTATAAGTTACCTTGGTTGTAGTGTCTCTTCACAGCAATAGAAGAGTAACTAAGAGAAATATTTATAACTTTATTTTCTCTGTGTAAGTGTTTTGATTGCATATAAGTATATGTACCATATGCCTACTGATGTCAGAAGAGGGTATTAAGTTCCTTGGAACTAGAGTTGCAGATGGTTTTGAACCACCATGTGGGTAATGGGAACCAAACCAGGATCCTCCACAAAACAAATGAGTGTTATTAGCTACTGGCGATTTTAAGGCCGAGTAAGGCAATATTTGTGAGGCAGTTGTATGTAATAGGAGTTCAAAATCCCAGTAGACATGAATAAGTAGTGACAGTGAATAAAACTAAGATAGGATGCCACAAGTGGAGTTGTAGCTGGCCATAAACCCTTATGAAGGGTTTCTATTAAAGTTACCCCACAGGAAGGGGACTTTCACATAGAATTCTGTTCATGATTAAGGTGAAACACATTAAGATTTGATTTTATCAAGCTCCCTCGTTGACAGTGTTTTGAGTTCTTTCACTATTGCCTAGGCTCTGAGCAATCAAACCTCATTTAACAGGAAGAGAGTTTTTACTGTGCATCCCAAGCATACCTAGAAGCCCTTTTCTGTTTTAACATAAAAACTACAGCAGTTATCACCATCATCAGGTGAAACACATGTATAATATAGCAGTTGTTTTGGAATTAAGAAATGCCAAATGAAAGGACAGTAAAAAAACAAAATCACAGTCAAGTCTTTTCAAAAATCTCCATTACTGTAGACCACATTTAATACAAAATTTTCAGAATGTCTTGGCTTCTTGCATCTTCACTGCATCTTATATCTTGGTTTTAATTTAATACGGAGCTGTCACAGTGCTGTGGGTTGTGCTATTTTGTCTGAAATCATATTTTATTTGACCACAGATATTATATAAATTTCTAGTTCACAGCTTTATTCTGATGACAATAGCTTGACTTTGCTTAGATTAATATGTTTTAGACAAGAGATCAAATACCTAACCAGAAATTAGGTTAATAATTCAAAATCTATGTCCTACCTAGAGAAAAAGAGTGGTAACCTGGCAATCTGCTGTCTTAATAATCTCCATACCATGTGTTAGGTTTATTCAAATGCTTTAAATTGTTGACTTATGGCTATATTCTGATTAAGAGGAAAACAGCTAAAAGCCTACAGCTGTTGTGAGCACCAGTTTAAAAGTTCTCTTTGGAGGTGCTGGCTTTAGCACACAACAATTAACAGTTTGTTTTTATGCTTATGGGACAAATTCTTTTGAAGTTATTTTACTATTTTCCCTCGAATCTCCCTAGGATTAATGACCAACACATGATTATTTTATAAAGTCTTCAAATTTCAAATCAGTATCATTTCCACATTTTTCTCGATTGTGTACATATACAAAGAAATTCAAAGGACTCCTACATTCTTTTACCAAATTTCTCAAGTAGCTTCCTCATGTTTAACAATTTCAGCTTCAATCTCTGATTTTTTGCTGAGGTTTATATATATTCAGGTATTTTGTGCTGCTTTTTATAAATTTCATCAGCCAAATCTTTTTGAGTCTGTCATGTGTTATAAACATTTTAAGCATACAAGATTACTGGAAAACTATAACAATATGGTTGAATTATCGTAATTAGATGCATGTCCTATTCTTTTGCAACATATATAAGTAAAAATAAGTTCAGTAGAATGTAGGTGTTTAAGATCTTTTGGGTGTACCCTATTCTGAAGACTTACAGATAATCAATCAAGGAACTCGTCACTAGCTTCAGTAATTAAATTTGATAAAATATATTAAAGTATATAAATATGATTTTAAATGTGTAACAAATGGCAAGATATAGCCTTTAATGCCACATATTAAGACTAATACATGCTTTATAAGAAATATCCTATAACAACATAGTTGTAATTCTAACAGATGTCCTTGATTATTGGGAACATAACAGCAAATAATCCTTGTCCCTTTTGATCAGGTATGTTCTGCTATAGACTGTAGCCTAATCTTGAATTGCTCTTCTTCAAACTCAGAAAAGCTTATTGAATTATTCCTTTCTGCAAATTGTCAGGGTCAGAAAATTTTGATGAGATAGGTGTCATACGAAGACTTTACTTCTGTTTGCAACATGGGTTAAAATCCTCTTCCATTCCAAGACTTACATGTTTTGTGTAATTTCTGCTACCCTAGAATGCATTTAAGGATAAGGCTCAGGTTGATTGTATCAGGTCTAATATTCCTATGGTAAAACCATGGTACTCAGACATATACAACAGAAATCAAATTAGAGTCTGCACTTTATTTGATTACTTGTTTTAAATCCTGGCAGATGTTTAATAGGCTCAATAAACAATAATTCAAATACTCTATATTATATTTAAAATGGTTCTGAGGAACTAAGTAAAATGTCAATTTCCTCCTGATTTGTTTCTCTGTTGCATATCATTTTCTATGAGATCATTAATTTTCTCGCCTCACAGTGCTGTCCTCATCAGTCCACATTTATGTGCCTTAATTCTTTCAGATGCAGTTCTGGATGGGTTGAAACCCCCTCCGACTTGCCCAAAGGCATCAGGAGACCCAAATCCTGACAGGAAGCCAGAAAGATGGACCAGCCATCCATTTGTTAATGTGTCACACTCGTATTACACATGGCTGGCTGCAAAATTAAATTGCTCTTTCAGGATATCAACAGAGACATAGATACAGCATTATAGCTTCATGTCCCTATTGTTTTCAGATCAGAAAATGCTTTACTTGTGTACTGTTGCTAAATTGTGTTCACTGAAAGTGCAGAATGAAAAAGGTATTGATTGCAGCTTTCCAAAGCCTGAAGTGGTTCTGTGATTTCAGAATTGAACAGTTAGAAGGAAAAAGTGTGTGTTTCTAGTCTTGGCACCTGGAAAATCCCGGAACCCTTTAAAGACAAGGGCTGATAATGAGATGATGTTGTTAAACTTCCTGGTAGAGATGGGTGCAGCTGTGTCCATTTTCCCCTTCCTGAAGGGCTGTATCAGGCTTAATAATTCTCCTATTAAAAATACACATGTCCTCCAACTATGGCTGCATATATAGCACAGCAGCTGCTCTCCAAATAGTTTGGTGAGAGGACGTAATGCAGTGCTCCAATACATTATTGACAACAGACAGAATGTCAACAAACTCAGTGATTCAAAGTCCCTATACTTTGACTAGAGTAAAAGCACTTAAAATGCATACTTTGAATCTTGAACTGCAGTATGATGTTGTTGAATGTTAAGGATCTTGAGATATGATTAGATCACAGGAATTAAGACCATCATGTGAGGTCTGCTGTCTGCCAAGCTCTCAGACAGATGTGGATACAAGGCAAGGAAGCATTCACTAGCTACAGGATCGCCTGCAACAGAAGGCTAATACTCTGGTACCTTGACTTTGGACATCTCAGCCTTCAGTTCATGATAAATTATGTTGTTTAAGCCACCTTGCCTATTGTAGTCTGTTAGAGCAGCCTAAAAGAAAATACAGGAGAGCGAAACACAGATGACGATGACTTTGCTTTAAGTTTCTTAAGGTTACTTTGGGAGAATGTCACAATTATTTTCATACTGTGAAAATAAATGCAAGCTATCAAAATGAGATAACCCAAAGACTATTTATTAGTAGCTTGCTAGAGCAAGGGAATCAGCCACCTTAACTTATATTTCTTAGTTACTTAAAGCCATGTATAAGGCTGAAAATGTTTTGTGGGTAAAGAAAGAGAGAAGGTGTCAGGAAACTGCTCAGGAACACACAAGGAGGCAAGCTATCTGTAGCCTGAGCACTTGGCTAAGAGAGAAGCCTTGATTTTTTTCTGATTAGCTGTGCACATGAAAAAGAATCACATTTTTCCTGAAACACATAGGGGTCTAAATATCTCTAAAAATAAGTGAGAGGAACATGTAAGGACATGTTTCACTGAGTATAGAACACATGTGATGTTTGGCTTTAGAGAAGATCATGAATTCCCAGGAAAAAAGGGAACCAGAGTTCAAAAGGTTATTAAGTGTGACATGGTTTAGCTCATAAAGCTTTCACAGAACACATGAATGAAACCAACCACCAGCCAGCAGGCAACCTGCTCAGGGAAAGAAGACTTGGAAGCAGTTTGTATAGTCTGAGTAATGTGGGCACACATGTCTAGAGAAAAATAAGATTCAAATTTTACGCTGAGTTCTTCTTTTGTAGAATAATAGCACAAACTGCAAGATGAAAGAAAATGAAAAGTATTGTCTTGTACTGACTCTGGATTCTATGAAGTTTATCAAAATAAGGGGACAAATGGCTTAAGACTATATTATTCTTTTTGTTGATTGCTGATTTTTAAAATGATATCGGCAAAAGAATCAAGAGGAACACTAGTAGGCATATGGGTATTTGTCTAATGTATTAAAAATATAAATAAAGAAGGAAATAGGTGATATACCCCTCAACAAAGGGACAATTTATACCAAAATGCACTCCTCCTAAGGAAAAGCTCATTGGTGAGAAATCCAAGAGCATCTTCAACCACACAAAGGGAAGAGAAATAGGAATTGGTGAAAATCCCCCAAAGCAGAATAAGGTGTCCACATAACTCCATGCCACAGAAACTTGGAAGAGTTGTAAAGATGGGAAGTGGAAGGCATGTCACAGGCTGTTAAATAATCAAGGTGTGGCTCTATGAAGGGCACTGCATAACATGTTCGGAAAACTTGATTAGAATGCTATTATGTTAGCAGAAACACCAGAGGACTACATTTTATTTCTTGAAAGAAGTTTACCATTAAGTAAAAAGTTTGAGCTTTGGCTTATAGGAAAATCAAATACAAATAAAATGTGGTATGTATATGAATATGAAATCCAGGATGATAAATTATTTAAACATAATTAAAATGAGCAAATCAAATGAGAAGTGATCATTCACCCATACCTAGCAAATAAATAGCAAGTAATATGGGAGCATAGAAAAATACAAAAACAAATGCTGTTCAAATCAGTGACTGACCTAAAGCCTTTATAAATGTTTATTTACTGATGTCAGAGAAATTTCACATAAATTTTACTAAAACAATGTAGAGTATAATTATGAAATGTATGAAATGCCGAGTAATTATGATATATTCAATAGAAACTGTAAGACAGAATTTTTAGCGATGAACTTTCACATGCTGTTTGTTTGTATGTCTGTCTTGAGGCAGCCCCTCCCATATCTAAGGCTGGTCTTATACCCACCATGAGAGTAACAAGGATTCTGAGCTCTTGACTCTCCTGATTTTACTTATATGTGCTGGGATTACTGATATATCTCTCTATACCAGCTCAAATCACTTTTAAAAGAATGTGCATTTGCATTGAATCTCTGGCAATGATCTGGTAAGACTATTTTGATTCGATTAACCCTTTCACTCTAAGTCTACACAGGAGATTGATAAAGGGGTTTAAATGAAGTGTTCTTTATAATTGACAGTGTCTTTTCCTACAATGTTCATTAATTTGGCTGAGAAGTATGTAGGTTTAGATTTTCATACCAAATGTGTCACCATAGCAGCAGTAGTTGCATCAGAAGAACATATTCTTCCTCCAGTGGGTAGGTATAGGAAATGAGAGGAGGAAATCTGGTTTTCTCTATTCTAACTGAAAAAATAAATAAATAGCAAGAAAGGAAAAGAAAAAAAATGAAATTAGTCACTATTTAAAACAACTTAAATATAAACCATTAGAGACTATTTAAATAAAGAAAAATTATTTATAAAATAAGTTTAAAGCTATTTATCTATTTTAAATGAAAATATAGTAATTTTTTTTGAAAAAGAGGATGAAATAAAATAATACCTACCGAAAATAATGCTATGGGAATAAATTATTATGATACATCTATATATATAGAGAGAGACTAGAAAACTAATCTTAGATGGCTTGCAAATTGTTCATGGTACCTCACTTATTACTAATCAGGGACAGAAAAAGAAAGGTTTGGGAAATGCTGCCCTTAAATTTAAACATTTTAATTGCTATATTTTTACTGTTGTACTGCCATGATGAAATACCAGGACTAAAACTACTCATAAAGTGTAGCATCTAATTGGGGGCTGGCAATTACAGTTTCAGAGGGTTAGCCCATCACCATTATGATGGATATGGGGTGATGGGCAGGCAAAAGGCTGGAACAGTAGTTGAGAACTCAAATCTGATTTATAAGCTACAGACAATGAGAGGTAGATAATTAGATGGAAGATAGATAGATAGATAGATTAGAGAGATAGATAGATAGATAGATAGATAGATAGATAGATAGATAGATAGAGACAGACAGACAGACAGACAGACAGATAGATAGATAGATAGATAGATAGGCAAGCAGTCAGACAGAAGGACTTGGCTGTAGATAGAGTTTGAAATTCCAAAAAAATGACACATTCCAAACAAGGCCACATCTCCTCACACAGTTACACTAACTGGTGACAAAACATTCAAAGCACATGAGCCTACCAGGACCAGTGTGATACACACAACTGCATGTGTCTCCAGATATCCATTTGATGAATATTCCTGGATTCCTTCTACACTGTAATGTCATCTTTTCCTGGGCAGTCCATGGCCTTGGCCCAGATGCTGAATAAATTTCCATTTTATGCATGTATTATATTTTTGTTACTCATTCATTAATTAATTGATGGACATCTAGCAGTAGAATTGCTTGCTATTTTTATTTTTGGCTTTTGGTTATGTTTATTCTCAAGTGTTTTATTCTTTCTTTCATTTTTGGCTATTATGAATGGTATTATTTCTATTATTTCTTATTCAGTATATTTGTCATGCGAAGATTTTGTGCATTAATTTTATGTTGTGCAACTTGAAACTTTTGATCAGCAATAAAGGTTTGATTTTGTTTTACTTTTGGTGGGGTGTGAGTCTTATGTGGAATTATATCATCTTTAAATAAGAACAATTAGATTTCTTTCTTTTTATTTGCTTCTCTGTCATTTGATTTTCTTGTTTTATTGTTCTAGCCAAAGTTACAGGTACTGTATGGAACAAAACTGACAGAAGGGCAGGAACCTTCTTATCCTTTTCCAGAGCTGGATGGAAATGCTATGTATATTTCTTCTTTTAAAACAATGTTGGCTATGGCTTTGCCTTATATAGATATTTTTTAAATGCTTATGCATATTAATTCTACTTTGAATTATTCAGGACTTTTATTGACAATTGTTGATAGAGTTTTATCACAGCTTTTTCCATCTCTTGAGATGTTATTGTATCTCTGCATTTGAATGTATTACATGATTTAAAACATTAATTGATTTGCATATCTTGAACATTCCGTGCATATCTGAGAGAAAAAGCAACCTTGATCACTGAGTTGTCCTTTGTAGAATTTTTAAATTATCATTCCAGTGTTCCATTGATACTTTTAGTATGTACATTTCTTAGGGATATCGGTTTTGACTTTTAAATTTTTTTGTTATTTCTCCAGCTTGGTTAGTGACATGGGGAAAATGGAGGGTTCTTGGGATCAACAAAGACTCCTTTCTTTAGATGAATAGCATATACTCTACAAACACTAAAGCCACTTTAGGCCACTGCCTTTTCCCAGGCCCTCTGTTTCATTTCCTCAAACAATGGTTTCCAGGACAGCAGGGAGTTGTTCCTAAAATGAATTTATTATTGCTCACAGGTGAGAGCTTAAGAAGAAGGAAGTAGTTAGAGAACCTTTACATCAGGAGCAGATCCCAATGATGAGTTTCCACCAACGTGCTGTGTAGGAGCTGTTTGTTAGACTTACAGCAGAAATTAGGCTGTGAGTAGATGTTACCTACTCAGTCCAGATTGGCCCACTCAAAATGTTATACCAGGGGACTAGAGAGATAGCTCAGCGGTTAAGAGCACTGACTGCTCTTCCGAAGGTCCCAGCAAAAAAATGGTGGCTCACAACCATACTTAAAGATATCTGACGCCCTCTTCTGGTGCATGTGGAGACAGCTACAGTGTACTTAGATATAATAATAAATAAATCTTTTAAAAAAGTTATATCAGTCTACTCTATATGGCCTAGAATTTTAGTCAGATCCTGACATCTGTCTTCCAGGTAGGCATACTCATTAATTCTAGCATCTAAGTGGAGAAGATGGAAATATAACAAAACCTTGGATGTAGACTTAACGGCTCCAAACTTCTCTAGGATGTCTAGCCTCCAGCCGGCACCAACCATCAAAAGGATAAAGGACATCTCCAGCTTCTGGCTTAGAGCAGATTCCCTGATCTAAAACAGGCTTCCATAAATTTCTTTAATCATCTTCATATAATGGTAATATTAATTTTATAAAAAAGTTGAATATTGATCCTTCTTTGATTATTTTTGGGGAAAGACAATAGGAAGACAATCTTTTTATGGGGAATTTGAGCTATACATATTCATTACAGACAATAAATAGGTCAATCTAGCTTTTGATATAACCTAATAGATTCTGTTTTATTGTGAGGACTTGAGATAATTAATCTTTAGAGATGTTTTTGAAATTCCTGCCATTTTGTTGGGTTTTGAATTTTCCTCTTATATTGCTTAAGTATTAGTAGAATGTAGTTTATTCCATGCTATGTCCTCATTGGTACATTTTGTATTTAGAGTTTTACTGTTGTGAAGAGACCAATGCATCTGTTACAAGGACAGCATTAATTGGGGCTAGCTTACAGGTTCAGAAGTTCAGTCCATTATCATCGAAGCGAGAATATAGCAGCATCCAGGCAGGCATGGTACAGCAGGAGCTAAGAGTTCTCCATCTTCTTCTGAATGCTGCTAGCAGAATACTGGCTTCCAGACTGCTAGAATGAGCTAGAATGAGCCAACCCTGAGATTTCACCTTACAACAGTCAGAATGGCTAAGATTAAAAATTCAGGAGACAGCAGGTGTTGGCAAGGATGTGGAGAAAGAGAAACACTCCTCCACTGCTGGTGGGGTTGCAAATTGCTACAATCACTCTGGAAATCAGTCTGGCGGTTCCTCCGAAAACTGGGCACCTCACTTCCAGAAGATCCTGCTATACCACTCCTGGGCATATACCCAGAGGATTCCCCACGATGTAATAAGGATACATGCTCTACTATGTTCATAGCAGCCCTATTTATAATTGCCAGATGCTGGAAAGAACCCAGGTATCCCTCAACAGAAGAGTGGATGCAAAAAATGTGGTATATATACACAATGGAGTACTATTCAGCCATTAGAAACAATGAATTCATGAAATTCTTAGGCAAATGGATGGAGCTAGAGAACATCATACTAAGTGAGGTAACCCAGACTAAAAGGTGAATCATGGTATGCACTCACTAATAAGTGGATATTAACCTAGAAAATTGGAATACCCAAATCATAATCCACACATCAAATGAGGTACAAGAAGAAAGGAGGAGTGGCCGCTTGTTCTGAAAAGACTCAGTGAAGCAGTATGCGGCAAAACCAGAACAGGGAAGTGGGAAGGGGTGGGTGGGAGGACAGGGGAAGAGAAGGGGGCTTATGGGACTTTTGGGGAATGGGGTTGCTAGAAAAGGGGAAATCATTTGAAATGTAAATAAAAAATATATCGAATAAAAAAAAAGAAAAAAAAAGTCCACAACCACAGTGACACACCTACTCCAACAAGGCCTCATCTGCTCAAACAGGGACACAGCATCGAATAGTGCTACTCCCTGAATCTAGCATGCACAAAACATTCCTTAGGGTCTTTTGTCAAATACTTCCCTCTGGTATCTTTTCTGGATCTAAGTTATTGGTAATAAATATTTCAACTATTTTATCATGAAAAGTTTCTGTTTATCCTTCAATCATGATAGATAACTTTGATAAATATAATAATCAAGTTTACCTGTTATTTTCCCTAATAACTTGAAATCAATCTTTCCAAGACTTCCTGGTTTAAGAAGTTCCTCCTAAAACCTCTGTGGTTATTCTGACAGGCTTGCATTTTTAGAACTTTTATTGGAACTTTAATGATGTACATTGTGTGTTGATCATATTCAACTATTGTATCCCTATTTCTCCAAAGCACAAACAGCTTCCCTACCTGGAGAGCTTTTTGTCCTTTTTTTTTTTTTGGTATCTAACCCATAAATTCCAACATATGTTGTTTATATATCTTGGATTTATGGCATTCCACTCTACTATGATCAATTACTCTCAAATAAACCTGATTTTCCTTTAGATAACAGGTATCATTGACCAATGGCTACCTCCTCTGTATAATCTGGGGTTTGCTGTGGATTTTTTTTTCACGAGTCTGGGTCAACATGTGCTACTTTATTTGTCTGGAAGAAACTGTTTCTTGTGAATCATCCACAACCTCTGGCTTATATACTCTCTCTACCTTCTATTCCATAATGTTCCTTGAGTCCTGGAAGTAAGAGGAGTGATGCTCTATTTGGGGCAAAGAATTTTCTTTCTTTTTTTTTTTTTTTTATTTTTTTGTTGGACTTGTTTTCCCATAGTGCTGAATTGCTTTGCAAAAGTCCCAGGAAGCAGAGGTGTAGGAGAAAGAAGGAAATGTTTGTGAGGGTTTCCCCAAAGCTTTCTGTGCTAAGAACAAGCTCGAGAAATGCTTCTTCCTATTTTGAACATGGCTGCTACACAGCATTAGCTTTCCTTTTTTTCATTTTTTTAAATTTATTGATATATTTATTTACATTTCAAATGATTTCCCCTTTTCTGGACCTCCACTCCCTGAAAGTCCCATCAGTCCCCTTCCCTCACCCTGTTTTCCCACCCAACCCTTCCCACTTCCCTGTTCTGATTTTGCTCTATACTGCTTCACTGAGTCTTTCCAGAACAAGGGGCCACTCCTCTGTTCTTCTTGTACCTCATTTGATGTGTGGATTATATTTTGGGTATTCCAGTTTTCTAGGTTAATATCCACTTATTAGTGAGTGCATACCATGATTCATCTTTTGATTCTGGGTTACCGCACTTAGTATGATGTTCTCCAGCTCCATCCATTTGCCTAAAATTTCATGAATTCATTGTTTCTAATGGCTGACTAGTACTCCATTGTGTATATATACCACATTTTTTGCATCCACTCTTCTGTTGAGGGATACCTGGGTTCTTTCCAACTTCTGGCAATTATAAATAGGGCTGCTATGAACATAGTGGGACATGTATCCTTATTACATGCAGGGGAATCTTTTGGGTATATGCCCAGGAGTGGTATAGCAGGATCTTCTGAAAGTGAGGTGCCCAGTTTTCTGAGGAACCGCCAGACTGATTTCCAGAGTGGTTGTATCAATTTGCAACCCCACCAGCAGTGGAGGAGTGTTCCTCTTTCTCCACATCCTCACCAACACCTGCTGTCTCCTGAATTTTTAATCTTAGCCATTCTGACTGGTGTAAGGTGAAATCTCAGGGTTGTTTTGATTTGCATTTCCCTAATGACTAATGAAGTTGAGTATTTTTTAAGATGTTTCTCCGCCATCCGAAGTTCTTCAGGTGAGAATTCTTTGTTTAACTCTGTACCCCATTTTTTAATAGGGTTGTTTGGTTTTCTGGAGTCTAACTTCTTGAGTTCTTTATATATATTGGATATTAGCCCTCTTTCTGATGTAGGATTGGTGAAGATCTTTTCCCAATTTGTTGGTTGCCGATTTGTCCTTTTGATGGTGTCCTTTGCCTTACAGAAACTTTGTAATTTTATGAGGTCCCATTTGTCAGTTCTTGATCTTAGAGCATATGCTATTGGTGTTCTGTTCAGAAACTTTCTCTCTATACCGATGTCCTCAAGGGTCTTCCCCAGTTCCTTTTCTATTAGCTTCAGAGTGTCTGGCTTTATGTGGAGGTCCTTGATCCATTTGGATTTGAGCTTAGTACAAGGAGACAGGGATGGATCAATTCGCATTCTTCTGCATGCTGACCTCCAGTTGAACCAGCATCATTTGTTGAAAAGGCTATCTTTTTTCCATTGGATGTTTTCAGCCCCTTTGTCGAGGATCAAGTGGCCATAGGTGTGTGGGTTCATTTCTGGATCTTCAATCCTATTCCATTGATCTGCCTGCCTGTCACTGTACCAATACCATGCAGTTTTTAGCACTATTGATCTGTAGTATTGCTTGAGGTCAGGGATACTGATTCCCCCAGAATTTCTTTTGTTGCTGAGAATAGTTTTACCTATCCTGGGTTTTTTGTTATCCCTGAATATGAGAATTCAATACAATACCCATCAAAATCCCAACTCAATTCTTCACAGAGTTAGAAAGGGCAAAGAAATTTCAATTTCAATCTTTTATTATCTCCACCTTTACTTCTTTACTTCCATTTCTCTCTCTCTCTCTCTCTCTCTCTCTCTTTCTCTCTCTCTCTCATCCATAATCATATGGCAGAATGAAGCATTAATTTTGTTGTAAAATAATGATATTTAGATTTGTTTTAATGCTCTGTTTTGCAGAATACTAGTATGAGATTCTCCCTTAGGACATGGGCCTATCTATGCACAGGTCTATGGCCTAATAATGGAACCAAGTATGGGTTTAATCTTCTGGGGTGGCACTAAAATCCAAGCAGAAAGCAACTGCTTGCATCCATGTTGTCTACATTACTTTTATAGCAATGGGAATGTCTTGCTAGTCCAGTAACTGTTATAGCACAGGGTTTACAGCTGATAACTTGTAGAAGTTACGCAGCACCTTTCCACACTAAGAAAGTCTGATTCATATGTGACTTGGGCTATGTATGTTGGCATTTCCTTTGTTTCCTATGTTTTCTTTGTTTTGTGTAATTACTGTTTTAATTATAGTAGGATAATGGAGGTCTCTTTTCAGGTATTTTACTTTAACTGAATTAGCAAATTCTTCGACCTAACTAAGGAAGATTTTCTGCCATTATCTTATTAGAAACTTATGCTATGCTTGTAGAATTAGTTCCTTCCTTTCTATGCTTATAACTTTAGATTTTTATCATTTCATAGTGTCATGTATATATTCTGAAATTTATAATTGTATATTATTTTATTTAATATTTGTCCTGGCCAAATTCCTCTACCTTGTTTTCTTTTTCTCTTTTTTTTCAAAGTGAATTCCCTTTTTTTTTATTTAAAGATTTATTTAATTTTATTTATTCTTATTTTCTATATTTTTTGTTTACATTCCAAATGATTTCCCCTTTTCCAGTTCCCCCATCCCCATAAGTCCCATAAGCCCTCTTCCCTCTGTGCATTCCCCAATCAAACCCCTCCCATTTCTCTATCCTGGTAATCCCCTACAATGCTGCATCAAGCTTTTCCAAGACCAGGGCCCTCTCCTTTCTTCTTGGGAATCATTTGATGTATTAATTATGTCTTGAATATTCAGAACTTCTGGGATAATTAATATTCACTTATCAGGGACTGCATTCCACGTGTATTCTTTTGTGATTGGGTTACCTCACTTATGCAAATATTTTTCCTCTCCTCAATCTAGTATATTAGTAAGATATTTTATGGAATTTTTAATTTTACTTATAATATCACTTTTCCACATTTCATATAGGGTTTATTTGATATTTATGACTTTTTAATCAAATTCATCTTTATTTTCTCATATCACATTATTTCATTCTGTTTGTGTTACCATTCAACAGATTGTTTTTCTTTTCTTTTATTATATATGTATAATCATTCTTTTGTGTTGTGTGCTTTGTGTTTCTAATTCACTGTCACTGGGTATTACTTCTCTAAGATTCGTAATCATTTGATGAGTCATATTGCCTTAATTTTTCATGTTTCTTATATTAATACATTGTGACGTATACATTAAGTGTTTTCATTTTTTATGTGAATGCATTCATGTTCCTTTCTGTGCTAATAACCAGAAGTGTGTTCTTTTACAGTCTTTAAAATTTGTTGATTTAAAATTTCCATACAGTATATTTTGTTCATATTACTTCCTCTTGCCTAACTTCTCCCAAATACTCCCCCTGTCCCTAAGAACCCAACTTTATATTCTTTTTATTACCTAAAATATATATGGATATTAAAATTAAAATTAAAAAATAAATCACAATCTAAAATAAAAAATTCACAAGGACACAAGAACACCAAAATTTACCTAAAAGCATGGAGCCTGTTCTTCCTTCACTAATAAATCCTGAGAATGAGGCATACCATGGAGTGTGGTTAATATAGCCAGTTTCACTCCAAAGGAGAATATTGATGTTTCCTCTTCAACATGTTATCAGATTGAAATAGCATCTTGCTCAGCAATGGAACTTTCTTCTCATTTTTCTTTCTTTTGCTAAGCTGTTTTCAACATCTTAGCACAAAGGTCTCTCTGGATTGAATTTTATGGTATCCTGTGCATGGTGTAGTGCTTTCTGTGAACTTATTAGTGTGTGAGTCCTGTTGTGCCTAGAAAATGCTAAATTTTTGCAGTCATGTGTAAACTCTGGCTCTTACAATTTTTCTATCTTTGGTTTTGCATAGATCCCTGTATCTTGATGGGGTTATGTAATAAAGACATTCTATTTAAAGTTGAGTATTCTATGGTCAATCAGTGGGCATCCAAACCCACAAGAACACTATAACACTAACATGGTCAATGCACAATGTCGAGTTATGAGTCTCTGTGTTATCGCCACCTCTGAATCACTTGCTTATTGAGAACTGATTAATGCACTGATATATGTCTGTCATAGTTGGTGTTATATTGTACCATGACCAAGGACATGTATATAAGTAAAGGTTTAATTGGTTTTACAATTTTACAACATGAGAATACATTGAGGAAGGGTGAAAGCAGTGTGGCCAGCATAGCTGAGAGCATTCATGTTTAACTCTAAGCAGTATGAAGAGGCAAAGTTCATCATTTCATTTTTTAACACTGTACAACAATCCATAATGTAGATCTAACAGATTTTCCTACCCATTAATCTGTCATAGAATATTTAGATTGTTTCCATTTCACAACTATTGTGAACAAAGCATCAATGAACATGGCTGAGCAAATATCTGTGAAATATGATGTTTATGCCTTTGAGCATAAGCCAATTAGTAGTATATCTAAGTCTTATGTTAGAGTCATATCCAAAAGTTGTTGATTGTTTATATTGATCTTTAACATTCTCACTGTGGTAACAGTGTTCCTTTGTCATTTTAGTTACTGTTGGAAGATAAGCCAACAGGGTTGTTGTGGTTTATTCTTAGATTTTCATTACTGACTCTATGTGTGAGAGGTTTGGAGTATGGGTTAGATTAGGTGCAAATAGTACTTCAATTTAGAAAAGAAAATAATTTGGAGTGGAAAAATTAGCTGAGATGGGAAAGTTTGAATATTTGTTAGGACCTACAGATTTTGTAAACTATTAAAACTTTAAAATTTATAGTTAATAAGTATAAAAGGGAGATGAGGATTGGAGAAAGAAAGGTACTGGAAAAAACAGAAATTTACTAGATGTGGGTACATAGTAGAATGCTAAATTGTAGATTTGGAGGATCACATGTAGAATAAATTTAGAATCGAACTATGATATACAATCAAAAAAAAGTAATCATAAGGAATGTGCAAAACGGAGATGAATAATGTAAGAAAGAAAAAGAACATTTAAGAATGAGTCAGTTTCTGGAACAAGTATACTGAGTTTAAAATGAATTCCGGTCTGTCTGCCTCCAGCTGTAGCAGTCTCTTTTTAGTGTGGGGGAACTGGGTTAGGAGAAGCTGTTAGTGTATTCTACATTCATGGAACACATGTAAACACATAAAGAGTATTTAATAAAGTTTGAATGTTTTGCCTTAGTGATAGGGATGTTGGGGTAGAAAGAGGGCAGACAAGGTTCCCAGTGTAATAGTATGTTTCTGATACATATATAATTTCATGCCTTCGAACATTTTATTTTTTCATATTTTAGCTATTGAGTAACTAAAATTCTATTAATAGCAATTGTTTGTCATTTGGGGGACATAGTTAATTTTTCAGCAGATAATTTTGAAATATATTTTTAAACACATGTTTTTATTTTGCTGGAATAGACCCATTAGATCACAAATTAGATATTTGTTTAATACCAATGGTGACTAAGGCAAAGATATTAAAGTCATTTAAATCTATCACAATTACGTCTAAAATATTTGAGAAGATATCAGGTACTCACATGGTCATTAATATTTCACATCTCTTTGCTCAGCCATTCTAATTATTATTGCATTTCCCTTACAATTAGTGACACTTTTGCATTTCACATCATTTTAAGCCAGCTATAACTTTATTATGAAACTTATGCCCTTATGTACTTGTTTGAACATATTTTTAATTTTTTAGAATTACATATTTGAATTCAACTTATATATACATATATATATATATATATATTTGACATATGTATATATAAGTCAAATGTATTTCAGCATTATGGTTAAAGTACTTACATTTCTCACTATTTTTTTGAATGAAAAAACTTTTTAATCTTTATGCAGTGTTGTATTAACCTTTGGACTACTTTCTATGACTTTATTTTAGGCAATGAGAAAACTTATAGGCCTTTCTGGATGTGAAAAATTGAATGTGAAACTGCCTGAAACATGGTAGAGAGCCTTCCCCACTATAACATGTTTAGTATAAAATTAAGAATTAAGAATAGAGGTGTACAGTCAGAATGGCAAAGATTAAAAACTCAGGAGACAGCAGGTGTTGGTGAGGATGTGAAGAAAGAGGAACACTCCTCCGCTGCTGGTGGGGTTGCAAATTGGTACAACCACTCTGGAAATCAGTCTGGCGGTTCCTCCGAAAACTGGGCACCTCACTTCCAGAAGATCCTGCTATTCCACTCCTGGGCATATACCCAGAGGATTCCCCAGCATGTAATATGGATACATGCTCCACTATGTTCATAGCATCCCTATTTATAATAGCCAGAAGCTGGAAAGAACCCAGGTATCCCTCAACAGAAGAATGGATGCAAAAAATGTGGTATATCTACACAATGCAGTACTATTCAGCCATTAGAAACAATGAATTCGTGAAATTCTTAGACAAATGGATGGAGCTGGAGAACATCATACTAAGTGATGTAACCCACTCTCAAAAGATCAATCATGGTATGCACTCACTTATAAGTGGATATTAGCCTGGAAAACTGGAATACCCAAAACATAATCCACACATCAAATGAGGTTACAAGAAGAACGGAGGAGTGGCCCCTGGTTCTGGAAAGACTCAGTGCAGCAGTATAAGGCAAAATCAGAACAGGGAAGTGGGAATGGGTGGGTGGGAGAACAGTGGGAGGGAAGGGGGCTTATGTTACTTTCGTGGAGTGGGGGGCAAGAAGGGGAGAAATCATTGGAAATGTAAATAAAAATATATCGAAAAAATATGTGTATATTGACATTAAAGTTTCAAACAAAAAGAATAGAGGTGTGGTGACTTCCAATTTTATGTTTTTATATAATCCCACTGAGTGTACCAACAAGTGGGTGTTTATGTCTCTTTTTATGCCTTTTCTTGGGCTTTTATTTTCCTGTTTGTTTCATTTATCCAATTCCTATGTGCTAATTTTTATTTTACTTTATTATATTTTATTACTATTACTTCGAAGCATGTTTTTTAATTGGATATTTTATTTATTTACATTTCAAATGTTATCCCCTTTCCCAATCCCCCTCCCAGAAACCACCTACCCTATCCTCCCTCCTTTCGCTTCTATGAGGGCTTACCCCCACCACAACCTCCTGCTTTCCTGCCCTCCCATTCCCCTACTGTGGCATCAAGCCTTCTCAGGACTAAGACCTCTTCTCCCATTGATGCCCAACAAGATAATTCTCTGTTACATATGAGGCTGGAGCCATGGGTCTGTCTATGTATACTCCTTGGTTGGTGGTATAGTCACTGGAAGCTCTGGTTGTTTGATATTGTTGTTCTTTCTGGACAGTTGCAAACTCCATCAGCCCCTTCAGTACTTTCTCTAACTCCTCCATTGTACCCCATGATCAGTTCAATGATTAGCTATGGGCATCTGCCTTTGAATCAGTCAGGCTCTAGCGATGTCTCTCAGGAGACAGCTATGTCAGGCTCCTGTCAGCATGCATTTCTTGGCATCCGTAATAGTGTTTGAATTTGGTAACAGTATATGGGATGAATCCCCAGGTGGGGCAGTCTCTGGATGGCCTTTCCCTTCATTCTCTCCTCCACAATTTGTCTCCATATTTGTTCCAGTGAGTATGATTATTTTCTAATGAAAGACAGAAAAGGGGTGGGTTCAGATGGATGGGGAAATGGGAGGACCTGGCTGGAATGGAGGAAGGTGAAACTATAATCAGGATATACTATTTGATATAAAAACGTATTTTCATAAAAGAAAAGACTCAGTGTAGCAGTATAAGGCAAAACCAGAACAGGGAAGTGGGAAGGGTTGCATGGGAGAACAGGGGGAGGGAAGGGGACTTATGTGACTTTTGGGGAGTGGGGGACCAGAAAAGGGGAAATCATTTGAAATGTAAATGAAAATATATCAAATACAATAAAAATACATTGAAAAAAAGAATATACCTAATAAAAAATGAAAAAAACTAAATGAACAAATAATAAAAATCAAAGGGCAGTAATTACCTTTGGATATATCTTCAACTAAATTAAGCAAAGCTTAATATATGTAACAAAATATTTACATACTAATATACCATAGTTAGAAAACCTAAAAATGTATGTATCCCCTGCTGATATTTGCAGCTTGTGTTTCCTTGTCATTTTCTTTTAACCTCTAATAAAACCGCTTTTGAGCTTTTGTTTGAAAAAAAATACATCGAAAAAAAAGAGAATATACCTAATAAAAAATGAAAAAAAACTAAATAAACAAATAATAAGAATCAAAGGGCAGTAATTACCTTTGGATATATCGTCAACTAAATTCAGTAAAGCTTAATATATGTAACAAATTATTTACATACTAATATACCATAGTTAGAAAACCTAAAAATGTATGTATCTCCTGCTGATATATGCAGCTTGTGTTTCCTTGTCATTTTCTTTTAACCTCTAATAAAACTGCTTTTGAGATTTGTTTGAAAAAAAAACATCGAAAAAAAAGAATATACCTAATAAAAATGAAAAAAAACTAAATAAACAAATAATAAAAATCAAAGGGCAGTAATTACCTTTGGATATATCTTCAACTAAATTCAGCAAAGCTTAATATATGTAACAAATTGTTTACATACTAATATACCATAGTTAGAAAACCTAAAAATGTATGTATCTCCTGCTGATATATGCAGCTTGTGTTTCCTTGTCATTTTCTTTTAACCTCTAATAAAACTGCTTTTGAGCTTTTGTTTCAAAAAAAAAGAAAAAGAAATATTAATCTGAAAATCTTTGACAAAAAGGAACTTAATACCCTAGAGATTCGGCTGTGTAGTAAAATGTTTAGATAACATGCCAGTGCTTTTGGGTGAGCCTTAGCACCACAAAAAAAGGATATAAAGGAAAAGATAGGAAAAGTGTTGGCCGTAAAGTTGAATATCAGCTCAATAACATGTTTGACTTGAGTATGTTAACTACAAATTCTCCCGGTAAAGACTGAGTGTTTAAAATTATCTCATCAAATTTTCTAACAAATTTTAACATAGAATTTGAAAACAAAAACAAAAAATTAGTAATCTAACTAGGATTGGAAAGCACCTGCCCAGGATAACTTGACAAACTGGAAAAATTTCTCAGGAGATGGGCAGAATTACTATCCAATTAGTAAGGTAACTACTCAAATAAATGAAGTGTCCCTCCATTGGTTTTAGTTGCTTATACATCCTAACTGATAAGCATGCCTATTTCTAACACTTTTTACTCATATACAAACATACAAATATTTATCTTTTCTCTTGTTACCCACATTCTAGCCTTTCTTCAACATTAGCGTAAATTCTATGAATACTTGTTCAGGTCCTATGGACATTTTTACAATTTCTGAAGATCTAGTAGTCACTGGCAAAACCACATTTCTGAAGCTGCCTATTTTCTTAGACCCTAATTTAAAATGCATGGCTCTATCTTTTCTTCCCATCCATGTTCCCCTTCCCATCCTTGGCTGAGATTTTCAACTTGATTGCCTTGTTGCTGTTTTTTTATCTCATATTCTAATTAAATGACCCTTAAAATTCTTTTATTTTTGAGACCAAAGACCCATGAAAAAGAATTCTAAATTTATGGTAACATGTTGAAATATTGCCAAGCAATACTTCACAAATGAATTACTACTATGGAATCTTCTTTAGCTTTTATATAAGGTACAGTCTATCTTGCATTAGTTCTTTTGTGTGGTTACATAAAACTTTGACTTCCATACAAAGTTGATAACAGTGATACACTAACATAATTTGTTAAGAATAGTTTATTTCTCACTGAAGAGTATAATGAACACACTATTTTTGATAGACTATGTATCATTATTTCATTAATTTATAAGAAGTCTTAAATCAGTTGCAATTTATCTCTCAGCTCATGTTATATTTTTCAAAACAATTGACATTTTATCTTAGGAATGTGTAATTTTACAAATAGCATATGTATTTGCCTTATATTTTAGGTTTTAATTAATTCTTGGAAAATTTTATGACATTTCACTCTCACCATAACTCCTCCCAGATACAACTCCACATTTTATAACTACTCAACTTTGTGTCCTCAAAGCTTTCTAAAACCCAGCAAGTCAAATATGTGCTTCTAATATACTCTTTGTTATTTGGCTATCTACTGGAGTATTTTGAGCTTCCAGGAGCCATATACTTAACAAAACTAACACTTCATCTCCCACAAACTATTAACTACCATTATCCCAATATCATTTCATATATGTATATATATATATATATATATATATATATATATATATATATATATATATGCTTAACCCCCACCTAAACCTTCTTTGCTAGAATTTTGTCTGACTTGAGTCGTTATGTCTTGTCTACACTGTATCAATGAATATGAGTCCCTATGTGTTTGTAACTTGTGTTGAAAATACTGCTATAGATCCTCTGCTTCTGGATCTTATAATCTTTCCATACTCTCTACCTTAATGATACCTGGTCCTTAGGGATAATCTCCCTAGATGGAGATGCCCCCTTTTAGGGTTGAGAATCCAAGTCTTTTATACATTGATCCTCAGCCAGTCGTGAGTCTCTGTATTAACTGCAAAAAGAAGCTTCTCTGATGAGTTTTGAGAGATGCAGACATTTTGACTAGTGTGATAAGTCATTACAAGTTGGTTTAATATTATGTCCATTCAGCAGAACACTAGATGAGTTATTTCTAGGAAGCATGCCTGCCTAGCCAAAGGACATGTCCAAGCTTCTGTAATTAAAAATGGCACTTTATGCCTGGACTGAACTTGTCTTTTGACTTGTCTTACTTTACCCTGTTTTGTAGTATGTGCTTGTTGTCCCTTTGGGCCCTTGAGGAATGATTCTAGGGAAGGAAAAGAAGAGAATAGCTGGGAGTGGAAGAAAGGGTAAATGTGGCCAGGAGGTACTGCATGAGAGAATAATCTATTTTCAGTGAAGATAAAAAAAAAAAAAACAACAAAAATGCATCATCTTTTATTTTCATCTGTTTTATTAATTCAATATATTCTTTATTTACATTTCAACTGATTTTTCTATTTCTTGGATTTCCCCTTCCCTGAAAGTCCCATAAGCCCTCTTTCCTCCCCCGTTCTCAATTGCACCCCCTCTCTCTTCCTTGTCCTGGTATTCCCCTACACTGCTGCACTGAGCCTTTCCGGGACCAAGGGCCACTCCTTCCTTCTTCTTGGGCATCATTTAATATGTGAGTTGTATCTTGAGTATTCCAATCTTCTAGGCTAATATCTGTTTATCAGTAAGTGCATACCATGAGTGTTCTTTTGAGACTGGGTTACGTCACTCAGGATGATGTTCTCCAGCTCCATCCATTTGTCTAAGAATTTAATAAATTCATTGTTTCTAATGGCTGAATAGTACTCCATTGTGTATATATACCACATTTTCTGTATCCATTCTTCTGTTGAGGGACATCTTGGTTCTTTCCAGATTCTGGCTATTATAAATAGGGCTGCTATGAACATAGTGGAGCATGTATCCTTATTATATGCTGGGAAATCCTCTGGGTATATGCCCAAGGATGGTATGGCAGGGTCCTACAGAAGTATTATTTCCAGTATTCTGAGAATTGCTCTTTCTAAATCTATAAAGAATTGAGTTGGAATTTTGATGGGGATTGCATTGAATCTGTAAATTGCTTTTGGCAAGATGGGCATTTTTTACTATATTAATCCTGCCAATCCAAGAGCATGGAAGATTTTTCCATCTTCTGAGGTCTTCTTCGATTTCTTTTTTCAAAGACTTAAAGTTCCTGTCATACAGATCTTTCACTTGTTTGGTTAGAGTCACACGAAGATACTTTATATTGTTTGTGGCTATTGTGAAGGGTATCATTTCCCTAATTTCTTTCTTAGCCTGTTTATCCTTTGAGTATAGGAAGGCTACTGATTTGCTTGAGTTAATTTTATATCTAGCCACATTGCTGAAGTTGTTTATCAGCTGTAGGAGTTCTGTTGTTGAGATTTTTGGGTCACTTAAGTATACTATCATATCTGCAAATAGTGATAGTTTCAGTTCTTCCTATCCAATTTGTATCCCTTTGACCTCCTTTTGTTGTCTAATTGCTCTGGCTAGTACTTCAAGTACTATATTGAATATGGAGAGAGAGCACAGCTTTGCCTAGTCCCTGATTTTAGTGGGATTGCTTCAAGTTTCTCTCCATTTAGTTTGATGTTGGCTACCGGTTTGCTGTACTTTGCTTTTATTATGTTTAGGTATAGGCCTTGAATTCTTGTTCTTTCCAAGACCTTTAACATGAAAGGATGCTGAATTTTATCAAATGCTTTTTCAGCATCTAATGAAATGGCCATGTGGTTTTTTTTCTTTGAGTTTATTTATGTAGTAGATTACATTAATGGATTTCCATATATTGAACCATCCCTGCATGACTTCGTAATGAAGCCTACTTGATCATGGTGAATGATCATTTTGATGTATTCTTGGATTCAGTTGGCAAGAATTTTATTGAGTATTTTCACATTAATATTCATTAGGGAGATTGGTCTAAGGTTCTCTTTTTTGTTGGATTTTTGTGTGATTTTGGTATCAGCATAATTGTGGCTTCATAGAATGAGTTGGGAAATGTTCCTTCTGTTTTGATTTTGTGGAATAGTTTGAAGATGGCATTAGGTGTCCTTTGAATGTCTGATAGAATTCTGCACTAAAGCCATCTGGTCCTGTGCTTTTTTTTGGATGGGAGACTGTCAATAAGCACTTCTATTTCTTTAGGTGTTATGGAATCATTTAGATGGTCTATCTGATCCTGATTATATTTTGGTAGTTTGTATTTGTCTGGGAAATTGTCCATTTCATCCAAATTTTCCAGTTTTATTGAGTATAGGCTTTTGTAGTAGGATATGATAATTTTTTGGATTTCCTCAGTTTCTGTTGTTATTTCACCCTTTTCATTTCTGATTTTGTTAATTTGGGTACTGTCTCTGCGCCCTCTGGTTAGTCTGGCTAAAGGTTTATCTATCTTGTTGATTTTCTCAAAGCACCAGCTAATGCTTTTGTTGATTCTTTGTACAGTTCTTTTTGTTTCAACTTGGTTGATATCAGCCCCGAGTTTCATGATTCCCCACCTTCTACTCCTCTTGGGTGTATTAGCATCTTTTTGTCCTAAAGCTTTCAGGTGTTCTGTTAAGCTGCTAGTGTATGTTCTCTCTTCAGCTTTCATGTAGACACTCAGAGCTATGAGTTTTCCTCTTAACACTGCTTTCATTGTGTCCCATAAATTTGGGTATGCTGTGCCTTCACTTTTATTAAATTCTAAAAAGTCTTTGATTTCTTTCCTTATTTCTTCCTTGACCAAGGTATCATTGAGTAGAAAATTGTTCAGCTTCTCTGTGTATGTGGGCTTTTTGTTGTTTTTGTTGCTATTGAAGATCACCCTTATTCCATAGTGATCTGAGAGGAGGCATGGAATTAGTTTGATCATCTTATATATGTTGAGGTCTGTTTTGTGACCAATTATATGGTCAGTTTTGGAGAAGGTACCATGAGGTACTGAGAAGAAGGTATATTCTTTTGATTTAGAATGAATGTTCTATAGATATCTATTAAATCCATTCTGTCCAAAACTTTTGTTAGTTTCACTGTGACTCCATTTAGTTTGTGTTTCCCTGATCTATCCATTGAAGAGAGTGGAGTGTTTAAGTCCCCCACAATTATTTGTGTGGGGTGAGATGTGTGCTTTAAGCTTTAGTAAGGTTTCCTTTACGAATGCAGGTGCACTTGTATTTGGGTCATAGATGTTCACAATTGAGAGTTCTTCCTGGTAGATTTTTTTCTTTGATGAGTATAAAGTGGCCTTCTGTATCTTTTTGATGACTTTTGGTTGAAAGTCTATTTTATCTGATATTAGAGTCACCATTCCAGCTTGTTTCCTGGCACAATTTGCTTGGGGAACTGTTTTCCAGCCTTTTAATTTTAGGTGGTGTTTGTTTTTGACACTGAGATGTGTTTGCAATATGCAGCAAAAGGTTGGGTCTTGTTTGTGTATCCAGTCTGTTAGTCTATGTCTTTTTATTGGGGAACTGAGTCCATTGATGTTAAGAGATATTAAGGAATAGTGATTGTTGTTAGCTGCTCTTTTTGATGGAATTTTTATGTTTGTGTGGTTATCTTCTTTTGGGTTGGTTGAAAGAAGATTACTAAGAAAGTAAGCCCTCTATGATACCCTCAATCAGCCTCAAGACCTGTGATTTAATATCCAAATCTTGCTTTCCTTTTTTGGTGTGTTGGGGTATCCAGAACTTGCTGTTGTGGGAGAATTGGGCTCAGATGGTGCCATATTGCCTTGATTCTGTTAGCAATATTCCCACATTTGCCTTTTGCCATCTAGTTATCTCTGGTATTAGTTGGGCCTGCTGTTATTGGCTGGGCCTTGCCCCTCCTGTGTGCCTGCAAGCCTATCTCAGCAACCCTTTGTGAGCTGCTTTCCCCTGGCACAAATTTCTGTGGTGCTGCTGAGCTCCTGGGTGCAGATGGAGTCCTGGTGTGGTGTGTTCTAAGCGATCCTCTACTCTGGTAAAACCTGCCTACCAATCTGTTGTACAGTCATAGAAGCAAAGATGGCGACTGAGACCCACTCTCTTGTAGTTGTATTTCGGTATATACCTCTGTGGGCCTGATCAGCTCTGGTTGCAGGCTGTGCTGACTGTCTCCTCATTGCTGGATGCTGGGTATATAGCTGGCTTCCTGCACTGCTTAGAGATGGTGCACTGTGACCAAGGTTGTTCCCGATCTGGAAGCAGAAACTGGAAGGCTCTTGCCAGAGGCCTCCGGACTGCAAGGCCAGACTCACCTATGCAGGCTGCCTCCTCCTCGCTGGCTGCTGTGTATACATCTGGCTTCTTGCACTGCCTTTTATTTTAATTTGTAAGAAAAATTGATGTGATCGTAAAGTATAAAACCTTTCCACATTTTAATAATTTCCTTCACATATATTTAAATTTTCCTAAAAGTAGATCTTACTGATTTAACAATATTATTCATATCTATATATACTTACATATATCACAGAACATGCTTATATGGATATATTAATATATATATATATTAATATACGTATATATTTTTATTTATATATAAACATTAATATATATACTTAAACACATTAATCAATAGTTACAATTATAGTTTAATAGAACTATATTTTCCTTGTTTTAATTTTTATATGCATATCAATGTAATAATTCTATTCTGAAGCAAAATGGTAACTAAGATCTTTATTTTTATTTTGTATAAAATATTTTTCATATACTATATTTTGATCAGGTTTTTTCCCTCCACAACTCTTTCAAGATTCCCATCTAACTCTCCCATCTACAAATCATTTATTTTCTCTTTCTTTGAAAAACAAACAAACGAACAAACAAACCAACTCATAAACCCAAACACACAAACAGACATACACACACACACACATACACACACACATACACAGAGAGGGAGGGGGGAGAGAGATGCAGAAAAAGGGGGGAAGAGAGATAGGGAAAGAGAAAGACATAAAGGCACAAAAACTCAAATCAAAAATAAAAAAACAAAAAAATCAAGATACTTATATTTTTAGGGAGATTCTTGTTGTTTTCTTGAATATAGAATACCAGTTGAAATCAAAACATTAATTTTTACTATAATCACTACACTATGGCAGGATGTATGACTACTGCTAAATTTTTGGGTTTTGTTTTAAGATTGTTTGATAGAATTTCACTGAAAACATTAACTATGACAGTTGAAATACTAGAAATGCACATTGTGTTGTTCAAGGTTAGAGTTGCCTATTCATATTATTACTATTTCATGAAAACATCTCTAGTGTTATGAAATCTTCCACAGTTCAATATGCCTCAGATGCTTTGTCCATAGTGACTCAACAATATAATGTTGTCATTTAAATTTGGGGATATTAGATTTTACTCCCCTTTATGGCTACAAGTGCACCAGGGAGCAGATCATGTACTCCAGCACCCACCATCCCACCAACACCAAGTGACAGTATTACTCCCAGTTGTTCTGAAACCACCAGGCTCACAGGTGAGTTCCCCCCACACCTAAACCTGGCCTAACTTCCCCCTCCCACCCCAGAAGGGCCCAGAAGACAAAGAACTTCTGACCCTACCTGAGACACATCTTCATTACAGTCCAAAACTGTGTCCAGGAGTATCATGTGCTCACATACACCCAACTTTCCCACAGCAAGAGTCAGCTTGACTCCAAGAATGTCTGCCATCTAGACGCACAGATCAGGTGCTCTAGACATTAGTCCATACCCAGAGACAACCAGATCCAAGGTGATCCAACATAACCAGGCTCACCGGAGGGACAGGCTCCAGTCAGAGACAGTAAGACCAGTTAACAACAGAGATAAAGACATGGCAAGGGGCAAGCACAAAATCATACCCAACAGAAACAAATGCCACTTGGCATAAAAACCTAGTTCTCCCACCACAGCAAGCCATGGATACCCTAACATGCAGGAAAGCAAGATTCTGACCTAAAATTCTATCTCATGATGGTGACAGAGGACTTTAAGGATGCCATAAATAACTCCCTTAAAGAAATACAGTAGAACGGAGGTAAACATGTAGAAGTCCTAAGAGAAGAAACACATAAATCCCTTAAGGAAATACAGGAAAACACAATCAAACCAGTGAAGGAATTGAAAAAAATAATGTCCACAATCTAAAAAAAAAAATAGAAATAAAGAAATCACAAAGTTTGCCAGCCCCGGAGATAGACAACCTAGGAAAAAGATCAGTAGTCATAGATGCAAGCATCACCAAAAGAATACAAGAGATACAAGAGAGAATCTTGCGCTGAGAACATACCACAGAAAGTATTGACACAACAGTCAAAATAAACAAATAAACAAAAATACAAAGGCCAAAACACTCCTAACCCAAAACATCTAAAGAAATTCAGGACACAATGAAAAGACCAAACATAAGAATAAAAGGTAATGTAAACCTCTTCAACAAAATCATATATATAAACTTCCTTAACTTAAAGAAAGAATTGCCCAAATGGTATAAGAAACCTATAGAATAACAAATAGATTGGACCAGAAAATAAGTTACTCCTGTCACATAATAATCAAAATACCAAATACAAAAAGAAAGAATATTAAAAGCAGTAAGGAAAAAATGTTAAGAAACATATAAATATACCATAATTCTCAATAGATATTTTAAAAGTCAGATGTTGGACAACCATTTGGTTGATGTTGGACAAATGTCATGCAGACTCTAAGAAAACACAAATGCCAGCTCAGGCTACTGTGCCTGACAAAGGTCTCAATCACCATAGATGAAGAAACTAAGATATTCCTTGAGAAAAAGAAAATTTAAGCAAGATCTTTCCACTAATCTAGCCCTACAGAGGATAATAGAAGGAACCGTCCAAAACAATGAATGAAGCTACACCCATGGAAACCCAAGAAATTGATCATCTCACAACATATCCAAAAGAAGAGAACCATAAAAATATAATTCCATCTCTAATAATAAAAATAACAGGAAGCAACAATCATTGGTCTTTAATATCTTTCAACATCAAAGTATTCAATTCCCCATTGAAAAGACATATACAAACAGACTGAATACATAAACAGGTCTCAGCATTAGGCTATATATAGGAAACACAACCTAGTGAGAAAGACAGATACTACCTCAGAATAAAGGTTGAAAAAAAATTCTAAGTAAATGTTCCTAAGAAACAAGTTGGAGTAGCCATTTTAATATCCAATAAAATAGACTTTAACCAAAAGTTATTCAAAAAGGATGAAGAAGGGCATTTCATATTTAAAAAAGGAAAAAACGTACTAAGATGAACTTTCAATTCTGAATATCTAGGCCCTAAGTGTAAGAGAACTTACATTTGTAAATGAAACTTTACTAAATTTCAAAATCCACATTGAAACTCCCACAATAATAATGGGAGACTTCAACATCCCCCTCTCATCAATGGACATAAACTAAATACCATGGAAACAAACTAAACAGAGACACAGTGTAACTAACAGAAGTTTTAGACCAAATATATGTAACGGTATCTATAGAACATTTTACCCTAAGGCAAAAGAATATACCTTCTTCTCAATACCTAATTGTACCCTCTCCAAAATTAATCACGTAATCATACACAACAATCTTCAACAGATACAAGAAGGTTGAGTAAATCCAATGCATTGTATCAAACCAGCAAGGTCTAAGGCTGCTTTTCAATAACTACGAAGACATCAGAAATCCAACATACTCATAGAAACTGAGCAACTCTCTACTCAATGATAACTTAGTCAAGGAAGAAATAAGGAAATTAAAAACTTTCTAGAATTTACTGAAAATGAAGTCATGACATACCCAAACTTATGAGACAAACGGAAGCAGTTCTAAGAGGAAAACTCATAGCTCTGATTGCCTTCCTAAAGAAATTGTACAGAACACACATCTGAAATCTCTAGAACAAAAAGAAGCAAATACAGTCAAGAAGAGGAGACAGCAGAAATTATCAAGCTCAGGGATGAAGTCAACCAGGCTGAAACAAACAGAAGTATACAAAGAATCAACAAAACTAGGAGATGGTTCTTTGATTAAAATCAACAAGATAGGTAAACCATTAGCCAAATTAACTAAAGGGCACAGATACAGTATGCAAATTAACCGAATTAAGAAGTCAAAGAGGAGACATAACAAGAACTGTGGAAATCCAAAAAAACAGAAGATCCAACTACAAAAGCCTATATTCAATAAAACTCGAAAATATAGATTACATGGATAATTTTCTACACAGACACCAGGCATTAAAGTTAATGTAGGATCAGTTAAACAGTCTAAATTGTTCCATAACTCCTAAGGAAATAGATGAATTCATTAAAAGTCTCCCAACCTAAAAGATCTCATGATCAGATTGTTTCTGTGCAGATTTCTGTCAGACCTTCAAATAAGACCTAATATAAATACTCCTCAATCTATTCTACAAATTTATAAACAGATGGAACACTACGTAATTTGTTCTATGAAACCAGTTATGCTAATACCAAAAACACACGAAGACACAACAAAGAAAGACCTTCAGTCCAACTTCCTTTATGAATACCAATGCAAAAATAAACAAAATGCTGGCAAACCGAATCCAAGAACACACTAAAATTATTATTCAGCATGATCAAGTAGAGTTAATCCCAGGGATGCAGGGTTGGTTCAATATATGGAAATTCATCAAAGTAATCCACTATATAAATAAACTCGAAAACCGCAACCATGTGATCATTGCATTAGATGCTGAAAAATTCTTTGAGAAAATACAACATCCCATCATGTTAAAGGTCTGGGAAAGATCAGAAATTTAAGGAACTTACCTAAGCATAATAAAAGCAACTTACGTCAAACCAATAGCTAACATCAAATTGAATGGTGAGAAACATCAAGGGATCCTACTAAAATCAGGGATAATGCAAAACAGCCCATTCCCTCCCTAATTATTCAATGTACTACTCAAAGAATAAATAGAATGTCTGAGGGCATCACTAATCCTGACCTCTATCTCAATTACAGAACAATAGTGATAAAATCCTTATGGAATTGACACAAAAACAGACAGGTGGATCAATGGAAAAGAACTGAAGACCAGTAATTAATTCATAAACCTATGGTCAGTTGAACTTTAACAAAAAAGCCAAAACTACCCAGGGGAAAAAAGAAAGGATTCCCAACAAATGGTGGTGGTTCAAATGAAGGTCTGCATGTAGAAGGATGCAAATTGATCCCATTTTCATCTCCTTAAAGAAAGCTCAAGTCTAAGTGGATCAAGGACCTCCACATAAAAAGAGATATGCTGAATTTAATAGAAGAGAAAGAGGAAAAGACTATGAACACATAGGCACATGGGAAATTTCCCTGAACAGAACACCAAAGGTTCAGGTTCTAAGATCAATTCTTGACAAATGGGGTCTCATAAAATTGAAAAGTTTCTGCAAGGCTGAGGGAACTGTGAATATGACAAAATGAATACCTACAGACTGAGAAAAATCTTGACCAATCTTTCATCCAATAGAGGACTAATATCTAAAATATACAATAAACTCAAGAAGTTAGATTCCAGAGACCCAAATAACCCTATTAAAAATGGGGTACAGAGCTAATAAAGAATTCTCAACTGAGGAATAACAGAAATAACAAATGGCTGAGAAGCACCTACAGAAATGTTCAACATTCTTAGTCCTCAGGGAAATGTAAATCAAAACAACCCTTATATTCCACTTAATACCAAGCAGAATGGCTAAGATCAAAATCTCACGTAACAGCAGATACTGGAGAGGATGTGGAGAAAGAAGATTACTCCTTCTTTGCTAGTGGAACTGCAAGCTGGTACAACCACTTTGAAAATCAATTTGGAGTTTCCTCAAACAATTGGAAATATTTCTACCTGAAGAACTAGCTCTATCACTACTGGGCATTTACCCAAATCATGATCTAATATATAACAAGGACATGTATTCCATTATCTTCATAGTAGTCTTATTTATAATAGCCAGAAGCTGTAAACAACCCAAATGTACTTTAACTGAAGAATTGATACAGAAAATGTGTTATATTTACACAATGGAGTATGACTCTGCTACTAAAAATGATGGCTTCATTAATTTTACAGTCAAATTGATGAAACTAGAAAATATTATCTAGATAACAGCAACCCAGACACAAAAAATGCATATAATATGTATTCATTGGTAAGGGAATAATAGCCCAAAAGCTCAGAATGCCCACAGTAAAATTCATAGACCATATGAAGATTAAGAAGAAGGGACATTAAAGTATAAATGCCTCAAACCTGCTTAGAAGGGGAAACAAAATTATGTTGGGAGATTGAGGAAAGGAAGGATGTGGGAGAAAGATAGAAGGGGAGGAAAATAGGGCCAGGATCTGGTATGGGAAGAGCCAGGAGAGAAATCCAGATAGTAAGGAAAATGAATAGAAATATGTAGAAGTTGGGGTGGGGAAGGGGGGAAACCACTAGAAAGTCTCAGTGGCCAGGAAGTGAGAGGTTCCCAGGACCCAATGGGTTAACATTAATGGGAAATTCCCAAAGGGGTGGAGATAGAATCTGAAGAGACCACTTGAAGTAGATTGGCATGTCCCCATTTGAGGGATGAGGCTACCCACCCACCCACTTGTCTCAAAAATGGTAAACCAGAATTATTTATTTAAAGGAAATGCATGGACCAAAAAAAAAGAAAGAAAGAAAGAAAGAAAAGTAAAGTAAAAAGAAAGAAAAAGGAGCAGAGACTGAACAAAAGCTACACAGAGACAACCCCACCTTGACAACCATTCCATTTGCAGACACCAAACCCTGATACTATTGCTGATTCCAAGATTTGTTCTCAAAAGCCTAGTAAGGTTGTCCCCTGAGAAGCTCTGCCAGTATCTGACTAATAGAGATGCAAATGCTCACAGCTAGCCATTGGACTGAGCCCAGTGAACCCAGCTGAGAAGTTAGGGGAAACACTGAAGGAGTAGAAGAGGATTGTGATCACATAGGGAGAACAACAGTATTGACTAAGCAGACCCTCCAAAGTTCCCAGGGATTAAACCACCAACCAACAAGTATGTAAGGATGGGTCCATGGCTCCAGCTACATATAGCAGCTACATACAGCCTTATCTGGTGTCAATAAAATTGGAGGCCCATGATCCTGTGGAGGGTTGTTGCCCCAGGGTAAGTGGATGTTAGAGAGGTGAGGCAGGAGTGGGTGGGTGGTAGGAGAGCACCCTCTTAGGGGCAAAGGAGAGGGGGATGGGCTGGAGGTATTGCAGAGGAGAGACCTGGAAGGGAAACCACATTTGAAATGTAAATAAATGAAATAACCAGTTAATAAGTAATAATAAAGAAGGTTTTACTGCTTTGTTTTTCTACTTGTAGTCTTATTGAGATCTTTATCTGAACAATAATCTTGATTTTTAAGTGTACCACTGTTCCTTTCTGGAGATACTAGGCACACACAATTATAAATGGGAAAGTACTTACAGCTCTATAATCATCTGCTTGTTTGCTATGTGGTTAGCCATTATGAATAAGAAAAGGAATCCTGTATTTGTTAACACAATCCATTTTTCTTTCATGCTGTGATGATCCCTAAAAGTAAGTGGAAAATGTACTGATATAATTATAGGTTCCCGTGATATCTAAAGGAGTTTAATTCCATTCCTTTCACATCTAAGGATATAAGCCTCTCAGTTAATCACAGTTTGAATTGTCCAACTGGTTAATTTATTCTTTCCAGTGGAAAGTTTTTTTCTTCCTTTGTAATTATAGAAATAAAAATGTTGCTTAGTGAACATTTATATCTTCACTCAAAATATAATGGCAATTCTAATACTTATATGAAATATAATCCCATTAAAATCTAATAAAGGCACTATAATTCATTTTAGATTGACAAAATATTGTGTTATATGATATTTCATATATATATATATATATATTATAGCAGGTATACTATATATCAGAATATGTATAGTCTTACTCAAAAATATATTGTGATGAAATTGCTAAATTGACTGTGAATGTTTTTGTTGAGAAGGAAATTATGTTAAAAACAGAAAGACTTGGAGCACTGAGATTGAGAAGTGAAAGGGATTTTAGCTGAGTGGGTTGTAGCAAAAATGAACAGAGGAAAGTACAGCACTTCAGGAAAAGCAACAAAGACATATGAATCATCAGCTAGTCCCATGAGTCTTCTCTCCCTTACAAAATATACACACAGCCCTGTGTCCCTTATCCTTACTGTTATATCAAATTCACATTATTGAAATAGACAAAATTGTGAGAATTGTCTATGAAGTAGCATTAGTCTATTACACACAGGACATCACAGATATATGTATGTGACAACTGAGGAAATCACTGTTAGATTTTCATTGATTGTTGATGAGAAGAACTTCCATTTTTGATTGAATACCCTGAAGCTGAAATTGAATTGTTCCTACCACATCATCCAACAAATCAGCATACGCCACCAAAGGATCTAGTCCCTCCAAAGGATGGACATCATTATTATATAACATACATTGCTTCACTTATGTGCCTTTTATGGGC
Organism: Apodemus sylvaticus; assembly: GCF_947179515.1. NCBI lineage: Eukaryota > Metazoa > Chordata > Mammalia > Rodentia > Muridae > Apodemus > Apodemus sylvaticus. Next base: position 43,654,948 of record NC_067474.1, on the reverse strand, counting down.
ATGATGAGAGACATTGACATGAGAGAGAAAGTCATACAATATTACTTGTATGTATATGTTCATGTATTGGATAACCAACTGGGATGGGGAAGTATTGAACACTAAATGGACTCTAGTGGTCTGATTGCAAATTGTTCCAATAGGCTCACATACTTGAATTTTTGGTCCCAGATGGTGGAACACTTTGAGAAGGATTAGGAGTCTGTGCTTGATAGAGAAGGTGTGTCATTGAGGTCACAATATGAATTTTAAAAATCTCACTTAATTCCTGGTCAGCTTTTTTCTCTTCTTCCTAATTGTGAATAAAATCTTAGGTTCTCAGCTACTGCTTCTGTGCAATGCTTGACTTCTGCTGCTATGCTACCTGCTATGATAATAATGGACTCACCCTCTGAAACTATATGCCCCAGTAAAGTATTTCTTTTATAGTTGCCTTGATCTTGAATATGTTGTGTTCTCATACCAATAGAAAAGTGTAAGACATTTGCTGTGCAGGTATGGTATTTGTGTGTGCAAATGTGTGTGTGTGTGTGTGTTTGTGTGTATGTGTGTGTGTATATTTGTGTGTGCATCTGCATTGGACATGGTTATTGAGAGAACAAAGCAGAAGGCACATGAGAAATGTTGGCAAGGGAATAGTAAAAGGAGAAAGCAATGTGATTATATTTTAATTTAAAGAGAAGAGAGAAATCAAGTACACTATGATTTCAGACAGAAGAGTGTCCTTCCCTAATGAATATACCTTCTACCACACAGATAGACATAAGACATCTTTGAGTTCACAATGTAATGCCCACTAGGCTGCTAGCTGCCTTTGAGAACTACTCCTAAATCTCCTCGTGGACTACTTGCTTTGCTTCTGTTTACTTCTGCAGTTGTGATAAATGAACTTCCGTGCATACTGGCTTCCTCTTAACTCATTCCTTTAAGAAGCCAAGAATCAAAGTGAGCCACTTGTACAATATCAATATTCAAACCCCACATTATGGACTTTTGAATATGTACTAATTCTTGCCATCTGTAGTCACCATATTATGCCATTGACCACTAGGACTTCTTTATGCAATTTGAAACTTACCTTAACTGTGACTTATTTGTTCCTCCTTATTATACAACCTATATTAACCATAATTCTACTCTTAAACTTCCATAAGATGAACATATTCAGATTTTGCAGATGAATAAGATAATTCTATGCCTGATTTTCATGCCAGTCTTTTCTCGTGTGGTATAATGAACTATATATGCACGTTGCCATGGGCATGAGAATTTTATTGCTTTCATACTACAATAGCATTCCACATCTACTTACCACATTTTCTTTACTATTTGTTAGATATGATTGGTTTTGCATTTTCCCATTAATAAAAGTTGTTGAGTGTTTTTTATTTATACATAAGTCTTTTGAGACTGGTTTAATTACATCTTCTGACAATATTAAAACTAGATTGCCTTGGATGTATTATCAATTTTCTAATGTGCTGTTCGGATTTTTATATATCTTGAGGAATGGACTTTGTTAGAACTACAAATTCTACTGTGTAGATTATAATAACTTTGCTCACTGTTTCCTTTGATGTGGTGAAGATTTTCAAGCTATGTAATTCTGATTTTCAATTTAGTTGTTTTCCTTTCTTTTGCAAATTTGTCTAAAGACTTCTTGACAATCAATATTCTGAAGTACTCCCCATATTTTTCTTATGATATTCACAGTTCCATGTCAGGAATTTCAATATCTCATTCACCTTGAGTTAATTTTTTAATGGATTGGAGTTAAGGGTATATTTAAGGGTAAAATTCGACATATGGGAGCTCAGTCTTTTAAGCACCATTTACTGAAAAATGTTATATACTTTCTTCAGATCATATTTTAGAACTTCTGAAAATTAATTGGTTGCCAATGCATGAGGTTATTTCTGTTTTTTTCTATCCATTTCCCTCTTGTATATTCTATTTTTATGCCAATGTTATTCTGTTTCATTTATTACAATTTTGTAGTGGATCTTGAAGTACCTAATTGTTAGGATTGGAATGCAAACTCTTTTGTTTAGACTTTTATATTTGTATAGCTGATTTTTTAGATCATTTCACTGTCTTGAGATATTATAATATTAATCATTTAAGATAGCAGCCTCACTCTTAGAATTGGGCTACTTTGGGTCAGCTTTAAATATCATGTTAAATTCTAGTGTTAGCCAAATATCTATGTCTTCTATCTTCTACTAGAGCTTAAAAGTTGCACTGAAGCTCTTACTTCCATGGGCTAGTAGTTAAGGTACCATGACTTCCTTGTGATGATGGTGAATTATAACCACTGAACTGTATACCAAAAACCAACTCTTTTACTGTTGCTGCTTATGTCTGTTATTGAGTAAGACAATGAAAAAGCTCACTAACATGTTAGTGCATTTGTTTTCATTTAATGAAATGTTACTTATGCAATCTAGAGTTAATTGTGGTTGTGTGTGAATTTTAGGATTGCTTTTTCTAGTGCCATTAAGACCTCTTGGCTGATCATTTTGATTTTGATAACCAAATGTGGTCTCTTCCCTATGAAAGATAATTTATCAAGTTTCCAAGAGTTCTTACATACCAATACCTCTCAGCCATTCAAGATTCCGCAGTTGAAAATTGTTTATCTCTATACCCCAATTTTAAAATTGGGCTGTTGGATTTTCTGAAGTAATTGCTTGTCTTCTTTAGATATTTTTTATATTAGCCTTCTACTGGATGTAGGATTAGTAAAGATCTTTTAACAATATGCAGGTTGCCATTTTGTCCTGAAGACAGCATCCTTTGCCTTATGGAAATTTTTCAGTTCCATGTGATCCCCATTTGTCAATTGTTGATCTTAGAGCCTGAACGATTGGTAGTATGTTCAGGAAATATTCCCCTATGCCAATGTGTTGGAGACTCACTCCTACTTTCTCTTCTATTAAATTTAGAGTATCTGGTTTTATGTGGAGGTCTTTGACTTACTTGGACTTGAACTTTTCTTAAGAAGATGAAAATGGATCAATTTTCATTCTTCCACATGCAGACTTCCTGTTATACCAGCACCATTTCTTGAAAATGCTTTCTTTTTTTCCATTGTAAGGTTCTAGCTTCTTTGTTAAAAATCAAGTGACAATGGGTTTATTATGGGTCTTCATTTCTATTTCATTGATCTATCTCTCTGACCTGTAAAAATACTATGTTGTATTTTATTACTATTTCACTGTGGTACAGCTTGAGGTCATGGATGCAGAAGTACTTTATTGTTGAGAACTGTTTTCACTATCCTGGGATGTTTTGCTATTCCAGATGAAGTTGAGAGTTGCTCTTCCTATCTCTGTGAAGAGATGAGTTGGAAATTTGATGGGTATTGCTTTGTATCTGCAGATTGCTTTTGATAAGATGGCCATTTTTACTATGTTAATCCTACTGATGTATGAACATGGGAGATCTTTACATCTTCTGAGGTCTTTTTTTATTTCTTTCTTCAGGGACTTGAAGTTCTTCTCATACAAATCTTTCACTTGTTAGTTTAGAGTTAACCCAAGATATTTTATATGATTTGTAACTATTGTGACAGGTGTTGCTCTCCTGTTTTCTTTCTTAGTCCATTCATCCTTTATGTAGAAGAAAGCTACTGATTTGTTTGAGTTAATTTTATATCCAGCCACTTATCTGAAGTTGTTTATTTCTTTCTTTATTTCTTCCTTGACCAAGTTATCATTGAGTAGAGTGTTGTTCAGCTTCCATGTATGTGTGTGCTTTCTGTTGGTTTTGTTGTTATTGAAGAACAGACTTAGTCCGTGGTGCTCCGTGGTGTGAGATTACTTCAATTTTTTTGTATCTATGGAGGCTTGTTTTTTGTTCAATTACATGGATAACCTTTGAGACAGTGTCATGAGGTGTTGAGAAGAAAGTATATTGTTTTGTTTGGGGATGAAATGTTCTGTAGATTTCTCATAAATCCATTAGGTTTGTGACTTCTGTTAGTTTCATTGTGTCTCTGTTTTGTTTCCGTTCACATGATCTGTCCATTGGTGAGAGTAGGGTGTTGAACTTTCCCACTATTATTGTGAGTTTCGATGTGTGTTTTGAACTTTAGTAACGTTTCTTATACAAATATTGGTGTCCTTGCATTTGGGGCACAGATGTTCAGAATTGAAGTGTCCTTCTGTATATGTTTGGATAATTTTTGGTTGGAAGTTTATTTTTTGAATATTAGGATGGCTACTCCAGCTTGTTTCTTGGACCATTTGCTTGGACATTTTTTTCAGCCTTTTAGTCTGAGGTAGTATCTGATTTTGTCACCTGGGTATGTTTCCTCTATGCAGCCGAATGTTTTATCCAGTGTCTTTGTCTATGTCTTTTTAGTGTGAAATTGAGTCCATTGATTTCAAATGATATTCAAAACCAGTGATTGTTGCACTCAGTTGTTTTTGTTATTAGAGGTGGAATTATATTTGCATGGTTCTCCTCTTTTGGGTTTGTTATAAGATAATTAATTTATTGGTTTTACTTACATGTAGTTTTCCCTCCTTGTTTTAAACTTCTCCTTCTATTATACTCTGTAGGCACAGATTGGAGGAAATACATTTTTTAAATTTGATTTTGTGATGGAGTATCTTGGTTTCTCCATCTGTGATGATTGGAAGTTTTGCTGGTCATAGTAGTCAAATTTGGCATTTGTTTTCTCTTAGGCTATCCATGACATCTATGTAAGATATTCTGACTTTTAGTCTCTGTTGAAAAATCTTGTGTAATTCTATTGCCTTTTTTTCCTACCACTTATCCTTTCATTTTATTTGTTTTCCATTTTTCTTTTTATATTTTTTATTTTATCTATTTATTTTTTGAATATTTTATTTATTTATTGAATATTTTTAATGTTCTCCCTTTTCCCAGTTTCTCCTCTTGAAACCCCCTATCTGATCCCCCTTTCCCCTGTTCTATGAGGGTGTTACCCCAAACAAACAACTAACTCCTACCTCTCTACTCTCACATTCCCCTACACTGGCACATAGACCCTTTACAAAACCAAGACCCTCTCCAACCATTGATGCCTGACAAGGTCATCCTCTGCTACATATGTGGCTGGAGTCATGGGTTCCTTCATGTTTTCCCTTTGAGTGATGGTTGTCTCCCTTGGAGCTCTGGGGGGTCTGGTTGGTTAATAATGTTCTTCATCCTATGGTGTTGTAAATCCCTTCAGCTCCTTCAGACCTCTCTCCAAGTCCTCCATTGGCAACCCTGTGTTCAGTCCAATTGAGTCCAGTTCATCTGTTAGCATCTTCCTCTGTATTTGTCAAGCTCTGGAAGACACTCTCAGGAGAAAACTATAACAGGATCATGTCAGCATGCACTTCTTGGCATCTATAATAATGTCTGTGTTTTGTAACTCTATATGGGGTGGATCACCAGGTGGGACAGTCTCTTTATAGCCGTTCCTTCAACTCTGCTCCACACTTTGTCTCTATGTTTCCTCCAATGAGTATTTAGTTCCTCCTTTTAAGAAGGACTGAAACATCGACATTTTGGTCTTCCTTCTTCTTGAGCTTCATGTGGTCTGTGAATTCTATATTCCGAACTTTTGGGCTAATATCCACTTATCAGTGAGTGAGTACTATGTGTGTTTTTTGTGACTGGGTTACCTCACTAAGGATGATATTTTCTAGTTCCATCCATTTGCCTGAAAATTTCATGAAGTCGTGGTTTTTAATAGTTGATTAGGAATCCATTGTATAAATGTACCATGTTTTTTTTTTTTTATATCCATTCCTCTATTGAGGGACATCTGGGTTCTTTTGAGCTTCTATTATAAATATGGCTGCTGTAAACATAGTGGAGCATGAGCTCTTGTTATATATTGGAGCATCTTTTGGGTATATGCCCGGAAATTGTATAGCTGGGTCCTCAAGTAGTACTATGTTCAATTTTCTGAAGACTGATTTCCACAATGGTTGTACCAGCTTGCAATGACACCAAAAATTGAGGAGTGTTCCTCTTTCTCCACATCCTTACCAGCATATGTTGTATCCTGTGTTTTTGATCTTAGCCATTCTGTTTGGTTTTAGGTGGATTCTCGTGGTTGTTTTGATTTACATTCCCTTGATGATTAAAGATGTTGAACAGTTTTGTGCTTCTTGGTACTCCATTCAATATTCCTCAGTTGAGAATTCTTTGTTTAGCTCTGCACCCCATTTTTAATAGGCATATTTGGTTCTGTGGAGTCTAACATCTTAGGTACTTTGTATGTATTTCATATTAGCCGTCTATAAGATGTAGGACTGGAAATTATCTTTTCACAATCTGTGGGTTGCTGTTTTGTTCTCTTCACAGTGTCCTTTACCTTATAGAACTTTTACAATTTTGTGAGGTCCCATTTGTCAATTCTTGATCTTAGAGCATAATCCATTTGTTTAGAAAATTTTCTCTTGTGCCCATGTGTTTGAGGCTCTTCCACATTTTCTCTTCTATTAGTTTCAGTGTAACTGGTTTTATGTAGATGTCCTTGATCCACTTGGAATTGAGCTTTGTACAAGGAGATAAGAATGGATTGATTTGAAGGGGTGGGAGGGAGGACAGGGGAAGAGAAGGGGGCTTACGGGACTTTTGGGGAGTGGGGGGGGCTAGAAAAGGGGAAATCATTTGAAATGTAAATAAATTATATCGAATAAAAAAAATTAAAAAAAAAAAAAGAATGGATTGATTTGCATTCTTCTACATGGTAACCATCAGTTGAACCAGCAACATTTGTTGAAAGTGCTGTACTTTTCAATTGGATGGTTTTAGCTCCTTTGTCCAAGATCAAGTGATTATAGGTATATGGTACATTTACACATAATGAAGTACTACTCAGCTATTAAAAACAATAAATTCATGAAATTCTTAAGCAAATGAATGTTAATAGAAAATATCATCCTGAGTGAGGTAACCCAATCACAAAAGAACACACATGGTATGCACTCACTGATAAGTGGATATTAGCCCAGAAGTTCAGAATACCCCAAATATAATTCACAGACCACATGAAGCTCAAGAAGAAGAAAGACCAAATTGTGGATACTTTGGCCCTTCTTAGAATGGGGAACAAAATACCTATGCGAGGAGATACAGAGACAAAGTGAGGAACAGAGACTGAAGGAAAGGTCATCCAGAGACTGCCCTTCCTGAGGATACATCCCATATACAGTTATTAAACAGACATTATTGAGGATGCCAACAAGTGTTTGCTGATAGGAGCCTGATATAACTGTCTCCTGAGAGACACTGCTAGTGCCTGGAAAATACAGAGGGGGATGCTCTCAGCCAACCACTGCACAGAGCACAGGGTCCCCAATGGCGGATCGAAAAATAGGACCAAAGGAACTGGAGGGGGTTGCAGCCCCACAGGAGAAACAATAATATGAACCAACCAGTACCCCCAGAGCTCCCAGGCTCTAAACCATCAACCAAAGAGTACACGTGGAGGGACCTGTGGCTCCACCTGCTACATATGTATCAAAGGATGGCCTTATTGGACATCATTGAGAGGAGAGGCCCTTGGTCCTGTGAAGGCTCCTTGCCCCAAAATAGGGGAATGCTAGGTCAAAGTGGTAGTGTGTGAGTTAGTGACCAGTGGAAAGGGGGATGGGACAGGGGGTTTTCAGAGGGGAAACAAGGAAAGGAGATAGCATTTGAAATGTAAATAAAGAAGATATCTAATAAAATGTAAAAAAGAAATGTAAAGAAAGAAATATCTAACAAAAAACAAAAAAGAATTAATTTATTTACATTCTTTTGCATGCTGACTGCCAGTTGAACCAGAACCATTTGTTGAAAATACTATCTTTTTTCCACTGCATGGTTTTATCTCCTTTGCCAAAAACCAAGGGACCATAGGTGTATGGGTTTATTTCTGGTTCTTCAATTCTATTCCATTGATCTACCTGCCTGTTACTGTACTAATATCATACAGTTTTTAACAGTATTGCTCTGTAATACAGCTTGAGATCAGGGATGGTGATTCCCTTAGAAGTTCTTTTATTGTTGAGAATAGTTTTTGCTATCCTGGGTTTTTTATTGTTCCATATGAATTTGCAAATTGCTCTTTTTAACTATATAAAGAATTGAATTGAGTGCAGCAGTGGCTGTTCCAGCTGAAGGGCCATCAGCAGTGGAACCAAGGCGACACAGGGACCAGTTAGGCCCTGCGCCCACGACCACTGACCTTCGCTGACCAGCCGGGCGGCAAGCAGCTGCAGTTGTGCAGCGCCTTTCCTGCACGGAAGCCACTTCAGAACTCGGCCTCCCACCAGTCAGGAGAGGTGCATCCATCTTGGTTCCGTACTCCAGGGATCGGACAGACTGAGGTACACAAACATAATCCGAGGCCAACACTGCGGTGGTCTGAGCCCGACGGGCGTTGGCCTGTACCCAGGCCCTGGGCTGGTCGGGGGGCCATCGGGGTGCCAACCCAGCCAGGAGGTTTTTTGCCCAGGCCTGTGTGCGCACCGCCACCATTTTGCCTGCAGGATGACAGAGAGCTCTGCCGGGCAGACCTGTAACAGGCATAGCCTGAGGCTAACAAAGCGGGGGTCTAGGCCCCAAAAGGCACAGGACTGACCCCAAGAACTGGGCGGCTTGGTGGGCCATCTGTGAGTCAACCCGCCCAGGTGATTGTTAGCACAGCAGACTCTCCCGGCGCTTTCAGTGAGCGCCATCTGTGAGTCAACCCGCCCAGGTGATTGTTAGCACAGCAGACTCTCCCGGCGCTTTCAGTGAGCGCGGGCTAGCACGCCCGCCATCCTAGTCACCTGGCAGACCCAATTAACAGTCAAAGCCCTAGGGGAACTTTGCTCGGACCTTGGCCTCCCAGGCTTTTGCCTGGACTCAGGGACTGGGCGGCCAGGCTAACCTTGTGGGCGACAGCCCGGTTGGCGGATCGGCTGCCCAGCAGAGTGAGCAGAACACAGGGGAGGTCAAAGCAGCATACACCATCGGCACTCCCTGGGGGTGCACACGGGCTCAATCTGGAGCAAGGCCTCAGGTGGAAGCCCTCAGCTCTACTCTCTCCTCTTCCGTATCCAGATCAGCCTGGGCGGCAGCACCACATCTCCAAGTCCTGCAAGTGGCTAGCTGGGCTTCCGGGCGGCCAGCTGGGAGAAGTCAGTGTGCTCCAGTGAATCCAGCAGGCCCCAGCGGGAGCCTTCGGGTACCTGCTTTGGGATCTGAACAGCCTGGGCAGCAGCACCCTGTCTACAAGCAGTGCAGGAGGTAAGCTGTGCACCAGAGGCCAACTGGGAAGGGGCAGCTTGCACGGGTGAGTCCAGCACTGACAAGACTAACACCAGTGAGAACTAGATGGCAAAAGGCAAATGCAGGAACGTCACTAACAGAAATCAAGGCAATATGGCAACATCTGAACCCAATTCTCCTCTACCAACATGTCCTGGATACCCCATCACACCAGTAAAACAAGATTTGGATTTAAAATCACTGGTCATGATGCTGGTACAGGAACACATGAAGGACATACTTAAAGAAATTCAGGAGAAAATGGATCAAAAGTTAGAAGCCCTTGCAAGGGAAACACAAAAATCATTGAAAGAAATCCAGGAGAATACAAAAGCCAACAAGGAGGAAATGCAAAAAACACTTAAAGAAATACAGGAGAACTTTGGTCAACAGGCTGAGGTCATGAAAGACGAAACACAAAAATCTCTTAAAGAAATACAGGAGAACTTTGGTCAACAGGCTGAGCTCATGAAAGAGGAAACACAAAAATCTCTTAAAGAATTACAGGAAAACACAAACATGCAAGTGAAGGAGCTAAGCAAAACCATCCAGGATCTAAAATCAGAAGTAGAAACAACTAAGAAAACTCAAAGGGAGACAACTTTGGAGATAGAAAGCCTTGGGAAGAAATCAGGGGACAGAGATGCAAATATCAACAACAGAATTCAAGAGATCGAAGAAAGAATCTCAGATGCTGAAGATTCCATAGAAACCATGGACTCAACAGTTAAAGAAAATGCAAAATGCAAAAAGCTTGTAACCCAAAATATCCAGGAAATCCAGGACACAATGAGAAGACCAAACCTAAGGATTATAGGCATAGATGAGAGTGAAGATTTACAACTTAAAGGGCCAGCAAATATCTTCAATAAAATTATGGAAGAAAACTTCCCTAACCTAAAGAGAGAGATGCCCATGAATATACAAGAAGCCTACAGAACTCCAAACAGACTGGACCAGAACAGAAATACTTCCCATCACATAATAATCAAAACACCAAATGTTCTAAACAAAGAAAGAATACTAAAGGCAGTAAGAAAAAAAGGCCAAGTAACATATAAAGGAAGACCTATCAGAATCACAGCAGACTTTTCACCTGAGACTATGAAGGCTAGAAGGTCCTGGGCAGATCTCATGCAGACTCTAAGAGAACACAAATGCTAACCAAAACTACTATATCCAGCAAAACTCTCAATCACCATAGATGGAGAAACTAAGATATTTCATGACAAAACCAAGTTTACCCAATATGTATCCACAAACCCGGCCCTAAAAAGGATAATAGGAGGACAACACCAATACAAGGAGGGAAACTTCACCCTGGAAAAAGCAAGATAGTAACCTTTCATCAAACCCAAAAGAAATTAAGCATTCAAATTTAAAAAATAACGTCAAAAATGATAGGAAGTAACAATCACTATTCCTTAATATCTCTTAACATCAGTGGACTTAATGCCCCAATAAAAAGACACAGACTAACTGAATGGATACGTAAACAGGACCCTACATTTTGCTGCTTACAGGAAACACACCCCAGGATCAAAGACAAACACTACCTTAGAGTAAAAGGCTGAAAGACAATTTTACAAGCAAATGGTCTCAGGAAACAAGCTGGAGTAACCATTTTAATATCAGATAAAATTGACTTTCAACCCAAAGTCATCAAAAGAGACCCTGAGGGACACTTCTTGCTGGTCAAAGGAAAAATACAAAAGGAAGAACTGTCAATCCTGAACATCTATGCCCCAAAAGCAAGGGCACCCTCTTTCGTAAAAGAAACTTTATTAAAACTAAAAGCACACATTGCACCTAACACAATAATTGTGGGTGACTTCAACACTGCACTTTCCTCAATGGACCGATCAGGAAAACAGAAACTAAACAGGGACACAATGAAACTAATTGAAGCTTTCGACCAATTAGATTTAACATATATATATATATATATAGAACATTCTATCCTAAAACAAAAGAATATACCTTTTTCTCAGCACCTCATGGTACCTTCTCCAAAATTGACCATATAATTGGTCACAAGACAGACCTCAACAAATATAAGAAGATAGAACTAATCCCATGCCTACTATCTGATCACTATGGAGTAAAAGTAGTCTTCAATAGCAACAGAAACAACAGAAAACCCACATACACGTGGAAACTGAACAATACTCTACTCAATGATACCTTGGTCAAGGAAGAAATAAAGAAAGAAATTAAAGACTTTTTAGAACACAATGAAAATGAAAACACAACATACCCAAATCTATGGGACACAATGAAAGCAGTGCTAAGAGGAAAACTCATAGCCCTGAGTGCCTCCAAAAAGAAAATGGAGAGAGCATACATTACCAACTTAATGACACACCTGAAAGCCCTAGAACAAAAAGAAGCTATTTCACCCAGGAGGAGTAGAAGGCAGGAAATCATCAAACTCAGGGCCGAAATCAATCAAGTAGAAACAAAGAGAACCATACAAAAAAATCAACAAAACCAGGAGCTGGTTCTTTGAGAAAATCAACAAGATAGATAAACCCTTAGCCAGACTGACCAAAGGGCACAGAGAAAGTATCCAAATTAACAAACTTAGAAATGAAAAGGGAGATATAACAACGGAAACTGAGGAAATCCAAAAAATTATCAGATCCTACTACAAGAGCCTGTACTCAACACAACTGGAGAATCTGGAGGAAATGGACAATTTCCTTGACAGATACCAAATACCAAAATTAAATCAGGACCAACTAGACCATCTAAACAGTCCCATAATGCCTAAGGAAATAGAAGGAGTCATAGAAAGTCTTCCAACCAAAAAAAGCACAGGACCAGATGGCTTCAGTGCAGAATTCTACCAGACCTTCAAAGAAGAGTTAACACCAATACTCTTCAAACTATTCCACAAAATAGAAACAGAAGGAACACTACCCAATTCCTTCTACGAAGCCACAATTACGCTGATACCAAAGCCACACAAAGATCCAACAAAGAAAGAGAACTTCAGACCAGTTTCCCTTATGAACATCGATGCAAAAATACTCAATAAAATTCTTGCCAACCGAATCCAAGAACACATCAAAATGATCATCCACCATGATCAAGTAGGCTTTATCCCGGGAATGCAGGGTTGGTTCAATATACGGAAATCCATCAATACAATCCACTACATAAACAAACTCAAAGAACAAAACCACATGGTCATTTCATTGGATGCTGAAAAAGCATTTGACAAAATTCAGCATCCCTTCATGCTTAAAGTCTTGGAGAGAACAGGAATTCAAGGCCCATACCTAAACATAGTAAAAGCAATATACAGCAAACCGGTAGCCAGCATCAAACTAAATGGAGAGAAACTTGAAGCAATCCCACTGAAATCAGGGACCAGACAAGGCTGCCCCCTTTCTCCTTATCTTTCAATATTGTACTTGAGGTACTAGCTCGGGCAATTCGACCACATAAGGAGGTCAAAGGGATACAAATTGGAAATGAAGAAGTCAAACTATCATTATTTGCAGACGACATGATCGTCTACCTAAGTGACCCAAAGAACTCCACTAGAGAGCTCCTACAGCTGATAAACAACTTCAGCAAAGTGGCAGGTTATAAAATCAACTCAAGCAAATCAGTGGCCTTCCTATACTCAAAGGATAAGCAGGCTGAGAAAGAAATTAGGGAAATGACCCCCTTCACAATAGCCACAAACAGTATAAAGTATCTTGGGGTGACTCTTACCAAACATGTGAAAGATCTGTATGACAAGAACTTCAAGACTCTGAAGAAGGAAATGGAAGAAGACCTCAAAAAATGGGGAAAACGCCCATGCTCATGGATCGGTAGAATCAATATAGTTAAAATGGCCATTTTGCCTAAAGCACTATATAGATTCAATGCAATACCCATCAAAATCCCAACTCAATTCTTCACAGAGTTAGAAAGAGCAATTATCAAATTCATCTGGAACAACAAAAAACCCAGGATAGCTAAAACTATTCTCAGCAACAAAAGAAAATCTGGGGGAATCAGTATCCCTGACCTCAAGCAATACTACAGAGCAATAGTGTTAAAAACTGCATGGTATTGGTACAGTGACAGGCAGGGGGATCAATGGAACAGGATTGAAGATCCAGAAATGAACCCACACACCTATGGCCACTTGATCCTCGACAAAGAGGCTGAAAACATCCAATGGAAAAAAGATAGCCTTTTCAACAAATGGTGCTGGTTCAACTGGAGGTCAGCATGCAGAAGAATGCGAATTGATCCGTCCTTGTCTCCTTGTACTAAGCTCAAATCCAAATGGATCAAGGACCTCCACATAAAGCCAGACACTCTGAAGCTAATAGAAAAGAAACTGGGGAAGACCCTTGAGAACATCGGTACAGGGAGAAAGTTTCTGAACAGAACACCAATAGCTTAAGCTCTAAGAGCAAGAATTGACAAATGGGACCTCATAAAATTACAAAGTTTCTGTAAGGCAAAGGACACCATCAAGAGGACAAATCGGCAACCAACAAATTGGGAAAAGATCTTCACCAATCCTACATCAGATAGAGGGCTAATATCCAATATATATAAAGAACTCAAGAAGTTAGACTCCAGAAAACCAAACAACCCTATTAAAAAATGGGGTACAGAGTTAAACATAGAATTCACACCTGAAGAACTTCGGATGGCGGAGAAGCATCTTAAAAAATGTTCAACTTCATTAGTCATTAGGGAAATGCAAATCAAAACAACCCTAAGATTTCATCTTACACCAGTCAGAATGGCTAAGACTAAAAATTCAGGAGACAGCAGGTGTTGGAGAGGGTGTGGAGAAAAAGGAACACTCCTCCACTGCTGGTGGGGTTGCAAATTGGTACAACCACTCTGGAAATCAGTCTGGCGGTTCCTCCGAAAACTGGGCACCTCACTTCCAGAAGATCCTGCTATACCACTCCTGGGCATATACCCAGAAGACTCCCCACCATGTAATAAGGATACATGTTCTACTATGTTCATAGCAGCCCTTTTTATAATTACCAGATGCTGGAAAGAACCCAGGTATCCCTCAACAGAAGAGTGGATGCAAAAAATGTGGTATATATACACAATGGAGTACTATTCAGCCATTAGAAACAATGAATTCATGAAATTCTTAGGCAAATGGATGGAGCTAGAGAATATCATACTAAGTGAGGTAACCCAGACTCAAAAAGTGAATCATGGTATGCACTCACTAATAAGTGGATATTAACCTAGAAAACTGGAATACCCAAAACATAATCCACACATCAAATGAGGTACAAGAAGAAAGGAGGAGTGACCCCTGGTTCTGGAAAGACTCAGTGAAACAGTATTCAGCAAAACCAGAACGGGGAAGTGGGAAGGGGTGGGTGGGAGGACAGGGGAAGAGAAGGGGGCTTACGGGACTTTCGGGGAGTGGGGGGGCTAGAAAAGGGGAAATCATTTGAAATGTAAATAAATTATATCGAATAAAAAAAAGAAAAGAAAAAAAATAAAAAAAACAAAAAAACATAAACAAACAAAAAAAAGAATTGAATTGGAATTTCTTTGTTCTGTGTGTTTATGCTTTGATTATTATGTAATGGGATGAATTTCTTCTGATTCAATCTTTTTGGTGTTCTGTGTCCTTCTTGTAAATTTATGGCCATTTCTTTCTTTAGGTTAGGTAAGTTTTCTTGTATGATTTTGTTGAAGATGTTTTCTTTCCCTTTGAATTGGAAATCTTTACTTTCTTCTATTTCTATTACTCTTAAGTTTGGTCTCTTCATTGAGTCCTGATTTTCCTGGATACTTTAGATTAGGAGATTTTTGCACTTTATATATATATGTGTGTGTGTGTGTGTGTGTGTGTGTGTGTGTGTGTGTGTGTGTGTGTATGTGTGTGACATTATCTTCTATGGTATATTCTAGGCCTGAGATCTCTCTTCTGTCTCTTATATTCTTGTGTTGATGGTAACATCTGTAACTCCCTCTTTCCTAGGTTTGATATCTCCCTTTGTGATTTCTTATTGTTTCTATTTCCATTCAGATAGTGGACATTTTTATTCAATTCCTTCAACTGTTTGATTGTGTTTTCCTGTATTTCCTTAAAGATTTTATGTGTTTCCTCTTTTATGGTTTCCTCTTGTCTACCTGTATTCTCGTGTTCTCTTGTATTGCTTTAATGAAGTTATCTAAGTCCTCCTTAAGGTCTTCTATCATCTTCTTCATGTGATGGGATTTTAGGTCAGAATCTTGCTTTTCAGCTGGGTTAAGCTAAATTTAGCTTACTGTTGTAGAAGAACTGGGTTTTGACATTGCCAAGTGGCATTGGTTTGTTTCTTAGGTTCTTATGCTTGACTCTTGTCATTTAGGTATCACTGGCCTTGCTGTCTCTGACTGCAGCCTGTCCTGTGTATGAGTCTGGTGATGATAGACCTCCTCCAGTCATGCTTTCTCTGCATGAGGGTGGGAATCTATAGCTCTTGATAAGCTGTAGATTTCACATAGAAGCAACAGTTTTAGGGACAGACCCCATTCCAGTTATTGGGAGACCCACATGGAGATTGTTTAGTGCATCTGTTACATATGTGGTAGGGCTGAGGTCCAAGCTATGTATGCTCTTTTGTTCATGCTTTAGTCTCTGAAAGCTCTGAAGGGTCCTGGAGAGATGGTCTTATGGGGTTGCTATCCTCTTTAGGGACTTCGAGACAGCTCTTAGCCTCTGAGAGGATGTCTCTCCCTTGGTACTACCTTTTCTTGAGCATTAAATCTCTACAGGATTAGGATTAGTGAGAATGCTTCAATCTTTCTTGAGGGGATAAGGAAAGGTTGGCAGGATCAGAAATGGGGAAAAGGTAAGAAGCACAGAGAGCCAGAGAATGAATGGAAATATGCAGTGGCTGGGAGTGGGGGAAATATCTAGAAAGTCCCAAAGGTACCGAGTAGTCAATGTGGGTGACCTTAACCCAAAATGCCTATCAGTGGGGAGATGGAAACTGAAGAGACCACCCCAGTAGCCTGACAGGACCCCCAATGGAGGGACATCCTACAAAACACATTACTCAAAATTGGTCCTGCTTCCAAATATATATATATACATATATAAAAAAATGCAGCAAAGGCTGAAGGAAATGTTGACCCATGTCTAGCCCTACTTTGAATGCTTTTAAAAGAAATATTACCTACCAGATTATTCTTTCGTCTCTACCTTGCATTTCACCAAAGGAGTACAGGGATGAAAGATGTACTGAGTATACTCAGCTTTTTACATGGGTTTCAGGAATAGAACTGAAATCAGAGCTATAGAGCACGTATAGCACCTGCTGAACCATCTCCCCACCATATCCCAAGTAATATCTCAAGAGATAAAGAATATATAAATAATTTCATTTAATTTTCCAAAATTGTCCTTAATATTATAAGAGTAAGCACAGTATTTTTCCAAAGCCTTTCCCATTTTTCTTTATTAAATAATTGCCACTAATACTAGTTTTTAAAAACAACACCAAAAAAGCCCTGTCCTTATTTAGGGAAAATATAGAATTTTAAAAATGCATAAAAATGTGTATTTTTAAATATTCTACATCATAACTTCTGATGTCTTCCAGCATTAACATAGTTAAATAAATACAAAAAAATCAAGAACTTCATCCTCTCCTCTATACACATAAGCACACAGAAAATGACCAGAGTCAACAGGGAAGAATAGCTAGCAATGTCTTGTTAATAGGAATAAACATTTTCAAATAGAATTAAAGAAAATCCTCTCTATAATATCATGCACATTGTAAATTCTCCAAAAGCAATGAAGGTGGCTTTGCCATAGCTAAAAATATAGACATAGCACCCTTGAGACTCAAACTAAATATATCAACATAAAGCAGTATGCATGTTGTAAATACAGCAACTGAGCTACAGCAGCACAAATTATGCAAAAGAACTACTTCAATCAAGTAAGGCAGAAAGTGAAAAAAAAATCACCAACACTGTACCTTGTTAGGACTAGGAGACAGCAAGTTAAAGACAAGGAGAAACAAAAGTGGCAGGATCATTTTGAAAAAATCAATTATTAATGAATGAGGTGAATAACCCATGTAAATATTTATCAAATGGATGGCTTTCTTAGGGATTAGGTCATCATCATTAGTCTAGTATTACTGTAGGCTACACTCAGCTCATACAGAAATACCCGTGTGCAGGAGTTGCAGCATTGCTAGATTTGCTAGATAAGGTCTATCTGGAACCCCTAAGTGATGGGAGAGACAAGGGATAAGGAGGTTGGAGAAATGTACTGAAGATAGTTTTGGATGGAGCATTATTTTACTATTTTTCTATTAATTGCTATCTATCTATCTATCTATCTATTCATTCATTCATTTATTTATTTATTTATTTATTTATTTATTTACAGCTCAAATGCTGTCCCTTCCCTGTACACCCTCCAAGAGTTCTTCCCCTCTTCTGCCCTCCTCTCCACCTCTGAGAGGGTAGCTGTCTCCTATATCTCCCTACTCTGGAGCATCAAGTCTCTGGAGGATCAGGCTCCTCACTGCCACTGCGGCCCTCCACTACATGTGTGTTGGGGACCTCTGACCAGCCTGTGCATGCTCTTTTGTTGGAGGCTTGGTCTGTAGGAGCTTCCAGAGATCCAGGTTAGTTGACACAGTTGATCTTCCTATGGGGTTGTCACCTCTGAGGATCTTCACTTCTTCCCCTAATTCTTCCATAGGGGTCCTTGACCAAAGTTCCTTTGTGGGTATTTTCTCAGCTGCTGGGTAGAACTTGCTAGGTTCCTGTCTGTAAGCACAATATAACATCATTAACAGTGTGTGTGAAGGCTTGTGCCTGCCATGGGATGGGTCTCAAGATGGGCCAGGCAGTAGTCAGTTATCCTGTCAATCTCTGCTCCATATTTGTTCCTGCATTTCTTTAAGGCAAGACCAAATTTAGGTCAAAAGATTTGTAGGTGGGTTGTTGTCCTCATTCATCTACCAGGGGTCCTGTCTGGCTGGCTACTAGAGATGGTCACTTCAGGCTCAGTATCCCTACTGCTTGGCATTTCCTCTAAGGTCACCTGCATTGTCTCTGGAGGACACTCCCTCACCAAGGTCTCTGGTACTTCTGGGAATCCTACAGCCATCACCTCTGGCAACTCTTTCCTGTTTCTCCTCCATGCTAGATCTTCACTCCCTATTCTACTCGCCCTACCTACTCTCAGTCAGGTCCCTCCCTCTTCCTCTCACTTTGTTTTCACTTCTAAGTGGGATTCAAACATCCTCACTTGGGCCATCTATATGGTTTATCTTCTTTGTGTCTGTGGGGTATACATGGGTATTCTGAACTTTTGACTAAAAATCCATTTGCCAGTGAACACTGTTCTTTTGGGTTTGGGTTACCACACTCAGAAATATTTCTAGTTCCACACATTTGCTTGTAAAATTAATGATGTCTTTATGTTTAATAGCTGAATGGTAGTCCATTGTATAAATAAAAAGAAGTTCTTTGCCACTAAATTTCTTAATAGGACAATGTCTCTATGGTGTAGCAGGCCTTTACTGCATTTTTTAATATGATGATTTTCTTTGTCGAGGCTATCCAAGAAGTCTTCTGTAGTACAATTTCCTGGCAATTACCATTAAGTGGAAAACTTCAATGATAGGAGCTTTGGGATGAGAGAGAACGAGAAGAATCCATGTTTGAAACAGATCCACAGCTACTCCCTAGGCTCCCTTCTTAGACATCAAGTTCTCAGGAGAAGAAATCCAAGTTTTTGAGGGCATGGAATATTGTGAATGGTAAACACTGCTGTGAGAGAAGATTCCTGGTTCTTGTAATTCACATAGGATTTACTACTTTTCTATGACTGTGAAGAGGTATCATGCCCAAGACAATTTATTGCAGAGCTTATTAGAAGGTTGCTTACAGATTCGGATAGTAAGTCCATGATAACCAGGGGGCAACGATAGCAACAAGCAAGGAGGCATGGTGTTTGAGCAATAGATGAGAAGTTACATATGATCCAAAAGCACAGGGGGAATTAGAGAGAGAGAGAGAGAGAGAGAGAGAGAGAGAGAGAGAGAGAGAGAGAGAGAGAGAGATGGCATAGGAGTTTGATACCTCAAATTCCACTCACAGTGACATGCCTTCTCCAAAAAAGCTATACCTCCTAATCATTAAGAAACAATATTTTGATCCCAGGTAGCCAGAAATCAAAACAGATAAGCTTATAGAGAGATCCTCATTCAAAATACCACATTTCACTCCCTGGTCCCCATAAGTTTTTTGCCTTGTTATAAAGCAAAATGCATTTAGTTTTACTTCAAAAGTCCATATGGTCTGTCAGTTTCAAGACATTAAAATTTAAAATCTCTTCTAAGACTCAAGGGAATCTCTTAATTGTATCTCTCTATGAAAAGAAAACAAGCAAACTGATTACATACTTACCTATACCATGCATTTGAAGGGAATATATATTGCCATTCTAAACATGAAGAAGATGATAATTATGATAAAATATTGCATCAAAGTAAAACCAAACCCCAAAATGGCAAACTTCAAACCCTGTCATGCAGCAAAGGGTTTAAATGATTCCTCCATTCTACATTTGCTCACTGCAATTAACTTTTCAGTCCTGAACTAGTTTCACTCATTGTACATCATTCTCCTTGGCAGACAAACTGCAGTTCTAGCATAGCAACATCTTGTGGTCTCCAATGAAATCCATATTTCACCTTCACATCTTTATATACAATGGCCTGACCTGATCTTCATGCACAATCTCCTCTGTCACATACCTGTCTTCAAAGGTTTATATTAACTAAGGAAAAACAGATCCAGAGTCTCTTTACGCCTATATCCATCATGAATCTAAACCAAGAAGCACATGGCCAATGTTGCAAAACTCTGCAGGCTTGGTACAGAAGTTGGCTCAAGTATTGAGTTATATTTGCATTAGCTTTGATTTCTTGAATTTTTCCTTTGTTGAATACAGTTTTCTCTTGATAAATCAAAGCTTGCCTGGGTGGTGACTTCTCCTGAAGTCACCAATTCACTCATTTTATTTCCATCCTGTCTTTTCCATGGGGAAGAGCACTACACTACTGTTCCCCTAGCTTGATACGTATGCTAATTCATCTAAAGAGACAATTGTCAAATAGCCATACGAATGATTTAAGGGCATGGGATAATAATAGGGAAACACTGAATGAAGCAAGGTTTAATATTGAAGTTTACACAATTTAAAAATATGACAAAAGTTTGGCTTTATTGTTGATTGAAGCATTTGTCTAATTATGACCTACAGGAAAGAAGTTGAAGATGACTGATATCCTTTGGTTTAATGTTGATGAAGAGAATTTTCAGTTTAGGGAAATTAAAACACTGCAAATACACAGTGCATATGCTGTATAAAACTAAATCCCCCACAATGAGAAGGCCTAGATGATATGACCTTCACTAGCCCCATAAGACACAAAATCATGAAAGATTGCACTAACATATTGAAGAGCTTTGTTGACACTATTCCTTATGTCAGACCTTCATGTTGGAAACACTGATGCTCAGTTGAATGAATTAAATGCAACGAGTTTAATTGTGTTCCTGACGTTGCACAGGCCAGGTTTAGCACTACATTGTAAAAGGCAACGTGATAATAGTTGCAGTAAAGTAAGCATGCATAAAACAATGTGCATATTGACCTAATCAATAATGAAAAGACAAAGCATTTTTTTTTATGGTGGTGTGACTCATATATACCTTTGGTACTGCATAATGAATCTTGATATTTCCAGGTTTGAAATAGATATGAAGTCTTATGAATGTTTGATTTAGAAAAGAAGAAAACTTCCTCATATAAGTAAAAGAAAGGCTACATTGTATCATGAACTAATTCACAGATTTAAGTTAATTTTCAGATACAGAACTAGTTAAATGAAGGGATAGTGATTTTCCACTAGAAAGAACTTTAATAAAATACCCAAGAGTTTTATTGTTAACATATCTCCAGTCTTTCCCCAGAGGGACCCACAGCCTTTGTACAAGGGCAACTCTACATGGAAGAAAACATTCAGACTTAGTCAGAAACTGGTTCTGAACTGATGATTCTGGAAAATTCCAATACACAATTTTTCTTTGGACTTTTAAAGTAGAGGCATACGGAAGTCAGGTGATTAATGACATGTCAGCTGATTCACAATAGGTACAGAAGGTCTTTGAACTCATTCTTTGATTATTTAACCAGTTCCAAAATGAATACTTGAGATAGATATATTTAAAAGTTGGCATACTTATCACCTTGATCTCATGACATGTGGAGTGTGGGCTCTTATGTCTGGAAATCCTTTAGAGTTGCCTTTGCTAGGGAAAATAGTGGATCAAAGATAGTATTGCATATTTGCAAAAATTAGTGCCACTGCAAAGGCAATGAGAGATTTAGGTGTCGTGGTTGTTCCTACTACATTTTCCTGTACCTATCCTCTTTGTCTACTACAGAAGACAAGACGATTCTGGGGAATGAAGGTTGATCAGAAGCTCAATTAAGTAATGATTTTGATTGCAGTTTTTGTACCAGATGTAGTGTCCTTAATGAACTAACCAACACTTTTTTTCAATACTTGACCATAATGACCACAAGAAGAAATATGCTTTCAGTTGGTAATGCCAGCAGTATATAATTTTAAAGTTCTGCCTCAAGGATTTAGAAACTCTCCATCCTTGTGCCATAACTTATATCAGTTTCTATAAGAGGTTATATATTATGTAAATGCTGATTTCAAGTGAGCAGGACATAACAACCATTTTGAACTGTTGGTAACATATATGCACATAAAAGGATTGGAAATAAAGCCAAAATTCAAGACCCTTCTACCCCAATGAAATTCTTCCAGTGGAGTGGGGTGTACAGATTTATTATTGCTAAGATGAAGGGTACATTATTTCACCTCACACTTCCATAACCAAAAAGGATTAATGGCTGTAACCAAGCCTCTACTTCAAACAATAGGAGTGTAATGCAGATAGCTGTCCTTATAGGAAGGTCTGAGGATTTGGGTATAACCACATTAAAAGAACCTGTGGGGATATTCCCAAGGAATCTCCTGACCTTTTCCTGGGACTCTTTGCTTGCTATTGCTTTTGCATTTGCATTTTTGTCATCGGTATTAGCAGTCTTTACTTTCACGTTTTCTGTGCCAGATGTTTCCCCAGAATCAGAATATCTTGTACGTCTGTCTCTGAGGATGTGGGAATTGAATATACAACTACTGTTCTACTTGTTAATGATGATGTGGTTGAGTCAACACAAAAATGTTTGTATGGGTACATCAGCAAATGTCCTAAGGTTCTCCCCCAATGGGAACTTGGTTCTGATAAAAATTTGTCCACCTCACAGTTCCAACTAATAGCTAGATAATTATCAAAAGGTTAAAAATGTCTTGCTGGATCATTGGTCTTAATTGGATATTGGACTTAATAGGAACCAACAACTATAGTGAGCCAACAAGTCTAAGGAGCAGGCTCAGGTTACTAGTTTGCCAAGAGCCCTGGGCATTAGAGAAGTTAGGTATCCTGATCAGGATTTGCGGAGATTCTACATGCTAATAATTAAATCAGAAATTCCTGGTATATAGTCAATCATCTCTGTATACTGTAACCATAATTTTTTTCAACCATGGTTATTCAGTTATGTAACAGCATGCTGCATTAGATATTAAGTGCTTGCTGAAGCTGTTACCTCTTGCAGGAAACTACAGGCAATGAGGAGAAGGAAGGAAAAATGTGCAGTATGCATATTGTTGTTAAATGCAGGAAGTTCATAAAAGAGATTGTGAGAAAATGAGAAAATTAATGTAAAGCGTTTTCAGCTGTGAAAATAGATGTATAAATAATCGTGACCAAATTTTTCTCAAGAGCCACAGTGAGTGAACTTTACTTTTGGGTCCAACTCTTCCTGGTTTTTTTATTCAATATATTTTTCATTTACATTTCAAATGATTTCCCCCCTTCTGGCCCCCCACTCCCCAAAAGTCACATAAGCCTCCTTCCCTCCCCCTGTTTTTTCACCCACCCCTTCCCACTTTCCTGGTTTTGCCTTATATTGCTACACTGAATCTTTCCAGAACCAGGGGCCACTCCTCCGTTCTTCTTCTACCTCATTTGATGTGTGGATTATGTTTTGGGTATTCCAGTTTTCCAGACTAATATCTACTTATTAGTGAGTGCATACCATGATTGATCTTTTGAGACTGGGTTACCTCACTTAGTATGATGTTCTCCAGCTCCATCCATTTACCTAAAAATTTCATGAATTCATTGTTTCTAATGGCTGAATAGTACTCCATTGTGTATATATAGCACATTATTTGCATCCATTCTTCTGTTGAGGGATACCTGGATTCTTTCCAGCTTCTGGCTATTATAAATAAGGCTGCTATGAAAATAGTGGGACATGTATCCTTATTACATGCTGGGGAATCCTCTGGGTATATGCCCAGGGTTGTATAGCAGGATCTTTCGGGAAGTGAGGTGCCCAGTTTTCTGAAGAACCACCAGACTGATTTCCAGAGTGGTTGTAACAATTTGCAACTCCACCAGCAGTGGAGGAGTGTTCCTCTTTCTCCACATCCTCGCCAACACCTGCTGTCTCCTGAGTTTTTAATCTTAGCCATTCTGACTGGTGTAAGGTGAAATCTCAGGGTTGTTTTGATTTGCATTTCCCTGATGACTAATGAAGTTGAGCATTTTTTAAGATGTTTCTCTGCCATCCGAAGTTCTTCAGGTGAGAATTCCTTGTTTAACTCTGTAACCCATTTATTAATAGGGTTATTTGGTTTTGTGGGGTCTAACTTCTTGAGTTCTTTGTATATATTGGATATTAGCCCTCTATCTGATGTAGGATTGGTGAAGATCTTTTCCCAATTTGTTGGTTGCCTATTTGTCCTTCCGATGGTGTCCTTTGCTTTACAGAAACTTTGTAATTTTATGAAGTCCCATTTGTCAATTCTTGATCTTAGAGCATAAGCTATTGGTGTTCTGTTCAGGAACTTTCCCCCTGTACCAATGTCCTCAAGGGTCTTCCCCAGTTTCTTTTCTGTTAGTTTCAGTGTGTCAGGCTTTATGTGGAGGTCTTTGATCCATTTGGATTTGAGCTTAGTACAAGGAGACAAGAATGGATCAATTCACATTCTTCTGCATGCTGACCTCCAGTTGAACCAGCACAATTTGTTGAAAAGGCTATATTTTTTCCCATTGGATGTTTCAGTCCCTTTGTCGAGGATCAAGTGGCCATAGGTTTGTGGGCTCATTTCTGGACCTTCAATCCTGTTCCATTGATCTGTCTGCCTGTCACTGTACCAAAACCATGCAGTTTTTAACACTATTGCTCGTTAGTATTGCTTGAGGTCAGGGACACTGATTTCTCCAGATTTCTTTTGTTGTTGAGAATAGTTTTAGCTATCCTGGGTTTTTTTGTTATTCCAGATGAATTTGAGAATTGCTCTTTCTAACTCTATGAAGAATTGAGTTGGGATTTTGATGGCTATTGCGTTGAATCTGTATATTGCTTTTGGCAAAATGGCTGTTTTAACTATATTAATCCTGCCAATCCATGAGCATGGGAGGTTTTTCCATTTTTTGAAGTCTTCTTCCATTCCCTTCTTCAAAGTCTTGAAGTTCTTGTCATACGGATCTTTTACATGTTTGGAAAGAGTCACCCCAAGGTGCTTTATACTATTTGTGGCTGTTGTGGAGGGTGTCATTTCCCTTATTTCTTTCTCAGCCTACTTATTCTTTGATTATAGGAAGGCTACTGATTTGCTTGAGTTGATTTTATAACCTGCCACTGTGCTGAAGTTGTTTATCAGCTATAGGAGTTCTCCAGTGTTGTTTTTTGGGTCACTTAGGTAGACTATCATATCATCTTCAAATAATGATAGTTTGACTTCTTCCTTTCCAATTTGTATCCCTTTGACCTCCTTATGTTGTCTTATTGCCCGAGCTAGTACTTCAAGTACAATATTGAAAAGATAAGGAGAAAGTGGGCAGCCCTGTCTAGTCCCTGATTTTAGTGGGATTGCTTCAAGTTTCTCTCCATTTAGTTTGATGCTAGCTACCAGTTTGCTGTATATTGCTTTTACTATGTTTAGGTATTGGCCTTGAATTCCTGTTCTTTCCAAGACTTTAAGCCTGAAAGGATGCTGAATTTTGTCAAATGCTTTTTCAGCATCCAATGAAATGACCATTTGGTTTTTTTCTTTGAGTTTTTTATGTAGTGGATTGTATTGATGGCTTTCCATTTATTGAACCAACCCTGCATCCTTGAAATAAAGCATACTTGATGATGGTGGATAATCATTTTTATGTGTTCTTGGATTTGGTTGGCAAGAATTTTATTGAGTATTTTTGCATCGATGTTCATAAGGGAAATGGGTCTGAAGTTCTCTTTATTTTTTGGATCTTTGTGTGGTTTTGGTATCAGTGTAATTGTGCCTTTGTAGAAGGAGTTGGGTAGTGTTCCTTCTGTTTCTATTTTGTGGTATAGTTTGAAGAATATTGGTGTTAGATCTGAATGCCAGATGTGCCAAAAGCTGCGGCCAATGCTGAGACCCAGATATGTCACCATTCTCCAAGATGATCAGTTAGTCACATGGTACTGGATAACTACTTTAGAACACTACATCAACATAAAGATAATACTTTGTCCTTACTGGAGTAGATAGTTATTCTTGCTATGCATATGTCTTTCCTGAATATAATACTTCTGCCAAAGCTACCATCCAGGAACTTACACTCTTTATTATCCACTGTGTTGTTAAACATAGTACTTTTTCTGACTAAAACATTTACTTCACTACTAGAGAAATACAATAGTGGGCCCACAATTATTCAAATCACTGGTCTTAACTTGCTTCCCACCATCCTGAAGCACCTGGACCATAGAAATTTGGAATGACATTTTGAAGACACAGTTCTAGTACCAGTTAAGTGGCAGCAGCCCAGATGCTCAGCCAAGGTTCTCCAATATGTAGTATGGTATAGGTTGTTCCATAGCCACGATGCTTGTATCCACAAAATAAAAGGTGGAAAGGAAAATAGTTCCACTCATTGTACCCCATAATGACTCATTAGAAAAACTTTGCAGCATATTCCCACAGCCTTAAATTTGCTAGTCTAGATGATGTCATTCCAGAGAAGGTACAGTCCTGTCAAGAGACAAAACAAACAATCCATTGAAGCAGAAGTGTCTCCCCCAGACACTTTTGGCTTATGATGACCTTAAGCTAATGGGTTCAGAAAGGAATGACAATGTTAGAAGGGATAATTTATCTATATTTCCAAAGGGAAATTGGATTGATTCTTCACAATGGAGGTAAACAGATAATGTCTGGAATGCAAGAGATATTTTATGACATCCCTTGGTGCTATTATGTCACATGATTAAAGTCAGTGAGAAATTACAACAACCTAATCCAGAAAGTATGGAATAAAACATAGACCCTTCTAAATTAAAGGTCTGTGTTCATGTTTGAGAAAAGGAGTCAAGATCTACTGAGGTATTTGCCAATATGGAAAAAAAATACAGAATGGGTAGTAGATGTAAATATATATAAGTAACAGTTATAGACATATGGGATGAGGATCATAATTGACATGAGTATTTTTGTTTTATTTCATTAAGGTTGTGGTTGTGCAGATATTTGTATCTAAATTTCTTCACAAAATTGTAGTTTGTGTCTAAATTTCTTTATTACCTGATGTAACTTCAATTAAGAGAATAACCATGATTATTTAAGTTTGAGATACTAAAACAATTCATAATGCATTTTGTTTGTATAGGGAGATTTTTAAGTATGCTTGAAATAAGTATTATCTAGTAATTCTTTCTATTTAGAGATTAATCATGACCTTTAGTGGACTTGTAATGGCTGTTTTTAGTTGTCAATTTGATTACACCTTATATTAACTGAAATTCAGAGCTGTGTACAACTATGAGGGCTATTTTGTTTTGTTTATTATTAATTAAATTATTTGAAGTGGTAAAATCTCCCTTGAGTTGCAGATAATTTGAAGTTTGAAGATGCATATTTAATTCAGATATTTTAAAATGGGAAGAGTCGTTTTTAATCTGGGCCAATCCTTCTACTGGCATATATAAAGGATTTGGAAAAAACTTGTTATTTGTATAAACATCCATTCCTTCACCATCATTAGAGCCTACTTATGTAAGATTCTGGTACATATTGAAGACCAACTGAGACCTCCAGCTTCTTGGTCTGAATTCTGAGATTGGAGTAGAAAAACTACAAACTATAAGCATTTCTAATAAATCCAGTTATACGCATATGTTGTTCATTCAGTAAGTTCTGTTCCTCTACAGACTCTTGACTAAAATAGCAACTTATAGAAGAACAATTCTATTGGAGCTTCCTTAGAGTTTTTTAAGGTATTTCCATGATATTCATAGCAAGAAATGTGGCAACAAGCAAGAAAGCATAGCCATGGAGCTGGAACTCAATGTTTGCACTTTCTCACATGGCAAGAAACAGAGAGATGGAGGGCGAGAGAAAGAGAGAGAGGAGGGAGAGAGAGAGGGAGAGAGAGAGGGGAGGGAGAGAGAGACAGACAGACAGATGGACAGACAGATGGAGAGACAGAGACAAGAGAGACAGAGACAGAGAGGAATAGTGTAGGCTTTTGAAATCTCAATGCCCATCTCCAGTGACACACCTCCTTTAATGGCCATACTTCTTTTTTTTTTTTGACTTTTTTTTTATTCGATATAATTTATTTACATTTCAAATGATTTCCCCTTTTCTAGCCCCCCCACTCCCCGAAAGTCCCGCAAACCTCCTTCTCTTCCCCTGTCCTCCCACCCACCCCTTCCCACTTCTTCTATTCCTCCTTAAATAGTTCCACTAACTGCTGGCCAAGTATTCAAATATATGAGCCTATGTGAGCAATTCTTATTCAAACCATGATACATGTAAGAAGAATGCCTCTCTGAACTTTATCATACTTATCTGCTCTATTTTCTTTACCTTCCCAAATAAATATAATTTTGCTTTCCCTATTTTCCATAACCTATAGAGAATAATATTTAATTAATATTAATTTAATAAATAAAAGGCAAGTTCAGATATTCTGATGCTTAATAGATTTAAAAATCCCAGTGTTGCTGAACAGATTTTGGAGGATCCTTGTCTAATCATAATTCTCAAGTGTGAATATCTTATGATACTGCATTTTAAGCTACATTTTAATGTAATTCATTCATTTTAAAATTTTCTTTGTAAGATTTTATAATTATATTTCTCAATAGACATTGATATTGGAAGTACTAAAGTATAAAAATATAATTTGTTTAAAAAACTAATTAATCTTTTATTTCTAAAATTATTCTTTAGGTTGGACTTGGATTCTTTTCAGAGATTGAAGGTAGGCCACTATTGTTAAAGATGCTACTTAATTTTGGATCTAATATAAAAGCTTCTGTCCTATGGTCTAGCTCTCATACTACCAGAAGGTTTATAAGTTACTCTAGGAGGTATTAACCAGTCTCTATTTGGACTTGAGCACAGCTAAATCAGTGTGCAATCCTGCCTGGTTCTATAAGCCATCACAATTATCTATGGGAGTAAAGTCATGGATCTTAGAAAAGAACATACTACTTACACTTTACTAGCACACTATAATTCTTAACTGAGTTCTGGAACTTATCCTCATGTCTGCAGATATGTGTAGCATTCACACCTCATAAAGGTCCATATCCTTACAACAACAGGAGAGAATTACAGAAAACTACAACAGGTAATAATCCAGACATCAACAGATCTTGACGGTGCAGTTCACCATCATCGATACACCTTTAACAGCACTCCTACTTTGTAGACTCTAAGAACATCGTGAAACAGGATGGAAAGATTTTGTGCTAGGGAACCTAGAATCTTCACTAATATTGTGCCTCTTGTAAGTAACAAGGAAGTTTCACCCATACCTCAACATTATGGTTGTCTAAGAAGACCTTAATGGTGATATTATTCAGAGACATGCTAACATGAAAGGTAAAAATGGGATTCCATACATGGACAAAGAGGTACATGTAACAACTGCTTAGGGAAGGATAATGAGCCTCTCCCTGGGATGAACTACTTAATTAGTTACCCAGTTCAAAGTGGTCAGACCTGTAGTTTATATATACAAACAACTCCGAGTGGATTTAGCAGGTTGTATTTATATTTACACCTGTTAAACAATAACAATAAAAAGGACATCAATTGGAGAGGAAGTGAAAGGGGGAAATATGAAAAGTTGGAATGACACAGTGAAAAGGGAGTGATATAATTACATATTAATTTAAAAGTTAAAATAAACTAGAGTAATAATAATAAAAATACTAAGAAAAAGAAGGCCAAAACTGAATAGTAGTGAAAATTTCTTTTTTTCTTTTCTTTTCTTTTCTTTTCTTTTCTTCTTTTCCCTTCTCTTCTCTTCTCTTTCCTTTTTTATCCTTTTCTTTTCTTTTCTTTTCTTTTCTTGTCTTGTCTTGTCTTATCTTTTCTTCCCTTATTTCCCTTTTCCTCCCTAGCCTGATTGCTTCTCTACTCAATCAATGAATACTGTATCCCACACGAGTTTCAGAATATGGAGTATAAGAATCAAGAAATGGTTCTGGGCTTTCTGCTCAGTCAGTTTCACATAGATTTATCAAATTTCATTATAGTGCAAAACTTGTTAAAGCTTTGGGGAAGCACTGAGATGTACTTAATTCTAGAAAAGATATGGTATAGAGTTAAAAAGAAAATCTATCTCTTGAATGGCGGGCAGTTACTCTATGCAGGAACTGGTGTAAAAATGTTTAGTGAAGGCTTTCAGAAGTTGTATTCAATTTTAAAACATCATTCATTTTGATTCCTTCATTTCTTACTACACAATAAACCTTTCATTATTTTCTGACCTGAAGTGACACAGTGTCTAAAACTACAACAGCATCTTTCTAGACTGTAACAAATTTTATTGTCTACAAGCTGGAGAATTAGAAACATTCTGTCAGGGAGTACAGTTCCATTTTATTTTACTAAATTCTCATATGCTTAAAAATCATCTGACCATGACTTTGCCTTTTTGGTTTTAGACATTTTTAGTTTCCATCCCTTAGTTCCAATTAACAACTAGTTGATTTTTACCTTATGTGGTTGTTGATGATGACTGCTGTTGTTGAGGGTATTTATTTCTGTTGTTGTTAATTGTGTACTGTCCAAGATTTTCTACCTTTAACATTGAGTTCACATCTAACTTGTTCTAATCTACCTGATTAAAACTTCTCTCCCCATGCCCTTTTCTTTTTGAGGTTGACAACTTATAACAAAAAACACCTCAGTATCTTATTATCATATTTCCCTTTGATAAGTGATTAGCAGATGCTATTACACTCTGACCATATCAAAAATAATAGGAAATGAGTAAAATTTTCCTAATGATCTTCTTATATCATATATGTCAGTTATATATGTCAGTTACATATTAAAAGTTCTGTTCTAAACATGAACTATCGTTTCTTGATCATTTATTAAGCCTTTTCAATGTCAGAAATATGGTCCCGTTTGCTCACTCTTTGGGAAGCTGGCTGAAGTTGAGAGTAAAGGGAGAGAATTCATATCAAGTTGTAAAGAGTACAAACAGCTGGAATCCTTTTTTAAATAAAATTAGTAAACTTATTGTATTTGGATAAAATTATGGGAGGAAAATTATAAAATGTGTTTGTGGCCATTGTAGCATTGGGTTTACAGAGTATAAAATACAAAAATAGAAGTAAAATAAGACTTAAAATCTATTCATCATGGATACTTACAAAAGTAACTTGTATTTACCTGATGTAATTTTCGTCTTGAAGGTTTAAGACTGAAATGCGCTCACCTCATATGTTCTAGTTCTTTGTGACTTCAGCTGCTCGGGGTTAAATGTCTGCCCTAGCTGACTGATTCAATCTGGCTTCTCTTAGCTTCTCACTGAATTGCTCAGCTTAGATTCAAACTAACTCTGGTAATTTTGTTCAAATCTTCTGAATCATTCTTATTATCTGCCTTCAATGGCCTCTGCTGACCTGAACTGAATTGCATGAACCTATAAGTAAACTCATCTCCACTTCACTGCACTCGCTGCATTGATGCCCAACTGAAACTCGCTTCCTGCATTGCTCTTAAATAGCTTCTCTTTCCTGTGCTGTTCTCTTGAGAATTGTGTATATCCTATTTCTGACTTATTCTGATAAATCTTTCTCTGATTCCTCACTTTGTTCTCTCTCTCTCTCTCTCTCTCTCTCTCTCTCTCTCTCTCTCTCTCTGTGTGTGTGTGTGTGTGTGTGTGTGTGTGTGTGTGGTTGTGTGTGTCTGTGTTTTCTAAAAACAATTCCTTAACAATAATCCTTGTTAAACATATGCTCACAGGAGCTACGTCAGCAATGCTTCCTTGTTTGAAGACTAATTCATAGAACACAAAGAAGGTAAGTTAGTCACAGATGGTGATACAATTATGACAAGGAGAAACAATATCACATTTATAACAGTGCTCATTTTGTGATGGCTCCATTATAACATCAAACATTAAAAATAAATATTATCCTATAGTTTAATGAAAACCTCTAGGCCAAATACAATGAAAACATAAGATAATTTGACAAAGATGCTTCACTATCTCGACCTAAAAAATGTTGAATAAGTATATTTCATTTACAGAAGAATTTGACAGTTTTGTATACTGAAATATATTGCTTCATTAGAGGTTTTCTTTTTAAAGTAAAGGGCTGATTCAATGAATACAATATTTAAACTCAAAGGTTCTGCTTAGTATGAATGATACATTTCACTGAAATGAAAAGAGGTTCTTTATTTAGAAAATGGGGCATTTTATTTTTATTTTGATCACCACTAAGTGCAGTGAGAAATATGCCAAAAGCATTTTATTGACTGTAGTTATTAAGAAAGTCAAATTATTGAAACATTTGGAAGTGAAAAAAAATGAGAGGGACATGGAGTTTTCCCAAGTAATTGTTTATGAAATATAAAGGTGCATGAACAGCTCAGTGCATGAACAATCATTCCCTGAGCAAGAACTTGATAACGGTTTATACTCTTTGTTTTATATAAAGACTATTTCCATGTAAGTACATAATGTACCTTGAATATTTCTCAGTACACAATTATTCTCCTTTTTGACTCCATTCCCTTCACTCTCATTCTGTTTTGTTACCTATGAAAGTTTGCTTCTAACTTGTCAAATTTATATGTGTGTGCGCGTATGTGTGTGTGTGTGTTTGTGTGTGTGTGTGTGTAGTTCTGTACAAATTATAGGAGTTTTTGCATTTCTGTGAAAATGTTATTGGAGTTTTGATTGGAGCAATTAAGAATCTAAAAATCATCTTTTGATAGTATAGCTCCTTTCATTCATTTTATTCTCCCTGATATCATTCAATCTTCTGGTGGTATATTTAATTATTTTCTTCAGTACTCATTTTTTCTTGTTTCTGCATTAGGTTTGATCCAAGACTTATTTGATTGTTATTTGGTTATTGTGGCTATTTTTTTTCTTTCTTTTTTCTTTTTTTTTTATTATTCGATATTGTGGCTATTTTAATGACATGGTTTTCCTAATTTCTGTCTTAGTATTTTATAATTAGTATATAGAAACAGTACTTTGTGTATCAATTCTGTATCTTAATACTTTGCTGAAAATTTTATAAGCTCTAAGAGTATTTTTAGAAATTCTTTGTGTGTGTGTGTGTGTGTGTGTGTGTGTGTGTTGTGTGTGTGTGTTGTGTGTGTATGCATGCAGGCAAGTGCATGTGTGTGCATGCATGTGTGCATGAGAGTACATGTTATGTGTCTGAATGTATGTGTGTTTTAGTAGATACAGAAAGGAGAGCTCCAGAGGTCAACCTGTATATATAATTCCTCAGAGGTTAAATTTTGACAAAGACAGGGCCCCCCCTTGCCTGCAAAGAATAGGAATCCCACTTTTTTAAATATCTCGAGCACTATTTATACAAGAGATAACCATACCACCTGGCTTTTGTTTTTATCATGTGCATCAAAATTAGTTCATCATGCTTGCAAAGGAAACACTTTAGCAAGTGAACTATCTTTCCATCTGTTAGAGTCTTCAGTGTCTCTTATATATAGAATTATATCATTTGCAAATAAGGATACTTTGAGATCTTCATTTCCTATTTGCATTCCTTTTATTTCTCTTTCTTACCTTTTATTAAGTCTTGATTCACTGTATTTAATAAGAGTGAAGGAAGTGGAAACCATTGTATTTCTCCTGACTTACTAGAAATGCTTTCGGATTTTTCTCTATGTAATATAGGGTTGGCATTGTGCTTATAATATAGCCTTCATTATTTTCAGATAAGGTCCTTTCATTTCAAGTACTTATATAACGATGGTATGTTCACTTTTGTCAAAACCCTGGTTTTGTATCAAATGAGGGAATTTTGATATTTTTTTCTTTAGAGTCTTTTAATGTGTTATATTGAATTTACTGTTTGTAAATCTTGAAGCATCCCTGTATCTCTGGAATAAAGTTGATTATTTTATAGTGGGTAAATCATGTTTTGATGAGATCTTGTCTTCATTTTTTTCTAAGTACAACTGAGAAATTTGCATGTACATTTATCAGAAGATTGGATGATGATATTTTTTACCTTTTATGTGAGTCTTTATCTAGGTTTGGCACCAGGGAAATAAGGCACCTGAGAAGGGACTGAGAAATCTCCTTTGTGTAGAATATTTTTCTCTTTAATGGAATGGCAGAATCAGTAATAAAAGTTGAAGAATTTATAATATTTAAAGGAGCATAAATTGTGTAATTACAGTTAAGTTGCACAGCTCACAGTTTAGAGATTGTCCATGTATCTTATGCTCTCAACTGAAACCCCTGTATTATTCCAGTGGAAGAACATTAAGTATAGAAACAAACATGATTGAGGAAAGGCCCACAAAACAAATATTTTCCTAGCAAATTAATGACAGTAGCCCTAAAGTACAATACACTTTGGGAATAAAAAAGCAAGGAGCAAGGATAATACGGTATATGATAAATTATTAGGTAAGAATAGAAGGTATAAAGCCGGAGTGAGGGTAGAAATTATTATTGAAGCAACTGAAAAAAACATTTAGTTTAACATTATAAGTCTCTAGTATAGGATGCTTCAGTTTACAAAGAATAAAGATTACTAATATTTATATGGTTATGCTTTAGAAATAAAAAGAGACAAACAGAATACATAGAATACAACGTATGAAAAGTGTAATCCAGTGTTGTCGGAAGATCAGTAAAGAGATCCCATATGTACAACAATTAATGAGTCAGACAGAATTGGATAATGTACAATCTCAGTAGAAAAGGCTTTTATTAGAAGAACAGTGGTCCTAAGTTCAATCCTGGTACTGAAAAAAATATTAAAATTTAAAAAAACAAATAAAAATAACAAAAGGCAAAGATATCATGAAATTATATTTGAGCCAAAAAAAAAAAAGGAGGAGGAAAAAGAGAAGCAGGAGGAGCAGTAGAAGAAAATGAGGAGGAAGAGGAGGAAGAAGAGGAGAACAAAACAAGATCAGTAAATATTTCTTCCTTGGTATAATGAGTTTTTCATTATTGCCCTGTGGACAATGTTTCAAGTAGAAATGTTAATTGGTAGGCTAGGTACAATTTGCAGTTTCAAGTTTGGGATGTATATGGCCCAGGGTGTTTAAACAAATTACCATTTTGTTGAGTTTCTGGCACAGTATTTGTGTTCGCACACACAGCATTATACTCTTCTGTAGCCCTTTCTTTATACTGCACTATGTCAATATACTGCTAGGAGTTGATTCCTAGATCCCGCTTAGGGTTCTCACAAATGTCAGCATGAGACTTGAAAGGGTCACTCTTCTTTCTTGTTTGTTGCTAACTTAGTTTGATTGAATACAGGTGCATGAGTAACAAATTCTCCCATACTGAGTTAATCCTTGAGGTTGGTTGTATGAGGCTTTGCACCAATAAGCTATGTATTTGATCACTTGTTTCTTCTTTAATGGTGCTTAATGGGAGGAAATGGAAACATCGAGATTAGAAGAACTTCATGAGGAACACTTTGAGAGTTTGTAGTCTTTCCCCACTTTCAGTTTAGTGTCTCTGCTTTCTGCTTGTGAATAAATGTGTGATTCCTGCTTTCATGTCTACCCACTGTAATGCTGCTCTATAACAGTCTGCCCCTTCCCTATCCTCTACCACACTTGATTCTAGTACTCTGGAATCATAAACCAAAACAAAACATTTCTTTTTTAAGTTTTCTTTTGGTGTTTGTTTGTTTTGTTTTGGCCATGTTATTTTAGTACTACAATAAAAAACAAATAAACAAGAAATCCCTATTACAAGCAAAAGCAAAACTACTACAGAGTGTTTTTTAATACATGAATTTAATGAATTCTTTGCTGATGAAAGTTCTTGGATATAACACATAAAATAAAAAAAAAAACAGAATCTATGTATTTTTCTCACAAGTATGAAAATTTAGAGTGATTTTTTTCTAAGTATAATTGGTGGCCTTAAAATATCTGTTGTCTACACTCTCATAAATGTTTCCAATTCATGGTTGAACATTCTGTTCCATGTGGATGGGTAGCAGACGTATGGCTGAAACTGATGAAAGTGGTTGAATGGAATTTGGAAGAAGACACCAGAAAAAAGAAAAAAACAAAGAAACCAAGGTGGACAGAGAAAGACAAATTATAGCAATAGAAAGTGTAGAGGTAAGAAAAATATACAATGTTATCTATGTCAGTGCTAAACCCGAAGCTCGTGTCTCCACATTCTCACTGGCATTGTGCTTCTGAGAAACACTCTGGACAGTCTTTGAAATTTCTGGGAACAACACTATTTAGGGCTGAAATTATGAGAGTAAATCAATCAAAGTCAAGTAAAAATTAGTAGAATTATTTTCCAGTTTTGTTGCTGTAACTAATTTTTGAGACAGTCTCCTCATGTGGACATGAATATCTTGATCTCATTGTACTCTGCCTCCCCAGTATTCGGATTACAGATATAAATGGTGACACCCTGCTTCTTTTACCAAATATATATCTCTAACATCCATCCAAATATGAAGTGAGAAACCTGAGATTTTTCTTTCACAATACATTTGTGTATCCTATAATTGGTCTACCTTAATATTTAGAGCATTATTTGACTTTCTGAGCTTGATTTTATTACACTGGTTTATAGTACAATTTTCTGATTGATTCATCTTAGTGATTCTTTTTGTTTCTCTTTAATTTATTTCTTAATGTTAATCATAATTAGTTGCTTTGATACACTCATTTGAGGTTTGGTTTTACTCTAGGGCTTTTGGTTATCCA
The DNA here is from genome assembly GCF_947179515.1 of Apodemus sylvaticus. NCBI lineage: Eukaryota > Metazoa > Chordata > Mammalia > Rodentia > Muridae > Apodemus > Apodemus sylvaticus. The sequence goes on along the minus strand of NC_067474.1, from coordinate 43,618,310 downwards.
CTCTGTGTTCTTTTTCACTCATGCAGTGTATGACTCTGCATTTGTATGGACTCTGTCTCATGGAGTGGTTAAATCAGACACTTATTGATTACTCCTACTAGTTTTGTGCTATCATTGCCTTAGTATATTTTTCAGGCAGATTATATTGTAGATAAAAGGTTTTGTGGCTGAGCTTGTGTTTACATTTATATTTGGGAACCGGCAGAATACCTTTCTGTACCAAAGGCAATAGAATATAGGGTGAATATTGTTTGTAGCCACTAGCTTGGCTTCTCTATGTTCAATTAATTGTGTGGGTATTTTATTTACCAAAGGGTCCTTAGTGTCAGATTGTAGAGAAGTACCTATTTTTATGGGAACAACATGGGGATTTTCATGGGATTTTTTTTTCCAAAAGTCAATGGGATGTAATCTAGTCCTAGTACTGGAATATTTGTTTGGTGACAATAGGTGGATAGTAGACTCTGTTTTCTTCAGTATTTGAAAACATCATGTGGATCACCTTCATATTTTTTTAGGGAATAGGCACCAAACTAGGCTTCAGTAACACTAATTAAAACGCCTCAATTCTAGTCCTTTCCCACATTACCTCCCTTAAGCCTCTCTCTCCTGTCTCTCCCCTGATCCTGTCATTCCATTCCTCCTGAACACAGCTTACCCATCAAATATATCAATCTTCTCTTCCTAGGGAGACCCATGTATTACCAACTAGTCCCTTCCTTTATACTTGACCAGTCTTGAAATATTGATTGTAGCCTGGTTATTTTTTTAATATCTAATATCCACATATAAACAAGTACACACAATATTTAAATTTTGTATAAGGTTTACCTTACTCAGGAGTATATTTCCTAGTTCTGTCCTCTTGTCTGCAAATTTCATGATGTCATTTTTAAAAATAGCTGGTTAATATTCCGTTGTATAAATGTACCACATTTGCTTAACTGGTTCTTCTTTTCAGCGATATCTAGGTTGTTTCCAGTTTTTGACTATTACAGTACTCTATATTTAAACTATGTAAGTTGAATTGTTTTTGGAGTTTACACATTTGCATTTTCTTATTTTATATACCATTTTTCTGTTTTCACAATCTAACACTAAACATTTCAGTGCTAGGCCCCCTAATAATTTACCATGACTATTGAGTAAATTAAAAATCAATTACACATTTATCCTACCCTCAAAAAAGATGCAATGAACTTGGAGAAATCACACTTCTTTGTATTTCTGACATAGATGTATCTGTACAGTATTTTAGATTTTATTTTGGCATAATAATTTTATACTAATTAAAAATAAAATTTTAATTGGATAATTAGTTTTTATTTTCATCTACTTGTACATACTTTTTTCCTTTCTTAACCAGGATATAAGCTACTCAAATGTAGTTTGTATTTGTTCACAAGGGTATCCACACATAGCAGATAACTGTGTGCATTCTACTGAAGATATGCACTAACCTTCATGCTCCTTTCATTGACAGAGTGCCCATTTTTAACTCAGATGATAATTATTGATTACATTTTCTACCTGTAATATACTCTTCATAAACTGGCCAGACAGGATTTGTTAAAAATAGAAATTTTTGTTCATTGTAAAACTAAGTTCTTCTTGCACCATTTATGCTATTATTCAGTGTAACTTGATAGTAAGCTTCAATCCCTGTACTTGGAAGAATTTTTTTCACTGTTCTTTGCATTTCTTTGATGGTACAAAGACAGGTGTTATTGATTAACTTTCCATGTTGGCAGAAGATCTATTTTTACTGGAATGTGCCTAATTGTGAATATATCTAGCTGTCCATCCATGCATCTATCATCTTTCTGTTCCATAAATTCACTTCTCATTTGGTTCTATTTCTGTATAAATCCACTGTTGTAAGTGTTATTTCTGGAGAAAAAGTTAGACATTATCTCTTTTATCATATCTTTTCCTTTCTGTTCTATTTTTTTCTGTTCTAGTTAGACACAGATATACCTTCTCCTCAGAATCTCTGCCTTCAGTAGCTTCTACTTTCTGCTCCAACTTTTTAGTGTTTTAATTAGGTTTTTGTAAGTTTATCTTCTTGTCCATTCTTAAAGCAGTACACCAAAGTGGTTTCTTTGCTCATTGTTTTCTACTTTAGTTTTTGGATTTTAAGTTATTGATATTTCTCCCTTTCCCTGTCTCCTTCCAAAACTTCCTGTATATCATACCATACTCTCCTTCAAATGATATCCTCTCTTTTCAATAATTGTTCCTGCATGCACACATGAATACATGTATGATATAAATATATGTTAACTGTATGTATATTTTCAGCACAGGCACTCGGCACTGAACAACTAATTGACATGTTCTTTTGAAGGGAAACCATCTCTCCTGTTTGTAGCTTTCTCACTTGCAGCTTTCTCATTATAGCATTCCCCATAGCAGAGCTTTAAAAGAAAATGAAAAGCAAATATTCTTATGTTTACCATGTCTTCCATAATGCACTTCCAATGTCTGCTCTTATCACTCAGTTTGGCTTTGCTATCCCAATATGCAGTTTTCTCCAAGTTACAGGATGGTATTGCTATTTCTGTCTGTTTTAATTTGCCCCCACATATCAGTCTCTAGAGAATGCATTTAAACATATTTATTGCATAGATTTATAGCCATGTAAGTTATTTCATGAAAACCATAGTTATTATGATACAAAGGTTTTGGTAAATTTTCTGGAAATGTAGTCCTTTAAATCTTTTCATTACAGTACCAAGTGAAACCAATAATATAACCATATTGGCATGAAATAGATGCATACATGTTATCTGTTACATAGGAATATGCAATATATTAATTATCAGTACATGCATATTAAGATATAATTTTCCTTCTTGCAGTGATATGAGCTGCTGTTTCACTGACTGCCAGTATCAATTGTTAAAATCATTGATGTGATGATAAACATGTAGGAAGGAGACCTGTTGTTTTTACATGTTTCTCTAACTCTGAGATCTATGCCAATGTAAGAGGAAATTGATTCTATCAGCCCCACCTTTTTTTTAAGATCTAAATATATATACTATTTCTATTTTCAGACTTGGCCACAGATGTTCCCTTAGGCTAAACATACTAAACCTGTCATCATAATGGTAATAGACCTCCAATGGGTCTTAAGTGTTTTCTCTGTGAATGTAGCTGGGAAAGGGGGCTCTTCATTATTAAGGTTGCCAGTGACAGCTCTTTGTTCTTTGCAGCTAGGGAATTTGCTCTTCATTTTGTAAAAGGACAATAGAACTCCTCTAAAGAAATGGTGCTGTTTTTATTTTCTAATCTCATTTTCTTTATACTGAATAATATTATTTCTACCTGGCAGTCAAACTATTCACAAAAGATAAAATGAAAGATAGACAGACTTCACCACCATTGCAATTGATGAAGAGGCTAATGTTACCCTTAAGCACAGTTACAAATACAAGAAAGCACTACTCCTGCCGAGAGCATAACCTGGAATGACATGCTCGCATGCATTACCCCTTTGAATTCCTGATAACAAAGAACAAAGCAGCTAATAAAGCTAGGAGGGGCTGTGGGAGTTCAGATCCTGAGCAGATCCTGAACATCTTAATATGACAAAGTCAAGACAGGTCAGGCTCCCTCTTTCCCCCACAATAGATGAAATACTTATGATCTCAGGGGAAAGCTAGTCATTTGAGAAATTACAGGCCAAAATAAAACATACCTCTTATATATCTTCCATTTTTAACATGTATCTAATTATTTTTAACTTGGGATATTTTATATTTTATACAGATAATTACTGTTATATTATTTTATTTTATTACTATAGAGTTCATGCATTATTTTAGGAGAAAATGTAAATGTATCTTAGCTAAATGAACATCGAACCCAAACATATAAGATACTAAGTAAATAGTTATAGATGTTTTTTATTATATGAACTCAGAAACATATCTCAATTGAATATGTGAGAGTCCATGTTGAGTTGATATTTTCTGAGTTAATTAATAATAGGAAAATCAGTTCCTACCTCAAATGTGTTCCTCAACGTGTTCTTGGTATCTGAAGCATCAATGTGGAATCAGCACAAAACAGTAAAACTAATAAATATTTCTGTAAAATTTAAGTTGCAAAACTTGATCAGTAGGCAGATCCTGTAAATCACATTTATTTTCCTGAGAGATGAGTGAATTTCCAGTGTTACTTGTATAGTAAAGAAAACAAGAGTAAAGTCATAATTCACGTCACCCACTTCCTAAATCTCTTGCTATAGTATTTAAAAATCATGGAGTCTGATATTTAAGCCATTTTCACGAGTTTATTACAAGTTAATTACCATTGGCAATATAATGTTAATATATTATTTTAAATCATTTTCAAGAAGGGGAGGATTGAATAAACTTCAAATTATAAAAGAAGAAAAAGAAAGGACTATGGTATCAAGTCATTCACTTTTTATTGCAAGTGATAGAAAGTTACCAAGATCATATGGACACTTCCAGAACACACACATCTTAAGAAGTAAAGATCTGAAAAGACAGTATCTAAAATAGTCCAGGGACCAGAGCAGCAGACCCCAGTGCAAGCAAACAAATAATCACTTTCACTGCATGATTTCTGCCTCATTTTTCATGTAAGGTTTATTGCTTCCTCTGCAGATAAAAGTCTTTTTACATTAGGGAACTTAACGATGTGCAGCACTACTTGCTAGAAGGAAGGGATTATTCAGGGATGGGAAAACAGTCTGTCAGTAAAGTGCTTTCTATGCAAGCATGAGTACCTGGGATCACTTGTAATTGTAGAACTGAGGAGGTAAAAAACAGAAGTTCCTCAGGCATGATGACAAGCCAGTGCAGCCTATGGGAATAGCTTCAGGCTAATTAGTGATCCCATCCTCCATCTCCAAACCATCATGATGCATGGCCTCTGCAATACCACAACCAAGGCTAAACTCTGGTCTCTAGATCCACATGCATATCAACCACATAAACTGAGCACACATGCTCAGAAACACACACATTCATTCATTCATCCATCCATTCATTCCCTCTCCCAATCTCTGTCTATCTGTCTGTCTCTCTCTCTCTCTCTCTCTCTCTCTCTCTCTCTCTCTCTCTCTCTCTCTCACACACACACACACACACACACACACACACACACGCACACACATACAAACTCACTTATAATAAATGTACAAGTTTTAGTTCATCTCTCTCTCTCACACACACGCACACACATACAAACTCACTTATAATAAATGTACAAGTTTTAGTTCAATGAACTCTAGGCAAGGCCAGGGACTAGATGATGCCTCTGTTTATACACTGAAGTGACTATACTGTTTGGTGGCAACATAAATTACTTAGTTAAGCTTGACTCAAGTGCTTTAGCTTCAGTAGATACAATTTTGGTTCAGTCAAACACTTTTTTTCTTTACATATAACTAGTACATATGCAACACATTTTTCAGTATTGTCTTAGAGTACCATTCTGTAAATAAAACAGCCATTCCAGAGAAATGGAATGTCCATGACACTGAGGAATCAGTAATTGCAGAAGTACCTAGAATTATACAGAAACTAAAGGAAACACGTGTGATGAAAGAAGATGTGATGAAAATTTGAAGATAAATTTCCTATTACTGTAATCCTTCATCTGCTGTACTGAATTGGAGTAATTTACACAAAAGTGAAATGGAGCATATGTGGATATAGAAAAGCAAGTGCTTGGAAACATCCGGGCAATGTGAGGGTTTCTGAATAGAAAAGTTTTCCATTCCTGTTGAACACTGTATTAGACATCGAAGGCAAGAATGCAGATGAAAGCAGGGACAAATACATGTTTCAGAGTAACTGTATGGAGGAATTAGATTCTAAAAATAGGTAAGGGCTGTGAAATAGTGTCTAAAGACTAGTGAGTGTTCCTCTAGGGGAATGCCCTGAAACTTTGGAGTGTGGAGATTGGTTGGAATCCTGATACTTTTTACTCAGTCATAAAAATGATATTTGCCCTAAAGCTTCCTTCCTCATTTCTTCTGTAGTAGATAAGAGACTATTTAGGAAGAATTAAAAAATATTACAAAGTACATTAGAAGGCTCCTATTTCTGCATTTTGTTATAATAAGAGAGGCATTGTTGCACACCTGTGGGGGAAGACTGTGTTTGAGAGGCACCTAAGTCCAATGGTAAGACATTATTGCTAAGGATACCATAGACTTCAAACAAATAATTTGGAGGAAGCTAAAACTTACCTGGAGACCTCTTCCAAAAGATCAGAAGGTGTTATGTAAACTGCAAGGACAATAGCAAATATTAATCCTAACCAGTTGTGAAGTACAACACAATAACCACAAATACAGCAAGATATACCTAACTGTACAGTCATGGCACTTGTATCTTGGAGAAAAGTAACAACTATTTCAGTAAAGTCTCATCAATATGAGGGAATTCATACCTAATACTACAAACCTAGGCAACTACCCCTAACTTTCCTAAGCCAATGCAATTTCTAATTGCCTTATAAATATGCATTATTACATCCACAAATAAGCATCCCCCATACCCCTCATCTAAGAAGAATTTTTTATACATTTATTTATTTTATATATGTGAATACACTGTTGCTCTCTTCAGACACACGAGCAGAGGGCATCGGATCCCATTACAGATGGTTGTGAAATACTATGTGGTTGCTGGGAATTGAACTCTGGACCTCTGGAAGAGAAGTCAGTGCTCTTAACCACTGAGTCATCTCTTCAGTCCCAAAGAAGATTTTTGTGCAGCATATTAAAATCACCAAAACTGGTGAAAATGCTGGAAACCACTGACAATGGGGGATCAATCTACACTTGATACATCTTGATAATATGTCTTGATATAATTCCTACACCTTAGAGTAGCAAAACATCATGGCACGGGGTAGGAGGTGGATTACAGTAAGAACTGTGATAGTATCTTTTTTATAGAATAAGTAAACTACACACATGAAATTTCAGCATTATGGTTGTCCCAACAAGACCTCAACAATAACAGAAGAGGTTTCTGCAAAGAGCTTAGCCTCCCAGAGTGGGTAAGACTTCAGAAGCAAACTAGCAAATATAAGCAACATGAGTGATGGGTTTGCAAGTGCTGCAAGGATGTGAACATAATGCACTTTCTTTTCACTGCAGCGACAATCCTTCATATGACCTCTTCTTTACACAGAGTCTACTCTTTCTGGTAAATTGCTGTTTCCTTCTTTTCTTGTTGAAGAAAGGGTGACACTATTTTAATTTAATATTGAGTGCTTCTTTGTTTCTTTTCTATAATCTACATAATACCATTATTAAAAATAAATGTCTAGGAAATGCCCTAACTGGTACAATGCTCTTTTGTTTGTCATTATCAATAAAATAAGAAAGTATAGTAATTTCATCTGAAGTCTTATAGTTCATTAACACACATTGGTGGCATGTTACTATTTAGCAATCTAACTCTTTTGTTGTGGTCATAAGACTTTTCAAATCTAGAGAGCAGGACCAGATCATTCTGGCCCATGATTCCAACTTATCTTTATCCAGACCATGATTCCAACTTATCTTTTCCTCATGACATAGTATTTAAAAATGCATCTTAAGGACATTTTGCTCCTACTTTTAATAATACTGTGAATAGATGAATGGATGTCCGTATCAACAATTAAACTTGCTTATATAATAAACTATCCATGATGTCAGTGTTCAATAGACTTTTACTAACTGGTCAGTCTATTGACTCAATGTTATTTGATTCAGTAGGTCAGACTAAGACTTATAAAAAGTTTGTCCACAAGTTTGTTACTTTTTGTTTATTTCATGTCTATTATTAGTTATATATGGCTATTTTCAGATTCTTTCATTATGATGCTACCAAGTACATTGAATGTACTATTATAAAAATAAATATATCTCTACTCAATAGTATAAGAAACTAAAATAATATATATGTCACTTAAATATCTGTTTTGAAAAGAAAAATTAGTTCCATTATTCCATCAGGATGCAATCAGCCAACATGTAGTCACATAAGCCCACATAATATCTAATACTGTAGCAGAGCAGAGACAGGTTTTATTTCTACTATATTGGGTATTGAATGAAACTGCATATTGGGACTTTTAAATTAACTTTTAATGTTACTTTAATAAGGCAGAATTCCTGCCAATCCAATCCCCAAGGCAATATTATTTAGCAGCTCTTAGTGTTTTAGTTTTGTATTCTCAGTATTGCTCTCTGCTGCTGAGACTTAGGAGATGAAGCTCTAGCTTGTTGAAGAAACCTTCCTTTCCCAACTGCGGCACTGTCACAGAGACACTAAAAAGTAAACCAAAAGTCAGTGAGTGTACTCATTGGCTGGAATATTGCTAGGATATGCATTATGATATGTTTGCTCGATTTTTACTAGTTTTTACTACTTTTCAAATATACTCTGTATTGATGGATCATGCTAATGCATATATATTCATATATATGCATTTATATATAAATAAAACAATATTATACACATATATAAGACAATTTGTACAAATACAAACACACATACATACATACATACATACATACATACATACATATAAAACAATCAGGGAAAAGAATTCTTAGTACACTTGCAGTCTTAAGGTATGAGAGACTACACAATAATTCATGGCTTTCTTCTAGGAATACTACATCTTTTTTTCACTGTGATCTTTGTCTACCACAACAGGATAGTGCAAAATATTTTCAGAACCTCACTGCTAAACATTATGCTTGTATGATCATTGCCAAAATAAGGGAATTTCGTGTGTTTATTTGAACATTTATATACATTTAAGTTATTTAAGGTTACCTGAAGGAAAGTTTCTTAATTTTATCATCTGAAATTATAAACTCTACTTTAAAGATATATTTTGACATGATTTAGTTTTAATATTGATGTGTAAATCATTAAAATACTTAATTTCCATCTGAAACTGGGGACTTTTCACCCCTGTGTTACCCCACCCCCCACTGAGTCATACTTTAAAGAAAAGTTGACACTTTCCTTCAATCAAAAAGCAAAAGTCTTCAAAGTGTGGATTCAATGAGTTCCTTAAGAGGGTGTCTTCGAAGACCATAGGGAGCCCCTGCACTTCCTGTCAGTCCTAAGACAGGGCATGTCCCATAGCTTGTATGTTCTGAAATCTGGGCTAGGGCAAAAGAAAAAGGAAAGAAAAGAACAATGAAGAGTCCTGGAGCTCTTAATCCTTTCAAATGTGCCTTTCTCTTTCATGTTCTTCTCAGCATGAAGCACAGGTTATGAAAACACAGCACTGATACTATTTTGAAGTATCAGTAATAGGTGTTTCCAAACGTGATTAAAGGGAAAAGGGGGCAAAGTGAAAATCCTGAAAGAATAATTGCGGACTTAAGTAAGAGCCATGAAGGTGAGTGTCTTTTGCCAGGCTAATCTTTTTCAATTTTGTATTTAATTAATGGCGACTTGGGTGGTTTACTTTCTATGTCCTTTCACTTTAAACATGTTGGAAGAGTCTGCATTTGCCATGTTTTGTGAGAACACTGTGCAGACTAAGGAAGAATGAGAGGACTGCACTTCTCTGAAAGCCAGAATTTATCCACATAAAGAGTTTCATTTTTCTTCACTTGCTTAGTTAGACAAAAAAGACAGCGAAGGCTAAGTGTGTGATTAACACAGACTCACAGATGATCAAGATGTAGTGAATAAGACAGAGGGTTCTATACATAGGGCATCTACATCGAATCTTCTCTCAAGGCTTAGGGATTACTGTGAAGGAGAGGATAAAGAAAGACTGTAAAAGCTGGAGGTGGCAGATAATAAGGGAAGGATATGTTTTGTTTTGTTTTGTTTTGCTTTGCTTTGTTTTGTTTTGATATAGCAAGGAATTCTACCTGTGAACTCATAGCAGTTGTGAGAATGTATACTACCTATAACAGGACAAGGCAGATAAAATTCCAGCAAAGAGAGGCTAGATAGATAGAAAGTCCTACCCCTAGCTGAGGAGCTATTGAAAATTGATAGATGTGGCAAGAACACTCAGTTTTCTTTAAGGACACGGTTTCTGTCGGTAGACCATGGTGCAGCAAATGACCACATATCCAAGAACATAAATTAGGCTCTTGGCTTAGAGTCTAAGACAGAAATACAGAAATTTGCTTGGTTTTGAATGAGTGAATCGTCCTTGAAGGGCTTGATATTTTGATATTTCACATAAATACTTTTTGAAATGTTTGTTGATCGTTGATATTATGATTTCATTATTTTCTACAGGTTATTTTATAGGAATTAATCAAAAATTGTTTTGTTAAAATTTTGCTCTGCAGCCCTCTATTAGAGCATCTTTTGGGAGGTGTCTTTCTAGTCATAGCTGGACTTCCTTTTGTATCTTCTGCCATCTGCTGAATTAATTAGGAAGAGGCACTTCTGAAGGTTCTGTGGCTTTGGCTGGGCACCTTAATTCTCTCCCTTATCATCCAAGAAGACAGCTGAGAACTCTTTCATGCCAGTTGGAGCAGGTTTCCAAAAGGCGAGCAAAGTGTCCAGACAAGTTCAGAGGGAAGGACTTAAACATAGCACTGCCATTTCCACCACAATTTGTAGCCCAAAGAACGATGCTAAAGTTAGAACATGCCTCTTAAGAGAAAAGAGCCTGTATTTCACTACTAGAGATGAGTAGTTGGAGGAATGACTAGCTGAAATCAATAAAGAGAATAAGAACAACAAAAAAATCTTTTAAAGATGCACATGCCGTGGCATACATGTGGAGTTAAAAGTACAACTCTCAGAGTTAAAGATTTCTCTTTAACGCTTTGGGATGTGGGGATCAAGCTCAGCTCAGAAGGTTGGTATAAAATGCGTTAACTCTGTGTGATTTGAAGACTTTTCACTCAAAAGTTTTCATGATACTTAGGAATTTTTTACAAAATAACAATCATCAAGGCTGGAACAGACAACCCAAAATATGAAAAAGAGCCCCTAAGAGTAGGCACAAGAATCAGAGAACCATTTGTTCACATATCCAGTGTCCCATATACATTCTAAGTTAGGAGTTGTAATATATACACAGACATACTGTGAGTTTATACAAGTTTATACACTTAGTTAACTCCGAGAACCTTGTTCTCTTGCTGTCCTCCATACCCTTTTGGCTCTTCTACTCCTCCTTTCTCCTCTTTGACAGGGTTCCCTGATACATTTTGCAGGATTTGATGGAAATATCCCAATTACACACCCACTCTCTCTCCACATAATGTCTGGCTGTGGTTCTCTGAATCTGTTGCTGTCTGCTGCCATACCAAACTTCTGTGATGATGACTGGATGACACCCTGATCTCTAAATATAGAAGAATATCTTTTAAAGTACATTTATTTATTTATTTATTTATTTATTTATTTATTTATTTATTTATTTATTTAACAAGTAGTGTTTATTTTTTTCCCTAGGTCTCTTTCATCCCTGGTTCCATGTTACCCCAGCCGTGTATGGCAGAGTTTCCATCTCATGGGGTGGGCCTTATGCCAAATCTGACATGGTTACTCCCATAAGTACTATGTCTGTATATTTTGCAGGCAGGGCAGACTGTAGGTCAAAGGTTTATAGCCAAGTTAGTATTTATATTTATTTTTTTTAAATAGTAACCTTAAGAGTACTTTTCTGTATCAAAGACAATAGAATATACGGAGGGGTAAATGTCCCATGTAGACACCAGCCAGACTTTGCTATGTTCAGTGAGTTGTGTGGATGTTGTTCTCAGCAACACAGCTCCACTGTCAGTGTGTGGAGAGCAACCCATTTTCTTAGCAATAGCCTGAATTTCATGAAAATTTTCATGTGACCCAATAGTTGATGACTAATGAATAAAACATAGTATTGCTACTGGAAATCTTATTTGGTGACACGAGATGGCTAGTTGAAACTTTGTATCCTTTAGTATTAGGAGATCTCACTAGGATCACCTTTATATTTTTTGGAAGTTTTCACTGAACTGCATTTCCATACCATCCCTCAAATTCCCCCTCAGTCCAGGTCTCTCTATCTTTATTATCTTAGTTGATCCTATCTGCAAATACCCTCACCACACAATTCTACTAATAATGCTCCTACACGTACCTATTCTACTCATAGAATCTATTATATTTTCTCATCCCAGGGAGATCCATCTGACCTGTAGACACTTCATCTATACCCAATATCTCTGGATATATGGATAGTAGCTAGGATATCATTTGCTTAATGGAAAATATCTACATATAAGCAATCACATACAATATTTATCTTTCTGGGTTCGGGTTACCTAACTCAAGTTTAATATTTTATAGTTCTATTATTTTCCTTACAAATTTCATGCCGTTTGTGAACAATTGATTAATACTTCACTGTGCAAATATACCATATTTTCTTTATCCATTCTTCTGTTGAGGAACGTTTAAGTTGATGTCAACTTCTGGTTATTATGCATACAGCAGAAAAGACATCATTGAACAAGTGTAGTTGTGCATGAATGAAGTATCTTATTGGTGAGTGACCAATAGAGAAATAGCTGGATCTTGAAATAGATTGATTCTCAACATTATAAGGAATTGCCATATTGATTTTTCTGGTGGCATATTATGGCATTGTTAAACTATCAAAACATTGTTAAGGCTTATTTGCTGGTAGAAAAGTAACATGTACAAACTCCAATCCCTTTTATATATCACTGAAATTAGAATAAATAGCCCAGGTTTCCTTAAAGTCAGCTATGGTCATGTGACTGCATAGTATCTAGTAAAATATGAGTTTATAGGTTTTCATCTCTCTCTCTCTCTCTCTCTCTCTCTCTCTCTCTCTGTGTGTGTGTGTGTGTGTGTGTGCATGTGTGTGTGCATGTGTGTGTGTTTGTGCCCATGTGTGCGTGTTTTTGCTTGTACATGTGTTACTTAAAATATTGGAAGAGAAACTCACAAAACGTTTATTCCACATGTTCATGCTTCCTGTGGGTAAAGAAACCCAATAAATTAAGGGACGATAATGAGGAAATATCATTTAAGTGCTACTCACTTGTACACAAACTTGAAATGTAGTTATTCCCTTAATATATATACTATGCATTATTACATATATCTGAAATTCAGAACATAGACAACTGATAGAATCTAGAAACAGTCTAATAATATATGTTATTAAATTTTTTATTTCAATCAACCTAGAAATAAGTGACAATAATACTAGAGATTGCACCAATAAAACTTTAAAGCCATTAAGTCCAGGCTGCCCATAAATTTTGGCAGTCACACTCCACCATCTTACTGTTAAGATCACAGAACATACCACTATGATCGGCTCATAATTTTCATGTCCTTGTTCATATCTAATCTATTTATCAGAATCATTTCCTTTTTAAATTAACCAAACTAACATATACATTTTTCTTAAATATTTCTGTTTTCAATTTGAATATAAAATCATTAACTTGATAGAATCTACTTATCTTCAGTCTCTTGACTGAACTACATGTTCATCAAAAACATAAAAATGACTATGTATCAATGTCTATTCTTTAGATAAATGTAGGTGTCTAATGATATGATCATAATGAGTTCAAGAACTTATACAATTATCTTACATGTTCCTTTCCATAGGAAACACTATATCCAGCTGTTTGTCAAAAGAAAGTTATAAGTCATTATAACAAATCAATAAGTAAATTGCAGTTATATTTTAGTTGAATCTTAGGTACTACCAATATTCTTCAGGGACAACAATTTTGTTACGTTTTATCGGAGTGACCACAATTCTATACTACATAATGCATTTGGCTTTTGATTTCACTTTTCATAGAGACAGAATAATGAGGAATTTTGTTACAAAGAATTGTAATGTCAAGAACATCCCCATCAAAATCACTTCTATGAATGAAACAATCTATTTCTTCTTTGGTTCTTATCATGGCAGAGTAAAAATAAGAATACCTTTCTTTTTTATTATAAAATTTTTGATTGACAAAATATTTCCACAGAGTTTCCATGTATCTACTCTTTTTCTTATTAGCAATATTTTCCCAGGAGAGTCCATTTGTGACCATACAAAATAATGAACCAATATCAATGTTTAATTTGTAAATTCTATAATCTTATAATTAACAAAGTTTGTTATTTTTTTCTTTTCTAGAAGCTCTTCTGACTGACTACATTACATAAAGCAATCATGTCTCCTAGAGTCATGTGGAATCTGTTGTTTTCTCCATGTTTTGAAAATATTGATGGTGATGAAGACTAAAGCTCAAGTATTAAGATTGTCTATAATTGACATTTCACTATGTTTTTTTCATAATTTGTCTGGGATTACAAATTTTAAGAAAGATGATCTCATCACATCAGACAAGGGGGAAGTGTGACATGATTGTCCATTTTGATGTCTGTCAATCAATTAAACAATAGGGGTCTTGTTTATTCAGTGCAAAATCAGTCTACTAGATCTATGTACTCATTCAAAATAATCATTATATTTTCTATAATTAATTTATAAAACGGGAATTTAGCTACTTAAATATATTTGTTATAAAAGTATATATCTATTTCTTGTCCTAAATTTACTTTTGTTATTTTACTTAAACTGGCAATTTTATAGACACATGTAACGTACAGTGACTGATTATTATCCCCAATACTTAAGGATAGTGGATAAAGTATAACCATATGTGTTCTGCTAAATACCCCTGCATTAGGTGACCTTAAAAATGTATTCCTTAATGGTTTAGATTTCTCAAAGGGTGTTCCATAGAAAATATCAGAGTATCAGTAATTATTGGTGATAAGGATCTTAAATATGGCATGGCAGTTTAAAAAAAAGCATAAAATCTCATAAGATTTGGATACATCTGGTACATAAAAGATATGAAGTCTGCTCAAAAATAGTGACTTAATTATAAAATAACCTGCTCACAAAAACTGGGGAAACTAAGAAACATTAGGACATGGTTGGATGTATTTTATTCATCATAAGCCCCATATATATCTTATTTTCAATTTATTCTACATGTTATATGAATACATGTTTCACTGTCATATTTACTTTTCAGACAACTGACTAGTTATCCTTTCACTTGGAGACACAAAACAGACAAAAACAAATTCCAGGCTTCTTGTTCTCCAAAGACAATGCATACGTGTGTGTGTGTGGGGGGGGTGATTTTATATACATAAATTAAAATATTCAGATACTAA
This sequence comes from Apodemus sylvaticus, assembly GCF_947179515.1. Lineage (NCBI taxonomy): Eukaryota > Metazoa > Chordata > Mammalia > Rodentia > Muridae > Apodemus > Apodemus sylvaticus. The sequence goes on along the minus strand of NC_067474.1, from coordinate 43,603,110 downwards.
GAAGAATATATGTTTTCAAATCAGAACAGTTAAATATAATTTTGAATTTTAAAACTAATTGCAGAAATGTGTTTTCTAGGCTTTCCAGCCATCCATATTTATTTATACACACATAAAAGGACCTAAAAGTGAATCCAGTATCAGTCAGTATTGAGAACTGGGAGTTAGAAGTCAGTATGATTTACATATAACACAACTACAATGAAATGTTTCCTCTAGTCTAACATTAAGTCCTACCTGAGGATTTGCTATCATCAACATACAAGTTTTCATTTCAGCCATTGAAAATGTCATCAGAATGATTATTTTCCAAGCTTTGATTGTTTTGCATGAATATGTATATTTACATATATGATGTGTGTTTCATGTAATTCATAATATGATGCCCCTTCAAAATTATTACTTCTCATTGAGCGTATTGAGCTCTACTTTGAAACATTTTTTAATATATTTTTCTTTTAGTAGAATCTGAGAAAATGCTCATTTCAGTATAGTCCCGAAATGTGAGATTATTTTAGCTAGAACATTTTAAGCTGGAACCATGTAGCATATATATATATATATATATACACACACACACATACACCTATACTATACATATGCTATACATATACTATTCATATATTATATATAATGTGCATATGATATGCATTTATTTTGCATATAATATGCATATGATATTCATAGCATATTCATATACATACACATGCACGCACACACACACACACATATATATTAGCTAGGAATATTTTTTATGTTTTTTATTGGATATTTTCTTTATTTACATTTCTGTTTTCTTTTTTTTCAATTTTTTATTACATAAACTCTTTATTTACATTTCAAATGCTATTCCCTTTCCCAGTTTTATCCACTCCTAGAAACTTCCTATGCCATCCTCCCTCTCCCTGGTTCTATGAGGGTGTTCTTCCACCCACCCCACTCCCACTTCATCACCCTCAATTCCCCTACTATGGGGCATCTTTCAAGCCTTCATAGGACTGAGGACCTCTCTTTCCATTGATGCCTGACAAAGCTATCATCTGCTACATATGCAGCTGAAGCGATGTGTACTCCTTGGTTGATGGCTTAGTACCTAGGAGCTCTGGGTTGGTTGCTTGATATTGTTGTTCTTCCTATGAGGTTGCAAACACCTTCATCTTCTTCATCCCTTTCTCTAACTCCTCCATTGGGGACCCAATGCTCAGTCCAATGGTTCACTGTGAGAATCTGCTTCTGTATTTGCAAAGCTCTGGCAAGACATTTCAGAAGACAGCTGTATCAGACTTCTGTCAACAAGCATTTCCTGGCTTCCACAATAGTGTTGTTTGGTGACTGTGTATTTGATGAATCCCCAGGTGAGACAGTCCCTGGATGACCTTTTCTTCAGTCTTTTCTCTACACTTTATCTCCATATTTAATGCTGTGAGTATTTTGTCCTCTTGTAAGAAGAACTGAAGCACTCATACTTTGGTCTTCATTCTTCTTAAACTTCATGTGGTCTGTGAATTCTATCTTGGGTATTCCAAACTTCTGGGCTAATATCCACTTATCAGAGAGTGCATACCATGTGTGTTCTATTGTGATTGGGTTATTGAACTCAGGATAATATTTTCTACTTCCAACCATTTGCCTAAGAATTTCATCAAGTCATTGTTTTTAATAACTCAGTAGTATTCCATTGTGTTAATATACTACATTTTCTGTATCCATTCCTCTGTTGAAAGACATCTGGGTTCTTTCCAGTTTCTGGCTATTATAAATAAGGCTACTATGAACACAGTGGAGCATGTGTCCATATTACATGTTGAAGCATCTTCTGGGTATATGCCCAGGAGTGCTATATCTAGGTCCTCAGGCAGTATTATGTCCAAGTTTCTAAGAAACTGCCAAACTGATTTCCAGAGTGGTTTTACCAGCTTGAAATCCTACCAGAAATGAAGGAGTGTTCTGCTTTCTCTACATCCTTGTCATTACCCGAGATTTTGATTTTAGTCTTTCTGACTAGTGTGAGGTGGAATCTCAGGGTTGTTTTGATTTGTATATCCCTGATAACTAAGAATGTTGAAAATTTCTTTAGGTGCTTCTTGGCCATTTGATATTCCTCAGTTGAAAATTCTTTGTTTAGCTCTGTACACCATTTTTAATAGGGTTATTTGATTCTCTTGTGTCTAACTTCTTGAGTTCTTTGTATATATTTGCTATTAGCCCTCTATCAGATGTAGGATTGCTAAAGATCTTTTCCCAGTCTGTTGGTTGTCATTTTGTCCCTATACATTAAAATGTGCTCTTCCAGCACACTAATATATAGTCTCTTACTTAAGTTTTCCCTTCCTCGCTCCTTTGTTGAATATAACTTTCCTTAGAGCACAAGACAAACTCCCTTAATTTTTGTCAAATACTTTTTTTTTCTAAACCCTTTCGATGTGGTATCTAAATGGTATTCTCTCTATAGCAACATTACCTCTGAACAGAATGGAATCCTTCACACAAGTCTACTGTAGTATGCAGGCTTCTAAATATATATGAGGATCGTATTTAGACACAGAAAATCCAATAAAACAAAAGAAAAGATGAATACTTTAGTTTACAAGTGTAATTGATTTCAGGTTGTATAACAATGAAGTAATTCTACTGAAGAAAGGTAGAACTGACTAAAAGCAAAGAAAATCTAACTGAGATAAGAGTATCAAATAAAGACAAATGTAAAAAAGGAAATCATTTTCCCTATAGGACTTGTTGTTTATTTTTAGCAACTATTTTGCTTTGTTTTGTTTTGGTTTTTGGTTTTTTTAAGACAGGGTTTCTCTGTGTATTCCTGGAAGTCCTGAAACTCACTCTGCAACTATTTTAAAATAGTTTTTCATATGCGAGGTTTTTGCTCTATTCATATACAAATTATATGGATTATGGAAATGAATGTGCTAAGTTAGGTTACATTGTTCAAGACATAAGAATCTGATTTCTGATGGACATCTGTCAAGGTAAATTTATAGTCTGTAAATGAACACAAATGAAATTGTTGAAATCATGTATAGCTGCTTTTAGCTTGCAAACTTCGCAGCAGAACATCAATTCTGTGTTATGATTTTCCTTATATGCTCAATGAAAATGCAAGAAACAAAGGAAGAGGCAGGCTATGGATCAGGAACAGTAGAGAAAGGAAAGGGTTAAGTTAGAGAGGTGAAAGGAGAAAGAGAAGCTCAGTAAAAGTGGGGGAGGGAGAAAACAAGAGAGGAGAGGAGAAGTGAGGAGAGGAGAGGAGAAGAGAGGAGAGGAGAGGAGAGGAGAGGAGAGGAGAGGAGAGGAGAGGAGAGGAGAGGAGAGGAGAGGAGAGGAGAGAAATGTGAAAAACCTTTGTGACTTCTGTCTAGAGCTAGATCCCTTATAAATTGCAATTGTAACTGTAATTGATTTCACTCTTAACAAAACATCAAATCCTCTTGGGGAAAAACAAAGGAAAGTGAGATTAGTTCTGAAAACAGGAAAAAATTCTCTTTCAATGATTAAAATTTATGCTGGAGGAATTAAGCAGGCTTGGTGCTTTTCTGGATTTACAACATTTCATTTGTTTCTGCCATTAGCTTTAACTGCTTTGGGAAAATTTAACAACGGAGAGACAGAATGGCTTACAAGCACAAGGAGCTTCAAAGACTCAAGAGCACAGGAAATGCTTCCTTGCAAACTCTGCCCTAATAGGATTACATGCATAACTTCTTTGAATATTTATTCGCATTTCAAATTAGGCAGGGTGCATAAACATCAAGCATAAACTATTGTCATCTTTCAGCTAAAGGTGATGACACCTAAAAGCATGAACAGTTTTAAGAAGTGAATCAGGAACTTCACAAGTTTCTTGAAAATAAGAAGCTAATTCCAATATGTAGATTGTCATCTTTATTAAGCAAATTGAAAACACAATTTACAAAATAATAGTATCAGCTTAGCAGTCAGTGTATTTGGAAGATTGAGATTCAACAAGTCATGTAAGCAAAAAGCCAATGTGCCTCACCTAATCTTTTATCATATTTGCTGTGAATCATTTTTCACTTCTGAAAGGACAATTATGACACACAGTCAGAATAGTGTCTCTCTCTCAGTTCTCATGCATAAAATATAAACTGCCAATACATTATTAATGCAAATAATGAAACTGGAAACAAGATCCCAAGATTTGTCAGAATATTGCTTAGTGCCTGAACCGTACATGTTCAAATATTTCATATTATATTTTGACTGAATTTCTCTATTATTTTTCTACTTAATTTAAAATATTATAAAATAACTTGAATTAAGATGATATAAGCGTGTTTGTTTATTCCTGAGTATGTCTGTGTGTTTGTGAGAGAGAGAGAGAGACAGAGAGAGAGAGAGAGAGAGAGAGAGAGAGAGAGAGAGAAACAGAGACAGAGACAGAGAGACAGAGAGACAGAGAGACAGAGAGAAAGGGGGTAGGGGAGAGGGAGGGAAAAAGAGAGTAGATTTAAAGTTAAAAATATTTCTTAGTTTACAATTAGCCTAGAGGTGACTTGAATAAAATTGTTAATATTAGTATTTGATAGTGTTAATTAGGTCATGCTTGTCACTTTCATGAGAAGTATTTATTCAATATTGAGGTCGAAGCAAACTGAAGTCATGTTAGGTTGATATTATTAAGAATAAGGGCCATGTTTCTAAAACATTTATTGGTGTTCTATATAAGGTGGTATGTATTGAAAACATCAATATATCACTCTTTGTCCATACTAGGTTACTGCTTTACTGCTGTGATGTCTCCATATACTATTTATTAATATTATAATAATTATTCAAATGCTCTATTTTTGTAATAGCTCATTTATTGTCACATGACTGAAACATAGCATTGATAGAAAAATTGATCACCGTATGAAAATCATATTTATCTTAACTCTATTTCTATTCTTTTTCTATTAATGTTATTGTTTTTTATTTGATATATTTTTTATTTACATTTAAATGATTTCCCCTTATCTGGCTTCCCACTCCCCAAGAGTCCCATAACCCCTCTTTCCTCCCCCTATTCCCCCATCTACCCCTTCCCACTTCCCTGTTCTGGTTTTGCCCTATACTGCTACACTAAGTCTTTCCAGAACAAGGGGCCATTCCTGAGTGCATTTATTTGCACCATATGTATGCAGGTGCCTTAAGGAGTCAAAGTTCAAGAGATCCCTTGGTACTGGAATTACAATAAGTTATAAGCTTCCCATTGTCAGTGCTGACAAGTTAACCCAGGATCTCTGCAGAAAAAACAAATACGTTTTACCACAAAGCCATCTCTGTCAATTCATGGACTTTAAATAATAACAGTTGGTCTGGGAAAAATGTTTTAATAAGGAAAACTGATAACTTTGAAATTATATATATATAATAAGTGATTTAGTTGGGTTTTCTATTGCTGAAGTGAAACATTAGGAGAAAAAATTAATTTGGGGAGGTAAGCGTTCATCACCAAATGAAGTCAAGAGAGAAACTTACTCAGTGCAGAACCTGGATGCAGGAACTAAAGAAGAGACCATGGATGGATATTGCATAGGGACTTGCTTCTTCTGGCTTGCTCAGCATGCTTTCTTACAGAAATCAGGATCACCAGTCTAGGTATGGTACAACCCACAATGGACTATGCCCTAGCACACTGTTGAGAAAAAAGCCATATAGCTGTATCTTATGGAGGTACTTTCTTAACTGAGGCTCTTGCCTGTATAAAGACTCTAGTTTGTTTCAAGTTGAAACACCCCTCCTCTCAGTAAAACTGACCCTTTGTCAAGTTAACACACAAACACATCCTTATTAATCAACAGTACTTTCTTTCTTATTCATGTCCAAGATTTCACATTAAAAATATAAATAACTAAAATTCCCATAGTCTTTACAAGTTGAAACACATTAAAATTTCAGGTCTTTAAAATTTCCAATTTCTTTTAAAGATCCAAAGTTTTCTGAAATTCAAAGTTTCTCATTAAAGGGCTCTAGTAAAATAAAAAATAAACCAAGTATGTTATTATGTCAAGAGGGGAAATAATCAGGACACAATCACAATCAAATCAAATCTAAATCAATTCCTTAGCTATCAATGTCTTGGATCCACTTACTTTTTTTGGGGGGGGGGTGTGGCTTTTTGGATTTGGTTTTTCGAGACAGAGTTTCTCTGTATAGCCCTGGCTGTCCTGGAACTCACTCTGTAACCCAGACTGGCCTCAAACTCAGAAATCCCCCTGCCCCTGCCTCCCAGAGTGCTGGAATTACAGGCATGCACCACCACTGCCCGGCTTTGGATCCACTTAAAATCTTCAATGTTCCTCTAAAGCACTTTGTTCAGTCCTCAAGCTCTGTCCTCTGTAGCACATATGGTTCATTCTCTAAGTACCTGCTAATTTCACTCCACTGTTGCTGCTCGTCTTGGTCATTATTCCATGCAACTGTCATCTCCAAACCTTATGGATCCCCAGTTAAACAGAATGACAGAATATTCATTCAAAAAAGCAAGCAACTCTGGTAGAGTCTTTAAATTCCCCCTCTGATCTTTTACGAGTGAAATTTTCATCATCTGTACTGCTCTGAACATTCTTACCTTCCAATCTACCAAAGAATAACCCACTGAGCTCTTAACACCCAATCGGTCTTCTAGCCCAAAGTATCCTAGTCCTTCAACAATGCTAAAAACATAGGTGTGATACAGCCATAACCCAATCATGGTACCAGATTTTCTTACTTAGGGTTTCTATTGCTCTAAACAGCATGATAAAAATCTTGGTGTGAAGTAATAGATTTAATCAGGGTACATTTCCTCAAAATGGTTTATCACCACAAGAATTATGGTGTTCAAGCAGACACCATGGAGAAGTGCTACTTACTAGCTTGCTTCTCTTGGCTTTCACAGCCTGCTTTCTTATATAACTCAGGACCATTAACCCACAGATGTTATTACTCACAATAGGCTGATTACTCCCCCATTGATCAGTAATTGAGAAGATGTTTTGTTTCAGTAACCAGTGGTCATTTCTCAGTTCCTTGATGAGTTTTTAATTCTCATTCTCAAGATGCTCCTTTATGGTATTGAAAGTGCATATTATTGATTTATTTTGTTTAAATTAAAACATCCAGATGTTAGCAGAAAAAAGTTATGCCGTTTGTAAATGATGAGGAGGAATTAATTTAATGTAAGGAAATTTCTCGTTCCTTTTCTGCTTTTTATTGCAGAACTTAACCAAGAGCAACTGTTCTTTAGGCTGCTGTGATGAAGATGACTTGGTCATGAATCTTGGAGGAAATCTTAACAACTACTACTTTCCTAAATGAGTATAATCCCTAGCTACATTTGAAACATTTGGCATATACCCATGATTAACTGTAGTCCTCACCTCTGGTCAAGAAAACATCTCTTTGTAACGAACAGAGACCACAATAATAATAAAAAGCAACAACACAATCTGTGTTTTTATTGAAAAAAAAATTTATGGGCTTTTGCTTTACAATTACTTTCCTTCTTTTGTTCTTTTATTCTTAGGTTTTATCTTTTTCAAGTGTGTCAGGTCTCAGATTTTCTGGATATTTTGTGTCAGGAACATTTAGGTGTAACATTTTCTTTGAAGTGTCTATTTCTTCTATCATATCCTCCATGCGTTAGATCCTCTCTTCCATCTCTTACAAACTATTGCTGAATCTTGCTTCTATAGTTCTTGCTTGCTTATGTAGAACTTTCATTGCCAGAATTCCTTCAGTTTGTGTTTTCTATATTGCTTCTACAGAAAATGCATCTATTGGTCATATTGTGTTAGAATATTTTATTTCAAAATTGTTTGACCATTGGTTGGGTGTAAATATCTACATCTGACTCTTTCATCTGTTTGTTGGGTCTGAAGTGCTGTCATGCTAGGTCCCTTTTTGTGAGCACTCCATAACCTCAGTAATAGTGTCAGCCCTTGGTACCTCCCCTTTGCGCTGGATCCCACTTTGGGCCTGTCATTGCACCTTCTTTCCTTAGACTCCTCTCCATTTCCATCCCTGTAGATGTCTCCTGAGAGAAGATGTCTCCTCTCAGACAGAAACAATTATGGGTCAGAGTTATGACTGTGGGATGGCCCCCTCCCTCATTTGAAGTCATGTCTTCCTGTTGGAGGTGGGCTCTATAAGTTTTCTCTCCCTACTCTCAGGGATATCATCTAAGGTCCCTCCCTTTTAGTCCTGTGAATCTCTCACTTCTCAGATCTCTAGTGCATTCTGGAAGGTCCCCCCAATCTCCTGTCTCCAAAGGTTACCTGTTTCCATTCTTTCTGCTGGCCCTCAGGGCTTCAGTCCTTTACCATCCTCCAATGACAGATCAGGTTCCCCTTTCCCCCCTTTCCCTCTTCTCCCCTGCCCATCTACTTTCCCTCCCAGGTTCCTCCCTTTCTCCCCACTTGTGATTGCTTTCTTCTCCCTTCCAAGTGAGTTTGAGGTATCCTCACTTGGGCACTTCAGCTTGTTGACCTTTCTGAGTTCTGTGAACTATATCTCACTGACCTATGCTGTTGAATTAGGTAAGACTGAATAAAGCTGAGGGTGACACTACAGGAGGACCAGCAGTATCTGTTAATCTGGACCCCCAGGATCTTTCAAACACTGGGTCACCAAACAGGCAGCATACACCAGCTGATTTGAGGCCCCCAACACACATATAGTAGAGGACTGCCAGGTTCATTCAGAGATGATGCACCTAACTGGCAGGAGACTGGAGGCCCCAGGGAGTTTAGATGTCAGGTGGGGTGGTGGATAGGGATATCCAAGTGGTGACAGGGGGAGGGAGGCGGTATGGGATGTGGAACAGTCAGAGGGTGGACAGGGAGGGAAATAAAATATGGAATGTATAAAAATATTTAATAAAAAGTAAATAAATAAATAAATCTAAAAAGAAAAATTCCTATTTCATAAATTTTCAAAGATTTCAACCAACATTTCTTATGACTTCTTAAGTGGCCCTCTATGCAGTTCTTTCATTTTGAGTTTGTGTTTGTAAAGATGTATTCTTAACCTTGATAATAATAAAATCAAAATGTCTATCAATAGTAAAAAAAAGTTGGAAATGGTTTACATACTGAAGTATCAAGCTAAGCATAATTTGTTTCCATATCTATTCTACTAGTATACACAGATATTTTTCTTTAGTAAATGAAGAAATTATTTGTATAGTGAGGATTACAGTATCTATTTTGTACCATCAGTAAATACATATTTGAGTACTATATAGATAAGAATCGGTAAATTTTGTCTGGCCAAAAGTGGCAATGTATGGAAGAAGTTTAAGAAGTCCTCTTTAAGAAAGCAATTCTCCTACTGGGTTTTGATCAAATCCCTAATCTTGCTAACTAAAGAATTGAGCATCAGCAGGCAAAATCACCATGTCTCTTTTTCTCTTACCTACTTTATACTCACCCCACTGTAATGGAAATCAAAATTTTAATAAATGATATTAGTTCCAATAACTCTTTATGGGCAGTAGTAGACAAATCATGAGTTAAATGTCGGTAAAATCAGTAATACAATATGCATTCTCAGGACTAATGCTGAGAGTGTGTATAATTAAGTTCTATTTTATTTATTATTTCTCCATTACTATTCTCTAAATTTTTAAAAGATGCTTCCTTTGAGATGTAATGATTTTTTATTGCTAAATAAAATATAAATTCCTATAAGTGTCACCATCTTTTGTCTGTTTGCATTTACTGTCTAATGCATCCCATTGAGGAAGAGGAATTCCTCTGATACTGAGTGCATGCTTTGCCTTTAAGGTGCTCAGCAGAGCAGCAGTCTCTGCAGAAAATTATCTTCTTTTCTACTATCATGTAGAGTATAATCAAAATTAGTACCTATGGTTGTATGACTGAATCTCCTGTTTTCTTTTATTTAGAATGGTTTCACTGCTTTCAGTGAGGAACTGTATCAGTTCCTAGATACTATATCTGTTCTGAACTGTGAGATGTTCAGCATAGAATTCATTGTTCTTTCCAGGAAGGAAATGCATTCTATTTATATTCATGAGTACTCAGAAAACTCAGAAAATCATTCTTTGAAAATCCCAGAAGGACAAACTATCTTCGCCATTGCATTAATTCAAACTCAATGATTATCAGCTTAATATGAAGTACATCAATGTGTTTGTTGATAATTACTACAGTTAAAAGGAATACAGAGGAACCAGAGTATTTGAGGTCATAAAAGAATATCTTTCATTATAGTATGTCATTTTTTCTTTTGATGTGTCATTAGTATTTTTTTAAAACACATAAGTTATTGTTTCTCATACAATGGAAGTTCACACAATCCTAAAATATTAACAGAGGCTATCCCCATGTGAAGAAAGTAGAAGTAAATTTATCTGCATTGCACATAGTTATTTTTATGATTTATTTCTGAGTTATAAGACATCCAGGCCCTAGAAAATATTTAATGACTTGTTCCTCACAAAAAATTCAGAATTTATAATTTTCAACCATTGCAAGTTTTCAACTTGCACCATCAACACTTTCTATTTTTTTGTTTTTTGTTTTCTAAATTCTTTATTTACTTTCCAAATGCTTAGCACAGGTATGCTGCTGAAGGAAGGGCTTGGAGACTGCAGTTCTGACAGGGGCCTGCTGCTGACTAGCTCCTACTTGCATCTCAAATTCTATGTTTCCTAACTTCTCACCACAAAAGTGGCTGCTTTCACTTAGGAAGAAATGAATATTTCACTTGAGAGTGTTTGCATATGATGAAAATCTATGTAAGACTAAGAGTTACTGAGATGTAGCATGGAGGTTCTGCAAATACAACTAATTGAAAGGTAAAGGATTTTATAACCTGCCACTTTGCTGAAGTTGTTTATCAGCTGTAGGAGCTCTCTAGTGGAGTTTTTTGGGTCACTTAGGTAGACTATCATGTCGCCTGCAAATAATGATAGTTTGACTTCCTCCTTTCCAATTTGTATCCCTTTGACCTCCTTATGTTGTCGAATTGCCCAAGCTAGTACCTCAAGTACAATATTGAAAAGATAAGGAGAAAGGGGGCAGTTTTGTCTGGTCCCTGATTTCAGTGGGATTGCTTCAAGTTTCTCTCCATTTAGTTTGATGCTGGCTACCGGTTTGCTGTATATTGCTTTTACTATGTTTAGGTATGGGCCTTGAATTCCTGTTCTCTCCAAGACTTTAAGCATGAAAGGATGCTGAATGTTGTCAAATGCTTTTTCAGCATCCAATGAAATGACCATGTGGTTTTTTATTTTGAGTTTGTTTATATAGTGGATTGTATTGATGGATTTCCGTATATTGAACCAACCCTGCATTCCCGGGATAAAGCCTACTTGATCATGGTGGATGATCGTTTTGATGTGTTCTTGGATTCGGTTGGCAAGAATTTTATTGAGTATTTTTGCATCGATGTTCATAAGGGAAATTGTTCTGAAGTTCTCTTTCTTTGTTGGATCTTTGTGTGGCTTTGGTATCAGCGTAATTGTGGCTTCGTAGAAGGAATTGGATAGTGTTCCTTCTGTTTCTATTTTGTGGAATAGTTTGAAGAGTATTGGTGTTAACTCTTCTTTGAAGGTCTGGTAGAATTCTGCACTGAAACCATCTGGTCCTGTGCTTTTTTTGGTTGGAAGACTTTCTATGACTCCTTCTATTTCTTTAGGCATTATGGGACTGTTTAGATGGTCTAGTTGGTCCTGATTTAATTTTGGTATTTGGTATCTGTCAAGGAAATTGTCCATTTCCTCCAGATTCTCCAGTTGTGTTGAGTACAGGCTCTTGTAGTAGGATCTGATGATTTTTTGGATTTCCTCAGTTTCCGTTGTTATATCTCCCTTTTCATTTCTAAGTTTGTTAATTTGGATACTTTCTCTGTGCCCTTTGGTCAGTCTGGCTAAGGGTTTATCTATCTTGTTGATTTTCTCAAAGAACCAGCTCCTGGTTTTGTTGATTTTTTGTATGGTTCTCTTTGTTTCTACTTGATTGATTTCAGCCCTGAGTTTGATGATTTCCTGCCTTCTACTCCTCCTGGGTGAAATAGCTTCTTTTTGTTCTAGGGCTTTCAGGTGTGTCATTAAGCTGGTAATGTATGCTCTCTCCATTTTCTTTTTGGAGGCACTCAGGGCTATGAGTTTTCCTCTTAGCACTGCTTTCATTGTGTCCCATAGATTTGGGTATGTTGTGTTTTCATTTTCATTGTGTTCTAAAAAGTCTTTAATTTCTTTCTTTATTTCTTCCTTGACCAAGGTATCATTAAGTAGAGTATTGTTCAATTTCCACGTGTATGTGGGTTTTCTATTGTTTCTGTTGCTATTGAAGACCACTTTTACTCCATAGTGATCAGATAGGAGGCATGGGATTAGTTCGATCTTCTTATATTTGTTGAGGTCTGTCTTGTGACCAATTATATGGCCGATTTTGGAGAAGGTACAATGAGGTGCTGAAAAAAAGGTATATTCTTTTGTTTTAGGATAGAATGTTCTATATATATCAGTTAAATCTAATTGGTCCAAAGCTTCAATTAGTTTCATTGTGTCCTTGTTTAGTTTCTGTTTTCCTGATCGGTCCATTGAGGAAAGTGCACTGTTGAAGTCACCCACAATTATTGTGTTAGGTGCAATGTGTGCTTTGAGTTTTAATAAAGTTTCTTTTATGAAAGAGGGTTCCCTTGCATTTGGAGCATAGATGTTCAGGATTGAGAGTTCTTCTTGTTGTATTTTTCCTTTGACCAGCAAGAAGTGTCCTCAGAGTCTCTTTTGATGACTTTGGGTTGAAAGTCAATTTTATCTGATATTAAAATGGCTACTCCAGCTTGTTTCCTGAGACCATTTGCTTGTAAAATTGTCTTCCAGCCTTTTACTCTAAGGTAGTGGTTGTCTTTGACCCTGAGGTGTGTTTCCTGTAAGCAGCAAAATGTAGGGTCCTGTTTACGTATCCAGTCAGTTAGTCTGTGTCTTTTTATTGGGGCATTAAGTCCATTGATGTTAAGAGATATTAAGGAATAGTGATTGTTACTTCCTATCATTTTTGACGTTATTTTTTAAATTTGATTGCTTAACTTCTTTTGGGTTTGATGAAAGGTTACTATCTTGCTTTTTCCAGGGTGAAGTTTCCCTCCTTGTATTGGTGTTGTCCTCCTATTATCCTTTTTAGGGCTGGGTTTGTTGATAGATATTGGGTAAACTTGGTTTTGTCGTGAAATATCTTAGTTTCTCCATCTATGGTGATTGAGAGTTTTGCTGGATATAGTAGTTTTGGTTGGCATTTGTGTTCTCTTAGAGTCTGCATGAGATCTGCCCAGGACCTTCTAGCCTTCATAGTCTCAGGTGAAAAGTCTGCTGTGATTCTGATAGGTCTTCCTTTATATGTTACTTGGCCTTTTTCTCTTACTGCCTTTAATATTCTTTCTTTGTTTAGAACATTTGGTGTTTGGATTATTATGTGACGGGAAGTATTTCTGTTCTGGTCCAGTCTGTTTGGAGTTCTGTAGGCTTCTTGTATATTCATGGGCATCTCTCTCTTTAGGTTACGGAAGTTTTCTTCCATAATTTTATTGAAGATATTTGCTGGCCCTTTAAGTTGTAAATCTTCACTCTCATCTATGCCTATAATCCAGCTTTTAAAGTTGGTAAGATCCAGAACAGAAAGTGAGTTAGGAATAATGTGGACCAGAAAGTGGCACATAGTCAATAATGCCAGCGAAAAGATGGGAATGACAAGAAAAAAAACTATCTATGATACTCAGGGGTCGGGGCAGGTAAAAATAATATTAAGATGAATAATGGATACACATTTATTCAAGCCTTTTAAAATCCATGGGAATATGATAGGATTTAATTAGATTAGGTTTTACTGAATGCCTCCACACATTCGCCTCAGAAAACTGGGCATGACACTTCCTGAGGACCCTGTTATACCACTCCTGGGCATATACCCAGAGGATTCTATTGGAGTACTATTCAGCCATTAGAAACAATGAATTCATGAAATTCTTAGAGAAATGGATGGAGCTGGAGAACATCATACTAAATGAGGTAACCCAGTCTCAAAAGATCAATCATAGTATGCACTCACTGATAAGTGGATATTAGCCTAGAGACTTTGAATACCCAAGACATAATCCACATATTAAATGAGGTCCAAAAAGAATGGAGGAGTGGCCCCTGGTTCTGGAAAGACTCAGTGCAAGAGCATGGGGGAATTCCAGAACAGGGAAGCGGGAAAGGGTGGATGGAGGAACAGGGGGAGGGAAGAAGGCTTATGGGACTTGTGGGGAGAAAAGGGGAAAACATTTGAAATGTAAATAAAAAAATATATCAATAAAAAAAGGTATTTATTCAAGTCTTCTATACATACTTAAAGTTACAGGTACTATGAGAAATTCTTTGTCATTGACAATTTGGAGGAAACATGTCAGAATTATAGATGAAAAGAAAACTATATAGATAGTCTTGTGGCAAAAGCATTCTCAAAGCTTTGTCTCATGAAAGACCTAAGATTCACCCCTAAGCTTCCCTGCATATATATATATATTTCTGAATTATAAGGTATATATTTGTGTTTTCTGATGTCATATATATATATATATATATATATATATATATATATATATATATATATATATATATATATAGTAGGTGTGGAGTTTGGTCTTCCTGTGTGTTCTAAACAACTTGAGAGAGGGCTATTCCAAAAGCTCTTGCGTGCATTTGTGAGACATCCTTCTAGGTGGGCTACCTTGTCTGGGCTCAAAGGTAGAGGATGGTAGCTAGCCTCAGAGAGATGTGATGTGAGACGGTGGGGGGTATATCCACAGAGGCTCCCACAGGCTCAGTATGAGAAGAGGGCTGGTGAAAGGATTGTGGGAGTGGGTGACCAGGATGGGGGCAGTGAGTAAAGTGAATAATTTAACAAAAGATGTAATATCATTAGTACTAATCAAAGGTCACTTCTACATTGTCCTTTATATTTAACCTCCACTTCTTTATGTTCCTGACAAACCAAGATCACTGCACCATCTCCTTCTATGAAAGACATATTTCAATGTTACTGGTTTTGGGGGCAAGCTCTCACTCTGCTTATGTGGGGTCACCTGTCCCTCACATGCTACTTGACACTTGATCTGGCATCATCATGACTAAGTAGTTCAAATTTCATATTACAGTTACTTTCTATGCTTTTCTTTCATTTCAGCTCTTTTCTTTACCTTATTTCACTGGAGTTATGTCTCATGTAGTCCATGATGACCTTGAATTCTACATGTAGTAAAGGATGATTTTGAATTGATGATCCTCTTGCAGTATCACACGTAGATTACGTAGTTCACCTAGGTTTCAACCTGTGGTGTTAAGCCCTTCAGAGGATTGAGAGACCCTTACTCTCATCATCTAAGACATCAGAAAACGCAAATATATACTTTATAATTCATAACTGTAGAAAAATTATAGTTATGAATTGGGAACAAATATAATTTTAAGGGTAGGGATCACCAAAACAGTAAGAAATGTATTAAAGGCTTGCAGCATTAGAAAAGTTGGGAAAATGATGCTATACAACCTGAGGTTCACCCTCAGCTCATCTGTTTTAAATTTCAACCAACATGGAACTCTGTATTAACATAGACTACATACACATATAGATTAAAAATTGATAATATTTTCTGACCAACATTGTTTTCTCTCTGTGTCTCTGTGTCTATTTCTCTGTTTCTGTCTCTCTCTCTCACTGTGTGTGTTTTTGTGTGCACCGTGTGTGTGTGTGCAAATATATGTTTCTTTGTGTCCATGTATAAACCAGGATACAAAATGTTGGGTATAATTCCTCAGATGCTAATCGCATTGCCTTTTGAGATAGTTACTAACCTAACCTGGATCCCTATGCTGAACAGGATGACTGACCATTGATTCTCAACAAAACTATTGGTTCTTGCTCTCAAGAACTTGCTTTAGATTTTTACAGGGTTCTGGAAATTAAATTTAGTTCATGTTTCAAGGTAAGTATTTTACTAATGAAGAGATATCAGCTACAGTTTAGGTTCTTAAATGTAACTATATGTGTTGAAATTATTATTTAAACACAAGTTCTTGGATAAATCTTAGAATTACTAACATAAAATGAGGACGTTATGGAATGAAAAATTTACTAGCAATATCTTTCCTCTATACTTACAATCTCAGTAGTCTGAAACTAAACACAATTCTGAATCAGCAAACATATTTCACGTGTATACCCTGTGTTTTAAAAAATATAATCCTTTGTGTTAACTAATGCATATTGAATATCATTCTGTATTTTACTACTTTAAAATACTCAATGGAAAGAATACTGCTAACAACATTCTACTGCTGGGTTATAAGGTCACCCAAATGAAGTGAGGAGAGAGATTCAAGATGAAGATACTGCATGACATCCCAGACTTCTGTTTTTATCTACTCTCTATTTCCTGGTTATATCCTTGACTAATTATCAATGAGACCAGAACCTTCTGATCTCCCATTTTATCAACTGCATGATATATGACCTATAGTGAACTATGCAAAAGGAAGGACAGGTCTTAGGAGTATTCTAATCTTAACCACAAAATGTTAGAGACTTTATGGCATTATTAATAAAATAAACACTAACATTATACAAGGTTGAATTTAAAATCTAGAAAACACTTTATGTTCTACTATTTAGGTGTGTCAGTGAAAAGTCTGAAGTGATGGACAATCAAACTAAGCTATTTGATGAAGTTGCTATTCATTTTCTTTTTAGAATGGATATTTTATTCCCATCACCAATGTAAAGAGAGCACAGAAACTCCCTATGCAGTTAGAAAGCAGCTGGAGAATTAGAACATTACTGAGCTCTGCAGGATAACAAATGATAACCCGAGGACACAATGGAATGTGAGTCAACAATTCCTCAGACAACATTTACCACTGACATATGACAGAAAAGCAAGCAAAACTGATATTTCATGCATCTTATTGTAAGATGCACAAGGATATGTGGCATGTATAATTAAAGCTAATAGATTTTTATACTCTTGTTCAGCAAATACAAAAAGAAAACGACAAACATAGTGGGTAACTAAAAGAGTGTCTTGCATGGCTACAGAAAAAGGAAATTAGGCTTTCAGGACATAAAGTTTTGTTGTTGAGGCCTACTATGAAGTTTATGGGCTGAGGAGACAATATTATCCGATACATTTAAACTGTTTGACTCGAGAGATAAATAAAGAGCCAGAAGTTTTTGTTGTGCTTGGTACTAACTATGACTTTGGAAAAGAGAAATCAATAAAGGAAGCAAACAATGAAGGAAGCAAGCAATGAAGGAAAGAATCAGGGGGCATCTAAGTAGAAAGTCAGCGGCTGATAAATCTGATAGTTCTGTAGACACCTAAAACGTTTCATTAGTTTCTACATTTAAAGAATCTATAGGCATGTAGTTCTTGAAGATAGTGTAGTATTCACAGTTTGAATATAAATTACAAGATAGTAAAATCAGCTTAGTTAAAAATTCTGGAACTATTGGAAGGACTACCAGGGCAGTACCTGCTTCACTACCATCAAGCATCCATGAAAAGATAATGAGCTAAAGAACTCCATCCAATTGGCTATAACTCAGTAACTGAAACATTGCTTCTGATACAGTATAAGCTCAAGTTGCCAACTGCTAAACTTCCCCATAGAAAACATTGAGGCTGGGTGCCTGGTGGGTTCCAAGGAAGCCTGCCTGCGAAAAATGTATTGATTGAATTATGGGAAACTAGATTATAATATATTTCACTCATGGAGAAGAAGGACAAATGGCACATTCTCTCATGAGCTGTTCAAAGCACCCAGTGATACAGAATGCAGGTAAAGATAGGATCATACCCAGGACAGTGGGGAAATATGACAAAATAATGGTACTGTATATAAAAGAAGCAGCAGTTATTCTTCCTTTTAAAGTGTAACTCTTTAGCTTCTTGTAACTATTCTCACCATTCCTGCTGAGAAATCCTGGCTCTCAACATGAGGCTCCACCCCCCGAACCACCCATTCGTTTTCCTTTCCTTCTCTTTCTGTTTTCCTCTCATTCCCTTCACCTTCCCACTCTATTAATTTATTTCTTCATTTGTTATCATGTTTTGCTTTTATGTTTAAGATAATCTACCATAGTCACTCACCCATCTTTTATGTATAACTGCATCTTTGCCTGGTTTTAGGAATGGGCAGCATACTTGTATGCTCTTGCTGCAAGTCAATAATACTTCGGATGGTTTCTCTTCAACTCTAGCTCTGAACATTGGTGTGTCTCAGGTCTCAAACTTTGGAAATATCAAACGTGTGTTGAGGAAAATGAATATGCAGTGTACCCAAACCTTTGAGACACAATAAGAGTAGTTCTAAGAGGCAAGTTCACTATCAGTTTCACATCTTAAAAAATACTGGAATCTCTCACACTAGCAACTTAATAGCACACCTGCAAGCTCTAGAATAATAACTCACACTCCCAAAAGAGTAAACAGCAAGAAAGAATAAAACCTTGGGCTGAAATCAATATAATAGAAAAAGAACTATACAAATAATCAATAATCACTGTTCTTTGAGAAAATCAATAAAATATACAAAGCCTTATCTACACTAATTAAAAAGCAGAGGAAAAATATCCAAATTAACAAAATCAGAAATGAAAATAGCGACATAACAAAACACAATGAGGAAATCCAGATAATAAAATGATTATACTTTAAAATCGTACAATATGCTAAATTGGAAAATTAAAGAAAAATGAACTTTTTGATACATAACTTTTACCTAAGAATAATAAAGATCAGATAAGTAATTTTTTCTTCTTTTTGGGGGTATGGTGGTATTTTGTTTGTTTCTTTGTATGTTTGAGATAGGGTTTCTCTGTATAGCTCTAGCTATTCTGGAACTTGCTCTTTAGGGCAAACTAACCTCAAACTCAGAAACCAGCCTGCCTCTGCCTTGATAGTGCTTCTAGTAAAAGTATGTACTACGACTCCCCTGCTCAGATAAGTAATTTAAAGCATAACAACAACCCTTTATAAAATAGAAGCAGTCATCAAAATCACCCAGTCACTAGACACCTTAGGCTAGATGGTTTTAGTCCAGAATTCAACCAGAAGTCTAAAAAAATGAGACAAAGCCAATATTCCTCCACATATTTCACAGAACGGAATCAGAAGCAACATTGCACAGTTTAATTTAACATCATAAAATTTGTAGGCACATTGACAGAACTTGAAAATTTTCTATCTTTAGTGAGGTACCACAGACCCATGACGATAAATATGTGAAGTATTCACTTATATGTGAACATTATCCATATCCATAAACAAGCTATAGTCTATAAATGTAGAGAGGTTAGGTATAAAGGATGGGATGGGAGGCTACATGGATCACTCTGGCAGGAGAAAATAGAACAGAAATCATGGGAGGACTGGAGATGAGGTTGTAGGACAGGAACAGGAGGATCACATGAGGAAGGGAAGAGGATATTGGGTTGAAGAAGAAAATATCAAGGCAGACAGCTAAAACTGAGTAGCTATTGGTGTTATAAAATCTAGTGCAGTGGAAACATCCTAAAACATATAAAGGCATTTTTAATGAAGTCTCCAAATTATTTGGGAGACAGAGTCCCCATTGGTTATCTCTTGTCAGCAAATAAAGTTTCTAGTATCCAGACTGGGTAATATACAGTTGACTTGTTAGCCAAAGAGGTCCCATGGAAATCCCCAAACAACCCAAGATGTTGCCAAGACAATACATTGCTCTCCAAAAAATGAAAGCAAGTCTCCAATGCTGCAGACAGCATTCATGCATCCCATTGCATTTGAGTTTTAATGGAGATAATAGGCGAAGTTTCTGACAAAATAGCTTATTAGCTTGAACATTTCATTTACTCCCTACAACAGTAAATGAAGAGTATCAGAAGTCAAATACTTTGAAGGTGTGGTATGTAATTGTATTGCTTCTACGAGGGCATTCATTCTAGGATGTAATTCATAGGATGTTAATTATCATGTTGTTTATAAGAAATCAACCCAGCCTATTACCTACATAGTCTATGTTGGAAGAACTCACTGAGAGGGAGTATCAGATATAATTAATAGATAGAAGATACATGCACACTAGATAATGGAACATATCATGAGTGTGTATGTTTCATTTGAATGAAATCTCTATGTGCATATCAGGAGCCTGTAGGAATGACTACTACAGGTATAAGACAAATTAAATCATCAAACCTTAACATGGAATAATTTCTCTTTGTAGATTTCTAATTCATATTTGTAGAAGAAGTGTAGTAAACTCGTGTGTTTTCAGAGACTGATCTGGGTTAAGAAATAGAGTTGTAGGTAATTTTAACAGTGACACATAAGAATGAATGTTACAAGTAGAACTTAGAGCAGCGTAGGTCCTCAGTTGCTACAGGCTGTAGTGCCAGAATGGCACGTGGCTTCTTCACTATGAGATAAAGGTGTCTCTGCACTGCTACTCACATTGACATTCAAGCTCTCTGTGGGTTATTTATAGCATGAACTAATGGGGAGTTTGCAGTGTGGGTCAGGGAGGAAAAGACATGCCAGGTAAAACTTTGATCTGAAAGCTTATTTACCTAGTGATCCAGTCTGTCATTTCCAGAATTATGTGGAAGAAGCAGATCTTTGAGGAAAAACTAGAAAGTTGGGACAGTTGGTTAAGTAACCTGATGTTTTGAGTTTCAATCTAGAACATTCATGGTGAAAGAAGAAACTTACAAGTTCTCCATTAAACTCCATATATGTATTGCAGCACATGTGTCCATAGACATGCATCTCTCTCTCTCTCTCTCTCTCTCTCTCTCTCTCTCTCTCTCTCTCTCTCTCTCTCTCTCATACACACACACACGCACACACACAAATAGAAATTTTAAAAAGGAATAATATTATTTATTTTCAATATGCATATCCAACATAGACAAGGAAACAGTACCGTGGAATGAAAGGAGTGAATTTTGTCAATATTTATTTTTTTACAGTTATTGGAAAAAAATTTGCAGTTAGCTTATTACTAATTTTATTTCAAAAATGAATTATTTAATGCATTTATGTTTCTTTTCATTGTTTTTGTTTCCTTTATTATTATTATTTTCTATATTCTTTGTTTCCATTCCAAATGATTTTCCCTTTCCCGGTTCCCCCTCCCCGTAAGTCCCATAAACCCTCTTCCGTCTGCCCATTCCCCAACCAGCCCCATCCCACTTCTCTGTCCTGGAAATCCCCTACAATACTGCCTGAAGACTTTCCAGGACCAGGGCCCTCTCCTTCCTTCTTCTTGGGAATGATTTGAAATGTGAGTTGTGTCTTGGGTATTCAGAGCTTCTGTGCTAATATCCACTTATCAGTGACTGCATTCCATGTGTTCTTTTGTGAATGAGTTACCTCACTTAGGATTATATTTTCCAATTCCAACCATTTGCCTAAGAATTTCATGAATTCATTGTTTTTATTTGCTGAGTAGTATTTCATTGTATAAATATACCACATTTTCTGTATCCATTCCTTCATTGAGGGACATATGGGTTCATTCCAGCTTCTGACTATTATAAATAAGGCTGCTTATGAAGATAGTGGAACATGTGTCTATATTGCATGTTGGGGAATCCTCTGGGTATATGCCCAGGAGTGGTATAGCAGGGTCCTCCAGAGGTGTCAAGCCCAGTTTTCTGAGGAACCGCCAGACTGATTTCCAGAGTGGTTGTACCAGCTTGCAATCCCACTAGAAGTGGAGGAGTGTAGCAAAACTACAGAGCAATACTGTTAAAAAACAGCATGGTATTGGTATACTGACAGGCAGGTAGATCAATGGAATACGATTGAAGACTCAGAAATGAACCCACACACCTATGGTCACTTGATCTTCAACAAAGGAGCTGAAAACATTCAGTGGAAAAAGATAGCCTTTTCAAAAACTGGTGCTGGTTCAACTGAAGGTCAGCATGCAGAAGAATGCAAATTGATCCATTCTTATCTCCTTGTACTAAGCTCAACTCCAAGTGGATCAAGGATCTCCACATAAAACCAGATACACTGAAACAAATAGAAAAGAAACTGGGGAAGACCCTTGAGGACATGGGCACAGGGGAAAAGTTCCTGAACAGAACACCTATGCTTTAAGATCAAGAATTGACAAATGGGACCTCATAAAATTACAAAGTTTCTGTAAGGCAAAGAACACTGTCAAAAGGACAAAATGGCAACCAACATATTGGGAAAACCCCTCATCCAAAAGAGGGATAATATCCAATATATACAAAGAACTCAAGAAGTTAAACCCCAGAGAACCAAATAACCCTATTAAAAATGGGCTACAGAGCTAAACAGTTATTGGAACTTAAGTAAGAAATAAAAAAATGTTCCCACAGATATTTTCTCCTTTCTTTCCCACTGCCTGCCATGTATTAAATACATATAGGCACTACCCAGTTCCCCATCTAGTAGAGGCAGACCATACCACTCAGCCACCTTGTACTGACACAGGTGTGTTGGATATTTTGTCAGAGACAGAAGGAGAATTTGTCTTTAGTGGAATAGATGCTTATCCTGGATATAGACTTGGTTCTGACCAGGTGCCAAAAACATCTCATGAGGAACTAGAAAGCTTTATTTAAACCTTCATACAGTATTACCCTTTGCTACGGAGATGAGCCAATAGTAATTTGAGAGAAAAGGAGTGAGTTGGTGTCATTATATTTAATGAGCTTTCTCTATTATAACTCCATCACCTGGAAGTTACTAACCAAAGAGAACGGTAAAACGGTGTATTAAAATCTCAGTTCTGGCTTCAGCTAGCGGGTAATATTTTAGGAAAATGGGCATACAGCCTAGAGGTTGCAGGGTATGTGATGTATTTCTTCATTAGTCTAAAATAAATGAAATGAATGGTAGGCAGAAAGATAAAATGAACAATGCTGCATCTTACTGTTGCATCTACTGCCCCACAGAGCTGCTCTGTAAGCTCAGGCAGGGTATGGTATATTCATGTAATTTTGTTTAAATTAATCTTATGTCTCTTTAAGACATAAGATTAATTTAAACAAAATTATCTTAATTTCAAAACACATGGTATTTTAAATATATGGAGTGTTAAGGATAAACACAGCATTCACTTTTACGTTAAAGTTAAATGTCAAAATTATTCTACTATATGGACTGAAATTTTATCATACATGCAATATATAGTTTTCTAATACCATTGATAATTTTATACTACTAAAGTGATGAAGAGTAATATGAGGTCCATGACAACATTCTTTCAGCTGTACTCTTTGAGTCAGAAATGAAGTTTCATTGCTCAACATAAATTATTGTGTATTTACATTTGAACCTATTTTCTTAATTATGGAGACATATGTATTTAGTATGATCAATAATTAAAATTTTAAGTTTATACTACATAATCAACCTAGGTTTTTTCTTATCCATACTTCAGTCTCCCAAATATATATGCAAATTCTTGCTTATAGGAATCTTTTGGCTTTTGAGAACCTCCTTTTGAAAGCCACAGTGTATTTTAAGCCATGTTCTCCTACCTAAGAAGTGTAAATGTGTGTTTATGACACAGATGTGTCCCTGGGAAACCTCAAGTGCTGCTAATGAGAAACCAGTAAGAGTTTTAGTGGTTATGAGACACCTAGGCCATCATAGCTTGCCTCTTCTGAATGTGATTAAGAAACTGATATAAAGTAGCTCCCACTTTGCGTTAACTCGAATTTTTCTTCTACCAGATGACTATGAGCATGCTGAAGGACTGAGCCTTGATCTTGGACTTTCTAGACCCTGAACCTGACAGGTAAATTTCTGTCCTTCATAAATCAGCTCTTCTTCAGTGTTCTAACCTAGCAACACATAAAAACAAAAGCTTTCAAATGTTTTAGAATTATTTTCTCTTCCATCCCTTTCATTCCTCTTCCCTCTCCTTTCCTCCCCTCTCCTCTTTCTGCAGGATCTATATAATAGAAAGAAAGAAGTGGCCCCTAACAGATGTCCTCTGTCTCACATATGTACACCATGCTACACACACACACACACACACACAGAGAGAGAGAGAGAGAGAGAGAGAGAGAGAGAGAGAGAGAGAGAAAACATAGCATAAAGGTAAATAGATAAATATACAATCTGCCACTAAAATCAAATCGCTTAGATATTTGTTGTGGTAACAACTTATTTTCATACCAATATTTATATATTTTTTTAGTTTTTTAATTTACATTGCAAATGATTTCCCCTTTTCTGGGTCCCCACTCCCCGCAAGTCACATAAGCCCTCTTCCGTCCCCCTATACTTGCATCCACCCCTTCCCACTTCCCTGTTCTGGAATTCCCCTATACTCTTGCACTGATTCTTTCCAGAACCAGGGGCCACTCCTCCATTCTTTTTGGACATCATTTAAATTGTGGATTATGTCCTGGGTATTCAACGTTTCTAGGCTAATATCCACTTATCAGTGAGTGCATACCATGATTGATCTTTTGAGAGTGGGTTACCTCACTTAGTATGATGTTTTCCAGCTCCATCCATTTGTCTAAGAATTTCATGAATTCATTGTTTCTAATGGCTGAATAGTACTCCATTGTGTAAATATACCACATTTTTTGTATTCATTCCTCCATTGAAGGACACCTAGGTTCTTTCCAGCTTCTGGCTACTACAAATAGGGCTGCTATGAACATAGTTGAGCATGTGTCCTTATTGCATGCTGAAGAATCCTCTGGATATATGCCCAGTAGTGGTATAACAGGGTCTTCAGGAAGTGACATGCCCAGTTTTCTGAGGAACTGCCAGACTGATTTCCAAAGTGGTTGCACCATCTTGCAATCCCACCAGTAGTGGAGGAGTGTTCCACTTTCTCCACATCCTCGCCAACAACTGCTGTCTCCTGAGTTTTTGACCTTAGCCATTCTGACTGTTGTGAGGTGAAATCTCAGGGTTGTTTTGATTTGCATTTCCCTAATGATTAATGATGTTGAACATTTCTTAAGGTGTTTCTCAGCTCTCTGAAGTTCTTCATGTGAAAATTCTTTGTTTAGCTCCATACCCCACTTTTTAATGGGGTTATTTGGTTCTCTGGGTTCTACTTTCTTGAGTTCTTTGTATATATTAGATATAAACCCTCTGTCGGATTTAGGGTTGGTGAAGATCCTTTCCCAGTATGTTGGTTGACGTTTTGTCCTTTTGACGGTGTCCTTTGCCTTACAGAAACTTTGTAGTTTTATGAGGTCCCATTTGTCAATTTTTGATCTTAGAGCATAAGCTATTGGTGTTCTATTCAGGAACTTTCCCCCTGTGCCCATGTCCTCCAGGGTCTTCCCCAGTTTCTTTTCGATTAGTTTCAGTGTGTCAGGATTTATGTGGAGGTCCTTGATCCATTTGGAGTTGAGCTTGGTACAAGGAGATAAGAATGGATTGATGTGCATTCTTTTGCATGCTGACCTCCAGTTGAACCAGCACCATTTGTTGAAAAGACTATCTTTTTTCCACTGGATGCTTTCAGCTCCTTTGCCGAAGACCACGTGACCATAGGTGTGTTGGTTCATTTCTGGGTCTTCAATCCTATTCCATTGATCCACTTGCCTGATATTGTACCAATACCATGCAGTTTTTATCACTATTGCTCTGTAGCAGAGTTTAAAGTCTGGGATATTGAATCCCCCTGAAGTTCTTTTACTGTTGAGAATAGTTTTAGCTATCCTGGGTTTTTTGTTATTCCAGATGAATTTGAGAATTGCTCTTTCTAGCTCTATGAAGAACTGGGTTGGGATTTTTATGGAATAGCATTGAATCTGTAGATTGCCTTTGGCAAGATGGCCATTTTAACTATATTAATCCTGCCAATCCACCAGCATGGAAGGTTTTTCCATTTTCTGAGATCTTCTTTGATTTCCTTCTTCAGAGATCTGAAGTTCTTGTCATATAGGTCTTTCACTTGTTTGGTTAGAGTCACCCCAAGATATTTTATGTTGTTTGTAGCTATTGTGAAGGGGGTCATTTCCCTAATTTCTTTCTCAGTCTGCTTATCCTTTGAGTATATAAAGGCTACTGATTTGCTTGCATTGATTTTGTAGCCAGCCACTTTGCTGAAGTTGTTTATCAGCTATAGGAGTTCTCTAGTAGAGTTTTTAGGGTCACTTAACTATACCATCATATCATCAGCAAATAGTGATAGTTTGACTTCTTCCTTTCCAATTTGTATCCCTCTGACTTCCTTCTGTTGTCTAATTGCTCTAGGTAGGACATCAAGAACTATATTGAAACGATATGGAGAGAGGGGGCAGCCTTGTCTAGTCCCTGATTTTAGTGGGATTGCTTCAAGTTTCTCTCCATTTAGTTTGATGTTGGCTACTGGTTTGCTCTATATTGCTTTTACTATGTTTAGATATGGGCCTTGAATTCCTGTCCTTTCCAAGACTTTTAGCATGAAAGGATGCTGAATTTTGTCAACTGCTTTTTCAGCATCTAATGAAATGATCATGTGGTATTTTTCTTTGAGTTTGTTTATGTAGTAGATAGCATTGATGGATTTCCTTATATTGAACCATCCCTGCATCCCTGGGATGAAGCCTACTTGATCATGGTGGATGATCGTTTTGATGTGTTCTTGGATTCGGTGGGCAAGAATTTTATTTATTATTTTTGCATCGATATTCATAAGGGAAATTGACCTGAAATTCTCTTTCTTAGTTGGATCTTTGTGTAGTTTTGGTATCAGCGTAGTAGTGGCTTCGAAGAAGGAGTTGGGTAGTTTTCCTTCTGTTTCTATTTGGTGGAAAAGTTTGAAGAGTATTGGTGTTAAGTCTTCTTTGAAGGTCTGATAGAATTCTGCACTGAAACCATCTGGTCCTGTGCTTTTTTTGGTTGGAAGCCTATCTATGACCCCTTCTATTTCTTTAGGGGTTATGGGTCTGTTTAGATGGTCTACTTGATCTTGGTTTAATTTCGGTAATTGGTATCTGTCTAAGAAAATGTCCATTTCCTCCTGATTCTCCAGTTGTGTTGAGTACAGGTTTTTGTAGTAGGATCTGATGATTTTTTGAATTTCCTCGGTTTCTGTTGTAATATCTCCGTTTTCATTTCTAATTTTGTTAATTTGGATCCTTTCTCTGTGCCCTTTGTTTAGTCTGGCTAGGGGTTTATCTATCTTGTTGATTTTTTCAAAGAACCAGCTTTTGGTCTTATTGATTCTTTGTATGGTTCTCTTGGTTTCTACTTGATTGATTTCAGCCCTGAGTTTGATGATTTCCTGTCTTCTTCTCCTCCTGGGTGAATTAGCTTCTTCTTGTACCAGGGTTTTCAGTTGTTCCATTAGTCTTCTAGTGTAAGCTCTCTCGAATATCTTTTTGGAGGCACTCAAAGCTATGAGTTTTCCTCTTAGTACTGCTTTCATTGTGTCCCATAGATTTGTGTATGTTGTGCCTTCATTTTCATTAAATTCTGAGAAATCTTTGATTTCTTTCTTTTTTTCTTCCTTGACCAAGGTGTCATTGAGTAGAGTATTGTTCAGTTTCCATGTGTATGTGGGCTTTCTGTTGTTTTTACTGTACTAAAGACCACTTTTACTCCATAGTGATCTGATAGGAGGCATGGGATTATTTCAATCTCCTTATATTTGTTGAGGTCTGTCTTGTGACCAACTATATGATCTATTTTGGAGAAGGTATCATGAGGTGCTGAAAAAAAAGGTATATTCTTTTGCTTTGGGAAAAAAGTTCTATATATATATCTGTTAACTCCAATTGGTTCAAAGCTTCAATTAATTTCATTGTCTCCCTGTTTTGTTTCTGTTTTCCTGATCGGTCCATTGGTGAAAGTGGAGTGTTGAAGTCACCCACAATTATTGTGTTAGGTGCAATGTGTACTTTGAGCTTTAGTAAAGTTTCTTTTATGAATGCGCCCTTGTATTTGGGGCATAGATGTTCAGTATTGAGAGTTCTTCTTGTTCAATTTTTCCATTGACCAGCAAGTAGTGTTCTTCCATGTGTCTTTTGATGACTTTAGGTTGAAAGTCAATTTTATCTGAAATTAGAATGGCAACTCCAGCTTGTTTCCTGGGACCATTTGCTTGTAGAATTGTCTTCCAGCCTTTTACTCTAAGGTAGTTTTTGTCTTTGACACTGAGGTGTGTTTCCTGTATGCAGCAAAATGTAGGGTCCTGTTTACTTAGCCAGTCTGTTAGTCTATGTCTTTTTATTGAGGAATTGAGTCCATTGACGTTAAGAGATATCAAGGAGTAGTGGCTATTGATTCCTAACATTTTTGATTTTAATTTTATACGTGTTGGTTATCTTCTTTGGGTTTGATGAAAGAAGCTTAATATCCTGCTCTTTCCAGGGTATAGTTTCCCTCGTTGTAATGGTGCTTTCCCCCTAATATACTTTGTAGGGCTGGGTTTGTAGAAAGATATTGTGTAAATTTGTTTTTTTCATGGAATATCTTGGTTTCTCCATCTATAGTAATTGAGTGTTTCGCTGGGTATAGTAGTCTCGGCTGCCATTTGTCTTCTCTTAGAGTCTGCATGAGCATCGCCCAGGATCTTCTAGCTTTCATGGTCTCTGTTGAGAAATTTTGCGTAATTCTGATAGGTCTTCCTTTATATGTTACTTGCCCTTTTTCTCCTACTGCCCTAAGTAGTCGTTCTTTGTTTAGTACATTTGGGGTTTTGATTATTATGTGACAGGAGGTACTTCTGTTCTGGTCCAGTCTGCTTGGAGTTCTGTAGGCTTCTTGTATATTCATGGGCATCTCTCTCTTTAGGTTAGGAAAGTTTTCTTCCATAATTTTGTTGAAGATATTTGCTGGCCCTTTAAGCTGTAAATCTTCACTCTCATGAATACCTATAATCCTTAGATTTGACTTTCTTATTGTGTCCTTGATTTCCTGGATATTTTGGGTTACAAGCTTTTTGCATTTTGCATTTTCTTTGACTGTTGAGTCCATGGTTTCTATGGTATCTTCGGCATCTGAGATTCTTTCTTCTATCTCTTGCATTCTGTTGTTGATATTTGCATCTATGGTCCCTGATTTCTTCCCAAGGTTTTCTATCTCCAAAGTTGTCTCCCTTTGTGCTTTCTTTGTTGTTTCTTCTTCTGTTTTTAGATCCTGGAAATTTTTGCTCAGTTCTGTCATTTGCTTGTTTGTGTTTTCCTCTAATTCTTTAAGCAATTTTTGGGTTTCCTCTTTCATGAGTTCTGCCTGTTGATCAAGGTTCTCCTGTATTTCTTTAAGTGATTTTTGCGTTTCCTCCTTATTGGCTTTTGTATTCTGAATTTCTTTCAATGATTTTTGTGTTTCCCTTGTAAGGGCTTCTAATTTTTGATCCATTTTCTCCTGAATTTCTTTAAGTATGTCCTTCATGTGTTCCTGTACTAGCATCATGACCAGTGATTTTAAATCCAAATCTTGTTTTTCTGGTGTGTTGGGGTATCCAGGGCTTGCTAATGTTGTAGAATTGGGTTCAGATGCTGCCATAATGCCTTGGTTTCTGTTAGTAACGTTCCTATGTTTGCCTTTAGCCATCTGGTTCTCCCAGGAGTTAGATGGTCTTATTGTCACTGGCTGGTGCTTCAACCTACTGTGGATCTTTAATATTTTCTCTGCACCACTGGATGACTGGGTTTCTTCTGGCACAGATTACTGATATGCTGGCTTCCTCTTTTGTGCCTTTGGAACCCTTCTCAGTCTTGCCTCAAGCAATGCTATACTTAGGTTGTCAAGGTCAACCAGGTGTTCTCTGTCTCTATTATGGAGGGAAGAAGTTGTGATGGGGGTCACTCCCTCTGTTGATTCTCACATAGGACACAGGTCCTGCGATGGACTGGCTTGCAGATGAACCGCCTATGTGCTCAGTTCCTGAGTGCAGGCAGACCCCTGGAGGTTTGCACTACCAGAAATCTAAAGCTCAGTGTGATACAGTACCTAGTGATCCTTTTGTATCCACGCAAGACAGCAAATATGGCCGCGGGGCTTCTCTCCTTCCACAGCTTCCTGGGCAAGACATGGCCCCCAAGCCAGGCAGGCTGGCAGACAAAAGCCGCCTAAGTGCTCAGTTCCTGAGTGCATGCAGACCCCTGGCGGTTTGCACCACCATAAATCTAAAGCTCAGGGTGATACAGTACCTAGTGATCCTTTTGTGTCCTGGCAGGCAGTGAGTAGAGCAACAGGGCTTCTCTCCTTCCACAGCTCCCTGGGCAGGATGACCAATATTTACATAATTTATTATTATGTAAAAGTTATTCTGCAACAAAGAAGTAATTTAAAGTAACAATGACATATTAATTCTTGAGACTTTGAATTTCCTTATCATTTCCCCCAAACTTGAGATTACGCACAAAACATAATGTTGTCCCATCTACAAGTCCCACCTACAAGTGAGTATTTTTGGCTGAAGTTTCCAGTTCTAATCCATATGGTCTATCCATCTATAAGCGAATGCTTTGTATCTTTCCATAGTAATTCAGGATAGGATTTTAAAATAATGTGGTAACTGAAATTTTTTAATCCTAGTATTCATAATTCAATAAAAATTATCTCTTTTTCTGCTCTATTGTAAATAGCAAGTTCAGCAGGAGATTATGAGGGTGACAGGAAAAATTAACTCTGGAATTATGAGTCAGTGATGGCAAGGCAAAATGACCACTAGGCATTAACTACAGCTATGAAGAGGGAGGTTTTGATTGGAGTGACTGTGTTAAAATAGTACCTCCATCATCTAACTCTGTATCTTTAGGTTAACTACTTCATTTCTTTCTGCCTTCATATATTATCATCTCTAAAGTGTAATCAACTATCACATTGATCTTACTTATTGTTGCAAATTAAATTGTATTTATGGCAAGGCCTGCTACCATTAAGTTAAATTGTATTGATAACAAGACATGCTACCAGTAAGTCCTGTAGAAAGCTCATTCCTAGTATGTAAATCTGAGTTTCCTTTTTCTTCTCATTGTTTTTTCCACATGGAATATATGCCCTGTTTCCTCTATGTCCTAGTCAGTGTTGAAATTGTTGTGAAGAGAGAGCATGACCACAACAACTCTTATAGAGGAAAGAAAACACTTAGTGGGTCTTGCTTATAGTTTCAGAGGTTGCTGCATTATCTTCCTGGTGAGAATTCTATATCTGGCTCCAGAAGCAGCAGAAAAATAAAGTCACTAAGCCTGGCTTTTGAAACCTCAAAGCCCACTTCCAGTGACACTTCTTCCAGTAAGGCCACACCTACCCTAACAAACCCACACTCCCTCTAACAAAGCCACACCTCCTAATCCTTTCACATAATATAACTCTTGAAGCATTGAAATAACAGGGGCCATTCTTTTTTTTTTTTATTCGATATAATTTATTTACATTTCAAATGATTTCCCCTTTTCTAGCCCCCCCACTCCCCGAAAGTCCCGTGAGCCCCCTTCTCTTCCCCTGTCCTCCCATCCACCCCTTCCCACTTCCCCGTTCTGGTTTTGCTGAATACTGTTTCACTGAGTCTTTCCAGAACCAGGGGCCACTCCTCCTTTCTTCTTGTACCTCATTTGATGTGTGGATTATGTTTTGGGTATTCCAGTTTTCTAGGTTAATATCCACTTATTAGTGAGTGCATACCATGATTCACCTTTTGAGTCTGGGTTACCTCACTTAGTATGATATTCTCTAGCTCCATCCATTTGCCTAAGAATTTCATGAATTCATTGTTTCTAATGGCTGAATAATACTCCATTGTGTAGATATACCACATTTTTTGCATCCACTCTTCTGTTGAGGGATACCTGGTTTCTTTCCAGCATCTGGCAATTATAAATAGGGCTGCTATAAACATAGTAGAACATGTATCCTTATTACATGGTGGGGAGTCTTCTGGGTATATGCCCAGGAGTGGTATAGCAGGATCTTCTGGAAGTGAGGTGCCCAGTTTTCGGAGGAACCGCCAGACTGATTTCCAGAGTGGTTGTACCAATTTGCAGCCCCACCAGCAGTGGAGGAGTGTTCCTCTTTCTCCACACAACAGGGGCCATTCTTATTTAAATCACCACACCTTGCATCTCTTTCTAAATTTGTAATTTAAATATTATTTAAAGACTATCATGTGTGTAAGAGACAAAAAAAAATCATTGTCTAGACATTTTCGTGTTCATGACACTTACTAGTGTATTTAGCTTGTATTATCTGTGAATACTAGATTTCTAATAGATGAAAACACATCTGTGAAGCTTCCTTTCTTCCCCAGGGTCATTTGTTTGCTCATTGTTGTGAAGCAGTTCATGCTTCTTTCAAAAGATATGACTTACCTTTCTTAGTTACTTCCCAATTACATAGTTACTTCTGTGGTAAGACACCATGACAAAGGCAATTAGTAAGTCATTTTTTGATGCTCATAGTTCAAGAAGATTAGAGTCTATGACCATCATGGTGAGAACATCCCATCAGAGAGCCTGGCATGGTACTGAAGCAGTAGCTGAGAATTTACATCTAATCCACAGTTAAGAGGTAGAGACAGCTAATTGACAAATAGCTTGGGGTTTTGAAACTTCAAAGTCCATGCTCAGTGACATGCCTCTCCCAATGGGTGCATACATATTAATCCAAGCTTTTCCACCCCCGGAGGAACTTGTACTTGAACATATTAACCTAGGTGTACTATTTCCTTTCAAGGCACTGCATTACTCTCCCTGCATAGACTTATGGTCATGTCATGAAGCAAGCTACATTTAGACCAACTTCAAAAATACCAAGAATTTTAATAGTCACATTACAATTTAAAACTTTAAAGTTTCTTCTGAGATGCAAGGAAATTTATTAATTATAAACCAATATGATTTTGAACTCAAAAATCAAATTACATGCTGTCAACATTCAGTGGTTTAGAGACTGTATGGATACCTGTAGGGACAAATTTTGGATGTGGTTTCAGTAAAAAAAAAAATCACTGAAATATTATAAGGAATATGTTTTCATTTAAATCCTAGATATGGGATGTGGGGCTGCTTCAGATTGTATATAGAAGCTGAATGTGATTTTCCTCTTCCGCCAGCCGGGCATGATTATGCCAGTTGCAGATAGTTTCTGTGATGATGTGATATTTGAAATTCTGGGACCTTTCAGAGGGTATATAAATGCTAGTCCAGATAACTGTATATCTTGGTTGGAGTTTGGTTAGTAATGTGTTGTTGTTGGTTGCTGTTGGTCATGGTTTCTTAAGTAGCTCTGATCAAAGAGGAATCAAAGAGAAGAAATTAGATATCCTGCTGGTGAAGATAAAACTTGCCCCAAGGAGCTCAGTCCCCCTAATCAGCAGGAAGCAAACTAATGATAATGTCATCCTCTTTATGACTCCTGATAGTATTCAGGAATCTCTTCTCTTTCCTCTCTAGGGTTAAATGGTTGAAAGGGTGGAGCAAAAAGTTGGAGAAGCATGGAAGAAAGAAGAAGCCACAAAGCATACCATTCCAAAAGATGATAAAGAAGTGAAATATTTACATCGTGAAGAAATACTGGATCGAAAACTGAAACCAAGTAGGACAGTCTCCAAGTTCTGTAGCTGTGTGTCCAGTGGAAGAGGGAGTAAGGGACTTCATTCTTCTAGCTTTGCTGATTGCAACACCTTCCTGGACAGAATCCACTTGTGATTTGCAATTTTCCTTGACAGGTCTACCATGGCATCTCCAAAATTCTGGGGTCTCCAATGCAATCTAGGCTTCATTTTGACAGCTTTACTCAGTGGCCTCTAGAGGGGCTCACTACCTGGACTACCTTGCCAACAGCCTGGCCTCCGTGGCTCCCTTAACTATGGGGGATGATTCCAGGAACCCTTCATTTCTGTATCCTTCATGACTCTAAAGCGAGAGCCACACGGCCAAACAGACACTGTTCTAAGGCCTTTTAACAAGTAGCAGCATCAGGAGGGTTGGGCATTGCCCTGATCGCACCACTCCTCTTACTCCATTCATCCTCATCTCTCACAGAACAAACCCTGGCTGTGACAATGACTTTCCTGCTGATCTTTTTTTCTTTTCATACTGTACATTGTGTAATTCTTTTACCTTGCTTCCTTCTCTCTACACTGTAGATGTGTATAATAGTGATTACTAATAACTGTATACACTGCCAACAGTAGGTTATTTTGAAAATCTCCTCTGCCAATGACATTAATCCAAAATTCTTTTCTTTTTTTTTATTGAATATCATCTTCATCTACATTGCCAATGGTAAAAACTTTCCCGATTTTCCTCCTCCCCAAAGACCACCAACCCCTCCTCCCACCCTCTGCCTCCACATATATGCCCCTTCACCCTACATACTCCCACCTGCCCTGCATCGGTTTCCCTTTGTTGGGGCCTCTACGAAGGACCATTCCTCCCACTGATGCCCAACAAGGCCTTCCTCTGCCACATTTTTGGCTGGAGCCATGTATACCCTTTGGTTGATAGTTCAGTCCCTGGGACTCTTGGGTGGCCGAAGTCATTGTTCTTCCCATGGGGCTGTAAACCTTTTCAGCTCCTCGGGACCCCAAGGACTCTCCAGCTCCTCCATCGGGGACCCCAAGCCTGGTCCAATAGTTGGTCTTTAATTTAAGTTCAGGTAGGTTCTTAGACCAATGGCAACAAGCAGCCATCTTCTTTTTCAAATAGCACAGGAATAGCCTCTATCTCAGTTACTAATATTGTACCTGTCGGAAACCACTTTCACTATACCTCCATAGTCCATACCCATTTCAGTATTACTGTTTTTCAAGCTCCTACTAGAATGAACATTAAGCTTCTCTTCCGAGTCCTAAATTCTTCTACATCCTTCAAAAGGAAAAAAAAAAAAAGCCTACATTGTTGAGTTGGTCAGAGCAACAGCCTACTCCCTGGTACCAGTTTTGTCTTAGTTGCATTTTAATTTTTGTGTGGAAACACCATGAACAAGA
This sequence comes from Apodemus sylvaticus, assembly GCF_947179515.1. Taxonomy (NCBI): domain Eukaryota; kingdom Metazoa; phylum Chordata; class Mammalia; order Rodentia; family Muridae; genus Apodemus; species Apodemus sylvaticus. The sequence goes on along the minus strand of NC_067474.1, from coordinate 43,568,186 downwards.
CAAAGTATAAAAGACAGCACTTTCTTTGGAGGTTCATGGTTCAGTGTGTTAGGGTCCATAACCCTCAGGGTGTGGATCATGGCAACAGTCAAGCATGGGGCAGTAGCTGAGAGCTTACCTCTCATCTCTAAGCACAAGGTAGAGGGAAGAAATGCAGAAATTCCACATACTTTTGAAACCCAAACGGATACGCGTAGTGACGCAAGTCCTTCAACAAGCCATACCTCTTCATCTTTCCCAAACAGGTCCACCAACTGAAGACCTAGTATTCGAGTGCACCAGCCTACGAGAGGCGTTCTCATTCAAACCACCACAGTATAATAGAGGAATCTGAGTGGGTAGTTCCTGCTCTACCTTATCCATGACCTGTAGTAGTCTCTCTGCACAGGGTTTTGTGGCATTTTAACATTTACACAGTGTTGCAGTGATAAACATATGACTGGAGCTTATCAAAGAAATATTTGGCCCTGGGTTAGTGGACACCAGATGTGGCCAGTCATACCACTTGTGCCGTGCTTCCTTTGACTCACTGCTAGTAACAAATATTGAATGTAATTACACATCAGAAAACCTATTTAATTTCATAGAGATTATTTTTTAAAATGTTAAATTAATCGACAGTTATTTAATTAAAGTCAAGGGACATATTTTTTTTAAAAAAAAAAATCATTGAAGCATCTGCAAATGTGCTCATCATTTAAGAACATTTAATGATCTTACAGAAGGCTCAGTTTTGGTTCCTGATACCCACAAGGTGGCTCACAACCTTCTCTGGTCAGTCACGTTCTTTCTCTGGTTCTGTGGGCACCAGACACCAATGCAGCACACACACACACACACACACACACACACAGAGAGAGAGAGAGAGAGAGAGAGAGAGAGAGAGGGGGGGGGCAAAGCATATATACATATGAAATAAAAACAAATAAAAGCTCTTTTAAAAGAAAGGAAAATAATCCCTCATGATTATAAATGTGAAATTTTAATTTCTTTAAAATGTAAATGCTTAATACATGGATGAATATCTAAATAGCAATACTTTTTCCAGGTGGGGAAGATAAGTATAAAGCCAGAATCAAAATAGTGCATTTAGCAAGCTAAAGAAAAGTTTGTTATAAAGAATAACTGGTGTAATATAAACATATAAAGAGAGAGCAGAAAATCCACATCAAGAATGTTGTGCTATCTCTTCATCCATGCCCTAATGTAGAAATCAATTTTAAAAATTTAAAACATATGTATAATGAAAGAAATTCAGGTAGAATGGTTTTGTTTTATTCTCAGAGAAACTGTGCTCTAATGCTGTTCTCCTTGGGAATATAATAGCTGTATTTAGATCATCATGAAAAAGAAAGAAATGAGTATATGGTCATAAAACCCTCTTGATAGTTGGGCACTGTTAATTTAAAAGTAGGAAAGCAGGGATTAACATTAATGAGGGGTGAGCCTCCATGCCATTTACTTAAACTGTTTAACACAAAAGCTGCTGGAAATATGGAAAGAAAGTACCAGAGGGAGCAATAGAAGAAAAGGTTGTAAATCAGTCTACCAGAAAAGCTAGAGAAAAACAGCACCCTTTTAGAGGAAATGAGAATCACTCAGTTCCATCATGTGATAGATTAGAGCAATCAAGGTGATGGGAATTGCCAAATGCAGTCATTTGATAGATTGGAGGACGCACAATGAAGACATAAAGGTAAATTTGTATTTCTCATGAGGACAGTTAGAGTGGATTATTAGGTACTCCCATGGCTGTTAAATATGATGTTGACTTTAATTCTTCCCTGGGTGCCTGAGAATGTGCCTTTTCTGAACATAGAAAGAGCAAAGTTACTTCTAGAATCCTTTTTCTGCCTTCATACTGCCTGGAAGTCAAAACTGTATTGCTCTCTAGGAGCAAATAGCCCTCTCCAAGTTTGCAGTTGCTACAGCAGCGATAAGATTTTCATTGCTATCATAGAGTAAATTGAATGGAAGTTGAACAAAACCTTCAGGCAGCAACAGAAGTAATGTGTAAGAAAAGACCTTTGAATTCATCCCTTCCCATATTTACTAAATAATGATTATGTGTACTGTTAAACCATTTTATTCCCTTACAGTCCATGGATGGTATTAAAACTCAGTGTGAGCAAGAGCTTGGAAATCCAGCTAGTTTCCAAATTTCCAAGATTTTTGAAAACATTTAGCCTATTTTCTTGACTTCTCAACAAAAAACAAATTAATGTCTGATTTGGTGACAATCTTTCTATTACTAGTATAATATAATTTGGAGCATCAAAATGTTTTTAGTCAGGTCTCATTGCATTACACTTTATACTATCCAGTCTTATATTAATGCATAGAACTACTGAACTATAGAGATAGCTTAACATACGAAATCTTAGATTGTAAAGCTTGCAGAAATGTTGAAATGAGAATGAAGGAAATTTCTTTGAATTTATGATATTTTCAGTGGAGGAGGATTTTGTAAGTTTATTCTCAACTGAAAAAAAAAAAAACAATTCTTTTCCTGCCAAAAGATTGTGAGCAGAATAGAGAACATAAAAATAAGCATTTCAGGAATGCACACTGTAGGTTGTGGTGCTGATTTTTAGTAAAGAATGACATTATCATTGTGTGCATTTTCTGACCAAGAAAAGAAAGATGTTCATTGTTGAATTTATTCCATTATATGGCAAACATAATTTAAAATTACAAAGTTTCATAGAATATAGTAAATGTAAATTGAACTAGATATTTGAAAACTGTAGTTGCATGCTCAGTTCTTGATAGTTGACAGCAATTTCATAAGTAGTCAAGAATTCCTATTTGACTATGTGAAAGTATTTATCATATTAGGATACATATTAGTAGTTAAACTGGAAAGTAAATTTAAAAATTATATCAACTACATGTGATTAACTATTTTACCACATCTTAGGAAGAAATGTGAAAATTAAGTATGGAATATATATCCAACTAGGGTTAAACTTTAAACATCATCACATAGTTTGTCTTCTTTAGTACTTATCTAAAAATCATGAGTATCTTTCTTAGTGTATACATATATCATTGAAAAGAAAATCTAGTGATGCACATAAATATCTTGAACAAGCAAACTTAAATTGACCAAATGTTATCAACAAAATGCACAAGGACACTATTCTGAGACTCCATCCCTCCACACATGCTCTGCTTATTTAGGCTAAAAACCACAAAAATTTTAGGCCATGAGTAAGAGGAAGAGTTTTCATGTTCATTATGTTACAAAGCTACACAGACCAACCCACATTACATGCTGTTCCTCTGGAAGTGAATTGCCCTTTAAATATGAATCATGTGTTCCAGATTTGTAAGTTAAATTTTACAGATTTTAGCTGTTCTCTTTTCCAATTTTATTCACAGTTATGATTGATCTGTCACCTGATCTTCTCCTCTTTCATATCTCCCTGGTTTCTTTTTCTCCTTGTGCCCTTCTGTACCCAATATTTCTCTTTCGATTGCCATATCATGTTTCATTACCATTGCCACACTAGGCCTCATTTCCTTTTATCATGGGCCCATATCTTGTACCTGACTATATCTACATGAACTCCCATAGAAATGCATTTCAAGAAGTAGAGAAGCTGAAATCTGCATGTTAGAGATAACATGAGGTACTGAATTTCTTAGCCTAGGTTATTCAGTTATATTATTTTATAGAGTTAATCAGTTAGTAGTGTTAATCAGTTACTCTGCTAATATATTGTTAATATATATTTATCAGTTAACTCCATTTTCCTGAAATTTTCATATTTCTTTATAATTGAATAAAAGTCCTTTCCACATGTGTGCCAGAATTTCATCTTCCATCCACCTATAATTTGATGTCTAGATTTCTCCTGTTATTATGGATGAAGCTACACTGAGTTTTGAGGTGGCAGAAAAGGAAGATTTGTCCATGATCTACAATAGTAAATCTATCTTCTTTTTATATTTGTGTTTTAATAGCAATATTTAAAATTATGAATGATTTTAAACCAATATTCCCTGTAATAGTAGAACTTTCAAGGTATAAACAAGAGAATCAAGAGTTCAAATCCATCCTAGACCAATCAAAATAATTAAGGCTTAGCTTAGGCAACCCAAAAAACTTGTTTCAAAGAAACAACTAAAATGATTTTCCCTTGAACACACAAAATCATAGGTCTCATCATGGCATTTTACATGCCTATATCTTCAATCTTATTCACGGCTTTCTCATCTTATGACTCTTACTATTCTCCTTCCTACAACCAGACAGTTAAACCCATCTACATTTTATAACACGAATATATAAATAAATGCATGAATGTATATGCATATGCATTCTTTTAAATCTAGCATTATAATATGACAAAACATATTTTCTTCTTAATCTGGCTTAGAATTGTATAAAAAGTATTATAAATATGGAAACAGAAATAACAACTGCCAGGTGAGTGCCTTCAGTTTCTCTTTCCTTCTTCAGAAGTAAGATTTCCCACTATTCCTTTGTATATGTCATTTCAGTGTTTTGTATATAATTAATTGCTACTATATCAATTCTTTTTATTAGAAATTATCTTTATTTACATTTCAAATGCTATCCGTCTTCCTCCTTTCCTTGTGAAAAACCCCTATCCTATCCCCCTTCTCCTGATTACCTTCCCATACACACACACACTTTCCTGACCGGGCATTAACTTACCCTGCACCATCAAGTCTTCACAGGACCAAGGGCCTCTCCTCTCACTGTTGTCCAACAAGGCCATACACTGCTACATATGTGGCTGGAGACATGGGTCCCTCCATGTGTACCCTTTGGTTGGTAGTTTAGACCCTGGGAGCTCAGGAGAGTACTGGTTAGTTGATTTTGTTCTTCTTCCTATGGAGATGCAAACCCCTTCAACCCCTTGGGTCCTTTCTCTAGCTCCTCCATTGGGGATTCTGTGCTCAGTCCAATGGATAATTAGGAAGGCAAATGATCAGTAGATTATCTAACTGATCAATTAATGAACAGATGCACTAAGAGAATGTTTTACCAACTACCAAATTCCACTTATGGGTCAAATCTAAAAATAATACTTTAACATAAATATGTCATATTATCTAAACTGTTCTGTGATGTAATTTTATACTTAATTTTGCATAAATGCAAAATGACTTGTTTGTGTTATTCTCTAATTTGTTTCTTATTTCAAAGCGTTTCTCATAACTGAACATATAAAATATTTTCAATTTCAAACTATTTGTTAAGCAATCCTTATAATAATCTGTGTGATCTGTGTTTATGACATGAGTCTTTAGCTGGGAAGAGTTCAAAGAGGACAAAATGCACATATGGAATGGATTTTCTTAAGGACTTATAATACTAATGTTTTCTGCCTGTTTTGGTTATTTTTGTTGTTGTTGTTTTAGGGTTTTTTTTTGTTGTTTGTTTGTTTTGTTTGTTTGTTTGTTTGTTTGTTTGTTTGTTTGGATTTGGTTTCTTCGAGACAGGGTTTCTCTGTACAGCCCTGGCTGTCCTGGAACTCACTCTGTAGACCAGACTGGTCTCGAACTGAAAAATCTACCTGCCTCTGCCTCCCAGAGTGCTAGGATTACATGCCTGCACCACCACCACCAAGCTATTTTTTTAATTAACAGAATATTTTAATCACTCTATGAAGGTAAAGAGTTAATTTGTGAAAAATGACTTTTTCTTTACTTTAGATTTCTTGACAGTACTTGAGATTGACAATCTACTTGAGTCAATACTTTTGACTTTTTATTGTTATTCAACTTTGTATTAGTTCAGTTCAAATAGTATGTTTTAATCATTTGAGGAACTCTATATTTTGTGCATCAACACTTAATCTATTTGTAATTGTACCTGGGTACTACTTTCTTTTGCAATTTTCTTAATAGCTTTTGTGTCTATAAATTTGTACAGTTAAAATATCCAACAAATTCTTTAGTCTTGAGGCATACGTCAACTCATGGATGTGGAAAACTTCATGTATTTAGTAGCAGAAATATCCAGTGTATAGACATAAAAAAAAATGTAAGGTGTTTGATAGAAGGGACTTAAGGGAAAATCTCAGTACATGAGCACAAGGACAATGGTCATAAGATGTGTTCAAGAGATAGTGCTAAGATTTTCTTTGTTTGAATTAAAATGGTAGTTAGGCAGCAACAGCATATGGCATTGTAAAGGAAAGGAATATATTCTATAATGAAAGCTGGATTTTGCAAAATGGCAACAAGGAGACCATAGGTAGAGAGGTAGAGAGAGTACACTTTCATTTTATTACAAAAATCCTCACAATTGTCACAAGTATTTAAAAACAAATATATTTTTGCTAAATTGGCACCCTAGTATCACAGGATGCCTTGTAAAACTAATGTGCTGGTAACTGGGAGGAAAAAATATTCTTTTTTAAAATATTTTTATTTTCTATATTCTTTGTTTACATTCCAAATGATTTCCCCTTTCCCAGATCCCCCCTCCCTATATGTCCCATAAACCTTCTTCTCTCCACCCATTCTCCAATCACCTCCCTCCTTTTTCTCTGTCTTTATATTCTCCTCCAAAGCTAGATCAATCCTTTCCGGGATCAGGACCCTTTCCATACTTCTTCATGAGAGTCATTTGTTATGCAATTTGTGCCTTTGGTATTCAGAGCTTCTGGGCTAATTAATATCCACTTATCAGAGATTGTATTCCATGTGTATTCTTTTGTGATTGGGTTACCTCACTTAGGATGATATTTTTCAGATCAAACCATTTGCCTAAAAATTTTGTTTCTAATAGCTGAGTAGTATTCTATTGTGTAAATATACCACATTTTCTGCAAAAAAAATTTCTATACCTACCAAAATTGAAAACATTAAGTGAACATCTACTATTTTCACTACATTATGAAAAACACAGTTCTCAGATGAAATTAAAATGTTAATGATTTGATGATAAGACATTCAGATCTATTAGAGAAAGAAAATTCTTCATACTCAATAAGAAACCAAAAGAAGCCATAGAAATTTTACATAACTATGAAATTTTTCTTCTATTATTTTTCACTTATCTTTCCTCCCTGACTTTCCCTTTATATCTATTCTTTCTTTTCCCTACTCTTGTCTTCTTCTCTTCTCTTCTTTTCTCTCTTCTCTTCTCTTCTCTTCCTTTCCCTTCCTTTCTCTCACTTTCATTCCTTTCTTTCCTTTTGTTTTTCCCTTCTCCTTGTTTTACTTCCTCTATTCCTACCCCTATCTCTGTATCGCACTTCCTTTAGTTATATTTTTCTTTTAGATTTTTTGGTTTAATATAAATAGTTTTCTAAAATCACGATTAGTCTATTTTCCGTTGTCCATGTTTGAAAGTATATATTATCCCTCTAATGTTTTCTACAAATATATACATGATAGTTGCAACCGATATATATATATGTGTGTGTGTGTGTGTGTGTGTGTGTGTGTGTAGGCATACATTTTCATGACTATTCAATCAGTGGGATAAGAGATATCAACACTTTGTGAATTTGTTCTGTACAACATTGCTAGGTACCTTTTGTGTTTTCCTCTAAGTAAGATTTTTTTTTGGTAATGAGGATCATAGTGATTTTGTATATCAGAAAGTACTGCTCCTGAAGTTGAGCAAGTGTTTCACTGAAAAAGATTCACTTTTTGTCTGGATCTTGACCATCAATTTTGAAATGTCATTATTCTGATAAATGATACCTGAGTGAAAAAGAATTTAGAAATTAATACCAACCAATCTAAAATTCCAATATACTTATGAGGACGAGGATGAGGATGAGGATGAAGATGAGGAAGAAGCAAACAAAGATAAGAGGATTACAGCAATAAATTATCAGGGCTGAAATCAATTAGAAACAAGAAAACAATTTAAAAGAATAAGTGAAATTAATAGCTGGTATGTTGAGAAATGAACAAGACAGACAAACAATTAGCTAAACTAACCAAAAGACAGAGAGATAATATTCAAATGAACATAATCAGAAATTTAAGCAGAGACATAACAACAGACAGTGAAGAAATCCAAAAAATCATTGGGTCTGACTTTAAAAGCCTGTTGTTCCCCCAAATTACATGACATTCTATAAGAAATGGCAGGATGATCAATGGAATCAAATAAAAGACCCTGAAATCAACCCACAAATCTATGGACACTTGATTTTTTTTATAAAGTAGCAAAATCATACAATGAAAAAATGAAAGCATCTTCAAGATATGGTGCTAGTTTAACTTCATGTAGAAGAATGCAAATAGATTCATATTTATCATTTGTAAAATCCTCAAGTATGAGTGGATCAAAAACGACCCACCATATCATAAGAACATGTGGTCTACTATGTTAATAGCAGTTCTTATTTGTAATAGCCAGAAGCTGAAAACAACCCAGATGTCCCTCAACTGGAGAATGGATACAGAAAATGTGGTTCATTTACCTAACGGAATACTATTCCGTTATTGAAAATGAGAGCATCATGAAATTTGTAGGCAAATGACTGGAACTAGAAAATATCATCCTGAGTGAAGTAACTCAGACCCCAAAGGACATGGATGTTAGTACTCCCTGATAAGTGGATATTAGCCAAAAAGTACAGAATACCTACTGTATAACCCACAGTATGGTATAACCCACAGACCATAAGAAGTGTAACAAACAGAAATGCCCAAGTGAGGGGACTTCAATACCAATTAGAAGGGCAAAGGAAATAATCTCCGGAGGCAGAGGAAGCAAGGGATCTAGGATGGAGAGGGAAGGGTGATGAGAAGAGAGGAGCAGAGACCAAAGAAGGACTGGGATTGAGAATGGAAATCTGCACGTGGATTGAGGGATATTTCTTGTGATTAGCAGAAGGCCTGAGATGGGACAGGATATGTGGAGTCTACTGATGTGACCCTAGCTGAGATTCCTACCAGAGGGGCTTATAGTGACTGTAGTGGCCACCTTCTGTAACCAGGCAGGGCTTCCAGAGGAGTAAGGGGACATCAATCAACACACAAAATCTTCCACCCAAAATATGACTACAAGGTGTGAAGGGATAAAGATAGAGCAGAGACTGAGGGAACAGCCAACCAATGACTGTCCTACCCTGAGACCCATTCCAGATGAATGACCTAACCCTGATACTACTAATGATACTTTGTTATACCTGCAGACAAGAACATAGCATAACTCTCATATGAAAATTCTTTGTTTAGCTCTGTACCCCACTTTTTAATGGGGTTATTTGGTTCTCTGGGTTCTACTTTCTTGAGTTCTTCGGATTTAAGGTTGGTGAAGATCCTTTCCCATCTGTTGGTTGATGTTTTGTCCTTTTGATGGTGTCCTTTGCCTTACAGAAACTTTGTAGTTTTATGAGGTCCCATTTGTCAATTCTTGATCTTAGAGCATAAGCTATTGGTGTTCTATTCAGGATCTTTTCCCCTGTGCCCATGTCCTTCAGGGTCTTCCCCAGTTTCTTTTCGATTAGTTTCATTATGTCAGGTTTTATGTGGAGGTCCTTGATCCATTTGGAGTTGAGCTTGGTACAAGGAGATAAGAATGGATCGGTGCACATTCTTCTGCATGCTGACCTCCAATTGAACCAGCACCATTTGTTGAAAAGACTATCTTTTTTCCACTGGATGCTTTCAGCTCCTTTGCTGAAGACCAAGTGACCATAGGTGTGTTGGTTAATTTCTGGGCCTTCAATCCTATCCTATTGATCTTCTTGCCTGATATTGTACCAATACCATGCAGTTTTTATCACTATTGCTCTGTAGTAGAGTTTAAAGTCTGGGATATTGAATCCCCCTGAAGTTCTTTTACTGTTGAGAATAGTTTTAGCTATCCTGGGTTTTTTGTTATTCCAGATGAATTTGAGAATTGCTCGTTCTAGCTCTATGAAGAACTGGGTTGGGATTTTTATGGGAATAGCATTGAATCTGTAGATTTCCTTTGGCAAGATGGCCATTTTAACTATATTAATCCTGCCAATCCACGAGCATGGAAGGTTTTTCCATTTTCTGAGATCTTCTTCGATTTCCAGAACTTCGGAGAGCTGAGAAACACCTTAAGAAATGTTCAACATCATTAATCATTAGGGAAATGCAAATCAAAACAACCCTGAGATTTCACCTCACACCAGTCAGAATGGCTAAGGTCAAAAACTCAGGATACAGCAGGTATTGGCGCAGATGTGGAGAAAGAGGAACACTCCCTCCTCCACTGCTGGTGGGATTGCAAGATAGTGCAACCACTTTGGAAATCAGTCTGGCAATTCCTCAGAAACCTGGGCATGTCACTTCCTGAGGACCCTGTTATACCACTACTGGGCATATATCCAGAGGATTCTTCAGCATGCAATAAGGACACATGCTCCACTATGTTCATAGCAGCCCTATTTGTAGTAGCCAGAAGCTGGAAAGAACCTAGGTGTCCTTCAACGGAGGAATAGATACAAAAAAATGTGGTATATTTACACAATGGAGTACTATTCAGCCATTAGAAACAATGAATTCATGAAATTCTTAGACAAATGGATGGAGCTGGAGAACATCATACTAAGTGAGGTAACCCAGTCTCAAAAGATCAATCATGGTATGCACTCACTGATAAGTGGATATTAGCCTAGAAACGTTGAATACCCAGGACATAATCCACAATTTAAATGATGTCCAAAAAGAATTGAGGAGGGGCCCCTGGTTCTGGAAAGACTCAGTGCAAGAGTATAGGGGAATTCCAGAACAGGGAAGTGGAAAGGGGTGGATGGAAGAATAGGGGGACGGAAGAGGCCTTATGGGACTTGCGGGGCGTGGGGACCCAGAAAAGCGGAAATCATTTGCAATGTAAATTAAAAAAAAAAAGAAAAATATTCATGGCAACTATATTGGATAGCTGGATAAATGCCCTCTCATTACATTTTGATTTTATGTAAAATCAAACTAAAATGGAAAAAAAAAAAAGAACATAGCATAACTCTCTCCTGAGAAGTTTCATCCAGCAGTGGGTAGATTCAGACCGAGAAATCCACAGCCTATGGAGTCTTGTGGAAGAGTGGTGGACAGAATTTTCAAGTAAAAGTTAAGGTCACTACAAGAAGACCCACAGGGTCAAGTAACTTGGGAACATGCATTCTCATAGGGCCTGGCCACCAACCGAGGGTGATGCAGTAGCTAGACATGTATCCCCTTCACAATTGTAGTAGATGTACAGGTTGTTATCCATATCTTTCCCCTATCAAGGGGAGCAGGGACTGTTTCTTTCTCCATTTCTTGCAATTGGATCTACATCCCCAAACCTGGACTGCTTGGTTAGGACTCAATGGAAGAGGATAAGCCCAGTCCTGCTGAGACTAGATGGCCCAGGGTGGGGCGGTACACGAGTGGGGTTCCTGGTTTCTGAGAAGAAAGGGAGAGATCAATGGAGAGAGGGATTTTGAAGAGTGGGACTGGGAAAAGTGGAGAGGGGGCAGTGATTGGGATGTAAAGTGAATATATAACTAAATAAAGCATTAATTATCGTGTATACATTAAAAATACAGAACAGTGCCATTAGGATAACAACTGCTCTATGTACATATGGTATACTATATGCGATATATATTATATATGAATATATAACATATGATGTACATTATATAATATACATGTAATGTATATGTGTATGTGCATGTGTATGTGTATATGATGTATATGTATATAATATATACTATAGAACATACACACAGAGTAGTTCTGTGTAGCCTAGACTAAGATAAAAGTCACTAGACATTCCATTATATTTTGAAGATCATAGCAATACTCCTGCCTCAACCTCTTGACTACTGCAGTTGCAAGCATGATTGAGATGCCTAAATCTTCAGTTGACTATTCTGTACCCTAGAATGCTCAGAAAACAAATATAAGTAGTCACTGTATTGACCAAATTTTAACAAGGTTTGTGTGAACAATATATCTTAGGTTCAAAACACAAAGTTGATATTTTATAGAACACTCTATAACATCACCTTACTCCTATGACTGATTTATTTTAAAGTTGAGATCTCTTTACTCTGTTTGGCAGTCTATGTCAAATCCTGCTTTGAATGGTAGAGCTTTGGCTTCTTGTCATGAGGTTTCATTGCTTTAATTAGCCTTCAAATTTAAATGGATTTTATTGCACCTGGAAGTAAATACCACCATGGAATCATTTTGTCTTAAAATAGAACATATCTATGCTGTGCACCAGCAACAGTTTAGAGGTGAAACAACTTCTGTTTTGATTGATGAGATTTGTCTGAATCGAAGAATTTGCATGAAAGATTCATGTACATACATATATGTGTTTATATATATGTATGCCTTAATTATGCAAACAGCTGTCAAATTAATTTTAGCTGTGCCATAATGACATTAATAGACCTTGATGTACCTTATAGCAGATTAGTTTTACTTGTATAGATTTTTTCTCTCTAAATGTAGTTAGTTTTATTTCCCAACTAGTATTTAAAGCAACTAAAGGATTTACTGTCTAGAAATTTCCATATTCTAACATTGCATAATCTTTCCTTGATATATGTTTAACTGACTAACTAATGAAATCTTACAATAAAGTGAATTTTATTTGTGTGAAATAAAATTTTAATTGATTTTAATACTAATAGTCACTTTTAAATTCTTTCAGCAGTCTGAATTGTTAAATCTTTTTCTGACCTACTTATTTATATATTTTCAGTGCGTACCTCAAATGATTTAGGTATGTGTTTAATATGTTAATGTTAAGTACATGAGAGTAATCACATATTTCATCAGTTATTGAATACTTTAGATCACATTACACATTGGTTTTGGACTCACTTATTCAGATACAGAATGCATTACTGGAAAAATAAGATGGATTAAACCAAAACCCATCTCCCCATATTTCTTTGTTGGAAGTAAATTAATTCAGACATTATTATCAGAAAGAGGTAAGAATATTAAATTATTTTTTTAACTTGGAAAAACTTTATGCAATCAACAGTTTATCATATAAACTGGAGTCTGATCTATGCTCTTTGTATTAAAGGGCAGTCCAATTTCCATTTTGGAGTATGCATGGCTGAATAGTCTATTTTCACCTCTCTAAATTTGAAAGAGAAGAACAGCTGAAGAAATAGAAAGTCAAGAAGAGGTGGAATTCACTGCTGGACATATGAAATTTTCCTAAAATAAATATTACTTTTATTATGGTTAAGTATGTCATTCTTGAACTATGTGGCTAGGACTTAAAAAAAAATCCCTTACTATTTTATGGTCTGATTTTATGACCTCTTTACACTTCCCATGAACACTTCATATTTTCTTTTGCTTTAAACAAAATGTTATCAAACCAAAATGAAAAAGTGACTTATTCACTGACACATTAATGGGAAAGAAAGATATTTCTTTTAACTCTTAAAAATTAGTTTCCTAATTCATGTATTATAAAATTTGGCTTTCTTTCTTTTATAAATATAGCTACATCTTCCTGGAGATGAATGCTGCATGTCACTAAGAGAAACACCCTACTCTCTTTCATGGCAATGTTGTTTTTCATATTATTAATATCTTGAAACTATTCTGCTTTTAACTTTGAAGACTCTTTTCAATTTTATTTTATTGTTGAATTAAAAATATCCTTACAATTACAGCATTCTCCCTTTTCTTCTCTCTATATAACTCTCCCAACTCTTCTTCTTCTTTTTCTACAAATTGTTATTGCATGAATACACGAATATGTATGTGTATATGTGTGTATACGTGTCTACATATATGTATATAGGATTAATAAGCAGAGGTATATTTGCACACACATATGTGAATATATATATTCAAACACAACCGAGATTGTCAGGAACCAGAGGATGGATATCTCAGAAACATAGGATAGAGTTGAACATGAGTGGCTAACAAAATAATATTAAGAATCACTTCATTGACATTTTGTTTTAACCAGTTGTGTTTAGTTCTACCCTATGTCTCTGGGATACAAAGCCTCTGCTTCCTGGCCATCCTGGCAGTCCTGCAAATAGGCTAAATCAGGAGGCATGGGTCTCCAGTGGGACCAGACATTGTTTGGTCACTTTCACAAGTTCTCTGCCAGGACTACCCCACCACACCTTCCAGGCAAGAAAAGATGCAGGTTGACAGTTTTGTTGATGGGTTGTTGTCCCTGTACCAAACCTGGAAGCCTTGCCCAGTTACAGAAAATGGCTGGTTCAACTATATGTCTACCATTACTTGGTATCTTTCAAAGATTTCTATAGTTCTTTATGTAGGGCTGACATTATGAACTTTTTTCTATCTAGTTTGGCATGTCTATTGTTCAGCTCATCTGGACAGTCCTATTGGTGATAGATACTTTGGGCTATTGAAGACTGTATCTTAATTTGAGCTTGTTATAAATTTTCAGATACACTTGAGATGCTAGATTGCATGACCCCATAACTTCACTAATGAAGCTTACTAGAAACACATATTTTTATAGTTAATTTGGTACCTACTTTTTGTGAAATGGAATATACTGCACACAGCAAATTCTCAACACTTAATTTTTGTTGTAAAAAGTGTGCTCTCTAAAGCAAGTTTTATTTCATCCATTTTAGTTACAGCAGTCCAGAAACCTACAGTTTTATTATCTGGTATTTTATGAAGGCCGTAGCTAATTATTGTCCAAAAATATGAAGACAATATAATCAGAAAATGATGGAGGAAAGAATAAAAAGAGAGCAGGAGACAGAAAGAAAATGATAACAGAACACAATTTATAATATATTATAAATATTCCATTTTATTATTACTTAGGAAAACATCAAACTGTATCATAGATGCAGATATAGAAAACCAGTGTATGTAGGTAGAATTCTTACTACCATTTTGAGAATCCACTTGAAGTTTTAGAAAATATACCGTATTATAAGGAGAGACTACTATATGGACTGTAATCTAGGTCCAGGATAATTTCATGATGGAAGTAAATAATCACACATTCAAAATAAACTGCTAAGCTAAGGATGTATTTGGGGAAGAGTAGAGTGTTTCCCTAGCATATGCAGGATTCTCTATTCAAACTTTAGCATGAATAAATAGATAAATAAATGATTAAATTCCCCTTTAAATGAATTAAGTTTATAGTCAATACCTTGCAAACAAGCCTTGGAGAGTCTCCCCAGGGAAGCGGAATGAAAGAGACTAGCAGAAAGGCATCTTTCACACCAATGCTAATATTTGTGTTTTCTGCCCAGTTTTACATATTAACACAAACCCAAAACACATAAGTTGTTTAATTTATTGAACAATACACCACTCAAGTGGATAAACATCCTCGTGTTTTACATGCAATTCAGAGCAAACTATATATGTCAGTGATTAGGAAATTCTCTTTTGCTATTAAATTCAAAGAATAGTTTTATACATTTTCATTATTTAATATGAAGTAAAATTATGAGAATTATAATCAAACTAAAAATTAAAAAGGTCAATATCAATATTATCATACACTTTGTAAGACTGAAATATTCAAAACATTTCCTAGATTTGCGATTCACACTGACTAAAATTAATTTAAGGGTAATAAAATATCAATGTTTTCAAACAATAACAATATTACTACCATAACAGTTGGTAACAATATTAGCATCACTGGAAATTAAGGCAGATATCTATTTCTATGAATGTTTAACTGTGGAGCCTGTACTACCTCACATCTAAGTAATTCCAGCTGTTTCATATTCTTGTAACAAACATTCAGAGCCGCACTTGGTGAACAAGAAGTGGAATTTTGGACTTCAGCTTTTTCACAGAGGTAAATGAATGTCTGTTTCTCAGTGTGTCTAGTGGAGTACTGTTTACAGCACACCAAGTACCACAAGACCTAGTTATTCCTTTTCAACCTTCTACCCTTTTCTAAATATATTTTTCCTTGTGTTGTACTTCAACTATATCTGGAATGTCAGAATTATAAATATTAACTAAGGAGATTGTGTTGATTTGTGGGCTTCAACAGCAGCAGATGTCCCTCACTATAGAAAGGATATTTGGCAAGTAATAAGGATATCTTGTGTTTTATAGTTATGGTTCCATGAACCTTCTACTGTTGTGATGTTGATTTGTAAAGATTCACTTATAGCTTAAGTGTTAGAGTCTTGATCTTCAATGTGACAGATTCAGAAAGTAATGGCTATTGATCTACAGTGAAGGCAGCGGGTACTGTGAGAGTTAGAGTCTAAATGGATCATGTATTACATACGGAGTGAATGGATTTGAAGGCTAGTTTATTCTCCTCTTGTGTTTCCAGGTTTCTATGAGAAGGGTATGTTTGAATTGGTAATATTTTTTCTTCAGTGATATTTAGCTTCACCATACACACACAGGAAAAATGGAGAAAAGTGAGCATGGCTAACCCTCCTGAAACTGTATGTTAAATAAGTGATTGTAAAACAATTTCCTATATATATATTGTCACAGTGACTGAAAATTTAATACATCAAATGATATAAAAAATAACATTAAAACCAGAATTCAATAGTTCTCATGAATCAGTTCCTGAACACTTTCAAATGCCTTGATTTTTGACCACTTGTATATACAAATTTTAAACAAATCTGAATGTGATTGGGATCTTTAACCATGATACATATTGAATGTTAACATTTTGTGATAGTTTGTTTATGGGAAGTACTCCCATCAAACAGTGACATATTCCTCAATGCGTGTTATAAATGAATTATTTCTTTCATCTACTATAAGATACACCTTATGCATCTGTAGAATGAAGGCACTACTAGGGTGAAGATAAATTATGAGACCGTTGGTTCATACTGAAATTTTGTTGGAAGGTGTTTTACATATATTAATAAATTTTTCATTTCTCAAACATACAGTCAGAGAAGTAAATAGTGACAGCTTGTCAGCATCTAGAATCACGTAGGATCCAAAGCTCTGGTACGTCTGTAAAGTATTATCATTGGATTAATTTAGGAGGGAAGAACTACCACAGTAGTGGATGCTATAACTCCATGGGCTAGGAGTGCTGAAATAAATAAAAAGTAGAAAATGAGCTAAGTGCAGACAATCATCCCTTTTCACTTTCTGATGAGGGCATGACAATAACAGTTGCCTCAAGCTCCTTTCACTGTGTGCCCCCCATTCTGATAGAAACCATGAACTAAACTCTGAGTTACTCTTATCTAGTAGTTGTAACTGCAACAAGACAAGTATAGTTTTTAACTTTTCTCATTCACATGTTACAGAGTATAGAAAAAACCCAAAGATAAAAAACAGTAACTTGCCTAATGAATCCCAGACATTAACTGTGGAGCAAAGCTGAAACAGAGTTGAGTATAGTGTTCTTGTGTGCCCACTTTTGTTTACCTATGCAGATCTATGACTGAGCTATCTGGGATCTAAGAACTGAAAATAACAAGGCAGACTACAATCTGAGGATATGGACAGCCTTAGGTGAGATTCACTGTACTTTTATACATCAATGTAGCAAAAAACACAATGATCTGAGACAGGTTGATTTCAGAACAATATGAATAGAAAAAGATGCAAATAAACATTACTAAGCACATACTAAATATTAGTAGATCAGTCCTTTACCATAACTTTCTGAGAAAAAGCAAATTTAAACACAATTACCTGGCATATGCAATAGATTTTATCTGGAAAAGCATGAAAACAAGGAAGAAGACCATATCCAGATTCAAGGTACACTGAGTAGATTGGGTACTATAGCTTTTTTCTGACCTTCCACAAGAACAAACATAACTTATAAATTAAATGTAAATGTTTGTCACACAAAAGGATGAACAAGATTCCAAGAACAATCCAGGGAACAAATTGTACCTGAGCTAAAGGTCTTCTTCTTTTGTTTTTTCTGGAGTCTCTCTCAAAGCTCCCCAATGTGTTCTTCATTATGTACCATTTTTTGATAATCTTCTGACATAGTACTTAAATATTTTGTTATGCTTTGACTCTATTCCCTTGTTATAGCAATGTTGTTATCCATGAATCAATATTTACATATAAGGCAGCACCAAAACAATAGTAACACGATTGCTTGGAACTAAATAAATGTAATATATGCTAATGATTTAAACTGTTAAATGTGTTACTATACAGAAAATTACACCTTAGTCCTTGAATCTTAAAGTATTCAAAGGTTGAACATTTTCTTTCAATTGTACCACATTCTGATGACTATATTTGGTAAACAAGTGTTATCTTGACTTGTATTACAGCAATAAAGATCAAGACTAAAGCACCCTTAGGAGGAAATGGTTTGTTTCAACTTATAGCTATACTACATGGTGAAGGAGATGCAGTACAGGAACTCAAGACAGGAACCTAAAGAATGAACTAAACAGGCCACAGGGCTGTGCTACTTAGTAGCTTGATCCTCTTGTTTTTTTCAAATTGATTTCTTATACCAACCACAACTACTTCCCTGGGGATGGCACCACCCACAGTAGATTGAGTCTCCACACTCATAATCAGTTAAAAACAAAACAAAACAAAGCCCCACATGCCAATCTGATAAAGACATTTTTGCAGTTCAAGTTCTCTCTTTTCGTATGACTCTAGCTTGTGTTACACTGACAAGCTAACCAATGCATGAAAACATACATCACTTTCTTTTTTCTTTTCTTTTTTTCGTTTTTTTTTTTGGGGGGGGGGGTGGTTGTTTGTTTGCTTGTTTGGTTGGTTTTTCAAGACAGGGTTTCTCTGTGTAGCCCTGGCTGTCCTGGAACTCACTCTGTAGACCAGGCTGGCCTCGAACTCAGAATTCTGCCTGTTTCTGCCTCCCAAGTACTAGGATTAAAGGCATGTGCCACCACCGCCCGGCCATACATCACTTTCTTTAACCAGGGAGTCTCTATAAATATCTGAGAAATTGGTTCCTGCCATAGGTGCACTGAGATGGTATAAGTTATTGTGAAAGAAAAAAATTTAGAATTTTGCTCAAAAGGAAAGTAGTTTGGGTGACAAACATCAGTTTCAAATGTAGCTCCGGTATTTGTAAGTTCAACAGATCAATACGAGTCACTTAGCCATTTGGAGACTCTCAAAACATCATTTTTTTTCTTTAAAAATCATATAATAATTTATATAAATATTAAAATGTATTATTATAATACTATATATGGATTAAATTAAAACCAGCACTATTCAAACATACACACAATTTTTCAACAGGGCGAGATTTTTGGAAGTCACAGATATAGGGTCTTTATTGAGATTGTTTCTTATAAAAACATGTAGATTATAATCCTTATTCTATGCAGCTTGTTTTACTATTTCATTATATCCCATGAATTAATACTTGAGCTGTATTTTCTATCATACTATAATATTTATTAAGAATTTATGCACAATCTCTTTTGCTTTCTGATAGAGACAAAATAGTATAAATTATTTTATAAATTAAGCATACTATTATAAACATGGTATGAGGGGAAATGAGTTACATTGTTATTAATGAGTTAGAGATACATATATCCCTGTAGAAGTTGGTGAATTAGTTTTTTTTTTAAATAATTAATGTCAAGGAGAGAGGATTAGCCATCATCAGAGCAGCCATAGCTACAGCTACAGATCTGGGAGGAGGCTAGATATGGTAAGTTTGAATTTATACTTAAAGTTAAAAAGTTGAACTCACCTTGCCAGATTCTTCAGCAGTAGCAGGAGTTTTTCTGTCTTGTGAAGTTTTGATTTTAACTTTTCTTTAATGGAAAATTCTAGATGTGTATATATATTTATGTTCAAATAATATTAGAATGTGCACAGCTGGTCTGCTAATTTTGCATACTATCATGAGATTTTTGCTGTTTTGCATAAATATAAATATTTCTACTTATATAACTTGAAACTTAGAAAAGTACAATCAACTTTGGAAAACTATTTAAATTTATCTTATGATAAAATTTACCTGTTTCAGAAAATACTGAAGTAAGTAGCAAGCCATTTATTTAAAGGTTGAAAGAGGAATATGATGAGAAATAAATTCACCAATAAGACGTATGTAAAGCAATATTTGTTTTGTGAATACGAAAACCACAAAGACTGGTATGAGCTGGAGATACATTTTGGAAAAATATGAAATTTCTGTTATTTGTAATGATATTAGTGATCTTGAACTTAGTAAAATGAAATATTGAGATTAGCCCCACGTGGTATTTAAAATATTTTATCTTATAGGATGTGTGGAAAATGATGGCAATAATAGTCTGGAGGTACAGTATGTAAGGGAAGTGTAATAAATAGATACAGCACTACAGATAGACATTAGATACAATTTCTGGTGTTGTATATCATATTAGGTAGGATATCTAGAATCAGTAATCATTTATTGTATATTTAACCATGGTAGAAGGTAGGGATTTAATGTTCTTCTTACAAATAACTTTAGGTTCAAGGTAAACCTAAAACAATTACACTATTTTAATCAATATCAAATGTGTTTATATAACAAGATATCTTATAGTACCCCATTCACATGTAAAATTACTATATGCCAACTAAAATAAAGATAGAAAACAGTTTTTTAAGTTAACTTCCATCTTGTAGAATATCCCAGGATACAACTGTTAGATCACACAACATGGAATTATTTTTGTGAGACAATCAGAAAGGTAGCAGGGTTTACAATGCTTAATGGAAGCATAATCAGTGTACAAATCTACAGATATTTGATGTAAGCAGTTTGGATTGTTTATCTTTATCCAACTCTCCCTGCACTCACCAACAAAATTACATATTATCAGGTGCTACCAAGTCTTTTTGCGCTTTGTATTGTTCCTTGTTTAATTAATTAATTAATTAATTAATGTATGCAGTTATTCATTTATTGACAGAGTCTCACTATATAGCCCTGAAATTCATTACATATATGGGTGTCTGCCTCCTGAGTTCTGGAATACAAGGCGTGTACCACTACACCCAGATTGTATCTTATGAAGGTCTTTAGATCTGACATTACATAAAGTATGACTGTTTAGGACATGGAGAAACTAAAGCCAGTGTTTATAGTTCATGGTAATATAACATTCTGAATCCATAAGCTGTGGGAAAGTTTCAACTTTTGTAAAAATTAAAAATATTATATTACTCAGAAAATTCCCTTTTATGTTTATCTGAGAAATAAGTAACATAAATACATCAAAAAGTTACCAATTATCAAACACACATTTGTCAGATTTCATACTAACAAGATGTAAAAAATCTTGTTTATGTTCATTATCCTTTAGGACACAGAAGTAATAGGTACATTTGGGGGGATATTGTTCATCCTCAACGAGGAAAGAAATGTTGCCAGTATTTTGCATTTTTGAAGGATATGGAATAAATCACACAAAGAAAAATATAATAGTCAAAAAAAGACAGAGTTTATAATTTCACTTTTAGGAAGCATTTAAAATCACCAAACTCATGGAAGCAAAAGTACTGGTACTTTCCTGTTTCTAGGAATAGTTTTGGTGAGCATTTTTCCATGAGATCGAAGTTTTATTAAAACCAGATGAAAAAATAATGGAGACTTTTATACCTACAACGTAGATTTAAAATTTTGTTTCAGGATATCATTTTAAATGTTTTTAATGCAAAATGGAAAAAAAAAGTAACTGCAGTATTTTTGCTTCAAATCTATTTACTGAAAGCATGTTCTTCAAGAGTGCTACTTCCTGGGTTGCAAAGCAATGAATTTAAATTTGACTCATCATATATGTCTGTTTTACATGGTGTTCTGCTATATCAGAGCAGTTTGGATCAATTATACATTGTACATTGACCTCCTTTAAGCCTAAAACATCCCTTTATAAACTCTCCCTTCTCATTAGTCTATTCGATTCTGCATACATATTTTTGTTATATACTTAATTGTGTGTGTGTGTGTGTTTGTGTGTGCGTGCACGCTTCTATAATGTATAAGGATCATATACAAAAGAAATACAAAAAGATATATGCATACAAAAAGAAATAAAAAATACCACATAATTTTATTTCAAGATTAGAGTAATTTGCTAATATAGTTATCTCCAATTGTGTCCTTTTTTTCAAAAAAAGAGTATTACTATATACTTCTTTATTGGTAGAAAACCTCCATGTGTTTACAGGCAAACTTTCCTCATAGATTCCTCAGTATTGAGAGACTTAGTTTCAATCCATAACTTATCTAGCCAAACAATGCTTCAGTAAACATCAATGTGCAAGTGTCTTTGAGGTGTGTTGACTTGTACTCATGTGAATAAACACCCAGGAGTGAAGCAGATCGTTCATACAGTGGCTTTGATGTCCAGAGTGGTGGGAGTGGGTTATATTCCTACCAGCAATGACTGATGACCCTTTTTTGTCCAAATCTTCATCAGCATTTATTTGTTTTCAGAATAATGAGCTTTTCGATAGAGTTACATGAAATTCCTATGAATTTCAATCTCTAATAGACACTGATTCTAAATTTTTCATGAGTTATTGGTCATTTATAGTTGTTTTGATTTTCCTGTAGCTATTGTTTTTTTTTTTTAGTGTTGTTGTTATTTGTGCTTAGTACATTGAATAAAGTAGATATAATTTGGTCAGATGAATAGCAAACAATTTCTCTCATTATTTAATCTCTGTCTTCACTGAAAAAGTGTTTGTTGTGCAGAAGCTATTTAATTTCATATGGGTGCATTCAGTATTTATAGGCACTACTTGTTAGTGTCCAGCTCAGATAGCTCTTAGCTATGCCTAACTTATATTCTCTTCTTTTTCTTTCAATAGTTCCAGTACTAGACTTTCACTAGGGAATTTGATCATTTTGGTCTGGATTTTTGAATATGGTAATAACCAATGGTCTAGCTTGGAGAGGGAGGGAGGGAGGGAAGAAGGGAGGGAGGGAGGGAGGGAGAGAGAGAGAGAGAGAGAGAGAGAGAGAGAGAGAGAGAGAGAGAGAGAGAGAGAGAGAGAGAGAGGTTTGTTTCTGCTAGTGAAGCTGTGCACCCGTGTACTTGTATGAAGGCTATCTGAGTCCAGGTGTTAAAACTATGTGTCTCCCACAAATTGCTGTCCACATTGTTTTATGAGACAAAGTCTCTTTGAACGTTTAGCAGGATGGTGTTGCTTGACTGCATGCCCAGCAGGCTCCAGGTATCCTATCACTACTGCTTTTTAAGAGCTTGGATTTCAAAAGGGGATAGCAGCACCTGCCATTCTACATATGTGTTGGATATAGAACTTAGTTATCCTGTTTGCTTTACAAGCGTTTACTGAATGAGACCTTGCCCCAGCCATATGGTTATATTTTTATATAAGGAAACCTCAATTATGAAGTAGGAGTTGTTGAAAGGGCTGTTTATTTTTTCAGTGACATATATTTTTGTATCTTTTCCAGAATACACCCTTAAGATGCATAGATTTTTGTGTGTTTGTTTTGTATTTTTTGTTGTTTTTTATATTATTAGTAGTACACTTCCTCCTTTTTAACATTCTTATTAGATATGTTCTTCATTTCCATTCCAAATAATATCCCTTTTCCTGGTTTCCCCTCTGAAAACCCCCTATCCCATCCCCCTCCCTCTGCTCAACAACCCACCCACTCCAGCTTCTCTGTCCTGGCATTTTCCTATACTGGTGCACAGTTTTATAGCTGATATTTGTACACAATTCTGTTAATATCCATGTCTTTTTTCTATATGATGATGCTTTTCTCATGTCTCTGTAGTACAACTTGAAATCTAGTACACTGACAGTCCCAGTATTAATAATTTTGTGGGATTGCTTTGACAACACAAGCTCTTCCTTGCTTCCCTATAAATTATAAGATTGTTTTCCTCTTAGTTTTATGGGTTTAGGGCAGATTTATGATAAAATTTTAATTTAAAATAGTAAGATAAAAACAAATGTATGTGTTTGTAAGCAGTATTTTTCTTTTCATTTATTTCTCTATATGTTTAGCCCTAAGCATTTTGATTTTTGAGATTATATTTTAATAAAACAAAATGCTATAAAACAAAATGAAAAGAAACACATTCAAGTTATACAAAACAAACAGGAAGAAAAAAAAGCTCAAGAAATGACGAAAGATATGGAGACTCAATTGCTTGCATACTCAAGAGTTCCTATGAAAACTTTTAACTAGTAGCCATAACTTACACACAGCAGACCTTTAGACCCTGTGCATGCTGCTTTAGTCTATGTGAGTTCATAGGAGCTTTGCCTTGTGTTCTTGGTGCCTTCTAGTTCCTCTGTCTCTTTTATTCTTTTTTGCAATACTCTTATGTAGGGTTGTCTGAGCCCTGAGAAAGGGATTTGTTGGAGACATACTGTTCGGGGCTGAATGTTCCAAGTTCTTTCAATCTCTCTATAATGTCTGGCTGTGGGTCTGTCTGTCCCCATCTGCTTCAGGAGAAAGCTTCACTGATGGTGATTAGTCAAACCATCTGTAAGTGTGAAACAAGGTCATTAATAGACATTTTTTTGTTATATTAGTTTTAAGACCAGTTGTCTCTGCGCTTATCCTAGGTTCCTGACCCATCTAGTTTCTGGTTCTTCTCAGGGTTAGGGTTAGGGTTAGGGTTAGGGTTAGGGTTAGGGTTAGGGTTAGGGTTTTGTTCCATATCATGTTCTTCTCAGGTTTTTGTTCCATATCATGGAGTAAGCCCTAAGTCAAATCAGTTATTGGTTGGTCACTCCCACATGCTTACTGCCATCACTCTAGCATATATTTCAGGCAGAACATCATTGTAGATCAAACAGTGTCTACCTGGCTTATTTTTGTAGCATACAGAGTAACCTCCTATACCAAAAGTGCCAGAATACAGATGTGAAGGTCCAATATAAACACCAGTTTGACTTATCCCTGTTCACAGAGTTATGTCAGTGAAATTAAGATGGGTATTTCATAGAGGTTGTAAAATTCCTTTGATGTTATAGCCATTGTACAATGAAACTCACATTATATATATATATATATATATATATATATATATATATATATATATATATATATATATAATCACATACATATGCAAACACATGCATGTGTATTTGTGTGAATGTTTATTTTGTTTAACATTCAAATTTTAAATTGGCAATCCCTGAGCATGAAAAGACATTCTGACTTCTAATGTCGCCTTTAAGTCATTCTTCAACATTTAAAAATTTTAAATACATGATTCTTTAATTTCCTTGAATAAGTTTATTTCTAGGTAGTTTTTTAACTATAAATTATATCACTATATCTATGATAGCATGATTTTGAGATTGTGGAGATTAATGATGTTTTAATGTTAATTTTGTATCTTTCATTTTTATCATACCTAAAAGTTTTATGTTCAAGGTTTTAGCAGATTTTCTCTATGGAATCAGCATTTACAGAATTGTTCCTTTGACTTCTGTTTTCTTTTTTCTCTTGTGTACTTTTCATCTCTTGTCTTATTGTTACAGCTCAGACTTTAATCGCCACCTTTAATACTGGAAACAGACTGTATGGATTCCTGTTGCTTTATTGATTTTGTAGTGTATTCATAATTTTTTGTCTATTCTCTATGCATGTCTGATGTTTTTCTGTAAAATTATGTAAATGGTTATGCTTTCAGTCTATCGTGGGACACTCTTCAATACTTTCCGTAGAACCAGCTGACTGGTTTTCTATTCTTTCATTATGTTTTAACCAATGGGACTTATTTTCCTTCCTTCAAATATAGTCTGTGTTTCTGCGTTATGGCAGTTTGGGTTGGCAGTAGTCATAGTGTTTTGAATATGTGATTTCAACGCAATTGAATGCTGGCTTTGAATGCTGGTGTTGAGAAGTCTTTTCTTAATTTGATAGACCTTCCTTTCCTAGTGACATGATATTTCCCGATTGCTATTTCATATTTCATTTTTTTAAATTTTTTTTATTCAATATAATTTATTTACATTTCAAATGATTTCCCCTTTTCTAGCCCCCCACTCCCCGAAAGTCCCGTAAGCCCCCTTCTCTTCCTCTGTCCTCCCACCCACCCCTTCCCACTTCCCCATTCTGGTTTTGTTGAATACTGCTTCACTGAGTCTTTCCAGAACCAGGGGCCACTCCTCCTTTCTTCTTGTACCTCATTTGATGTGTGGATTATGTTTTGGGTATTCCAGTTTTCTAGGTTAATATCCACTTATTAGTGAGTGCATACCATGATTCACCTTTTGAGTCTGGGTTACCTCACTTAGTATGATGTTCTCTAGCTCCATCCATTTGCCTAAGAATTTCATCAATTCATTGTTTCTAATGGCTAAATAGTACTCCATTGTGTAGATATACCACATTTTTTGCATCCACTCTTCTGTTGAGGGATACCTGGGTTCTTTCCAGCATCTGGCAATTATAAATAGGGCTGCTATGAACATAGTAGAGCATGTATCCTTATTACATGGTGGAGAATCCTCTGGGTATATGCCCAGGAGTGGTATAGTAGGATCTTCTGGAAGTAAGGTGCCCAGTTTTCAGAGGAACCGCCAGACTGATTTCCAGAGTGGTTGTACCAATTTGCAACCCCACCAGCAGTGGAGGAGTGTTCCTCTTTCTCCACACCCTCTCCAACACCTGCTGTCTCCTTAATTTTTAATCTTAGCCACTATGACTGGTGTAAGATGAAATCTCAGGGTTGTTTTGATTTGCATTTCCCTAATGACTAATGAAGTTGAGCATTTTTTAAGATGCTTCTCTGCAATCCGAAGTTCTTCAGGTGAGAATTCTTTGTTTATCTCTGTACCCCATTTTTTAATAGGGTTGTCCGTTTTTCTGGAGTCTAACTTCTTGAGTTCTTTATATATATATTGGATATTAGCCCTCTATCTGATGTAGGATTGGTGAAGATCTTTTCCCAATTTGTTGGTTGCCGATTTGTCCTCTTGATGGTGTCCTTTGCCTTACAGAAACTTTGTAATTTTATGAGGTCCCATTTGTCAATTCTTGCTCTTAGAGCATATGCTATTGGTGTTCTGTTCAGAAACTTTCTCCCTGTACCGATGTCCTCAAGGGTCTTCCCCAGTTTCTTTTCTATTAGCTTCAGAGTGTCTGGCTTTATGTGGAGGTCCTTGATCCATTTGGATTTGAGCTTAGTACAAGGAGACAAGGATGGATCAATTTGCATTCTTCTGCATGCTGACCTCCAGTTGAACCAGCACTAATTGTTGAAAAGGCTATCTTTTTTCCATTGGATGTTTTCAGCCTCTTTGTCGAGGATCAAGTGGCCATAGGTGTGTGGGTTCATTTCTGGATCTTCAATCCTGTTCCATTGATCCTCCTGCCTGTCACTGTACCAATACCATGCAGTTTTTAACACTATTGCTCTGTAGTATTGCTTGAGGTCAGGGATACTGATTTCCCCCAGATTTTCTTTTGTTGCTGAGAATAGTTTTAGCTATCCTGGGTTTTTTGTTGTTCCAGATGAATTTGATAATTGCTCTTTCTAACTCTGTGAAGGACTGAGTTGGGATTTTGATGGGTATTGCACTGAATCTGTATATTGCTTTTGGCAAAATGGCCATTTTAACTATATTGATTCTACCGATCCATGAACATGGGAAGTTTTCCCATTTTTTGAGGTCTTCTTCCATTTCCTTCTTCAGAGTCTTGAAGTTCTTGTCATACAGATCGTTCACATGTTTGGTAAGAGTCACCCAAGATACTTTATACTGTTTGTGGCTATTGTGAAGGGGGTCATTTCCCAAATTTCTTTCTCAGCCTGCTTATCCTTTGAGTATATGAAGGCCACTGATTTGCTTGTGTTGATTTTATAACCTGCCACTTTGCTGAAGTTGTTTATCAGCTGTAGGAGCTCTCTAGTGGAGTTTTTTGGGTCACTTAGGTAGACTATCATGTCGTCTGCAAATAATGATAGTTTGACTTCTTCCTTTCCAATTTGTATCCCATTAACCTCCTTATGTTGTCGAATTGCCCGAGCTAGTACCTCAAGCACAATATTGAAAAGATAAGGAGAAAGGGGGCAGCCTTGTCTAGTCCCTGATTTCAGTGGGATTGCTTCAAGTTTCTCTCCATTTAGTTTGATGCTGGCTACCGGTTTGCTGTATATTGCTTTTACTATGTTTAGTTATGGGCCTTGAATTCCTGTTCTCTCCAAGACTTTAAGCATGAAAGGATGCTGAATTTTGTCAAATGCTTTTTTAGCATCCAATGGAATGACCATGTGGTTTTGTTCTTTGAGTTTGTTTATGTAGTGGATTGCATTGATGGATTTCCGTATATTGAACCAACCCTGCATTCCCAGGATAAAGCCTACTTGATCATGGTGGATGATCGTTTTGATGTGTTCTTGGATTCGGTTGGCAAGAATTTTATTGAGTATTTTTGCATCGATGTTCATAAGGGAAATTGGTCTGAAGTTCTCTTTCTTTGTTGGATCTTTGTGTGGCTTTGGTGTCAGCGTAATTGTGGCTTCATAGAAGGAATTGGGTAGTGTTCCTTCTGTTTCTATTTTGTGGAATAGTTTGAAGAGTATTGGTGTTAACTCTTCTTTGAAGGTCTGATAGAATTCTGCACTGAAACCATCTGGTCCTGTGCTTTTTTTGGTTGGAAGACTTTCTATGACTCCTTCTATTTCTTTAGGCATTATGGGACTGTTTAGATGGTCCAGTTGGTC
Organism: Apodemus sylvaticus; assembly: GCF_947179515.1. Taxonomy (NCBI): domain Eukaryota; kingdom Metazoa; phylum Chordata; class Mammalia; order Rodentia; family Muridae; genus Apodemus; species Apodemus sylvaticus. The sequence continues at coordinate 43,539,603 of NC_067474.1, read as the reverse complement.
CTGATTTAATTTTGGTATTTGGTATCTGTCAAGGATATTGTCCATTTCCTCCAGATTCTCCAGTTGTGTTGAGTACAGTCTCTTGTAGTAGGATCTGATGATTTTTTGGATTTCCTCCGTTTCCCTCATTATATCTCCCGTTTCATTTCTAAGTTTGTTAATTTGGATACTTTCTCTGTGCCCTTTGGTCAGTCTGGCTAAGGGTTTATCTATCTTGTTGATTTTCTCAAAGAACCAGCTCCTGGTTTTGTTGATTTTTTGTATGGTTCTCTTTGTTTCTACTTGATTGATTTCGGCCCTGAGTTTGATGATTTCCTGCCTTCTACTCCTCCTGGGTGAAATAGCTTCTTTTTGTTCCAGGGCTTTCAGGTGTGTCATTAGGCTGGTAATGTATGCTCTCTCCATTTTCTTTTTGGAGGCACTCAGGGCTATGAGTTTTCCTCTTAGCACTGCTTTCATTGTGTCCCATAGATTTGGTTATGTTGTGTTTTCATTTTCATTGTGTTCTAAAACGTCTTTAATTTCTTTCTTTATTTCTTCCTTGACCAAGGTATCATTGAGTAGAATATTGTTCAGTTTCCACGTGTATGTGGGTTTTCTGTTGTTTTTGTTGCTATTGAAGACCACTTTTACTCCATAGTGAACTATTTCATATTTCTATGTCTATTTATGTTTCTTTATATGTAGTGTTTTGACTATGATATCATGTGAAAAGGTTATTCTTTGGTCTTATCTATAAAGAGTCTTTTAAATGTCCTCTTTATTAAATTGAAATATCTTTCCTTAGGTGTAAGACATTTGCCACTTTAGTTTTATTGAAAATAGTTTCTATATGTCTGATATTCTCCATGTCTGTGATTTTGTAGACTTGTTATTTTCATAGGGTCTATATATTTTAAATATTATTTTTGTTATGTTTCTTTTAATTTATCCTGATCCTTGAGTGTTCTAACTATTCTACCTTTTTTTAACAATGGTATTGTCCTCTGCTCGCTACACTCTTCTGATGAGTGGTGTCCGTGGAGCTTTTCATTGGCCTTATTGAATTTTTCATTTGCATTACCTCAGTGTTTACCAAACATGTTTTACTTGCTGAATTTCACTTTTCTAATGTGTATTGACTATATTATTTCAATCAGCTGTTTCTTTGTGATATCTCAAGTTATACTTAGAGGCTTGTTTGTATGTATCCTCTTTGACTTCTTCAATATTCTTATAATCATTATTTAAACTCTAGTACTTCATTGAATTACTCCAACATGCGGCCATTCTTTTGGGATTGACAATCTTCTAATATGCAAGTTTTCTGAAGTCTTCACATCTTCCCCCTAAAACTTATACATTGGGGGTTAGTCACTGGGTTACATTTACTAGTTTTATAATCACTCCTTTGTTTGTAGAAAGGTTTACAATGTTTAGGAAAATGAGATTAAAGTGTAGTTGAAGTATTGTTTTACTATGTTATGCTTGCATCCACAGCAGCGGCTTCAGTCAGTGCTACTCCCATACCAACAGATTCCTTTCCAGTAAAAATGTCACTATAAAGACCCATAATGGAAATGTAGACGATACCAAATAACACTATTCCGTAAATTACCAATTATTTTAGCAAATGAAGAAACACTGACAGTGTTTGAAGTACCATGTATTGAGATGCTTGTCATTGTGTCTGAGTGTAAATGGAAAAAGCTGAGTATGGATGCTGGTGGGTATGAAACTGATACAGAAAGTAGAATGTGAAAAAGAAATTAAAGGAAAATATGCGCAAGAGATTGAAGAGGGAATCTAACCTATGGGGAGAATAGTAAATGAATATGATCAGATAAACAGAAAATACCTGTTTTCATAAAGCTAAGAAATGGAGACAAGCAAAAGAATTTTTTTCCTATGCATGAGCAAGAGGAATTTTATTTAATCCAACATGCTGGGGTTGCCCTGCACATGGGGAGAGGATGACCATTAGGAACCTGTCCAGTGGGCCTTTATACAGTCTTTAGGGCAGCAGCCATTAGGCATAATGTGATTGGCAAAACAGTGTAACATTAAGCTGATTGGTCTCTAAGGAATGAGATAGGTGGCCAAAGGGGGTTCCACTCCCTGTGGTCTGAGGATCTTTAATTAGGTTCTCCCTTCAGGAGGGGCAAGTGTTCCATGACCTTTCCAAAGTACCTGAGCTGACCTCTCTTTATTCTCCCCTTTTCTTTGTGCATGCTTCCATTCTGAAGCAATTGCTGGTATTCTGATAGCTCATACTCCTGGACTTCTGTATCTAGTTCTTTGTATCTCTGTTTCAAGCTGTAGTGTCCCTATGTGTTTCTTAACAATAGCGACCAAACAATTAAAAATGTAGGGGTCAAAAGTCAACAATAGTAGGAGAACTAAGGATCCTAACAGGTGGATATATGAGTGGTTAACCAAGGGGTGGAGTTAAACCAAGACTTGAAGAGCCCCGAATCTGTTCTCTCTCTTTTCCGCTTGGCTAGCCCTTTCCTCAACTTGGCCATTGACACTTTAACAACCTCAGAATGATCTATATAAAAGCAAGAGAAATTTTAAGAATGTAAAACAGTTTTGCCAATCATGGAAGATCCTTGTAAAATTTATGTTGCTAAATAAATTACATGCAATAAAATATTTACAACACACACATACTGGTATATAGAGACAGTGTGGACAAGTACATTGATTTTAAGCATATTCAAATTTAACTGTGTCTACTTTTAGGAATTTTTCAAAATGAGCTAAAATGTTTTTAATATCTGTGGGAAATAAAGATTTGTGGTACATTCAAAATCCATACTGGCTCCAAGGACACAAAAAACTGAGTAAGGGAATTTGAATTTCATGAATTTTAGAAAAGTGCTATTAAGATGAACATGAGTGCAGAAGAGAAAACTGAGGTACAATTAGTTAAGGATGAGGACTGTGTGAAGCTTTATAGATGGAGGTAGAAAAGCTGCAAAGTGATTTCAGGATTGACAAACTGACTACAGCTGTAGCTGAAAGACCAGATGGTAACTTGAAGAATCATTCTCTCAGTGAATGAACACGGAGGATTTTGCTATATAGAAATCCATGTTGCCACACATCACACTGAAAGTATTTGGAGGAGGATAGGGAAGGTATGCACATGGCTGAGAATTCACTATCTGGGCTTAAAATACAGGGACAAATAATTTCATTAGTCATGGGAAGCAATGTGCTGGTCCTGACAGAGCAAGTGAGCCTGGAGCTCAGGATAGAAAATACACTTTCTAATAGAACAAAAATTTCCTTAAAGTAAATATATTTACCAACACTTCATAAAATAGTATTCTCAAATATTTATATACATATTGTATAAACACATATATACTTATTATTGGGGGTGAGACAATTAATGGTTAAATATGCTGGTGGGGTTGCAAATTGGTACAATCACTCTGGAAATCAGTCTGGCGGTTCCTCAGAAAAATGGGCACATCACTTCTGAAAGATCCTGCTATACCACTCCTGGGCATATACCCAGAGGATTCCCCAGCATGTAATAGGATATGTGCAACACTGTGTTCATAGCAGGCCTATTTATAATAGCCAGAAGCTGGAAAGAACCCAGGTATCCCTGAACAGAGGAATGGATACAAAAAATGTGGTATATATTCACAATGGAGTCCTATTCAGCCATTAGAAACAATGAATTCATGAAATTCTAAGACAAATGGATGAAGCTGGAAAACATCATACTAAGTGAGGTAACCCAGTCTCAAAAGATCAATCATGGTATGCACTCACTAATAAGTGGATATTAGCCTAGAATATTGGAATATCCAAAACATAATCCATACATCAAATGATGTCCAAGAAGAACGGTGGAGTGGCCCCTGGTTATGAAAAGACTCAGTGTAGCAGTACAGGGCAAAAACAGAACAGGGAAGTGGGAAGGGATGGATGGGTGAATACAGGGAGGGAAGAGGGCTTATGGGACTTTCAGGGAGTGGGAAGCCAGAAAAGGGGAAATCATTTGAAATGTAAATAAAAAATATATCGAATAAAAAGAAAGAAGTTTATAAGAGAGCAATTTTTGGGTTTCATGTTAGTTAAAATATTGAAAATAAAATAACAACATGATGCTCAGAATAAGCTAAAATTATTATGCAATTTTTAGCTTATTGGGCACCTTGACAATCTGGTTGCTCTTTGCTTCTTTAATGGACATATAACTGCAGTAGAATTAACTATTGATTTTGAAATATGAAATGATAGTTAACAGGAGGTAAGTTAATGGATAGAGTTGTATAATAAAGGTTGAGTTAATCTCCTTGAACATAAAATAAAACAGATTTTATTTAGCACCTTGAAAATACAGAGATAAAAAACATAGTTCTCTGCTTTGGGGTGTGATTAACGACCTCTGTCTTCAGTGGCATTAAGAGCAGAGTGAAGGCTTAGCCATCAAACATTGCATGCATCATTCAAGAAGGGAATTGAATTGAGTATAATTCCCCCAGAGACAGCAGAGCATCTTAAGAAAAATAGCACTAAAAATTCAATAGTTGGATATCTTGTAAGTAAAATAATCAAGTGTAAGGAATTATTGCAAACTGAAAACCAGAGGCGAATTATAGGATTTTTCTTTTAGTTTGGAGCATAAAAATAATTTATTAGCCAAATATTTTACCATGATATGAAAACATAAGCAATGGCAAGAATACATAACCTATAAAATGGCAGTTTAATAAAATTCAACCAGTAATTACCCTGGTATCTTTTAACATTAATAAGCTGTATTTTTAAACATTAATAAATAATTTTAAACAAAAAAACAAGAAGTAGAAAGAAAAATTTCCATGGCAAATTATGAACTGAATATGAGTGAATGTGAGCCTTTAATCATGTTGTTTTAGATTATGATGAATAAAATTAGTTTATGAAAGGCAAAATAGCAAATTTTATTCTAGGGTACTGTAAAAATCTATGTTTACCAAGACTAGAAAGATGATTCTGTTGTTAAGAACAGTTGGCAGGTCATCCAGAAGATATAGGTTCATCTTCCAGCACTCAAATAAGAAAACTAACAACTCTCTGTTCAGTTGCAGGAGATCTGCTGCTCTCTATTGACTTTCGGGCTGTGCACAGTTATACAAGCAAGGAAAATACCCATCAGAACTGACAGCAATAAAACAAACTGCAATGTACATTAGTTTAGTCAAACTATTCTGTTACAAAATGTATAGCAATATTTTTTTCAAATCCTCTGTTGTCTGTGTCCACTAAAGGTTGTCAGGAGTCTAAAAATGATACTGATAAAACAATGGTCTCATATTATACGAATATGTCACCCACATTCCTGGTTTTAAACTCTTGTTTTTCTCCAGATTTTAATCTTTAAAAAAATATGCCAGTTGAACTAGCACCGTTTGTAAAAATGCTGTCTTTTGATAAGAGTCACCCCAAGGTACTTTATACTGTTTGTGGCTATTGTGAAGGGGGTCATTTCCCTAATTTCTTTCTCAGCCTGCTTATCCTTTGAGTATAGGAAGGCTACTGATTTGCTTGAGTTGATTTTATAAACTGCCACTTTGCTGAAGTTGTTTATCAGCTGTAGAAGTTCTCTAGTGCAGTTTTTTGGGTCACTTAGGTAGACTATCATATCGTCTGCAAATAATGATAGTTTGACTTCTTTCTTTCCAATTTGTATACCTTTGACCTCCTTATGTTGTCTAATTGCCCGAGCTAGTACCTCAAGAAGAATATTGAAAAGGTAAGGAGAAAGTGGGCAGCCCTGTCTAGACCCTGATTTTACTTGGATTGCTTCAAGTTTCTCTCCATTTAGTTTGATGCTGGCTACCGGTTTGCTGTATATTGCTTTTACTATGTTTAAGTATGGGCCTTGAATTCCTGTTCTTTCCAAGACTTTAAGCATGAAAGGATGCTGAATTTTGTCAAATGCTTTTTCAACATCCAATGAAATGACCGTGTGGTTTTTTTCTTTGAGTTTGTTATGTAGTGGATTGCATTGAAGGATTTCCGTATATTGAACCAACCCTGCATTCCTGGGATAAAGCCTACTTGATCATGGTGGATGATCATTCTGATGTGTTCTTGGATTCGTTTGGCAAGAATTTTATTAAGTATTTTTACATCGATGTTCATAAAGGAAATTGGTCTCAAGTTCTCTTTCGTTGTTAGATCTTTGTGCGGTTTTGGTATGAGCGTAATGGTGGCTTCGTAGAAGGAATGGGGTAGTGTTCCTTCTGTTTCTATTTTGTGGAATATTTTGAAGAGTATTGGTGTTAGGTCTTCTTTGAAGGTCTGATAGAATTCTGCACTGAAAACATCTGGTCCTGTGCTTTTTTTTGGTTGGAAGACTTTCTATGACCCCTTCTATTTCTTTAGGGGTTATGGGACAGTTTAGATGATCTATTTGGTCCTGATTTAATTTTGGTATTTGGTATCTGTCAAGGAAATTGTCCATTTCCTCCAGATTCTCCAGTTGTGTTGAATATAGGCTTTTGTAGTAGGATCTGATGATTTTTTGGATTTCCTCAGTGTCTCTTATTATATCCCCCTTTTCAATTCCAATTTTGTTAATTTGGATACTTTCTCTGTGCCCTTTGGTTAGTCTGGCTAAGGATTTATCTATCTTGTTGATTTTCTCAAAGAACCAGCTCCTGGATTCGTTGATTCTTTGTATGGTTCTATTTGTTCCCACTTGATTGATTTTAGCCTTAAGTTTGATGATTTCCTGTCTTCTACTCCTCCTGGGGGAATTGGCTTCTCATGTGAAAGATCTGCATGACAAGAACTTCAAGACTATGAAGAAGGAAATGGAAGAAGACCTCAAAAATGGAAAAACTTCCCATGCTCATGGATCGGCAGGATTAATATATTTAAAATGGCCATTTTGCCAAAAGCAATATACAGATTCAATGCAATAGCCATCAAAATCCCAACTCAATTCTTCACAGAGTTAGAGAGAGCAATCCTCAAATTTATCTGGAATAACAAAAAACCCAGGATAGCTAAAACTATTCTCAACAATAAAAGAAATTCTGGGGGTATCAGTATCCCTGACCACAAGCAATACTACAGAGCAATAATGTTAAAAACTGCATGGTATTTGTACAGTGACAGGCAGACAGATCAATGGAACAGGATTGAAGATCCAGAAATGAACCCACACACCTATGGCCACTTGATCCTCGACAAAGGGGCTGAAAACATCCAATGGAAAAAAGATAGCCTTTTCAACAAATGGTGATGGTTCAACTGGAGTTCAGCATGCAGAAGAATGAGAATTGATCCATCCTTGTCTCCTTGTACTAAGCTCAACTCCAAATGGATCAAAGACCTCCACATAAAGCCAGACACTCTGAAGCTAATAGAAAAGAAACTGGGGAAGATCCTTGAGTACATCGGTACAGGGGGAAAGTTTCTGAACAGATCACCAATATCGTATGCTCTAAGATCAAGAATTGGCAAATGGGACCTCATAAAATTACAAAGTTTCTGTAAGGCAAAGGACACCATCAAAAGGACAAATCAGCAACCAACAAATTGGGAAAAGATCTTCACCAACCCTACATCAGATAGAGGGCTAAAATCCAATATATATAAAGAACTCAAGAAGTTAGACTCCAGAAAACCAAGTAACTCTATTAAAAAATGGAGTACAGAGTTAAACAAAGAATTTTCACCTGAAGAACTTCGGATTTCAGAGAAGCATCTTAAAAAATGCTCAAGTTCATTAGTCATTAGGGAAATGCAAATCAAAACAACCCTGAGATTTCACCTTATACCAGTCAGAATGGCTAAGATTAAAAATTCAGATGATAGCAGGTGTTGGCAAGGATGTAGAGAAAGAGGAACACTCCTCCACTGCTGGTGGGATTGCAAATTGGTACAACCACTCTGGAAATCAGTCTAGTGTTTCTTCAGAAAACTGGGCACCTCACTTCCAGAAGATCCTGCCATACCACTCCTGGGCATATAGTCAGAAGTTTTCCCGGCATGTAATAAGGATACATGTTCCACTATGTTCATATCAGCCCTATTCATAATTGCCAGAAGCTGGAAAGAACCCAGGTATCCCTCAACAGAAAAGTGGGATGCAAAAAATGTGGTATATATACACAATGGAGTACTATTCAGCCATTAGAAACAATGAATTCATGAAATTCTTAGGCAAATGGATGGAGCTGGAGAACATCATACTAAGTGAGGTATCCCAGACTCAAAAGATGAATCATGGTATGCACTCACTAATAAGTGGATATTAACCTAGAAAACTGGAATACCCAAAACATAATCCACACATCAAATGAGGTACAAGAAGAACGGAAGAGTGGCCCCTTTTTCTGGAAAGACTCAGTGAAGCAATATAGGGTAAAACCAGAACAGGGAAGTGGGAAGGGTTGGGTGGGAAAACAGGGTGAGGGAAGGGGGCTGATGGGACTTTCAGGGAGTGGGGGGTCTAGAAAAGAGGAAATCATTTGAAATGTAAATAAAAAATATATCGAGTAAAAACAAACAAACAAAAAAGAACAGCTGAAGAGAAAAAAAAATGCTGTCTCTTTTCCCCCCAGAATGACTTTTGTAACTTTGTCAAAGATCAAGTGACCATAGGTTTGTGGGTTCGTTTCAGGGTCTTCAATACTATTCCACTGATCATCCTGCCTGTCTCTGTACCAATACCATACAGGTTTTTTGTTTGTTTGTTTTTTGTTTTTGTTTTTGTTTTTTTTATCATGGATGCTCTGTAATACAGATTGAGGTCAGGAATGGTGATTCTGCCAGAATCTCTTTTATTGTTGAAAATAGTTTTTGCTATCCTGTTTGTTTGTTTTTGCTCTTGTTTTTTGTTTTGTTTTGTATTTTGTTATTCTAAATGAATTTGCAAATTGCTCTTTCTAACTCTGAAGAATTGACTTGGGATTTTGATGGGGATTGCACTGAATCTGTAGATTGCTTTCAGTAAGATGGCCACTTTTACTATATTAATCAGGCCAGTCCATGAGCATAGATCTTTCCATCTTCAATTTCTTTCTTCAGAGACTTGAAGTTCTTGTCACAGAGATCTTTCATTTGTTTGGTTTGATTCACATCAAGGTATTTTATATTATTTGTTACTATTGTGAATGGTGTCGTTTCCCTAATTTCTTTTTCAGCCTGTTTATCCTCTCAGTATAAGAATGCAACTGATTTGTTTGCATTAATTTTATATCCAGCCACTTTGCTGAAGTTGTTTATCAGGTTTAGAATTTCTCTAGTGGATTTTTTTTGGGAGGCACATAAATATATTATCATATCATCTGCCAATAGTGATAGTTTGACTTCTTCCTTTACAATTTGTATACCTTTGACCTCCTTGTGTTATCTAATTGCTCTGGCTAGGACTGAAAGTACTATATTGAATAGGTAGGAAGAGAGTGGGCAGCCTTTTCTAGTCCCTGATTTTAGTGGGATTGCTTTAAGTCTCTCTCCATTTATATTGACGTTGTCTACTGGTTTGCTGTATATTGTTTTTACTATGCCAAGGTACGGGTCTTGCATTCCTAATCTTTCCAATACTTTTACCATAAAGGGGTGAAGACTTTTGTCTAATTCTTTCTCAGCATCTTATGAGATGATCATGTGTTCTTTTTTTTTCTTTGAGTTTGTTTTTATAGTGGATTATATTGATGGATTACTATACATTAAACCATCCCTGCATCCCTGGAATGAAGCCTACTTGATCATGATATATGATTGTTTTGATGTGTTGTTGGATTCTGTCACCAATAATTTATTTTTGCATCAATATTAATAAGGGAAATTGTTCTGAAGTTCTTTTACATTGTTGGGTCTTTGTGAAGTTTGGGTTTATGCATAATTGTAGCTTCATAGAACAAATTGGGCAGCACTCCTTCAGTTGCTATTTTGTGGAAGAGTTTGAAGAGTGTTGATATTAGTATTCTTGAAGGTCTGATAGAATTGTACACTATAACAATCTGGCCCTGGCCTTTATTTAGTTGGGAGACTTTTAATGACTGCTTCTATTTCTTTAGGGATTATGAGACTGTTTAGATTTCCAGTTTTGTTGAGTATAGGCTTTTGTAGTAGGATCTGATGATTGTTTTTTTTTTTTTTTTGAATTTTCTTGGTTTCAGTTGTTACACCTCCCTTTTCACTACTGATTTTATTAATTTAGATACTGTTTCTGTTCCCTCTGCTTAGTCTGGCTAAGCAGAGGGAACAACAGCTCCTCTCAATGAACCAGCTCCTGGTTTTGTTGATTCTTTCTGTAGTTCTTTTTGTTTCAACTTGGCTGATTTCAGAACTGAGTTTGATTATTTCCTGCTGTCTACTCCTCTGGGTTTTTTTTTTTTTTTTTTTTACTTCTTTTTGTTCTACAGCATTCAGGCATGCTCTCTCCAGTTTCTTTTGAGAGGCACTTAGAGTTATGAGCTTTCCTCTTAGCACTGCTTTAATTGTTTCTTATAAGTTTTAATATAATGTGTCTTCTTATTCATTAAATTCTAAAAGGTGTTTTCTTTCTTTTTTCTTTCTTCTTTCTTTCTTCTTTCTTTCTTTCTTTCTTTCTTTCTTTCTTTCTTTCTTTCTTTCTTTCTTTCTTTCTTTCTTTCTTTCTTTCTTTCTTTCTTTCTTTCTCCCTTGACCAAGTTATCAATGAATAGAGTGTTATTCAGCTTCCATGTGTATGTGGGTTTTCTGTTGTTTTTATTGTTACTGAACACCAGCCATAGTTCTTGGTGATCTTCTTGTATTTTTTTAGGCTCATTTTGTGACCAATTATATAGTCAGTTTTGGAGAAGGTACCATGAGGTTCTGAGAAGAAGGTATATTCTTTTGTTTAGAATGAAATATTCTATAGATAATTATTAAATCCATTTGGTTCATAATTTCTGTTAGTTTCACTGGTTCTTCTACTACTTGGGGTCTGGAGACAAAACTCAGGTTGCCAGCGTGGAGGCAAGAGCCTATACCTGATAACCAAATTTATCACCCTCAATACCATTCTTCTTTATATGAACAATACTACTTAATTATTATTTTAAGGCATGCAATCAAGGAGAGGGAAATAAAGTAATGATATACATATGCTTAATTTCTAAAATTTTAATAAATATTTGTTTAAGGCAAAAGTCAAAAGTCTTTGCAATTTTTTAATGGTGAATTCAAGAAAACAGCATAACTTGAAAAAGTAATTAATATTTAAATTCATTAGTATTAGTTACATATTTTAAAATAATAGAATATTACAGGAGGTGATTAAGCCAGAGAGCAAGACGAATCAGAGGCAGCAGTCACACATTTTATGTCATAGTATTTAGTCCAGTGAAAGTCAAGACAAGCACCAGAGCCTAAGGTTGACAGTCTGGAACGTTATCCACATATAAGAGTCCAGAGTAAAAGGTGTCAATATAGACCTGACAGTTTTCAACAAGTATCATATCTGTTGGTCAGGTAGCTAGGTGTTCTTTTGTCTGGATTAAAGGTTTTCTATTTCTCCTGCTCTGGTGTACATTTTACACAGGTCATCAATTTTAAAATCTTTTAAATGCTTGATCATTGTTTTGTATTGTATAATTTTCTCTCTGAAAACAAATGTCTTCAAGTGAATATCTATTATCGTTCCCCCTTTCATTATTTTCAACAATGTATAGTTGTTTTAAAACTGTAATGAGATTGATTCCTGCTTTGAAACTCTCATTTTAATCTGATGAGCTTTTCCTGTCTCTGTGTTAATATATTTACTCAGAACTGTACATTCTGAGCTTATATTAAAACTTCCTAGCATAAATAAATTTTAAAAATGCATTCATTAAATTCTCATATTAAATCATAGTATAACCTATGATAGTCTTTTTAAACCCCTTTGGCAGTAGAAGTACATGAAAATACCATTTGATTCCTTCTTCCTGCTGCTTGAGAATTAGCCTGGCTACATAAAATGCTTCACCATTTTATCTGAGCAAAACCAAAATTACACTGAATTATTTTGGGTTAACATGATCTCATCATTACTGAAATACTTTATTATTTTTGGTGTCATTACTTTCTGTAATACTGATGCTTTTTATAGCTTTAATTTGAGCAACTGTGAGGAATCATTATGTTTGTAAAGCTAAGATAGTCAAAGATATAAGAAACCAAATTAAGCAAACTTCTGAATTAAAAAGAAAATGATAGCTGTATTTCTGGTAAAGAAATTAAGTATAATGAAAATACAGCTCACAAAATTATCTTTCTGAAAACAAATTTGATTAGGTCACTTTACTGATTAAAAAATAAAAATGACAGTGATCCTCTATTGCCTAGAGCAGTTTCCTATACATACCTTAAAACTTTTCACATAATCAGTGTGATATAGAAACATAAACAGTGATAAAGAATTCTTTTATTCTATAGATGTACAGGTCTCATTAAATTACTGATATGTTAATTTTAAAATATACCATTAATAATAATATAGTTGTGGTGTAATAGAACTATCTGCAACGTAAATTAAGTGTAAATTAAAGTCTGTTTTCATTCACTATCTTGTCAGATTCCATTTTGTTTAATTTTTGCTACAGTTCAATTTGCTTGGGCTACCAAGAGTCTTTAATAAACATCAGATATCAAGAGCTGGCAAATAAAATCAATCCTATCTTTTTAGGAAACTATTTTTTATTATAGCACAGAGACTAATATTAGACTAATATTTATAGATATTTATTTATTTTACACAGCAATATTAATAGGTATAGGGCCCACAAAGCTTATTTCTATTTTTAGAATGTAGTTCTGTCTTTTGGTATAACAGCTCTTACAATAATCTATTTCTAAACAGCTAACAGTCTCATCAAGCTAAGTATCTGTAGTACACAATTATCAGTTTGAGACATTTTCACATTTCTCTGGAAATTTGTCATGGAGCTATTCTGTTTAATTTTCCAAATGCTTTTTTTATTTTGAAAAGCAGGGTACTCTTTGGGATCTTCATGGGGCCATCAATATGGATATCTGGCTAGAGAAACAAATATAACTGCTAGGGATTTAACTCCAAGTAGAGATGAGGGAAGATGCAGAGATTCCACAAGAATAGTTACCAATGGCAATGCTCGGGTGGAAGGGACATTTTAGAAGTTTCCAAAATCACAATGCTAACAGCATTTTTACTTTAGGATAGTAGTTAAGGTTGCTATCATTTTATATAAGTAACATACATCCACACTCATATGTTTTGTTGAAGGTGGTATTGTTCTCACATAACTTAGAAATAAAATAAAATATATCAGATTATAATATCTTTCTTAGCAATAACAGAAATCTTAAAGAGATTTATTAGCAATACAATAAGCAAAAAGAATATCAGACATGTTTTGTCACATAATTAATTTATGTTTGTTAAACACTGAAAGTAACAGAAGATATTATTCTCTGTAACTGGTAGACATTACATTTAGAAAGTTGTTATGGTAGTACTTAATTTATGTACATTTGTTTGAATGGGTTAGTAGTATTAAGTAAATTGAACAAGACATATTACACTTTGCTGGAAGAAAGATAATCTAGTGAACAGAAGTTTCTACAATCTCAAAATACTTATGCTTAAACAAGACAGTACAGTATGCTGGAAGCCAGGATATTTTTGTTCTTTACATATCCAGATATTTTTTTCTTTACTGTCTGCTTTGTGAGCTACAAAATTGTCCAAATACTTAATTCTGATATAAGAGTAAGCAGAGGTGATTTGGAAATCACTTTAAAGTATGGATACACTCCAATAAAACCTGTTAAAATAAAAATTAGTGGTGTTCTAGAGCTAGTTAAAATATTGAATAGATTCAAAATGTCACTGATCCTGCATGTGCATCTTGATTAATTTTATGTCATGATTAATTTTATTATGAATGCAATATATTTATTTGTTTACTGAAAAGTAGATTGAGCACCTTTTCTTTATCAAACATTGTGTTCAGAATCGAAGCTTATTTGAACATTTCTAGAGCAGAAATATCATGTCCCAGTTTCCCCAAATATTGTAAGTTTAAATAGATTCCTCAGGTGAAGCACTGAACAAATGACTTGCAGATCTCCCAAATATATAAAATGGCCTAAAATAACCAAATAACCTAAAAGTCACAAACATTTTCTGATTGCTGTTAGGGAAGTCTAAAAACTTATGTTCTATAGTCTATATTTACACTGAGTTTAGGAATATATCCAAGATACTATTTTTAACCAAAATATATGAGGCATTTATTTTATTTATATTTTTAGCATTTATTAATAACAGTAATATAAACACATGCTGGTATATAAAATATTTTCTATACAATTATATTTTATGTGAATGAATATTACCTGCATGTATTGATGTATGCCCTATGAGGGACTATTGTCCACGGAAGCCAGATAGTGTCACTACCTCTAGAAAAAGAGCTACATGTGGTTCAAGGTCATGATGTGGGTGCTGGGAACTTAACCAGGATTTTCTGAAATAGAAACAAGTATTTTTAACTATTGAGAAATTTTTTTAGGTCCTGATACGCCAGTATTTTTTTTTTTTACTGTTTGATTTCTAAATGTAAACTATTATTAATTGTGAAATTTTCAAACCAGAGAACCATTATAAAGACAAAAGCTAAAGAGGCAATTGAGCCTTTGAGAATAAATGTGTAGCAGAATATATAGAACCTGAACATCTTATGATGGAGTGAAGAATACAGTATTCTTGAGCAGTCACCCTTATTTGACAGGACTTTTCAGTTATGAAGCTGCCTTTTTGTTTTCCCTGCGTCTATAAGTAATCCCTCACATCTACACCTGTCAATACCATTAATAAAAGCATATTTCAGTGGCCAAGACTCAGATAGAACTCATTTTATTGTATGTGATATATAAACATTTTTCCTCATCTTCCTCAGAATATGTACTCATTGAAGTTGCCACCAAAATAAAGAACAGAATCAAATATGAGTCTCAGGGAACTAGTTGCACACTTGCTGCCATGTATTGTGAGACATTCAAAGGAGTTAGAGAATGTGACTGGAGTATCCACGGGACCTTCAAGTTATGTAAAATTTTCCTTATGTTGGTTCCTATTTGCTGTACTGGTCCCATGTTCGTTGTATTAAATAAAAGGCAGGCAACCAATTTCTAGAAGTTTGAATGTAAAGGTTTCTTAGAGCAAATTCTAGGGAGGATAACACCTTCATTTGGTATGGAGTTCTATGTCTCATTGAGTAGTGATATCCATTACACAAAGTATGAAGATGTCACCAAATTCTGGTAGACCAGAGAATCTTGAGATCTCTGAAAGTAACACAGTTAGAACAGTATGAACATAAGAAGTGGTAATAAGTTGTGGTGGGTAACGTGACATGAAGTTGACACTCAGCTGACTTCCTAGAAAGAACCTATCAATGAAGGGGATTGAGGTAGAAAAGGGGCCCATGAATGTTGTCCTGTGCCTTACACTTAGATTTATCAGGAAAAAAAAAAGGTAGAGATATGAGTGAGTTCTTGGTTTGCCATTTTCTTAAGCTGGCAGGCTATGAGGAAAGAGTATGAATTAGATTTTCTCTAAATCTTTGTGGTTCTCCAAATTATAGTCTATGAGAAGAACAAAAGACAATGTGGTAGAAATAAAAGAAGATACTCCCCAGTTCAAGCCTTTAATAGAAAAGGTAAAAAAATGACTCAGCCTGCAGATGGTTGTTTTTTTATATCCTTTCTTTTCTTCCCTTATTTATTTATTTATTTATTTATTTATTTATTTGGTTTTTGTTTTTTTGTTGTTGTTTTAGGTTTTGGTTTTGGTCTTGGTCTTGGTCTTGGTCTTGGTCTTGGTCTTGGTCTTGGTTTTGGTCTTGGTTTTGGTTTTTGAGGCAGAGGTTCTCTGTGTAGCCCTGGCTGCCCTGGAACTCACTCTGTAGATCAGGCTGGCATCAAACTAAGAAATTCACCTGAGATGGTTGTTTTTAATGGTTAAATCTCAGTATAAAAAGAAACTGAGCTAATAAAAAAGTAGCTTCTGAACTCCTTAAGTTGAGAAGGACTTTCAAGTAGGATATAAAGAAGGTCATCAGAGCACAGCTATTGAGGCTGTGTTTCTCTCGGATCCATACTATCAGTCTGAGGGGTATACAACCAGAAAGCTGAGCAGTATAACTGCCTACCTTTCCTTTAGACAAAGGGTACATAACCTGAGAAAATTCAGAGTCAGTCAATCAGTCATGGATGGACTCACAAATAATTCAGTACATTTGGTTATCACTGACTGATGCTTCCATGAATATCTCTCCCTAAAAGACACTAAGGCAAAGACTGGCCTTTCTAAGGAAACTGATCATGAATTAGCTCAGTTTTGATGCTTACTTATTATTATGTTAATGAGGAGCTAAGATAACAATTGATTCCTCAAGGATGTCAAGATGCTATCAGACAATAGTGTCTGTGAAGCTTTAGACCAATTGTCAACTTAACAGGATCTAGAATTATCCCCGACACAATCTTTGTGCATGCCACGTACAAAGGAATATCTAGCCTAGGGATATTGATGATGGAAAGATATATACCTTCAATGTAGCCACATTTGTTGGAAAAAAATAAAAACACAAAAATCTGCCAAGTGTTGAAGAGGAGCATCGTGCTGTGCACTGGAACAATAAAGACCATGTGCTGTTTGCTATGCACTGGGATGTCTGACTGCATGTCTGCCTCAACACTGGGTTGCCCTAATGCCACCGGAAAGCAGCTCAGGGGAGGCAGAAGACAGCATAGTGGTCGGGATCCCAGTCCATGTTTTTCCGGGTGAGAAATAATGAGGTCTGTGATAGATGCTGTGGTTCCTAGCCTCCTGAGTGAGCAGACACTGCTTGGGACAGCGGGTAGTTAAGAACTGTGGTCCTACGGTCCGGGGTTAATGCTTACTTTATGTGTCATGCAGGAAAGGTGTAAGACCAATGAAGGCGGCTTAAGAAGAGAGAATGGGGGTTAAAGGAGTGTGCACGAGTGTGGGGGAAAGTGGTGCCCAGGTGGGCCCACGTCCAAGCACCCCCTCAGGGACCACACACGTACAGACATGGTATAGAATAGAGTTTATTCAGGGTAGAGGTTGGGAGTTAGTGGTATAGTGGAAATAGAGAAAGGCAGAGAGAGAGAGAGAGAGAGAGAGAGAGAGAGAGAGAGAGAGAGAGAGAGAGAGAGAGGAAAGCACTTCAGGCGACCATGACCACAGGAAGAGGAGGAGAGCCCAAGGAGCAGAGAGGTGAAAGTAGGATGAGAGAGAGCAGAGAGAGAGAGAGAGAGAGAGAGAGAGAGAGAGAGGAGGGGCAAGTAGCCCCTCTTATAGTGGGCCAGGTCTATGGGGCAGGGCATACCTGGCTGTTGCCAGGTAAGTGTGGGGAGGAACTTAGAATATCAACAAAAGGGATAGCTGAAACCAGGACTGTGGTGAATCGTCTTTGAATGAGTGCCAAGAGTAGAGAGTGGCTAGAAGAGAGAAGCTCTCCTCTGGGAAATTTAGGCTCTTAACCACTAAAGGCTGCCCTTAGAAATACTTGATGAAGACAGTCCTTGCTTGTCCAAATTGCTTTGTTTAATGTTGGAATTGAATGCATGTATCTTACTCAGGGCATGGCATTATATGTTAGAAGTCTGCAACTTTGATCTCTACAGTTGAGATGTTTCCAGGGAGGCAGGCGGATTTCTGAGTTTGAGACCAGCCTGGTCTACAGAGTGAGTTCCAGGGCAGCCAGGGCTATACATAGAAACCTTGTCTCAAACCCCGCCCAAAAGAAAAAGATGTTTCCAGAAAAGATTCAACACTTACACTTTTTAGTAGTAATGGAACTTTTGAACTTGAAAAGAATGCCTTTTCTTTTGCTATAACATACCATTCTGGGTCACTGGAGACTCATGCAAAAGGAGAGCAAAGAGTGTAAAAGTGGGGAAGAGTATAGTTTTGTATCAGTTTCCTCCAAATCAAAACATTTTATGCTGGAAGACACTCCTTAAGATTGAGAATTAAAACTCAAAACTTCTAAGAAATTTCTGAAAAATTACAGAACTCATTATGGCCATTCCAACGATTATAATAGCACCAATTGCTGGGGAGAGGAGACTTTTTTACTGGACAGACTTCCTAAAACTGATAGAGAAAATATAGTTTTTGTGAGTGTTCACCCATTCTCCAGTAACTACTTATTCATAATCCTAATAAAATGATTGGTCCATGAAGAGTTGGATAGAAACCATTTCTTTTGCTTGGAGTCATGCAGTATCTAAAGTAAATGGACCTTTGCTTTCAATTCTCTGGAAGACTCACATTATAGCTAACTTTGAGAACTCTTCCCATCACAAGTGCTTTCATATTCTATTTTTCCCATCCAAGCTGTGACAGCACATACTTTTAAAGAAAGCTATTGGAAGCTTAAGATCAGGGAAGAAAAAATGTTGCTCTCCACTGCAGTTTAGAATTTTACAAATTCCAATCAAAAGAGAAATTACAAACATAAAAGATTAGAAGACTTTGCTCAGTACACATGGATAGCTCTGCTTGAAAGGAAATTTCATATGTGTGATTGTGTTTATATTTATGACATAGCATATTATCAATGGTTTTTATTAGTGTTATTTCTCCTGATGAAATTTTCCATTTGTCTCTTATTGATTTAAGGTCCTTGAGAAAAAAAAATGTGTCCTTATAGATTTTCACATTCTCACTCCTTCACATAATTTTGCTACCCTTACTAATTTGTAGGGTTAATTTTTATATTTAATGGTTTGTGAAGAATGCAGTCATACATTGAAGGAACTTGGTTGAGTCAAGTCTATTATTTAAATGTGTGTCTGTCTTCTTCATTAAGCACAGAAATAAATAAGGGCTATGAAATAATGAAATAAAAGCTAGAGATCTCTGTGTTAAGAGGTCAACTATTTGTCTAAACAGATTTAGCATTGGGTATAAATGATGACAGGTCCAACTCAAAAGAACAGTCTTTGTTAATAAACCATTATGGGTGCAGTTTCTGACATTGCCAGGTGTCACAAACTCCCTGATTCTTTTGCTTTTGTGAACTTTCGATCCCCTTTTTTGCAATGTTCTCTGAGTCTTAGATCCAGGATTTAATTTATTGATGTATTCAAAATACTAGAGATGAAAAGGTAGATGAAAAGCAAATGACACTATAGCCCAACTTGAAGTACTACAGACAACCTAGGGATGCAGAGAGTGGTAGACATAGTCTTCTCAAGGAAAGAAAAAAATTGACTATTCAAAAGTGGGAAGCTAGATGGGTGAGCCTGGAGTGGGTGGGTGGGTGAGGGAACACCTTCTTATACACAAAGCGGAAGGGGATGGGGTAAGGTGTTTATGGATAAGGAACTGGGAAGGGGGACAGTATTTGAAATCTAAATAAATACATTTTTAAAAATGATAAAACAAACAAATAATCATGAAAACTGAAGGCATAAATACAGATAACAGTATAGATATATACATATATGCATATAAAACAATTAATGTAAACAAGGAAAAGAAGCCATGATTTGATCGAAAACAAGGGGTATATATAAAAAAGAAGGTTTTAGAAGGGGAGAAAAGAGAATAAGGGAATGGGGTTATTGAAATCTCAAAAATAAACAATAAATAATAAAAGGTTCATATTAGTAGAATTTTAATTCTAAGTAGGTCATTTATTCCTTGAATGCAAATTACAGTTTTCTTTTCACTACTTGTATTTCACATCTTTATAAACACTTTAGATAACAGTATCTAAAAGTAAATATTAATAGTAGTAACATATTTCATCTTAAGTAACAAATTGCTTTTACAATTATTAAATCTATAATTATGGACTTAAGACCAAAACAAAATAAAACAAAACGTTCTTCCAGAACTATGTCCTGATGAGATGACTGCTCTTACATACACAGTTTGTCAGAGCACACTGACTTTTCTGTCCAAATAGGCAACCTAGCATTTCATAGCTATTTTAAAATTCTCACATTAACAAATAAATAAAATCAATAATTTCACTGGTAGCATGCTTCCAGAATATTAAAATAATATAATGGTACTAAATTTAAAACATTTATGAATAAATTACAAAACAAAAATATCTTATGCTCCCAAAGAAGTACAAAAAATTCACTACACTATGCTGGAAAATAAATTACACAATTACAGTTTATAGCTTTGAAAATTAGAGCTAATGTTCTATTTCTTTACAATAACACATGTAGCCACATACCAAATGCCTCTCATGGGGTCTTAATACTCAGTTATTGTTGGTACTACGTGAATCAGTAATTAGAACATTTTTAAAGAAAAGCGGAATTGGCTGTGACTATGCCCAAATAATTTTCTTTATGACCTTCTAATTGCAAAGCTTACATTTAGATTATATGAAGTTTATAGTTCCAGCAAACATCACAATGTCCAAGACTAAGTATTCTTCATATATTCCAAACACAAAGTAATTTAAGGCTGTAGCTGACACTGCCACAGAATCTGGAAGAGTGCAGCAGATTTGGGTAATTGAGTCTAAAATATGACACCTCCAAAAATTCTACAAAATCAGGATGATCAGGATTTTACAGAGGCATCAATTGTGACTGTCATCAGAATCACAGTCTATACATCAATGGCCAACAAGAAAAGCTGGAAATGTTCTGAACTACTTCAGTCTCCACACAATAGCCTTCTACTGCCCAACCGCTGGCTCACAGCAATCATCGCTGAGTTTGTTTCAACTACTCTTAGCTTTATAAAGTTAGTTAGATCGACAGAACACTATATATAAAAGTAGATTTGAAAATGCTCGAAAAGGAGCAATATTGTTAAAAATTAATTAATTTGTTGTTAAAAATTAATTAATAATTGGAGTGGATTTAGAAGACAATAGAAAGCAACATACAGTTCAGTGATTTCATTATCTTACAACTTCATGAAATTCTCTCTATCCACAGAGCTAATACCTATATAATACATATACATATTATATAATATATATATGTATACATATATATACAATATGCAAGATCTACATTGTGTGCTTGTACTGTTCCCAATTGTTTACAAATTTTACCCACCCACACATGAGCTCTCCCAAATGCCAAAGGCCAAACTGATTTATTACATATGAATACAGGTCTGTAATCCCTTCTGTTCATTCTGCAAAAACTCAAACTCCCACATCCTAATTTTTTTCCTTTGACTCTTTCATTCAAATCCATATATACATCACCACCTCTGTATCAATATTAACTCTAGTCCCACAGATATTGTTACTTAATTTTCTTTTCATGTAATTCCTTTCATCACCCAATAACTAGCATTGGTATATACCATGCTATCATGGCGCATTTATCCCTAATATATTATACCTTAAAGAATCTCTACTTTGTAGTCAAAAACAACTCATTATAAGAGGGGGTTAAATATTAGGCAATGACTGCTGTTACAGATCATAGCCAACCCACTAGGACAAACTGTAGATAGAACAAGATGTTTAGGGCATGAGTGTGAAAGAAGAAAACATTACCACAACACACTCTAACCTAATCTTCTTTGAAAATTGCTAATAATTTCAAAGACAGACCTGGTGTCATCTGAATTTAAAAGAACAACAATAAGATGTAATTAGGGTTGGAGAGATTTCTTGGATGTAAAGAGCACTGGTTGTTCTTCCATGGAACTTGCACTCAATTCTTAGGACTAACATTCTGTAATTCCAAATATTGGAGATCCTACAACTTTGTCTAGCCTGAGCACCAGAATGCCCATTGTAGACAGATATACATACAAGTAAACACTCATATACATAAAAATAAAATAAAATATGTTTAAAATCTAATCCAAGATGGACACATCCTACTAGAAAAGTAATATGAAAACAAAGATAACTTGACACTAAATTATTAATTTCATAGTAATAGCCCACAAGCACAATCTCTCTCAAAAAAATTCACAGTCGGAATTCTTTAAAATATCTATATCTATGCTCAAACAAGAGAAATAGTAAACAAATATCTTCTATGGAAACACAAGCCTCTACTTGTATGAAATAAGTAAGTTCATGATGAAACTAAAATCTAATGAAGAGATGTAAATACTGAAGAAAAAGGCACACAGATAATAGAAAAAAACCTACAAGTGCTTTAATTAAAAAGAATATATTGCTGTAAATCCTACCAATCAAATGGGTGATGTAGAAGATGAAATACAAACGTTTGAAGACAAGGGAGAAGAACTGGATCATTTGCTTGTAATAAAGCATACATTTTATAAAAGTGCAATGAAGACACATGGAGAACCACCATCTTGGCTTGGGGAGCTCTTCCAGGAAACCGCCTGACCTGCAGGGAGATCCATAGTTAGATGGAGCCCCGTGGTCCGAGGTCACCAGCCACCATCCAGGCACAGGCAGCTCAACCAGCTACACAGAGGGCACCAGAGTGAAGGATTGCCCAGGATACAGCCTGCCTGGTTTCCTTCCCCACCAGGGAGCCAGGCAATAGGCACTTATCCTGCAGTGAGCTTCCGACCTACAGGAAGTGCAGTGGTTAGACTGAGCCCCAAGGTCAGAGGTCACCAGCCACCATTTTGGCTCTGGGAGCTCAGCCATGGAACCAGCTGACCTGTAGGGAGTCTGGTGGTTAGATGAAGCCCTGTGGTCCAGGGTCGCCAGGCACCATCTTGGCACACGCAGCTCAACCAGGCCCACAGGAGGTTCAAGCACCAGCCAGTGACAACAGGACTAACGCCTGAGATAACCAGATGGCAAAAGGCAAACTAGGAACAGATATCAAAGCAATATGGCAGCATATGAACCCAATTCTCCAACAGCAGTAAGTCCTAGATATCCCAACACACCAGAAAAACAAGATTTGGATTTAAAATCACTGGTCATGATGCTGTTAGAGGAACACAAGAAAGACATAAATAAATCTCTTAAAGAAATACAGGGGAACATGAATAAGTTAGAAGCCCTTACAATGGAAACACAAAAATCACTTAAAGAAATTCAGAAGAATATGGGTCACCAGACAGAAGCCAATAAAGATGAAATGCAAAACTCAATTAAGGAAATGCAGGAGAAATTGAGTCAACAGGCAGAAGTCATGAAAGGAGAAACACAAAATATATTAAAGAAATACAAGAAAATAAAAACAAACAAGTGAAGGAACTGAGCAAAACCATCCAGGATCTAAAAACAGAAGTAGAAAGAACTAAGAAATCACAAAGGGAGATAACTTTGGAGATAGAAAACCTTGGGAAGAAATCAGGGGCCATAGATGCAAATATCAACAACAGAATACAAGAGATGGAAGAAAGAATCTCAGTTCCAGAAGATACCATAGAAACCATTGACTCAACAGTGAAAGAAAATGAAAAAAAGCAAAAAGCTTGTAACCCAAAACATCCAGGAAATCCAGGACACAATGAGAAGACCAAACCTAAGGATTATAGGCATAGATGAGAGTGAAGATTTACAACTAAAAGGACCAGCAAATATCTTCAACAAAATTATGGAAGAAAACTTCCCTAAGAGAGTTGCCCATGAATATACAAGAAGCCTACAGAACTCCAAACAGACTGGACTAGAACAAAATTACCTCTTGTCATATAATAATTAAAACCCCAAATGTACTAAACAAAGAAAGAAGATTAATAGCAGTAAGAGGAAAAAGGCAAAATAACATATAAAAGAAGACCAATTAGAATTACACCAGACTTCTCACCAGAGACCATGAAAGCTAGAAGATCCTGGGCAGATCTCATGCAGACTCTAAGAGAACACAAATGCCAGCCAAGATTACTATACCCAGCAAAACTCTCAATCACCGTAGATGGAGAAAACAAGATATACCATGATAAAGCCAAATTTACACAATATCTTTCCACAAACTCAGCTCTACAAAGAATAATAGGAGGAAAACTCCAATACAAGGAGGGAAACTACACCCTGGAAAAAGCAAGATAGTAAACTTCTTTCATCAAGCCCAAAAGAAGATAACTCAAATATAAAAATAACATAAAAAATAACAGGAAGTAATAATCACTACTCCTTAATATCTTTTAACATCAATGGACTCAATTCCCCAATAAAAAGACATAGATTACCAGATTGGATACATAAACAGGACCCTACATTTGCTACTTACAGGAAACATACCTCAAGGCCAAAAACAAACACTACCTCATAGTAAAAGGCTAGAAACCAATTTTACAAGCAAATGGTCTTAGGAAACATGCCGGAGTAGTCACTCTAATATAAGATAAAATTGACTTTCTATCTAAAGTCATCAAAAGATACAAGGAAGAATACTTCTTACTGGTCAAAGGAAAAACCCACCAAGAAGAATTCTCCATTCTGAATATCTATTCTCCAAATGCAAGGATACCCTCATTCGTAAAAGAAACTTTACTAAAGCTCAAAGCACACATTGCACCTAACACAATAATTGTGGGCAACTTCAACACTCCACTCTCCTGAAGGGACAGATCAAGAAAGCAGAAACTAAACAGCAACACAGTGAAACTAATGGAAGCATTGGACCAATTGGATTTAACATATATATATGTTAAATAAAAAAGTATATATATATATATATATATATATATATATATATATATATATATATATATATATATATATCTTTTCATCCTAAAGCAAAAGAATATACTTTTTCTCAGCACCTCATGGTACCTTCTCCAAAATCAACCATATAATTGTTCACAAGACAGACCTCACCAAATATAAGAAGATAGAAATAATCCCATGCCTCCTATCAGATCACTATGGAATAAGAGTGGTCTTGAATAGCAACAAAAACATCAGAAAGCCCACATACCCATGGAAGCTGAACAACACTTTACTCAATGATACCTTGTCCAAAGAAGAAATAAAGAAAGAATTCAAAGACTTTTTAGAATTTAATGAAAATGAAGGTACAACATACCCAAATCTATGGGACACAATGAAACCAGTGCTAAGAGGAGAGCTAATAGCCCTGATTGACTCCAAGAAGAACAGGGAGAGAGCATACACTAGAAGCTTAACAGCACAGCTGAACGTCCTTCAACAAAAAGAAGCTAATTCACCAAGGAGTAAAAGAAGACAGGGAATCATCAAACTCAGAGCTGAAATCAGTCAAGTAGAAACAAAGAGAACCACACAAAGAATCAACAAAACCAGGACCTCGTTCTTTGAAAAAATCAACAAGATAGAAAACTCTTTTTTTTGGATTTGGTTTTTTCGAGACGGGGTTTCTCTGTATGGCCCTGGCTGTCCTGGAACTCACTCTGTAGACCAGGCTGGCCTCGAACTCAGAAATCCGCCTGCCTCTGCCTCCTAGAGTGCTGGGATTTCAGGCGTGTGCCACCACCGCATGGCTAAGATAGAAAACTCTTAGCCAGACTAACCAAAGGACACAGAGACAGTATCCAAATTAACAAAATTAGAATTGAAAAAGGAGATATAACAACAGAAACTGAGGAAAATCAAAAAATCATCATATCCTACTACAAAAGTCTATACTCAACACAACTGGTAAATCTGGAGGAAATGGACAGTTTCCTAGACAGATTCCAAATACCAAAATTAAATCAGGATCAAATAGATCAACTAAACAGTCCCATAACCCATAAAGAAATAAAAGGGTTCATAGAAAGTCTTCAAACCAAAAAAAGCATAGGATCAGATGGTTTTAGTGTAGATTTCCATCAGACCTTCAAAGAAGACCTAACACCAATACTCTTCAAACTATTTCACAAAATAGAAACAGAAGGAACAGTACCCAACTCATTCTACGAAGCCACAATTACGCTTATACCAAAACCACACAAAGATCAAATAAAGAAGGAGAATTACAGGCCAATATCCCTTATGAATATTGACGCAAAATTACTCAATAAAATTCTTGTCAACTGAATCCAAGAACACATCGAAATGATCATCCACCATGATCAAGTAGGCTTCATCCCAGGAATGCAGGGACTGTTCAATATATGGAAATCCATCAATGTGATCTACTACATTAAACAAACTGAAAAAAAAAAAAAAACACATGGTCGTTTCATTAGATGCTGAAAAATCTTTTGACAAAATTCAGCATCCTTTCATGCTAAAAGTCTTGGAAAGAACAGGAATTCAAGGCCCATACCTAAACATAGTAAAAGCAGTATACAGCAAACCAGTAGCCAACATCAAACTAAATGGAGAGAATTTTGAAGCAATCCCACTAAAATCTGGGACTAGACAAGACTACCCTTTCTCTATATATATCTTTTCAATATATTACTTGAAATTCTAGCTAGAACAATTAGACAACTTAAGGAGGTAAAAGTGATACAAATTGGAAAGGAAGAAGTCAAACTATCACTATTTGCAGATGATATGATAGTCTACTTAAGTGACCCAAAAAAGCTCCACCAGAGAATTCCTACAGCTGATAAACAACTTCAGCAAAGTGGCAAGTTATAAAATCAACTCAAGCAAATCAGTAGCCTTCCTATACTCAAAGGATAAGCTGGCTGAGAAAGAAGTTATGGAAATGACACCCTTCACAATAGCCACAAACAATATAAAGTTCCATGGTGTGCCAAATTTCCTTGTAAATAATTATTTTTATACTTTTAGATTAGTAGAGTTCTCCATGCTAATCAGGAAAGATTATTTGTGTTTTTTTCCCACTTCAGTTGACCAAGGATAAGACAATAGACTCACAACTAATCAATATACAGGCAACAAGTAACTGAAATGTTATCCCTAATTCGAACCTCCTAAATCATAGATGCCACTCCTAAAGCTCAAAAAACATCATAGGATGGGAGATGGAAAGAAAGAGAGGCAGGTGTTGAAAATAAATACCACTCAGACATTAAAAAAATTCCACTAATGAATTCACTGCAGGCAAATACTTTTTTAACATACCTCCTTTTCACTTCTTCTTCTTCTTCTTCTTTTTTTTACACTCCAGATTTTATTCCCCTCCCAGTCCAACTTCCAACTGTTCTTCATTCCATACCTCATCCCAGTCCCCCTGTCACCAGGGGAGTTTCCCCACCCCTACCCTTCCTCCCCACCAGACCTCTATACTTCCTGGGGCCTCCAATCTCTTGAGGGCTATGTGCATCTTCTCTGACTGAACCCAGACCGGGCAGTCCTCTTCTGTATATGTGTGTTGGGGGCTTCATATCATCTGGTATATGCTACCTGGTTGATGTTCCAGTGTCTGAGGCAAATCTTATCATTAGCTAGTAATCTAATAAAAGTGAAACCTCTTTCCCTAAAGGATTGAGGAGTTCTTTCCCATTCTATTATGCAATGTTGATGGATCCATCAATGTTTTATTTCCTTTCTAAATTAGTTATATTCTTTATTTACACTTCAAATGTTGTCCCCTTTCCTAGCTCCCTCTCTCCTGAAAATCCCTTAAAGCCATCTCCCCTTCCCCAATCAATCCACCCCTGCTTCCCTGTCCTGGTATTTCTCTACACTATCAAGTCTTTCCAGGACCAAGGGACTCTCCCCCATTTGGTGTCCAACACGACCATATTCTGCTGCCAATGTGTCTGGGGCCAGAAGTAACTCCAAGTGTACCCTTTTTGTTGATGATTTTGTCCCTGGGAGCTCTGGGAGTACTTGATGACACATATTGTTGTTCCTCCTATGGCGCTGCAAACCCCTTCAACTCCTTTGGTCCTTTCTCTATCTCATCCATTGGGGACCATGTGCTCGGTTCAATGGCTTGCTGAGAGTTTCCCGCTCTGTATTTGTCATGCGCTAGCAGAGCATACCAAGTAACAGCTATATCTTGTTACTGTCAGCAAGCACTTGTGGGCATCCACAATAGGCTCTGGGCCCAAGAAGGAGGAAGAACAAAGTTCCCCAGAGAAGGAGATACAAAGAAAAAGTGTGGAACAGAGTCTGAAGGAAAGACCATCCAGAAACTAACCCACCTAGGGATCCATCAATGTTGATGGGCCACAACATTATGTAATGTTGATGGGAAGTTCGTGTGTAAATAATAAGTGTTGCAATATGATCATGGGTCACAATATATATTATTTATTGTTATATATATATATATATATATATATATATATATATATATATATATATATATAAATAATCAGTCTTGTTGGGAAGGGTTCAGTGGAAGAAGAGGTGAGACAGTAACATCAGAAAAAAAAGAACTAAAATGCATAACATGCATGCTTGAGAAAATCAAGTAATGAAAAGGCCAAAAGTGTTTTTATTATTTTATTTATTTACATTTCAAATGTTTTCCCTTTCACAGTTTCCCCTCCACAAACCCACTATGCCATTCCCCCCTCCCCCTAATTCTATAAGGGTGCTCACCCACCCACCTACTCCAGCTTCATCACACTAACATTTCCCTACACTGGGGCATCTAGCCTTTATGAGACAAAGGGCCTCCCGTACCATTGGTGACAGATAAGGCCATCCTCTGTGACATATGCAGCTGGAGCATAGGTTCATCAATGTGTATGCTTTGGTTGGTGGTTTAGACCCAGGGAGCTTTGGGGGTACTTGTCTGTTCATTTTGTTGTTTATCCAATGGGATTGCAAACCCCTTCAACTCCTTCAGTCCTTCCCCTAACCACTCCATTGTGGTCTCCATACTCAGTTGGATGGTTGGCTGCGAGCTTTTGCATGTGTATTGGTCAGGCTCTGTCAGAGCCTCTCAGGAGACAGCTATATCAGGCTTCTGTCAGCAAGCAGTTCTTGGTATCAGTAAAAGTGTCTGGGTTTGGTGTCTACATATGGAATGGATCCCCAGGGGGCTGGGATAGTCTCCGGATTGTCTTTCCTTCAGTCTCAGTTCCACTCTTTGTCCCTATATTTCTTTAGACAAGAGCAAATCTGCACACACGCAAAAAAAAGGTTTTAATGCTACTTGTACTTGAAATTCTTCAGCTTCAAATAATACCAAGTAAAATGTTTATAACACCATAGAAGAATGCAGGTTTATAACTTTATTTAGTTTATAAGCCCTATAATAAATACACATGAATATTTTAGAAAGATTCACAAATCTTTTTGTAATTAAAAAACACATAAATCCAGAGAAACAGAAATAGAAACAGAAAAAATATGAGATGACCGGGACAGAGTCATCTTCTCATTCATATTATTATTATTATTATTATTATTATTATTATTATTATCAATCTTTAAGACACCAACTTAGATTAACAAAAAGGTATTTTGCACCAAAGCTTTCATTCTTTTATGGGTCTAAGGATTCTCATGTAGACTCTATGTTGGAAAAATTACTGGGTACATAGTGAAATCCTTAGGCACCAACAAAGGATGCTACATGCCCTCACAAGGACAGTACAGTGAAAACATAGCAGAGTTTGGTAGTTAGACTCAACTCCATAAAAACTGTTCAAAACTTCCATGCACTTGATTTGTTTTAAGATGAGTTGTATAGAATTTTCCACATTAGATGTCTTCAAATTCCTCTAAAATAAAATGATAAATATATTATGTAAGATAAATAGATCAAATTTAGACTTTTAGACTCCCTTCATAAATCATTTTATATTACTATAACACTACTGCAAGTTAATTCACAAACACCTAACTTGTCAATGTGTTGATATGACCAGAAGCAGAGTGTTGTGATGATATTTATGTTCTGTATTTATATCAGAACTTGGATATATTGGCAGCTGAATCATTGTTTTTTCAAGATCTTGACTATGAATATATTACAATGTGTAATTTTGGCTATACAGAGTTATCTTTGTTCGGAATGCTTTATCTGGGAATTGGCTAGCTTAGCACTGACAGAAAAAAATATCTAGTACTGTGTCTTGATCTATAGGATCTCATATTAAATATAGCTGTATCAGTGACTAGCAAAGGACATATTTGTTGTGGAGCTGCCTTCTCTTGCCTGGGTGTGATCATCACTGACTTGAAGTAGAAAGCTCTGATGAACAGTATGTGACCCTCACTTGTTGCACCTATTAACAACTTTTAATGGTAGTTTGGGGAATGGGCATGAGATTTGCAAGGTTCATAGGACTCACATTGGAATTCTCTAATGAGGCATGTCCATTTTCAGAGATTTTATACCCAATAAGTGATGGATCTGTGTGAGCCTGCTCAGTGGTAGAGCTCTCTTTGAATGGCTTTGTTCCTGAATGAAACACTAATCAACTCATTAGCTCATTAAGCTCATTTTGGTCAGAATTATTTTGGTGTAGTGTTGCACTTTCTCTAGCTGTTTTGAATAGATGTATCTTTATATTATCACAGGAAATGTCGTGTAATAGTAATTGTGTTACTGAGAATACTAATTTTCCAAGAGATTCTGTCTTTTTCTGTGGATGTTGGCATATGTGCTCACTAACATATTCTTTCTATTCTTTGACTGTTTTTGTAATATAAAATGAACAAAACTGACCTGCCATGATTGAGTCAAGATAGAAGTCCTTGAAGACTTGTTTTTCCATCATTTCTAGAAAAAAAGTTAAAAATGGTGGGAAAAATTGAGTTTAATGTGGTAATCACAAAAAGAATTTGTCAGAATCTATGAGCTGGCTACCCTAACATGGGACATTCTAGTAGAGGACAGCAGCAGATGCTATGGACACAATTCGCTATAGTGAAAGAAACAGATGAATTCCAAGACTAAGTCACTGTTTGCATTTTTCTATTTGCTCACATCCAGATAAACTAGAAGCATCTGATAATGAGGCACTAGTTTTCACATTGTATATTTCTGGCTTCAATTTCTGGCTGGTTTTATCAAAAATTAGGTGTCCATAAATGTATAGATTTACAACTGGGTCTTCTTTTTAATTGCATTGATCAACCTGTTGGTTTTTACAGCAATTCTAGGTAGTTTTTGTTACTATAATTCTTTATCAGTGCTTAAAATCATAGCTAGTGATTCCTACAGCTGTTCTTTTATTGTACAGGATTCTTTGCAATATACTGTCTTTTTTTCCATATGAATTTTAGAATTGTCCTTTTAAGAACTGGAAAATATTGTGTTGTAATTTTTGAGAGAATTGTGTTGAACTGGTTGATTGTTTTTGATAAAATAGCCATTTTCGCTATGTTAATCCTACCAATCTATATGCATAGATCTTTTTAGAGCCACATATCTTCTTTGGATTATTTCTTCAAAGACCTAAAGTTTGTGAAATGGGTCTTTCTTTGCGACTGCTGTCTTCTGAATAATGACACTGAGACTTATATTTATGTATGAATGTCTATATCTTATAACAAGGCTTGTTCCCAACTTAATTAAGGCCTGTAACTTAATTAATGTATTGTTCACTAATTTAAGTTCTGCATGTGGCTTGTTAGTTACCTCTCCTTCAGTCCAGCTGGCTTCTTCCTCCCTGTTTCACACAGTTTTATGAGTTCTATGTCTCCTGAAAGCCCCACCTTCCTTTGCTGCTAGGTTATTGTTCATCAGATTTTTATTAAAACCAATTATATATTGAGGGAGAGAGTATGTTTTCAAAATATGATGCAGGTTCAGAAACATTGGAATAAAAATACCAAAGACCTATCTGTAATCAGAAATTGCATTTATATAAAAACAAAAGAGTATACAATATTATCATCCCAATATCATTTATACCATTTTTTTTACTTCCTTGGTTAGAATTACCTCAATAGTTTTATAAGTTTGGTGATTATTGTAAAGGGTGTTATTTCTATGATTTCTTTCTCGGTTAGATTGCCATTTGTATATAGGAGGGATACTGAGGGGTTTTTAAAAATTTATTTATTTATTATATGTAGTACACTGTAGCTATCTTCAGATGCCTCAGAAGAGGTCTTCAGATCTTGTTACAGATGGTTGTGAGCCACCATGTTTTTGCTGGGATTTGAACCCAGGACCTTCAGAAGAGCAGTAAGTGCTCTTAACCACTGAGCCATCTGTCCAACCCATAAATTAATCTTGTATCCTGCCACTTTGTTGAAGGTGTTTATTAGCTATAGGAGTTTTCTAGTTGAATATTTCAGGTCACATACATATATAATACCACCCACAAATAGTGATTCTTTCACTTCTTTCTTTTCTAGTTTTATCCCCTTGATTTTCTTTAGTTTGCTTGTTTCTCTGGTGAGAACTTCAAATATATATTGAATAGATATGGAGAGAGTAGACAACCTTGTCTTGTTCTCTGTTTTAGTGTAATTGTTTTGAGTTTATCTCCATTTAATTTGGTGTTTGCTATAAATTGCCTTAATTATGTTAAGGTATGTCCCTTGTATCTCTAATCTCTCCAAGACTTTTATCATGAAGGAGTATTACATTTTGTCACAAGCCTTTCACAAGATAGGTAATGAGAGGATCCTGTGTGTTTGTGTGTGTGTGTGTGTGTGTGTGTGTGTGTGTGTTTTCTTTCAGTTTGTTTTTATGGAAGATTATATTGAAAGATTTCAGAATGTTTAAACATACCTGCATATCTAAGGTGAAACCAACTTGGTTATGGTGGATAATCTCTCTGAACTGTTCTTGGATTCAATTCATGAGTATTTTCTTCAGTATTTTTGCTTTAGGTTTCAATGAAAAACTGGTCTGTAGTTCTTTATTTTTGTTGAAATTTTGGGTGACTTGATAGCAGGGAAATTGTGGCCTAATGAAATGATTCAGTGATCTTTCTTCTGTTTTTTATTTTGAGGAATAATTTGAGGAGTATTGGATTTAGCTTTGTTTTTGTTTTTGTTTTTGTTTTTTTTTTTTTTTTTACTTTTTTGAAAGACTGGTTGAATTCTGCACTAGAACCATCAGACCCCATCCTTTTGTTGTTTGGGAGACTGAGTGCCTCTTCTACTTTCTGTGGGGATATAGATCTATTTATATTGTTTATCTAATTGTAGTTAACTATGTTAAGTGGTGTAACTCAAGAATATTACTTTTATCTTAGATTTTCAAATTTGTGGAGTACAGTATTTTAAAGTATGACTTAAAAGTATGCTCATATTTTCTCAATATTATTATTCTCCCTTTTCTTTTCCAATTTTGTTAATTTATATTTTTTCTCTGTATCCGTTACTTAATTTTGACATGGGATTGTTGATCTTTTTGATTTTCTCAAAGACACATTTTGGTTCATTGATTCTTTGTATTGTTTTCTTTGTTTCTGTGTTATTAATTGCAGTCCTCAATTTGACTGTTTTCTGGAGTCTACTGCTATTGGGTATATTTACTTCTTTTTTAAATTTTTTATTATATTCAACACTATACATATATATATATATATATATATCATAAAATGATTGACATGTTATTAAATGAACATAAAATGTCTTTTTGTTTGTTTGTTTTAATTTTAGTAGAGATTAAAATCTTGGCTCTTACTATGGTATAAATCCAAAATAAGAATCTTTTCATTGTAATAAGGCTGTACTTCAATGTGCCTCATATCACTAAAGGAATTTGCTAATGTAAGATCTCTCCATTTCCATTATATAGACACTTAGTGTGTTGAAATGTTCTTTAAGCTGTTTTCATTGTGTCCAACAAGTTTGCATACATTGTGCATATATATTTATTAAATTCTAGGAAGTCTTTAATTTGTTCCATTATTTCTGCTTTGACTCAGTAGTAATTCAGTACAGAATTTGTAGGATTTTTCTTGTTGAAATCTAGCTCGAATTTGTGGTGGCCTGATAGGATGAAGGTGGGAATTTCAATTGTCTTTTCTCTTTTAAGATTTACTTTATAACTGAGTGTGTGATCATTTGGGGAGAAAGTTTCATGAGGTGTTGAAAAAAATGTATATTCATTTATGTTTGGGTGAAATGTCCTGTAGGTATCTATTAGGTCCTTTTGGTTTATAAATTTCGTTAGCTCCATTATTTATTTGTTTGGTTTTTGTCTAAATGTCTTATTGGTTGGTGAGAGTGGGGTGATCAAGGCTCCAGATATCAGTTTGTGATGTTTGATATGTGATTTAAGCTTTTGTAATGTTTCTTTTACAAATCTGAGTGTTCTTGATTTGGGAAAATAGATGTAAACTGAGATATTATTTTGCTAGATTTTTTCCTTTGGAAATTATGAAGTGTCTTTATCTTTGTTTCATTCTGATTGGAAGTCTAATTTGTTAGATATTAGAATAGGTACACTAGCTGAGTTCTTGTGTCCCTTTGATTTGAAAATATTTTTCCTATCCTTTATTTTCTATCCGTCTATCTTTGAGGTTGAGATGTGTTTTTTTGTTTGTTTGTTTGTTTTTGCTTTTTGTTTTTTGTTTTTTTTTCAGCAGAAAGATAGTCCTATTTTGGTAGCAAGTCTCTTAGCTCATATCTTATTATTGGGGAATTACGTAGATTGTCATTGAGAGATACAAATAACCAATGATTGTTAATTCCTGTTAGTTTGCTGTTGTTGTTTGTTTGTGGTGGTGGTGGTGGTTTTGAATATGTTTACCTTCTTTTGTTTTTGGTTGTCTGAAATTATCTATTTTGTATATTTTCATGAGACTAGGCTTCTTGGGTTGGAGTTTTTCTTCTACTACCTTCTGTGGGGCTGGATTTGTGAACACATATTGCTTATATTAGACTTTGTCATGGAATACCCTGTTTTTGCCATCAATAATTACTGAAAATGCATTTGCTTATAGGACCCTGAGCTGCCATTTGTGGTCTCTTGGAGTCATCTATCTCAGTCCCTCTGGATTCCCCAAAATACTATGTAGATTCCCCCAGCCAAGTAGTAGTCAACACTAAATATACAGAACAAAGAAATAATATTGAAATGTTCAAAGGGAAAGGAACAAGTAGTATAAATTCAGACCTATTATTAGTTTACCTGACTTCTCATCATGGCTGCGGAAGGAATAGTATGACATGGTTCCAGCCCCTGGAGCAGTACATGTGACTTCTTGAGAGCTGATGTTTGCTGTAGGTATATGGCTAATTTATATAATGATGTATATATTTTACATTGGGTTCCTCTTTCAGGTACTGTTCTTACTGCCAAGGTTAATGACTTCATGATAATCAGAAATAGCATGATTCCAAGAAGAGAGATTATGCCTGGTGTTTCTAAGCAAAATGAAAACACTGTGATATAAGCTAGTTAATTCTTTCAAAAAGATACTGAGGATGAAGATGGAGTGGTTTGGGGAGAGGTGATCTCAGGGCAAGATCCCCTACCATCTAAGCTTGTTGTTTGTGTTTACATTTGAACAAGGAATAGTTTTGGCTTTAAATCTGGAATTAATTCAGAAATGGAGGACACATTTGTGATCCAGATCTTGAGTTTGGAAGATAAATATTTTTGATCCTGATCTTAGGGAATAGTGTCTAGGAAAAGCTTAAGGGCAGGAATGGTGGTACACACCTTAAAGCACAGAAGTCAAAGGCAAGCAATTTCTGAGTTCAAGGCCATCCTAGGATAGAGGTAGGTAAAGAAAAGCTCTTGTGCAGGACTTTCATCCCAGCATTAAAGGGACAGAATCAGATAGATCTCCGACTTAAAGGTCTGTCTAAAGAGCATGTTCAAGGACAGTCAAATGTGTTCTTTGGACAATCATGTGTACCCAGTGAAAGAGTTAGAAAACAGAAAACTGCTGCTAATGTAATAGAATTGTGGGGCCATGTTCTAGCTCCAACAATCAGCTTCAGCCATGTGGCTAAAAAGCCAAGGTTGAAAAATGCTGACTCATGCTATAATGAAATGATTGAATTGATATTCAATTCCTGAGAGAATAGTTCATGCAAAATTAAGGACTGGGCTTTGGTCTGCAAGATAGTGTTATCTCCAGCAGTGATGAGCTATCACTTAGATCCATCATCCATCACTGACTCTAGAGTTGTTTCTCCACAACTCTCAAATACCTTTGCTCAGGGCCCTCCCCCAAGCTGGGGCTGGTCCTTGGCACTTATCCCTAGGCTTCCCTCAGATTGTTTTCTTTATTACCTCTAGTTCCCTATTCGGGTGTTAAACAATGTTATTCATTTTGTTCATTTGTTTGTTTTCTTTGCTTTCCTGGCTATCCTTAATGGATTTACTCATTTCCTTCCATTGTTTTGTGTGGTTTTCTGGAATTCTTTTTTTTTTTCTATATTCTTTGTTTACATTCCAAATGCTTTCCCATTTCCCAGTTTTTTAAGATATTTGTTTGTCTCGACCACCTTTGTCCAGCAAGAGATAAAACGACACCAGGGAGTTTCTTCCTCAAACAGTTTATTTGGGAACCTTGAACAAAGCTTCTTCTTCTTCTGGGGAGTGCCCACCAACCCTTTTTATGCTGTCCCAAGATCAAATCAGGATAAGCCCCATGGGAACTGCTGGTAGGCTGTCTCTATGCGGAAGGGGCAAGAAGCAGCAGGCTTTCCAAATAGGCGCAGCCCTTAGCAGCTTCCTACAGTGCCCCCTTTTGTAATTTTAAACACACTATCAGGCGAGAGTAGAGGTCTGACCCATGATGTTCTCAGCCCATCGAGTGGACTCATGGACTTTGTTTCGACGCCCTTTTGAGCCATCGGCCCAATGGATTTCATCAAACCCGTCTGGTACCTTTTCTCAGGGATGGGTTCTGGGGTACCAACCCATATGCAGTCAAATGTGCTCCCCTCAAGGGCTCATCAATCATGGCCCCTGAGTGCAGTGCTTAGCCTCGCATCCTGAGCATGGAAATCATCTTATTAGGCCTTTAAGGCTACAGGCAAGTTCGTATTTCTATTTTCAACTATTCCAGCTATTTCTTTATCTAAAGGTAAATAGGGAATATCAAAAGTTTTGTTAGCACTAAAAAGACTGGGAAACAATTTGGCCTCTTTGACTGAGCGGCATTCATTAGCCCAATGGTTCCCCTTTTTGCATCTTGGACACAGCCCTGGCTGTCTAGGGTGCAGAGGACCGTCTGCAGTAGCCGGATTTCCTCTTTCAGGGCACTGGCGTTTAAGGTGTCCCATCTTGCCACATTTAAAACATGCTCCTGGCTGTGACCTCTTGCCTTGTGTTAGCTGTACCACAGTCGTAGCAAGGCCTGCGTTAGTCAGTGGTCCCCCCAGGTCCCTACACACCTTCATCCATTCCTCTATTGCTTTATTTTTATAGGGAGTTGTAGCCGTTCTACACTCCTTTGTACACTGTTCTATTATGAGCTGTTTCAGCATGGGTCCTGCCAGATAGATCCACACTGCCAAAAATTCTAGTGGCAGTTTCTAAAAGTCGGGCAACAAAATCAGAAAAGGGCTCCATCGGTCCTTGTATAACCTTGGTAATGTTATCGGTCCCCTCTCCCTTATTAGGGAGGGATTTCCAAGCCTTTATAGAGATATTATTAACCTGCTCATATACCGGGACTGGATAGTGAATCTGCTCACTGGCATATCTCTCGTGCCCTAAAAGCATCTCTCTGACCCACTGTGGGTTGCCTGCTGTGATATTGGCAGCCTCCTGTTCAGTAGCAAATTCTATGAGAAAGGCTCTCCACTCTAAGTATTGTCCTGGGGCTAGGCAGGCACGAACGAGTGAGTTCCAATCTCCGGGAGTCAAACACTGCCTTGTAAGCGATTCAACCTGAGCCACCGTAAAGGCAGCGGAGGTCCCATAGTTTCTGACCTATTCAGCTACAAATTTGATAAATTTAAAATCTAGGGCTTCATAAACCCTCTGGCCCTGAGGATCCTAGAGCACTGGATAAGCCAAGGAGAGCTCCGTGCACACCCGCCTCCAGACTTCCGGGCAAAAGGAACACCCATAAAGTACTGGGGTGGGGGGCACACCGAAGAAGCACCCTCCTGATAAGGAGGCAGGGCTGACAGAGCAGAGTGGGGGTCTGCCACCCTAGAGGGCGTCTGTCCTTTTTTTTTTTTTCTCTGAGAAAGAATAATTTTTTTAATTTGATATATTTTTTATTTACATTTCAAATGATTCCCCCTTTCCTAGCCCACCAACTCCCAGAAAGTCCTGTAAGCCCCCTTCTCTCCCCCTGTCCTCCCACCCACCCCTTCCCACTTCCCCGTTCTGGTTTTGCTGAATACTGCTTCACTGAGTCTTTCCAGAACAGGGGGCCACTCTTCCTTTCTTCTTGTACCTCATTTGATGTATAGATTATGTTTTGAGTATTCCAGGTTTCTAGGTTAATATCCACTTATTAGTGAGTGCATACCAAGATTCATCTTTTGAGTCTGGGTTACCTCACTTAGTATGATGTTCTCTAGCTCCATCCATTTCCCTAAGAATTTCATGAATTCATTGTTTCTAATGGCTGAATAGTACTCCATTGTGTAGATATACCACATTTTTTGCATCCACTCTTCTGTTGAGGGATACCTGGGTTCTTTCCAGCATCTGGCAATTATAAATAGGGCTGCTATGAACATAGTAGAGCATGTATCCTTATTACATGCTGGGGAATCCTCTGGGTATATGCCCAGGAGTGGTATAGCAGGATCTTCTGGAAGTGAAGTGCCCAGTTTTCGGAGGAACCGCCAGACCGATTTCCTTTAGTTTAGTCCTTTATTCTTTTGTTTCTTCTTCCTTTTGATGACCGCCCTCTCTAACTGACTCACGAGAGCCTGAAGCTCTTCTTCACTATCAGAATCCTCTGATTCCGTTCCGTCTCCTCTAAGTCCCAGAGGCTGGGATATAGGGATGACCCTCCCCTATCCCTCTTTTCGCTTTCAACTTTATCTGACCTTTCTTCTTTGAGCATTTGTAGAGCGCTTTGGCCATTCTCGAGGGCCTTGCAACATCTTTGATCTTCTAGGCAACCTCTCACAAGCTTCCAGACAGGCTTCAACCCTGGTTTCAGGGTGCCTTATTCCCAGGCAAAATCCAAGTCCCTGCCTAATTTATCCCAGCAGGCTACTGTGAGGTTTCCTGACACAGCAAACCAAGGAGCCACCATATCACATTCATCCAGGAATCTCTCCAGAGTGGTTTCTTAAGTTTTAAGTTTTTGGATAATAGTAGCTCTTGGAGAGCCAAAAAAATTGGATGCGACTGAGAAGTCCCCATCCTAATAGGTTTCTTTTATCACTGCTGTTGTGTATTGGCACAACTCAGGTAGCAGCACCGAAAAACTACTCCCCAAAAAACCACACAGGTGAGCAGATAACAGACTGCTATGAGAGCAGGGTTCATGAACTTTCTTTTATTTCCCAAGGTCCTTTAATTCCCAGACTTTACTTTTGGTTCATTACTATGCAAATCCCCTTTCCTTTTGTTTCTCAGTGAACTTCTTTTCCTCTCCTTTATTCTACAGCATGGAGCTAACTAGCTGCAGTCTCTGGTTTTTATTGTCCCACCTTACCTTGGGAACTTGTATTGCTCCACACCAGAGTCTTTGCGGCCTCTTTTACCGAGGACTTTTTCCTTTGTCCCTCCTTACCTGGGAAC
This sequence comes from Apodemus sylvaticus, assembly GCF_947179515.1. Taxonomy (NCBI): domain Eukaryota; kingdom Metazoa; phylum Chordata; class Mammalia; order Rodentia; family Muridae; genus Apodemus; species Apodemus sylvaticus. The sequence goes on along the minus strand of NC_067474.1, from coordinate 43,500,261 downwards.
TTTATCGTCTCTCTCTTTTTTTTTTATTCGATATAATTTATTTACATTTCAAATGATTTCCCCTTTTCTAGCCCCCCCCACTCGCCGAAAGTCCCATAAGCCCCCTTCTCTTCCCCTCTCCTCCCACCCACCCCTTCCCACTTCCCCGTTCTGGTTTTGCCGAATACTGTTTCACTGAGTCTTTCCAGAACCAGAGGCCACTCCTCCTTTCTTCTTGTACCTCATTTGATGTGTGGATTATGTTTTGGGTATTCCAGTTTTCTAGGTTAATAACCACTTATTAGTGAGTGCATACCATGATTCACCTTTTGAGTCTGGGTTACCTCACTTAGTATGATGTTCTCTAGCTCCATCCATTTGCCTAAGAATTTCATGAATTCATTGTCTCTAATGGCTGAATACTACTCCATTGTGTAGATATACCACATTTTTTGCATCCACCGAGAATTTTACCTCGTCCCACTTACCTGGGAACTTACCAGTGTGCTACCCCGACTGCAGGAGGTTCTGAAAACGTATCCCCTGGTCCCGGTATGGGCTACCAATTGTCGTGACCACCCTTGTCCAGAAAGAGATAACGCGACACCAGGGAGTTTCTTCCTCAAACAGTTTATTCGGGAACCTTGAACAAAGCTTCTTCTCCTTCCGGGGAGTGCCCACCAACCCCTTTTATGCTGTCCCAAGATCAAATCAGGTTAAGCCCCATGGGAACTGCTAGTAGGCTGTCTCTATGCAGAAGGGGCAAGAAGCAGCAGGCTTTCCAAATAGGCGCAGCGCTTACCAGCTTCCTACATTTGTTCATTTCCTCTTTTTGGAATATCTATCAACTTTAGAAAATTGGTTTTAGGTGGTGGTGTGTGCTTGTGTGTGTGCATGTGCCTGTGTGTGTACATGTGCGAGTGTATGTATGAGTGTGTGTGCACTTTTGCATATGAGTGTGTGTGTGTGTGTGTGTGTGTATTTCAGTTGTGTGTTGGAATATTCAGGGTTTTCTCTAAAAAAATAGAAGGGCTGCGTTGATAATATATTGCCCTGGCTATTGTTAATTGTGTGTTTACGCTGGCCTCTTGCATTCTGGGTTTAGGGTAATTACAGGTTGAGCTGCAATTCCTGCCTTGGTTAGATGGGTGACTTATGCTTGTTTTCTGTTTACTTTCTGGTCTTCTGGCCTGAGTGACATGTTGTTTTGATGACTACCTCTGGATCAGAAGTGTTCCTTTCTGAGGTTGTGGAGGTTTGTGGGACCTTTTGAATTCTTCATGCCAGAATGGCTTCTAAGGTTCCTGGGTTCTGGGAATTTCCTTGGGCTCTGATAGAGCATGGGGCTTGGGTTCTCTATGCTCAGATGTCTTCTGGTAGTGTGGGCTAGGATACATTGATGACTAGGTTGGTGAAGGGGACATTTCTGGGGAAAGCTATGGGGCTCTGTTTAGTGTTGGTGGTCTGTAGGCAGGCCCTTTTCTGGAGTTCTGTGTACAGGCATAGCCTCTGGTAGAGTAGGGGGCTTCTTCCAGAGTTGTAGACTGAGATATGGAGGGGGAGCTACTGGGGAAATCTGGGCAGGCTCAGAGGAAGTGCTGGTGGTCTGCCTACTTTTCTTCTTTAATTCTTTCCCAATCTGCCCAGTTCCCCTGGAGTGGTGTATGATATCAAGTATGAAGATATCATAAAAAGATGAGCTAGGGTCCTATATATACAAAACTGTTGAAAAAAGTTTAAAACACATTTATTGAATAGATAATATTAATATTATATACCTCATGATGCAGAAATGCTTAAACTGAAGAAAAATTATGAGAAAATAAGAACATGAAAAATAAGGTAAATTAATTGCTGCTCTAAAAGGCATAAAATGAAATGTTATCTTTAAATTATTACTAGCAATAAAAGTGTAGAAAATAACAATGAAAAATGGTTAATACACAATGTGGATCCTGAACATAATATAGAGAACTACGATGAAATTATATTCATTTAAGCAAATTGATAAAATCTTATGGAGTCTATGTTCTCTCTATACTGAGCCAAAATAAGAAAATCTTACAAGCCTAACTCAAATACTGACTAATATATAAAACATTACCAAAGTAAAATCCAAAATAATCATGTTAAGAATGTTTGTGTGTGTTTGTGTGTATATGTAAGTGTGTGTATGAATATATAAATATATATATTTATATATACACATATATGTATATATATCTGCAAGTGTGCCTGTCTGTATATGTGTGAGAGAGAGACAGAGAGAGAGAGAGAGAGAGAGAGAGAGAGAGAGAGAGAGAGAGAGAAATAGAGAGAGAGAGAGAGAGAGAAAGTTTAAGGAATCTGGAAAATAAATTTTTTATTATCTACTGTAAACAAATTAATTTCCAAGTCACCATGCTAAAAAGAAGTATAAGTAGACTGAAGGATAAGTAAAATATTTGAGGAGAAGAATACATAATAATCTGTTATTAGAGGCTTTATCACAAAAAATAAAAAGTACTTAAAATTTAGCAAATAAAACCACCAGAAATAAAAACCATCAGAATATTAACAGAATAACATCATGCAAATGAAATTTGATTCTAATGGTGTCTTGTTAATTATAAAATATAAAGCAACATAAAAGTTTAATAATAATGAATTGTTACTTACTATATACTAATATATGTTATACTAATATATATATGTATGTGTTACATATTTTACAAGGACTATATGTAATTGTAACTTTTTGAAAGGTTAAGACTTTTCTTCTGGGTTGAGATGATATTTTTGTCTTTGTTAGATATTTGGTGGAACCTGCTTCTAATAAAGCATGAGTGTAGAAGTTTTACTGCTACCACAGGTTAATAAAATTGTTTGGTAACTAAAGAAAATACAGTTTCCCACAAAGATAGATAGATTTTTTTAACACTCCTTTGGACATCAACATTTGAGAAAATATTAACAATGAAAATAAAAACATTATATTTAAAAAGTTCTTGGTATCTTCCAAAGAGAGAGTTAACCACATTGTAATTCCATAGTGAACCAGAAAGAGCAAAGACAAACTGACTCATGTTTCTCAAATATTTAGAAATATGGAAATGACATTTACATCTACAAATATTAAAATGGTCAAAACAGAATTCTATGACTCTGACTGAATTCTAGGACTATGACTTCTGAACAGAAGCACTTTAGGACATAAATTGAAATGTGATGAGAGACATAGCAGCAAGGAATGAAAGACAAAACCTATCGGTGAAAATAACTGCATACAAGATTTTGTGATTCGAGTAGTTTTGTAATAAATTATGCTGTTCCATCTTTTATAAATACATTTGAAACCACAGTTCAAATTAAAGTTCATATAGGAACCATGATATATAAAATTTACTTGATAGAAACAGAAAGAAAACTTCACTAATTAAACCAACAGAACAATAAAGGTACCTGATTAGGGCCTATCTTCAAAAGAGATTTAGGTCTGATAATTTATTTCAATTTTCTTAAAGCAAAGCACAATAATTTTAAAGTTGCTTAAAACTTATTAGGGTTCCAGGAAAGAAAATCTTTTATATATTTAATTAATTAAATTGAGAATATTAGTAATATTTTACACACACACACACACATGTCTTAGGGTTTCTATTGCTGGAAGTTGATACTATAGCAATTTACTTGGGATGCCTTACAAGTTCAGAGTTTCAGTCTATAGTTGCCATGGCTGGAAGCATGGGAGCACATAGACAGATTGGAGATTGGTGCTAGAGAAAGAGTCAATAGTTTCACTTCCGAATCATCAGGAAACTAGAAAAGAGAAAGCCAGTGATCTTGGCTGGAGGGTTAGAAAGCGGAAAGTCCATCCTGAGTGACATACTTTCTCCATCAAGGGCACACCTACTGCAACAAAGCCTAATTTGTTGAAATAATGCCATGTGCTATGAGTTGATGGGGGTCACTTTTACTCAAACCACCAAAACATCACTACAAATAATTCAGAAGTTTTACAAAAAATTATTCATTAAAATTTTTTATTGATAATATCATGACAACATCCTTATATTTTATCCATTAGACATATGGTTAAGTAAACAACAACAAAAATGTTCTCATAAGAACTTTGCATCTATTAAAGAATCTAAAGTATTTTAGATGGTAATATTAGGCTAGCAGTTATTCATTTACTACAAGTATCAGTTCAACAAGTAGATATTTTTCACCAACCATGTCCTACTCTTGTGAATAACCAGCAATGCAGAAGTGAACAGAGCCATTTGTTGTCTATATAAATGTTGTTTCACCTACTGAATGATAGAAAAAGTTGGACTGTACTTTCCTAGTAATTTTAAGTCATAGATGTTATTAATAAGACATGGGAAAGTAGGAAAGATGCATGTGGAATAATGAGTGAGTGGTTCTACTTTAGAAAATATGACCATATGGATTTCAAACTGAGTACTAGGTACCCAGTGTAAGAGCTAAAGAAAGGACCCAAGGAGCCAAAGTGTTTGCAACCCCATAGGAGGAACAACAATATGAACCAACTAGTACTAAACCACCAACCAAAGATTACACATGGAGGGACTCATGGCTCCAGCCACATACATACCAAAAGATGGCCTTTTCACCAATTGATGAGAGGAGAGGCCCTGTGAAAGCTCAATGCCCAGTGTAGGGAATGCTAGGACAGGGGTGTGGGAGTGGGTGGGCTGTTGACCAGGGCAAGGGGGGATGTGATAAGGGGTTTTTGGAGGGGAAACCACAAAAGGGTATAACATTCGAAATATAATAAAGAAAATATCTAATAAAAAAGAGAGAATACAACTCTATATAGATAAACAGGAAAGGATAAAATAACCATGTGGTAGGTAAGAATGGGGAACAGCTGATCCAACTGAGGTTTTCCTTTGCTTAGACTAGATACAGGTCACTGTCTGAAAAAAATGCAACTAAAATCATGTTGACAACTCTAAGACCCAAATCTGCGTCAGACTGCAGACAATACAGCTCTTGTAGAGAAATTTAAATCTAGTAACACAGCTACTCTGGCAAGGGATCATATCCAAAGATATGATCTATCTAGAACACATACCTTTAATCCCTCTGGCTGGAATACAGTCAAGCCCTAAGTACACTCCAAAAATTATGTTCAATTGAAGGGCAGACAAAGTGAGGAGTCAGAGAACATGAGTCAGAGATAGAATGCACCAACCTCTCATGTAGACAGCACAGAGAGGCTATTTAAAGAGCAGTGAGGGAGAAAAAATTGAATTCAGGATTAGGGTTAGGGCTAGGGTTAGGGTTAGGGCTAGGGTTAGGGTTAGGATTAGGGTTAGGGTTAGGATTAGGGTTAGGGTTAGGATTAGGGTTAGGGGGTTAGGGTTAGGGGATTAGGGTTAGGGGGTTAGGGTTAGGGTTAGGGTTAGGATTAGGGTTAGGGTTGGGGGGTTAGGGTTATGGGGTTAGGGTTAGGGGGATAGTGTTGGGGGTTAGTGTTAGGGGGTTAGGGTTAGGGTTAGGATTAGGGTTATGGGGGTAGGATTAGGGGGTTAGTGTTAGGGGCTTAGGGTTAGGGGGTTAGTGTTAGGGGGTTAGGGTTAGGGTTAGGGTTAAGGTTAGGGTTAGAGTTAGGATTAGGTTTAGGGTTAGGGTTAGGGGGTTAGGGTTAGGGTTAGGGTTAGAGTTAGGATTAGGTTTAGGGTTAGGGTTAGGGGGTTAGGGTTAGGGTTAGGGTTAGGGTTAGGGTTAGGGTTATGGTTAGGGTTAGGGTTAGGGTTAGGGTTAGGATGTCTTTTTCTGTCCAGTTCAACTCTGTTCATGGCACTTCAGTTCATGGAGTTTGGGGCATTCTTCTAAGAAGAGAAATTCAGTAAGAATCCCAGAGAAGACAATTTGAATCAGTCACCTTGGAGAAGGGTTTCAACCAGAACAACTGAGTTGAACCAGACAACCAGACTTTAGTAAAAGTAAGAAAGAGTGAGTGTATTCAACAGTAAGTCTTGAAAACAGATACATTCTAGACATAGATTATCAGACTAAGGCAGAAAGCAGAATTCTTCAAGGTTAGGTTTTACATAAGATGAAATTAGTATGTAGGCTCGAAGGATCCACATGTGTAGCAAGAAATGGATGAAAATGCTCTGAGTTCAGTCTAAGCCATGCTTTAGCACAACTTGAGAATGGCTCTTACCCTCTGTCTTCATCAGAGCAGATAAATGAAACATTTACATTCATATACTCAGAAGTCAAATTAAATTCTTTTCTCTCTGGCAACTCCCAAATTCTGATACTGGTAAATCATACTCTATGTATATCTTGTTATAGAAGAATGTGAAGCACTCTGTATTCAGTAAGGCAACAGTGTACTCAAGTGAATGTCTAAAAAGAAATTCCTATTTATCTTCATATGGTTATATCTAAAATCAGATTTGTTATAGGAAAGGGCATTCCCAATATTAAAATAATATGATTTAGCTATTATTCAAAGAAGAGAACCATACTCACTTTGTTGTCCAAAACCTTCTCATCTTTAAACCCAGAAAAAGACATCCCAAACAAAGTCTTTGTATATCTTTATCTCTTGTAGTGTGTATTGAATGCTTATTTGAATAAAATTTCTCAGCTGCATTTACAGTCTGTGTAATCTTTCATTCCTTGTGATAAGAAGCCAACAATCTGGATATAACTGGTCATACAGTGACAGAATACTATTGCAAAAGGCAATGAGGCAATAAACTTGCTTGCATATTTAAAAAAATGAGAATCCAAGTGATTGGAGCTTAGGTAATATAGAGGTGTGAGGCACAATTGATATCACAGTCATGGGATATGGGACAATAGCAAAAACTATCAAGAAGCAGCTTTAGGGAACCAGATAAAGAAAATATTCTAGTAAAATTATTATAACCCAGAACTTGGGAAAAGCCACGTTTTTATAAATGTGGATTGGCAGACAGAGAGAATGTGTAGAAAATCACCTTTTGGTACATTTCCAAACCAAACCAAGAGATCCCTTGTTGGAAGCTTGTAGTAAGAGAGAAAGAAAATGGGGAACAGATTTATCAGAGACCTAGACAGTCAACTAGAGATAGAATAGGCTTGAGGGAAAATCAGGTTAATATTAAATGAATATGCTTGAAAAAACAAATATATACACATATTAATGTCTGTTAAACAGCTATACATTTGTTTCTAGAGAGAAGGGGAGTACTATGTTGTATGAATCTGAATTCTGGTGCTACCATCAAAATTCAAAAATAAGGGAAAGATAGCTGTATAAACTTAGCTGTTTGTTCTGTAAATGTGAGGTTGGAGCATATTTATGTTTTCATTTGCATATAGCTATAAATATCTGTAAATCTACACAACAGTTAAATAAATTTGGTGTTTATTTGTGTGTGAGAAATATTAGGTGATTATGGATATATGCTGTACATATAAATGTACATTTATAATTTACATAATTTATATGTGTTTTATATATATACAGTATTAAATATATTATAGACATATAGAATTGCATATCCTATTGATTAAAAGTGTTTTTAAAAATGGGAAAACACAAGCCATAAATTAATCTCTTTAAAAGATATTACAACTGATAGCAAATAAGCAAAAACAAAGTGCTTGCAATTATAACAATATTTAGTGCACTGTTTTTAAAATTATATTATACACAACAGAGTAATCATTTATCACCAAATTTTCACATGGCTTAAAATAAACATTTAAATGTGATTATTTAACAAACTCAAGAGTTTCAGTGAAGAGGACAGAGCACAAAGTTGTTTTTTTTTTTTCTGATAATTCTGAGGTAAATTTTGGCTTAAGTATATAGGTTTGGAAATAGATTCTTGGGTCAAGATGTAATGAATTTAAATCTGTTCTCATAACTTTCTCAAGTGAAATGAAACTTGTTTCACCTCAAAATGCCAAAAGTAAAGTGGTCATGTTTGGAACAACCATCATAACAATATACACTTGAATTGGAGGCATGCTTTAAAGGACAATGCATAAGATACTTCTATAGTGGACACTTGCAAGGGGCAGAAGTTAATAGCTGTGATTATGATTATTCTTTACTTCAAAGCATTTTATTGTTCCTTATAGTCATAAATAGTATTTTCAGCATGAACATTTTATTTATTTATCTCAAGTCATGTTTTTACAAGGGAGAGAATAACATGAGGAAAAACAGAAAATAGCAGAAAGAGCAGAAAAGATACCTTACCTTAATCTAAGAGTATTTCTCTTTACTTACCATCTTAGTAAACAATTAGCTATCAATTTCTCATTATTTTTATTTGACTTATTAAACATTATACAAGGACTGTATCTTAGTGCCTTATGTCACATGGTGCAGATAATTTATATCTATTTTGTGGTTATTGCACTTTATAACACATAGCTGACTGTGTAGGACTAGGCACTGATGGGATGAGAACACTGTCCCATACACAAAAAAATATGACAGGTTGGCATTTGAGAAAATGGCAGAAGCAGGAAGGTCACATCCTGACCTTTTCCTGCCCTTCTCCCCTGAAACTGGCCATGAAAGGCAGAAAAGGGGTTCTGCCCTTTTCCTGAAGCAGGTTAAGGGACCCTCCTGTGATAAGTGCCTGTTCCATCCTGGGAGGAAAGGACATTCTTATCTCTGAAGACACAGGACCACAGATAGTAATCTGCACAGGCCTTGCTAATTTCCCCCAACTTTATTATCAGTGGACCATTCCCTTTGTCCCGATCCATACCTCTCCATAACTGACTACTTTATCAGACTTCACAAAAACATAGAACTCAACCTGTTTCTTCATGTCTTCATGTATGAAAACTCCCTTGTTACATTATGTAGAGGGGTCCTAGTTTATTTGAGTTTTACAATAGAATTTTCAGTTATAAAATGAAGAGGGGAGGAAGAAAAATCATTTTACTTCCATTATTTAATTAATTAATCTGAAACTAACAATTTAGGGATGTGTGTTATGGAGACAAAGAGTGAGTGAGAGTGGGAGAGATGAGAGAGAGAGAGAGAGAGAGAGAGAGAGAGAGAGAGAGAGAGAGAGAGAAATTGTCTTATATAATTCCTTAAAAATGTCAAAATCCATTTGATTTATAAGCTTCATGATACCTTGTACTTGACCATATGTATATGTCTAATTCAACCTGTTAGTGAGTTCAAGTGCCGAAGCTCTCCTTAACTTTATAAAGATTATATTATAATTTCCTCTCAATGAAAGTAAGAAGAAGCATCAGGGAAAGGGTTTTAACACTAAAAATATTTGCTAAATGTAAATGAACTAATGTTTTCATGAGTGAGCTCTGGGATACCTAAATTTAAGTGATCTCTCTGTAACCAGTTTGGCTATTTCCTAGCGAGAATACATTGTGTATAATTTTGATTATTTTTCATAAATTTTCTTAAGATGTATTTTATTTTAAAAACAATTTGAAGAACTATAATATTTTTATATTAATACTGTGTAGTTTTACTTAGCTCAAGAGATAAAAATTGCAGTTTAGCAGTTTCTTAATGAAAGAAGGGTTTGCTATTACTAACTAGAGAAAGCAAATAGAACACAAACAATGTGTGCCATCATATTGATCATTGGATAATTTAAGAAGTGTATTTAATCTTCTTCTTAGCAGATCTGAAGAACATCGTTGTGGTTGAAACATTAGAGCTAAGATCTGTTATGTAATTAGCAGGGACTATTAAGTAGATTACAAAGTAGACTGGGAAGAGTTATGCCATGAATGAGGTGAATGAGAATGGGCTCTAAAGTAAACGTAATCTGCAGAAATCTGTGTATACAATAATTTCAGAAACACGTTTCCATAGAATATGAAGGTAATAGAGGCATTGTTAGTTATTGATAAGTCTCAGTATGTAGACTTGGACAGCTTGAATTCATGTAAATCAGGGTAACCTGTAACTTACAGAGATCTGCTCCCTCTAACTCTTAGTACTGAGATTATTTATTTCCTTTTAGTTTTAATTGCATGACTACTTGCCTGGATGGATGGATGAGCACTATGCATTGTCAGAACTTTTATGACTGAGGCCGTATATAGTTATGGGTTACCACACTGGCACTGAGAATTGAACATGCTTCCTCTGTAAAAGGAGCAAGACTTCCTCATGACTGAGACATCCAGACCCACAGGGATATATTAATAGATAACTCAAATAGAATTTTGAAGATTGCAGTCTAGACTATGGCTGTAACTTCTTAAGAATATGTTGATTTCTTGATTAAAAGAAAATAATAAAATATTCAAAACATTGTAATCTAGACACATGAAGATGATGATAATACCCAAAATATTCTTTCCAGATTAGCTATTATTCTTCCTCCAAAGCTCTATAGCAAAACTTATAAGATTTAGGTTATACTTTCATAATGGAATTAGTTGTTTGGATCAAAAAGCTAAGGATTTTCATTTTTCATAATGTTGGAAACAGTTATGTTAAAATGAATTATGTCTCTGTCACATCTCATGGAGACAATAGATTAACTACAACAGTAAAAGGTTATCATTAACTTATGTGTTGATTTTATCTGCACTGATAAATAGATACACTCTTAGTATTTGACTAACATTATTTTAGATGACCTAAATGGTCAAGTTTTTTGATATTCTCTATTAAATCGATTTCTTAAGAAATTTAATTCAAAATACTTTGCTGTTTACTGTTGAAATTTATGGATAAAATTGGGTACTTCAAAGGTAAGAAAAACAAATCTTTAAAATAGGTTTTTAAAAGAGTGGATACTTGTATAAGCATAATGATTACTATTCAAAAGGATGTTGGTCTATTAAGATTGTTCACAGTCTTAAAATAACTATTATTGGGGCTACATTAATTTCACCATTTCTAAAGTATTAGGATTGTTCTTACAATTTTCTTCTATTGTTTTCTTTTTTCCATTTATTTATTTACTTACTTACTTATTTTATTACATATTTTTCTTTACTTACATTTCAATTTTATCCTTTTCCTGCTTGCCCCTCTGAAAACCCCCTATATACCCATCTCCCCTCTCCCTACTCACCAACACACCCACTCCTGCTTCCGTGTCCTGGCATTCCCTTATACTACGACAGCAAACCTCTGCAGGACAAAGGTCCTCTCCTTCTACTGATGACCTACAAGGCCATCCTCTGCTACATATGTGGCTGGAGCCATGGGTTCTTCCATGTGTACTCTTTGGTTGGTGGTTTATTTCCTGGGAGCTTTGTGGTACTTGCTGTTTCATATTGTTTTACTTCTTATGGGGCTGAAAACTTTTCAGCTCCTTGGGTCCTTTCTCTAGCTACTCCACTGGGGACCCTGTGCTCCATCCAATGGTTGGCTGAGAGCACCTACCTCTGTATCTTTCAGGCACTGGCAGAGCCTCTCAGGAGACAGCTATATCAGGCAAGTACTTGTTGGCATCCACAGAAGTGTCTGCGTTTGGTAACTATGGGATGGATACCGAGATGGAGCAGTCTCTGAACAGCCTTTCCTTCAGTCTCTGCTCCACACTTTGTCTCTGTCCCCTTAGAAGACATTTTCTTCTTCTTCCCTTTCTAAGAAGGACAGAAGTATCCACACTTTTGTCTTTCTTCTTCTTGAGCTTCATGTGGACTGTGAATTGTATCTTTGGTATTCTGAGCCTTTGAGCTAATATCCACTTATCAGTGAATACATACCATGTGTGTTCTTTTGTGATTAAGCTACCTCACTCAGGTTGATATTCTCTAGTTCCATCCATTTGCCTAAGAATTTCACTAATTTGTTGATTTTAATAGCTGAGTAGCTCTCCATTGTGTAAATGTACCCCATTTTCTGTATCCATTCCTCTCTTGAGGGACATAGGAGTTCTTTCCAGCTTCTGGCTATTGTCAATAAGGCTGCTATTTACATAGCAGAGCATATGTGCTTATTACATGTAGGAGCATCTTCTGGGTATGTGCCCAGGAGTGGTATAGCTGGGTCCTCAGGGAGTACCATGTCCAATTTTCTGAGGAACCGCCAAACTGATTTCCAGAGAGGTTGTGCCAACTTGCAATCCCACCAGCAACGGAGGAAGGTGACTCTCTCTCCATCCTTGCCAGGATCTGCTGTCACCTAAGTTTTCTAATCTGTAAAATAATAGTTTAAAACTAGATAAGGTCTCATGTACAGCAAGTCAACCATTATATGTTAATCCTCTGCCTCTAGATTGATGAGATTTCTTTGGGTACCATCACCTTGTGCTTAATGTTCATTCAAAATTTAAACTTTAGCATGTTTATTATTGTTGTCTTTGTTCAGCTAATGTTTAGGGAGTGATTTTCATGAGATGTTATCTGTGTATCTTCTGAACTTGGTAGAAGGAGCATTCTCAAGGCAAACTCCATGATCTCATGACTTTTACAGTTTTGCTATTGCTTGCAATCCCTAATCCTTGGGTGAGGGAATTGTTTTGTAATTCTGCATCTTGACTGGTTGTGATTTTTTGCAATTGTCATACTGACGACTAAATAGAACCCAAAGGCTTCTATACTATGTGGAGAATTACAGGCAACTAATGAACTCAGAAAGCAAGAGAAATAGTAAGAGCGTACCAACTGTTATCTGATAGTAATGGTCAGCCCTGAATATTCAAATAAGCAAGTACCATCATACAAATTAAGCAGGTTGTGCTTACATATTTTGAAATACATATATTATGTATGTGTACACATACATATAGAATGCATATTTTTGACATGGAATTAATGACAAAAGAGACCAGCACTCATAAAGAGAACAAAAGTGATATACAGGACATATGGCATGATTTGGAGTGACAAAGAGGAAAAGTGAAATGATGTAATTATATTATAATCTGTAAAATTAAATTAATTTTAAAAATTATATTTTAATGTTTTTCTGAAGATTGCTTTATAATATCTAACTACTTTTTAGTAGCCCAGTCTGTTTATCAATATTTTGAAATTAAAATTGATTAATATGGGCATGTACCTTAACTTTTATATATATATAAAGCAATATTTTGTCCCAAAATGTGAATCTTCTGGCATGAACTCAATGTTCCATGCCCTTGATATGATCACATATCGAGTACATTACAGAAATAAATTGCTCAACTTTCTGTGAACTGGAATCAAAATAAATGAGAGCAATAAAGTCTGCACCTTTGAGTTTTGTCTTGTTATCAAATAATCCCAAAATAATGAAACTAATAAAAGTGAAATAGTGTGTCAAGGGAAAATACAACAGCAGAAAAGTCATGTTTTCCTCCAAGGTATTTTAAGAAAAATTGAATTCTAGATGTATGGATGAAAGGTTTCCAAAATTTGAAAATTCTATCAGCTCACAAAATTTATGATTTACTTTATCAGCAAGTTAGATTTCTACCTCAACTGAAATTGCAGTTTTCTATTTCATATTTTTGTTGTTATAAATTTTAAGATAGTTTTGGCTTAGATTCCTGTGTTTTAATGTTTTTTTTAATCTAGTTGTATGTACTATTTGTAAAGAAAAGGTTGGCCATATATAGGAGTTAGGTTGGAGGCATGGTCCTTGCCTAGCAAACCAAGAATTCCATGTTAAATACCCAGCAATAAACAAAGAAAAGTTTAAAATGAGTACACGGAGCCATAATCCAGCAGATAGACATTGATGAAGGGTTTTGAGCACACAGTTTAATGCATTGACAGCATAGATAAAGAGTTAGCAAACAGATGGAAAAAATAACTCTATAATCTAGACTCTACTATGTACTACATGTTTATTTGCTCCTGGGCTTTATTTATTCTTGATCCAATTCTGTAAGCTCTCCCTCTAACTTACCTTAGTCACTTTCACCTGATTTGGATTCACTGGGACATTTCTTTCACGACTCTCATCTTCTATTTATGTCTCTTGTATACAATTGCTTTATAATGGCTAATATACCTGGAGACCTATTATCATTGCATCAAAATAAACCAATTTCCTTTAGAAGCTTCCTGTCATCACATTACCTCTGCTTTAAACATCTATATACATGTACAAAACCTGTTCTATATTCAATCCTTACGTAGAGAAAATTGTGCCACATCAAAATCCCCCTCCAACAGCCATGTTCTGCCAGTCCTCACTAATGGCATGACTGCTACCTGTCATTAGAGCCAATGGTCTCCCTCACATCCTGGCTCATTCTCTTCCTGTGTCCATTTGTCATTCAGTTTGTTTTCTGGTGGATTCCCATAATTTCTTGTCTTCAGTCTTTCTCCTCTTTCCATTCCACTTTTTTTTTTTATTATTTCTCTTGTCTCTTGAATATCCACCATCAGTTCGATTACCCCCTAGTTTTTTAATTTTCATATATTAGTTGTTTGCTATTCTACAATCCCAGCTGAAATTCATTAGTCTAAAAATTCACAAGTATAGGCTTCCTTATCAACTTTCAGTTTTTGATGATGCTTTATATTTGGTTTATTTATTTTAAAATTTTAATTAAAACATTTTATAAAACATATTCTAATAACTATTTCCTCTCTCCCATGTCCTAGATCCCTACTATGCCCACCTACCTCTAAGCCCTTTCCTTCTCTCTCTCTTTAAAATGCAAAGACATATGCAAACAAAAAACATAGATGAATCATAATTTACAAGAAGAAAAAGAAAGAGCACAAGTAACACACATACAAAAACAAATAAGCAAACAAAACTATATGCAGCAACATAAAATTGGAAACCACATAATAGGTGCAAAATTCCAGAAAGACAAAAGAAAAGCCCAAGCCAAGCAATAATGACATAAAAAGTATACTAAATACTATTTTTTGTATGTGTATATGTGTGCATGTATGTGTGCGTGTTTGTGTGAATGTGCTTGTATGTGTGTGTGTTTGTGTATGTGTGTGTCTGTGTGTGTGTTTGCGTGTGCATATTGGCATTTGCTGCTGCGAATGGGGTCTACCCTAATGTCTGGTTAGTATAGCCAATGTGATTCCAATTGGAAAGTAATTTTTCCTTTTCAAGCAGGTGTCAATTGCAAATAACTTCTTGGTTAGGAATGGGAACTCATGTTTACTACACACTCTCACTCTCAGTGTTGGAAATACTATAAAAGAAGTATGCTTTTATTTTGCTGAGTTATATGAATAATGCCTTTGTAAATTTACATACTCAACTCTCATTTATAATCTGTGACCTACTGCTTAGTTTTCAAATGAAACCTCATTAGCTACAGAACCATCAGTGTCTTTCTGTCCTCTAATTTTACACATGGTGTCTTTCCAGTGCTAAACCTAGATAATTCCAAGGTTAATAACTAGAATCATACAGCTATAGCTTTTATCCCATGGTTTCTAACTCTTCAACACTATGTTAAATCACGCATAAGTCAGTTATCTTTATCAAGACAAGTCAGATTTCAAATGACCTTATTTCTGCGTTTATTAGGCTCAACCATGTGTGAGTTAAATAAATTTTATTGATTTTATTGTATATAAAATATTATTCTCTTGTAACACTTCAATTAAAAATAAAACATAATGAATTATGTAAACTAATTTCAACTTTTTCAAGCCTGGTTCCATAGTTACCCTCAATGTCACTATTGTAATGAGTCACACCTTTTCCCCCCAAATATTCAAAGCTAAGTGAGCATTACTTAAAGGCATGTTGACATTAATATTTCATTTATAATTTCAGTTCACATGATTTCTTTATTTGTATGGTAATCTTTAAATAATATTAAAAAGTAATTTTATAATGAATTTAAACAGCTGTTCTTGAATTTTCCAGTCATTCCTACTCTGATTACATCAGCTTGCAATTTTCTCAATGTATCAGTGCTTATAAATTGAATATAATAGTATATTTTAAAATTAATTGCAGTATGCTCATAGATAGAAAATATTTATGAATATTGATCTCTTATCTTTAATTTAGTGTGTCAAGTTTAGCACACAAAATTAGAGAAATAGCTTTTCATTTTAGACAGATTTATGTAACAATGTAATTCCAATGATTTTATTTTTGCCAAATACAAAGCTACACAGGTAATTTTTCCAAACTATTTAATTTACATATATTTTGTTGTGTATTTTACAATACATGCTTAATATACTGTCTAATCTTCATGTAAATTCTCCTCAAAATTTTTCTTCAGTTTATAATTCTTAGAATAGTGAATGTCTTTGAAGGAAATTTTATTTTCAACCATTATTTATCCTAATTAGTAATTTACACAGAAAATTAGAACTTAATTTTGATGAACTGAGTAAAGGAATCACAATAAAATGATCCAGTTATTTAGTTCCTTGGTATATCTTAGTTAAGATGAATAACCAAATACTGTGTTGGAGTTTGACACATACAAATTTTCTTCATTGCTTTATAACAATGTACTTTCTATTCATGTCAATGAACAAAATTGTGGACATTGTGTCTAATTGAGCAGTTTTAAACCAATGGTCAAAATACTAGTGTTGAAGAGTGAAAGTATTTTACGAACTGTCTTAAGAAGTGTAAGTAGGCAAGATTAGAATAAGTCTTCCAACTCTTATATAATTGTATTTTATTCTTAATTTTGATGGAATGGGTAGAGATAAATGCATTTTCCTTATAATGCTTAGTTTCTTTCCTGTTTCTTTCCTTCAATTTAGAAGTTCTGGTGTGCATACTGTCACAAACTGTGATATTTGAAGGATTTCAAGGATTACACAGTATATTGACATTGTTAAATTTGTCTTATTTTGCAAATGAAGCCTTCATAAACATAAAATTTAGCAAAGGTGAGTGATTGCTAAATTTAAATGTAGTGATTTATCACTCTGATTGATGTTTAAAATCTTTCACAGAATTTAATTCTGTTATATGTATTGCTACCACAATCATTGATTCTTTTGTTGCAGTCTGAAAAAATATTCTCAGTATTGTAAATGTAATTTAGATTGTTTTAGAGACACTGTGTAGCTAGCAGGCCTACTAAAAGCTACTGCTACTAAATGGTATATAAAGAATACCTCAATTATTGGTATCAGTCTCTACAAAATACATTATTGTTTCAGGTGGTCAGACTAGTTAGGACAATGTAAAAACATTGGGATTAAATTGTTCATTGACAAAATAAGAGGATACAAAGGCATGTTAATGTGTCTTAGAGAGAAATATCTTTCCCCAGAATCAATAAGTCACAACCCTTCCTTTCTCTGAACTTTCAAAAGAAAAACTCAGGAGATACTTGAAAATTGGTTTCAGTGAACACTGACCCCTTTGGGGATAATATATCGTATGGCAATTTTTTCTGAATTGAAAGCTTCTAACTTGTAGAGATAACTTGATGCAAGCAAAACTTACAAGGTCCAAGAAGTTAAATATAAATTAAATAGAAAATAAAAACAATCTCACAAATATAGGAAAATTGAAATTTACAAGATACATAAGGCCCTCCTTCAGATTATAGAAGCTGTTAATAGTTGATGGGGCAAAGAGGGTTTCTGACAAACAGAGAAAGCTAGCAGTATGTGATACTCCCAACTGACTTGGTGAGCTACTGAAATTTAACTTGTCAATTAATTCTGGATTTAGGGTATACCATGTTTACTAACTAAAATCTAGGAGGTATCTTTTATTTGTTCTTTTCATGTTAATGCTTTTACCATTTTCTAGGGTGGTGTGAATGTATAAGGTTGATTACTTGATTGACCTAGAAATAAAATTAGTTATCTTCATCCATGTTCACTCAGGTTTTAATATTCTCTATCTGTACATATTATATCTATGCCTGAACTAGCAATTACATCAAAATGTCTAGATAAATCTACTTACCAACTTTTCATTTTCATATTCAAAATATTAGCTTATTCAGACCCCATTGACTTCATTATTTTCCTTTTAGTCAAAACATAGAAACATACACACACACACACACACACACTGATTGAATAGTGATTTTTTCTTTATTTTAGTAATTTTCAATGCAGAGCACTGTTTTATAAGCTTCCTTATGGTTTTCAGAAATACATACCTGTCAAATTTTACTCTTGATCTTTAGTTTCTTTAGGCTATTTAATGCTGGCTTATGTGCAGCCTACATGGTTCCTTGGGGTTTGATTCCATCTATTCCACAAAGTGTTCTAAGAAGCTTGAAATGCTCCCAGGATCATTTATCTAAAGGGACTTAAGCAAAGACAATGCAAGGGTTTTATTATATGCCATCTGAAAAGAAAATTAATTTTGCCTCAGGTCTCAAATGTAAACGAACTCTCCATTGAGTAATGAAGTCTTTGCTGAATGGCCTAATTGAAAGAAGGTGCAAGACATACTTAGATATTTCAGACTGAAGATGAACTTTTGACTGAATGGCTGAATTTAACATCTGAACTTTCTTAAATTTTCTAGCCAAATGGCATTTTACTTCTTGTTTGCATACCTATGATATATTTCACTGGGCCTGTGGATATTATAAAGTCACCTCCATCACCTCAGAATGTAGCAATAGATCTCAAGAAAAAGTACAAAGATATGCCACTGATCAACTAGGGATGACAAGAAACTTCCCTTGTTACTCACTTATTTTGTACAATTTCTACCAAGAATCTATTGTCAAATGACTTTATTTCTCACACAATAATTAGATTCTTCTGTATTGGATATACAAAATACTCCTATAAAATAGGTCTGACAAAAACATACATAATATGAATGAGGCATGTTTTCTTGCTATCTTTATTTTTTGGCACAGATGTTGCCCATCATTAGTGGGCAAAACAAAATATGTACATTCTGGTGACTGGTATCAAACTTTGTTCACCAAATGTAGTCAGGATGTTCTATAAGCATGTTCACTGTGTATGATCAAGGAAACTTTTTTTTCCAGTCTTGAATTTTATTTAAAAAAGTTGCCTATTTATTTTATTTTCTGACTCTGTGCTTGTGACTTCAACACTTTCACAGTGATTGTCTGCTCCTCAATAAGGAAAGCCCACTTGATCCTGTCATGGGCGCACTTGGCACACATGGAACCATCACAGGCCGTGCTTACATGCTTCTTTTTCATAGACAAGCTCATAAGAACTTTGGGTCTCAAAGCACAAAACCCTGGCAGTCTGCCTGGGCACAGGCCACATGCACATTTAGGTGTTTTCCCAGCCTTCTTGGTATAAAGGCAAACAATCCTGTTGCCAGGGCTTCAAGACAGCCTAGTCTTGTTAGAGACTGTAATATAGGAAAGAAAGCCTATGACTGCAAGTCAAATGCTGGACCATCCTGAGTGCCTCTAAGCACTGTCCCCAGAAAAATCCAAGGAAGCATTTTTAATATTACCTAAGAACTGCTATGAACATAGTGGAGCACATATCCTTATTACACGCTGGGGAATCCTCTGGGTATATGCCCAGGAGTGGTATAGCAGGATCCTCCAGAAGTACCAGGTATCCCTCAACAGAGGAATGGATACCAAAAATGTGTTATATTTACACAATGGAGTACTATTCAGCCATTAGAAACAATGAGTTCATGAAATTCTTAGACAAATGGATGGAGCTGGAGAACATCATACTAAGTGAGGTAACCCAGTCTCAAAGGATCAATCATGATATGCACTCACTAATAAGTGGATATTAGCCTAGAAAATTGGAATAACCAAAATATAATTCACCCATCAAATGATGTCCAATAAGAACGGAGGAGTAGCCCCTGGTTCTGGAAAGACTCAGTGTAGCAGTATAGGGCAAAACCAGAACAGGGAAGTGGGAAGGGGTGGGTGGGGAATACGGGGAGGGAAGAGGGCTTATGGGACTTTCAGGGAGTGGGAAGCCAGAAAAGGGGAAATCATTTGAAATGTAAAAAAAAAAAAATATCGAATAAAAAAATATTATCTATGCACTCACTGATAAGTGGATAATAACCTAGAAACTTGGAATACCCAAGAAATAATCCACATATTAAATGATGTCCAAAAAGAACAGAGGAGTGGCCTCTGGTTCTGGAAATACTCAATGCAACAGTATAGAGGAATACCAGAACAGGGAAGTGGGAAGGAGCTGATGGAGGAACAGGGGGAGGGAAGAGAGCTTATGGGACTTGTCGGGAGTGGGGACCCAGAAAATGGTAAATCATTTAAAATGTAAATAAAGAATGCATCGAATAAAAAAATGAAAAAAAAAAAGAACACACAAGCATTAACTCAATCTCTTCAGTGCTATGTTGAACTGAAAAGACGCTGGTTCTGAAAACTCTTCCTGGAAGAATGTTTGACGCTGAGCATAGCAGCTAACATTCCATTTACAATGTAATTAATGAGTGGAAAGAGAGAAACCTGATGATTGCCATAGTAAAAAATTAAATAGCCCTGGGATTATGGGTCAGAGCTCTGAGTAGTAACTGGCTGGGAATGTAGACATTGGATCCAGCAACTATATTACCAGAGCACACACTGACCATCAGTGACCTTTCTTAACATGTATATGTTCCCTGGGAATCTACACCTTTGAAAAGTCTTTCCTTATGTATGTATGCATGTATGTATGTATGTATGTATGTATGTATGCATGTATGTATGTATGTATGTATTTACGTACTTAATTCTGGAGAAATGCTATGTGAATTTTAGAGTAACATTGAGTTTCCTTAGCCAAAAACTCATGCTTCATAACTTTTGTTAAAGATTGAAAGATTCAGAGATGTTACTCTGCTCCTGTACTTCTGACTGCTTCTGATTGCAAGTTGATATTTTAAGCCCCAGGTTATGCATGTCTTATTGTCCAGGACACTGGTTTTCCTTAATGATAATCAACCAGCAATTTGATCTCTACAATAATATTTACAAATGGCATGTATCTGGTAACTTTTTAAAATTAATGAGTAAGAGGTATTTTCTGGATTTTTTTGTTATTGAGATATTAGTTATGATTTATAATAAAAAGAATTCCTAAAATAGAGCTGTGATCCATCTCTACAAAGTAGTTGTTGATTAAATTTGTATATCTAAGTTTAATTTTCAAAGTAATGAAAAATATCTTTCTCTAAGAACCAATTTTAGCATGCCTTGAGTGAGATGCAGATGCTGCCCTAATGCTGATTCCATAGCTCATGTTTATACATATGAGCTCAGGTGCTTCCAGACAGAAAAAAGACTGCAGACAAAGATACAGAAAGTAATCAACACTCTTAGATCAGCATTTGATATTCTCTTCCAAGTCCTAAATTCATTTGCACATAGGATCCCACCTGCCTGATTGTGACTCAACTATTGATGTTTATTGTAGCAACCCTAGATCAAAATAAGAAAAATTAAATGTGTGCAAAAATTTTGTACATTTATTATTTTCTAATTTCCAAAATTATACACTATTCATGGCGTAAATGGGGTAGCATTAAAGTGATTTGAAGAAATTGATTAATTTAAGTCATTATTTACTTGATAAATGGAAATGAAGATCACTTTGAGCTATCATTTTAAACCAGGAGTCTGTAAAATTTTAAAGAACTGATGGTTGGCTAAAATAAAACTATTTGTCTTTGTTAACTTGACTATAGCGGTAAGAACACAAAGGACAATTAATGAAGACTTAATATCTTTAGAAATTAAAGAATTGACAGTACTATGAGTTAGAATATATGTGAGTGAATAGAATTTCCTCATTGTTTGGATAAGGTATAAAGATTTATTCACACAGGGTCTTTAAAATGATTATATTATAATGAGATTCTTTAAGGTGACAAACTCATGCAAATAAAATAAAATGTTTTAAGGATTTCTTTTTCATTATTTTTGAATAATAGTGTAATGAGTGTCATTTGGGAATCCAAGAGTCATTGCCATGTATGGTCTAACTGTACCTACCATGCTAATGGATATAATATTAAGACACATAACTCAGTTGTGCTAAGAAGCTAAGAAAGCTGTTCAGAAATGTATACAGATTCCATGTTTATATTTATTCTCTTTATCAAATCCCATAACACACTAAGATTTAAGAATGTTTAGTGCAATACGGACTTGCTATTTACTAAACAAGACCCAAGATTTCACAGTCAAACAATTCCAAATACTTTTCTTCTCATATTGCATATAAGAGAAAGATGACATAGAGAGAAAGGATGGCAATGTGATGAGGATAATAGCAACATTTTGCTTCTTAAATAAAAGCACAGATAGTTCTCAGATTATTGAAAGTCATCATGCTTATGGTTGCAAGGTGACTGGAATTCCATTAAAGAAGAATCCTTATTTGCTTATGCCATCTATGCTTTCCAGACCTCAAAATGAAACTTTACTTTTAAACATCAGAGCTGTTAAATCTCCATCATGCAATTTCTTCCATCTTACATATAATAAAATATGGATATTCGTAACAATCAGCTGAGCTATGCCAGCTGTGCTTCTTGAGTTCACACTGGGATTCCAAGAACGGGGGTCAGGGGGAACAAAAGGAAGTAGCAACAAACCAGCATCAGTCATGCTGGGAGGGCTAATGATCAAATCCAGCATGTTTATTAGTATCAGAACTCCTTATATCCCTCAAATGGAGAAACAGAAAACAAGTTAGTAAATTCACCAGACAATAAATTAATTGAGAACTCAAAGCAACCTTAGGTCCTCATTTTCAAGTTACATGCTAGGACAGTAGGCTAAGTGTCTGGCACATTAGACAACAGCTTTAAAGAGAAGCCAAAAGTCATCAAGCTCTTGGCCTGGGCCTTCCCTTTCTGCCTCTAGAGCCCTGGTGCCAGCTGATTTTTGGCCTTGCCAAAACAACCCTGTCAGGGAACAGAAGACCAACACTCCTTGTTTTAACCATAGGGCTCTGGGGGCCCTCTGGCTCTACATGGGCACTGAATAGAAGCCCGAGTTGGGGTTGAATTCAGCTTTTGTCAGTAGCCAACATTTATTTTGGATAGGATAATAATACTCCACCCAAATCATACCTTTCTAGCAGTGAAGAATTTTTCCATGTGTCTATAATTTGCTTATATGACAAAAGCATGTGCTTTTATGCTTGCACTTCCTTGGCAATGAGGACATTGAAATAAAGATTTCTGGTTTCTTTTGAGACTCTGTTGAGCCATGTGAAGTTTTTATGGAAGCTGTTTTATGAGACGATGTTTTGCTGAGACAGACACTTGAAAGGACATGTGATATTTGGAATGAGTATAGATATAATCCAACAGGGAAGCAGGCTTTTACATTGCTTTGTTTTGCAATGCTTTGGGAGTTTTTATTGACCTTAATTTGTCATGACTTCACAAAGCAAAAAGTGCCAAAGGACTTTTTGTGATGTTCTAGATACCTCTTGCCATTTCTGTGGACTCCTGGCAATTTGGTGGAGCTTTGAGGTTTCTTCTGGATCAAGCTGCTGTTACTGATTCATGTTTAGCCTTTGCCAACTGGACTGGTCTGCTGCTACTGATTCCTGCTTTGTGTTTTGGGCTAGATTGCTGATATCCTGACAATGAAGATTAGAATCACCCCAAAGAACTATTTCTAAACCTGACCACATTTCCCATTTTCTGTTAATATTTCCTTTCCCCTACCTCTGATAAGTGGACTAGAATGGAGTTTGAAGTGTTCAGGAATCCTTGTTAAAGTAGATTTTGAAAAATCTAAGCCTTGCCTTGTGATCCCCAATATATAAATTCCTCAGTTTAAACATTTATTTCAATCAACTGAGATCCTCTGAAATCAAATATAGACAACTATGTATTTAATCATTAATCCTTTTCTATGACAATAAAAATCTATTTATAGAATTATGAATTTATTCTTTTTTGAGATTATAGCATAATCACTTAACTTCGTACATTTACTTTCTTCCATTAAGCCCTCCAATATCATTTCTTCCTCTCATTAAAATTCATAATTCTTTGTATCAATCACTTTTACATGTATATACATATATATAGGCAGAGTGTTTTTGTACACTGAGTTTATCAGTGTTTTTGTACACAAAGTTTATCTTTGGGTTATTCAAATGCTGTTATCTCTGCCCTCATAACTTGTTTCAGTCCAGACAGAGCACTCTAATGCTTATACCAAGAATCTCATATCTTAACTTTGTACAGTTTTTGCCATTTATTCTCTACCTTGATAGTAAATGTCAATCACTCAGTGGATGGGCAGAATAGAGAGTAGCATGAGACATATGCAAACCTGAGAAAGGAGAGAGATGAAAGAGAGTGATTCAGCTCCAGAGGAGGATAAGGGATTTGACACAATAAGGCAGGGTTCTCCAGAGAGGTCATGGAAACACACCTGAAGTCCAAAGAGCTAGATCAATAATTACATGTGAATTTCATAGGATGGGGCTGGGAGACAGCTAGATTAGCAGAGAAAATAAAGATATATCATTTCATTGGTCAGTAGTTAAGTTGCAGTTTTAAATAAATGGTATTTCTCTGTGTTGTGATTGGGGAGTAACATAAGGTAAAGAAATACAGTTGCTGGGTTAATTCAATGTATACATTTACATTAAAAATAGTGCATTCATAGAGAGTGCTCAACATACTGAAATTAGAACCCAATTGTGCACACTAAAAATAAAGACCTGGCTAAAAAGTGGTGAAAAGCCAGGCTACTGGGACAAGAGTCTTGTTCTCTTTAAAGAAAGAAGAAGGAGGAAGAGGAGGATGAGAGAGAGAAATCAAGGAAGGGAAGGAAGGAAGGAAGAGAAGGGAAGGAAGGAAGGAAGGAAGGAAGGAAGGAAGGAAGGAAGGAAGGAAGGAAGGAAGGAAGGGAGGGAAGGAAAGAAGAATGAAGGTAGAAGAAATGAAGGAAGAAGAAATGAAGGAAGAAAGAAAGAAAGAGAGAGAGAGAAAGAATAAAAGAAAAGAGAAGAGAAGAGAAGAGAAGAGAAGAGAAGAGAAGAAAAGAAAAGAAAAGAAAAGAAAAGAAAAGAAAAGAAAAGAAAAGAAAAGAAAAGAAAAGAAAAGAAAAGAAAAGTGAAAATAGATCAAAATGAAAGCTTCCCAGAACCACACAAGATCAATGGGTGGGAAGGAGATTTCAGTCCCAAGAATCAGGAAGCTAAAGAAAGTTAGTAGTAGGAAAGATGTTCTTTTAAAGAAGTAATTATTGAATTTAAAAAGAAAGCACAAAGGTTTGGATTTTTTCCAAAGACAGAGCACAATGGCTGCCAAGGGGGAAGAACCAGCTACTGCTTTCTCTAAAGCTTTTCAGACCACTGCTTGAGGCATACAGTGCAGATAATCTGTGGTACAACAAGGCTGGCTGAAATGCTGCCTTTCTTGCAAAGGTCTTGGGAAGTTAAGAGAGCTGCTCTCAGGCCAAAGGGTTTCCTCCTTGTCGGACATGTGCTGACCTACAGAGTCATGGCTTTTAATCCAACAACTTCTGGTAATAGGTGAGGAATTGGGATTGGGTAAAATATACCAAGTAACAGATGAAAACCACAAACACATCTCTTCTCTGTGAGCTGAATGTACAGGGAAGAAAGGCTGATAGCAGGGAAGCAAAGCCAAATTCAGACAAAAAAAAAAAAAAAAAAAAAAAAGAAAGAAAGAAAGAAAGAAAGAAAGAAAGAAAGAAAGAAAGAAAGAAAGAAAGAAAAAAGAAAAAGAAAAAGAAAAGAAAAAAGAAACAGACCTGAATCAGGTAAAATTATTTAAAACTCATATACTGAAAACAAAAGTAACTAAATATAAACATCACGGTTAGATATAAATACATTGAAATTGATAGTTTTAGAGAAACAAAACACATAAAGTGAAAATAACGCAAATAAAGATCTTTTGGGCTCAAAATAATATTATTGTAAATGGTTCAAGTGAGATAGAGGATCTGGAGGGAATTAAACCATGACTCTTTGTAGTTATTCCAATATTAAGTTTCATTCTTACTTTAATAAGCACTTTAGTTTGCTATGTCTCTTTGAAGAACAGAGTCTTAGAAAAAATTCACAATATTTAGAGGAAACTATTAAATTAATATATCAGAATAAACAAAATATTAAAATGTTTGAGCTACAAAATACAAAAGTGAAATATGGAAACAAAAAATAGGACATCATGTACAAAGTTTTACAGACAAGGTTGAAGAAAATATTAAGATAATAGAGATTCACTAAAAGGAGGACATGGGCTATTTGAAAAAAATAGAAAATTTTACAGTTAAAAATGAGGGGAATACTATTATAATGGAGAAACAAGAAAAAGAAAAATATGAAAAACTGATATAGGCCTTAAAGTTTAAGGTCTTAAATGATTATAAATAAAATTGACAAATAAAATAAAGTTAAAACCTACTGTACCACCATCTAATAAAAATCAAGAAAGTCCACCAAAGTTTGATAGAAAGCCAGCAATAGCTTTTGAGTTTACTATACAACAAATTCCAATAGAGAATGCCCACCATCAGGAAAAACTGGGATAGTATCCAGTAGAAACACAACATTTAATAAATTACAAGATTACAACCTTAAGAGATAAAACATTCCTAGAAGCTTTAAGAAAAGACAAACTATAAAATGTTTTAATTGTGGCTAATTTAAAAAGAGATTATAGGCAAAGCACTCCTAGAAATAATACTTTTGTTTATTTTGTTTTGTTTTGTTTTGTGTGTTTTCGTTTTTCTAGAGAAAATACAAAAGGGGGGCCAGCTTTCTGAAATATGTAGAATGTGTTGCAAAGGCATGCATTAGCTAATGAATGTATCCAACAAGGAACAAATAATGTAACCCTTTGTCAAGAAATGCCTAAGAGGCCCCAATATAAAATTCAAATAAGCCATATAAGGTCAACAGCAGTGATACTCATTCACAGAAAAATTAAACAATATTGCTCTACAAATAAACATTAATAATCCAGATACAAAACTAAAGCAGTTTTAATAGATTAAAAAGAAAGCTCAAGAGAGAGAAAAGTCTTAATGGTTACAGGAACAGACAGACAAAGTAGATATTTAATAAACAAAAAGGGATAAAAAATATCTCTCAGAGACAGATTTAAAAATATTCCTATTACATTGGGGAAGAGAATAAGCTCTTATTTGTACAGAAAAGGAAAAACTATAGATCCCATCCAAACTAATCAAAATCAGATTTGGTAGAGGAAGATCCCCAAAATTTCTTGACTATAAACAGGAAAAGAGAAATCAAGAAAACAAAACAGGAAAGGTAACATAATTTGCTGATCTCTGTACATGGGAACAGTCCTGAAACTGGCTAAGATATTAAAATATTCCTAGCTAGAACTTCAGGTATAAATAGCCAAGACAGTCGTCAAGATTCATCATGCCATCCTTTCATATGGCATTAATAAAATTTGTATTACAGTTTGGTTATATGATTACATTTGCTCTTAACGAAAGAGAGTTGTCTTTCATGTGCTCAAAATAGGAACAAAAAACACTTTAATCTATGCAATTTGCACACTCTACACATTATGTTAATATAGAAATAGATATTACCCCTAAAAGCTTTATGTTCACAGAAAAATATCTATTAAGAAAGTAGTCCTGGGTACTACCACTCTGGAAGTCAGTCTGGTGGTTCGTCAGAAAACTGGGAATGATACTTCCAGAGGACCCCGCTATACCACTGCTTGGCATATACCCAGAGGATTCCCCAGTATGTAACAAGGATACATGCTCCACTATATTCATAGCAGCCCTGTTTATAATAGCCAGAAGTTGGAAAGAACCCAGATGTGCCTCAATGGAGGAATGGATACAGAAAATCTGGTATATATACACAATGGAGTACTATTCAGCCATTAAAAACAATGAAATCATGAAATTCTTAAACAAATGGATGTAACTAGAGAACATCATCGTAAGTGAGATAACCCAGTCTCAAAAGAATACTCATGGTATGCACGCACTGATAAATGGATATTAGCCTAGAAGCTTGGAATACCCAAGACACAATCAAATGATGCCCAAGAAGAAGGAAGGAGTGACCCCCGATCCTGAAAAAGCTCAGTGCAGCAGTGTAGGGGAATACCAGGACAGGGAAGTGGGAAGGGTTGGGGAGCAGGGGGAGGGAAGAGGGCTTATGGGACTTTCGAGGATGAAGGACCCAGGAAAGGGAAACTCACTTGAAATGTAAATAAAGAATATATCGAATTAAAAAAAAGAAGAAAGAATGCAGCCCTGACAAGATTCATCCTCGAACATGGATGATGAGATTCTGAGACCTGCTTTTCCAGCCCCCTGATCAACCCTGCCTCAAACTGGTACAATTTCCTGAGACTTGCTTCTATAACAGCTTCAGAAAGAACTGCTAATTCTAGATGACCTTGTTTCATCCAGCTCTTCAAAAGGTTCCATTCAGGTCTTCAGTTAGGCCCAAGTTTTCTAATTTTGGGTGAGGGAAAATAAGAAATTCTTGCCCGAATTCAGTAAAAAGCAAATATAAGAATCATTGTCTCACTTGCTTAAGTTAGTGTGGATGGCTTTGGTCATTTTATGAATAATAGATATACTATCATTTTAGGAAGTAATTTACAAATAATTATAGTCTGTGTCAGTGAAGAAACGAAATAGGGATCTTAGACTCAAAGGTTTCTATCTTTCCTGTCTCTGTCTCTATTCTTTCTCTCTTAGATAAACAGAAGGGGGTTGAGACGATAAAGAGAGGATATAGAAATATTATAAGAAATTAGACAAATTGGAAAATATTGCCGAATCTGCTCTTAAACCAAGAAAGTATTTTGTAGCAATAATGAACTTTATATTTTGATACAAAATTGAAGCTATATGGTGTTACATTGCTACAGTATTTTGTGCATTGCTATAGAAATCAGGTTTTTTTTGATTCATTGATGTAGGTTCTTGTACATTGATAAAACCTTAAGGTTATTTTTATACATATGATGTATAGATATGTTTAGCAGTTATTTGAGGTATTGTATTTATATAATTCTTTTTTTAATTTTTTAATTTTCTTTTTTATTAGATATATTATTTATTTACATTTCAAATGATTTTCCCTTTCCTGGATCACCCCTCCCTGAAAGTCTTATAAGCTCTCTTCCCTCCCCCTATTCCCCAATCAACCCCTTCCTGCTTCCCTGTCCTGGTATTCCCCTACACTGCTGCATACATAATTCTTTTTTTTTTATTTGATATAATTTATTTACATTTCAAATGATTTCCCCTTTTCTAGCCCCCCCACTCCCCGAAAGTCTCGTAAGCCCCCTTCTCTTCCCCTGTCCTCCCATCCACCCCTTCCCACTTCCCCGTTCTGGTTTTGCTGAATACTGTTTCACTGAGTCTTTCCAGAACCAGGGGCCACTCCTCCTTTCTTCTTGTACCTCATTTGATGTGTGGATTATGTTTTGAGTATTCCAGTTTTCTAGGTTAATATCCACTTATTAGTGAGTGCATACCATGATTCATCTTTTGAGTCTGGGTTACCTCACTTAGTATGATATTCTCTAGCTCCATCCATTTGCCTAAGAATTTCATGAATTCATTGTTTCTAATGGCTGAATAGTACTCCATTGTGTAGATATACCACATTTTTTGCATCCACTCTTCTGTTGAGGGATACCTGGGTTCTTTCCAGCATCTGGCAATTATAAATAGGGCTGCTATGAACATAGTAGAACACATACATAATTCTTAAAAATACAATATAAAGTTCTAGTCCTTTTGAAAGCTGCTATTACATATTGTTAAGGATGATTAAAAAATGCAAGTTAGACATTATTAAGGATGGTTAAGAAATACAAATCAATAATCTGATAGAAATACTCGTGGTAATATTAGATACTGCTTTAGTTAATAACAAAAAATGTTCTCAGGATTATTAAGATAGAAAATGTGTAAGAATAAAAAATGTTTGAAAATTCAGATGCACTATAGATAAATAATTGGTCTTCAAAAACATCAGAGATCCACAGAACTTTTTCACTATTGAAAGATCTTTTGACTGTGAGACTGCTCTGCTACTAAACACACCCATTCTGCTTCAAAGAAGATGGTGAACACCAAAAACCTTCACATGGAGTTGCTTTAATTATGACAAGCTACCATTGGGCAAAGGGAATGACCGTGTTTCTGCTATAGACAAATCTGTCCAGAAAGGATAAACAGACTCAGGGAAATGAATGGTCAAGCTCAGCCAAGACACAGTCAGCAAGTCCATCATAATTCTTGCTTCACAAAAGAATTTTAGGTATACTGGACCAGGTTTAAGAGGGATGCTCCAATGTTATAGAGACAATATTGGAGTCTGTATAGGTTAATCATCTCTTCCTGTCACTTCTATAATTTTTAGAAACTGAAACTCACCACTTCCTGTATATTCAAGTATTACTTAATTCTTACCATTTCTCTGAAGTTTGAAACTTCCCTCTTTAGAAGTTTGCATGTCATTTTATTGTACCATAAAATGTAGTTCAACAAGTAGACACTTAAATATTTTTATATCTTTGGGCCCTGTGGATCCTGTGTTTGAAGGACATGATTTTTTTTCTGTATTCTTTGTTTACATTACAAATGATTTCTCCTTTCCCAGTTCCCCCCTCCCCATATGTCCCATAAGGCCTCTCCTCTCCACCCATTCCCCAATCATGCCCCTCCCATTTCTCTGTTTGGTACTCCCATACAATGCTGAATCAAGCCTTTCCAGGACCAGGGCATTCTCCTTCCTTCTTCTTGGGAATCATTTGATATGCTAAATATGTCTTGAGTATTCAGGGTTTCTGGGCTAATTAATACCCACTTATCAGTGATTGCATCCTATGTATATTCTTCTGGGATTGGGTTACCTCACTTAGGATGATATGTTCCAGTTCCAACCATTTTCCTTAGAATTTCACGAATTCATTGTTTTTAATTGCTCAGTAGTATTCCATTGTGTAAATATACCACATTTTCTGTATCCATTCCTTCATTGAGGGACATCTGGGTTCTTTCCAGCTTCAGGCTATTATAAATAATGCTGCTATGAACATAGTGGAGCATGTGTCCTTATTGCTTGCCAGGGAATCCTCTGGGTATATGCCTAGGAGTGGTATAGCAGGGTCCTCTGGAAGTGTCATGCCCGGTTTTCTGAGGAATGGCCAGACTGATTTCCAGAGTAGTTGTACAATCTTGCAATCCCACCAGCAGTGGAGGAGTGTTCCTCTTTCTCCACATCCTCACCAACACCTGCTGTCTCCTGAGTTTTTAACCTTAGCCATTCTGACTGGTGTGAGGTGAAATCTCAGGGTTGTTTTGATTTGCATTTCCCTAATGACTAATGATGTTGAACATTTCTTAAGGTGCTTCTCAGCCATCCAGATTTCTTCAGGTAAAAATTCTTTGTTTAGCTCTGTACCTCATTTTTTTAATAAGGTTATTTGGTTCTCTGGGGTCTAACTTCTTGATTTCTTTGAATATATTGGATATTAGTCCTCTATCGGATATAGGGTTGGTGAAAATCTTTTCCCCATTTGTTGGTTGCTGTTTTGTCCATTTGACAGTGTCCTTTGACTTACAGAGACTTTGCAATTATATGAGGTCCCATTTGTCAATTCTTGATCTTAGAGCATAAGCTATTGGTGTACTGTTCAGGAACTTTTCCCCTGTGCCCATGTCCTCAAGGGTCTTCCCCAGTTTCTTTTCTATTGGTTTCAGTGTCTCTGGTTTTATGTGTAAGTCCTTGGTCCACTGGGAGTTGAGCTTAGTACAAGGAGATAAGAATGGATCATTTGCATTCTTCTGCATGCTGACCTCCAATTGAACCAGTACCTTTTATTGAAAAGGCTATCTTTTTTCCACTGGATGTTTTCAGCTCCTTTGTTGAAGATCAAGTGACCATAGATGTGTGGGTGCATTTTTGGGTCCTCGATCCTATTCCATTGGTCCACTTGCCTGTCACTGTACCAATACCATGCAGTTTTTAACACTATTGCTCTGTAGTATTGCTTGAGGTCTGGGATACTGATTTCCCCAGAAGTTCTTTCACTCTTTTTTTTAATTTATTGATATATTTATTTACATTTCAAATGATTTCCCCTTTTCTGGACCCCCACTCCCCAAAAGTCCCATCAGTCCCCTTCCCTCCCCCTGTTTTCCCACCCAACCCTTCCCACTTCCCTGTTCTGATTTTGTTCTATACTGCTTCACTGAGTCTTTCCAGAACAAGGGGCCACTCCTCCGTTCTTCTTGTACCTCATTTGGTGTGTGGATTATGTTTTGGGTATTCCAGTTTTCTAGGTTAATATCCACTTATTAGTGAGTGCATACCATGATTCATCTTTTGAGTCTGGGTTGCCTCACTTAGTATGATGTTCTGTTGCTCCATCCATTTGCCTAAGAATTTCATGAATTCATTGTTTCTAATGGCTGAATAGTACTCCATTGTGTATATATACCACGTTTTTTTGCATCCACTCTTCCTTTGAGGGATACCTGGTTTCTTTCCAACTTCTGGAAATTATAAATAGGGCTGCTATGAACATAGTGGAACATGTATCCTTATTACATGCT
The DNA here is from genome assembly GCF_947179515.1 of Apodemus sylvaticus. NCBI lineage: Eukaryota > Metazoa > Chordata > Mammalia > Rodentia > Muridae > Apodemus > Apodemus sylvaticus. Next base: position 43,467,886 of record NC_067474.1, on the reverse strand, counting down.
GGGGAATCTTTTGGGTATACGCCCAGTAGAGGTATAGCAGGATCTTCTGGAAGTGAGGTGCCCAGTTTTCGGAGGAAACGCCAGACTGATTTCCAGAGTGGTTGTACCAATTTGCAACCCCACCAGCAGTGGAGGAGTGTTCCTCTTTCTCCACATCCTTGCCAACACCTGCTGTCTCCTGAATTTTTAATCTTAGCCATTCTGACTGGTGTAAGGTGAAATCTCAGGGTTGTTTTAATTTGCATTTACCTAATGACTAATGAAGATGAGCATTTTTTAAGATGTTTCTCCGCCATCCGAAGTTCTTCAGGTGAGAATTCTTTGTTTAACTCTGTACCCCATTTTTTAATAGGGTTGCTTGGTTGTTATTCCAGATGAATTTGAGAATTGCTTTTTCTAACTCTATGAAGAACTGAGTTGGAATTTTGATGGAGATTGTGTTGAATCTGTAGATTGCTTTGGGCAAGGTGGCCATTTTAACTATATTAATCCTGCCAATCCACGAGCATGGAAGATTTTTCCATTTTCTGAGGTATTCTTCGATTTGTTTCTTCAGAGACCTGAAGTTCTTGTCATACATTTGTTTGGTTAGAGTCACACCAAGATACTTTATGTTGTTTGTGGCTATTGTGAAGGGTGTCATTTCTATAACTTCTTTCTCAGCCTGCTTATCCTTTGGGTATAGGAAGGCAACTGATTTGCTTGAGTTGATTTTATAACCAGCCACTTTGCTGAAGTTGTTTATCAGCTGTAGGAGTTCTCTGGTGGAGTTTTTTGGGTCACTTAAGTATACTATCATATCATCTGCAAATAGTGATAGTTTGACTTCTTCCTTTCCAATTTGTATCCCTTTGACATCCTTAAGTTGTCTAATTGCTCTAGCTAGAATTTCAAGTAATATATTGAAAAGATATATATAGAGAGGGAAGCCTTGTCTAGTCCCTCATTTTAGTGGAATTGCTTCGAGTTTCTCACCATTTAGTTTGATGTTGGCTACAGGTTTGGTGTATATTGCTTTTACTATGTTAGGTATGGGCCTTGAATTCCTGTTCTTTCTAAGACTTTTCACATGAAGGGATGCTGAATTTGTCAAATATTTTTTCAGCATCTAATGAAATGACCATGTTGTTTTTTTTTCTTTGATTTGTTTATGTAGTAGATTGCATTGATGGATTTCCTTATATTGAACCATCCCTGCATCCCTGGGATGAAGCTTACTTGATCATGGTGGATGATCGTTTTGATGTGTTCTTGGATTTGGTTGGCAAGAATTTTATTGAGTATTTTTTGCATTGATATTCATAAGGGAAATTGGCCTGAAGTTCATTTTCTTTGTTGGATCTTTGTGTGGTTTTGGTATTAGCATAATTGTGGCTTCGTAGAACGAATTGCTTTGTGTTCCTCTGTTTCTCTTTTGTGGAATAGTTTGAAGAGTATTGGTGTTAGGTCTTCTTTGAAGGTCTGATAGAATTCTGCACTGAAGCCATCTGGTCCCATGCTTTTTTGTTTGGAAGACTTTCTATGACTCCTTTTATTTCTTTAAGGGTTATGGGAGTGTTTAGATGATCTATTTGTTCCTGATTTAATTTTGGTGTTTGGTACCTGTGTAGTAAATTCTCCATTTCCTCCAAATTATCCAGTTTTGTTGAGTATACTCTTTTGTAGTAGGATTTGATGATTTTTTGAATTTCCTCAGTTTCTGTTGTCATATCTCCCTTTTCTTTTTTTATTTTTTATTTTCTACATTCTTTGTTTACATTCCAAATGATTTTCCATTTCCTGATTCCCCCTCCCCATAAGTCCCATAAGCCCTCTTCCCTCTGCCCAGTCTCTGATTTACACCCTCTTGCTTCTCTGTCCTGGTACTCCCCTACCATGCTGGATTAAGCCTTTCCAGGACCAGGGAACTCTCCTTCCTTCTTCTTGGGAGTCATTTAATATCTGAATTGTGTCTTGGGTACTCAGAGCTTATGAGACAATATCCACTTATCAGTGACTGTATTCCATGTGTGTTCTTTTGTGATTGGGTTACCTCACTTAGGATGATATTTTCCAGTCCCTTTTCATTTCTAATTTTATTAATTTGGATACTGTCTCTGTGCTCTTTAGTTAGTCTGGCTAATGGTTTATCTATCTTGTTGATTTTCTCAAAGAACCAGCTCCTGGTAGATTCCAAAAGTATTTGTTGATTCTTTGTATGGTTCTCTTTGTTTCTACTTGACTGACTTTAGCCATGAGTTTGATGATTTCATGTCTTCTACTCCTCCTGGGTGAATTAGCTTCTTTTTGTTCCAGGACTTTCAGGTGTGCCATTAAGCTGCTAATGTATGCTCTCTCCAGTTTCTTTTTGGAGGCACTCAGGGCTATGAGTTTTCATTGTGTCCCAAAGATTTGGGTATGTTGTGCCTTCATTTTCATTGCATTCTAAAAAGTCTTTGATTTCATTCTTTATTTCTTCTTTGGCCAAGGTATCATTGAGTAGAGTATTGATCAACCTCCATGTGTATGCGGGCTTTCTGTTGTTTTTGTTGCTATTGAAGACCACTCTTACTCCATAGTGATGTGATAGGAGGCATGGGACTAGTTCAGTCTTCTTATATTTGTTGAGGTCTGTCTTGTGACCAATTATATGGTCAATTTTGGAGAAGGTACCATGAGGTGCTGAGAAAAAGGTATATTCTTCTGCTTTAGGATGAAATGTTTTATATATATCTGTTAAATCCAATTGGTCTAAAGCTTCAATTAGTTTCACTGTGTCCCTGTTTAGTTTCTGTTTTCCTGATCGATCCATTGAGGAAAGTGGAGTGTTGACATCACCCACAATTATTGTGTTAAGCGCAATGTGTGCTTTGAGCTTTAGTAAAGTTTCTTTTACGAATGAGGGTGCCCTTGCATTTGGAGCGTAGATGTTCAGAATTGAGATTTCTTCTTGGTGGATTTTTCCTTTGACCAGTAAGAAGTGTCCTTCTGTGTCTCTTTTGATGACTTTAGGTTGAAAGTCAATTTTATTTGATATTAGAATGGCTACTCCGGCTTGTTTCCTGAGACCATTTGCTTGTAAAATTGTCTTCCAGCCTTTTACTCTAAGGTAGTGTTTTTCTCTGACTCTGAGGTGTGTTTCCTATATGCTGCAAAATGTAGGGTCCTGCTTACATATCCAGTCTGTTAGTCTATGTCTTTTTATTGAGGAATTGAGTCCATTGATGTTGAGATATTGAGGAATAGTGATTATTACTTCCTGTCATTTTTGATATTATTTTTTATATATGATTGGTTATCTTCTTTTGGGTTTGATGAAAGAAGGTTACTATCTTGTTTTTTCCAGGGTATAGTTTCCCTCCTTGTATTGGTATTTTCCCTTTATTACCCTTTGTAGGGCTGGGCTTGTGGAAAGATATTGTATAAATTTGGTTTTGTTGTAGAATATCTTGGTTTTCCATCTATGGTGATTGAGAGTTTTGCTGGGTATAGTAGTCTTGGCTGCCATTTGTGTTCTCTTAGAGTCTGCATGAGATCTGCCTAGGATCATCTAGCTTTTAAAGTATATGAAATCTTGAATACGGGATTTGCCTTTCACCTCTGGGTGCATTCAAGGGCCATCTCAATGGATTTCATATTTTGGGAGTCTCTTGGACAATCCTGACCAATGACTAAATAGAGCACTTCTCATATCTGGTGCTGGGTTTTGTTTCAGTGCTCTTTGGCTATTGGAAAGGAAATTTTCAGTCTGGATGAGAAACTTTTATTTAAACTATATATGTATGTTTACATAGAATTATAAGTAATATGTTTTTTGTTTGTTTGTTTAGGTTGATAGATAATTGTGAGATTCCTTGTAATGTTTTCAGGTAGCTATACTGTTATTTTAGCTCCTTTCTCTTTCTTATGTATTTATTTCCCTCTTACCACAAATTGGAACCTTTCTTTTTCCATTTCCTCAATTAGATCACTTTACCCTGCTCTTCTCCTTTATACTTTTCCCCATATACCTATTTCAGCAATTATTTTAGTTAACTAGTTTCTAACATTACTCCAGTGTACATTTTGATATGTAAAGATTTAGAGCTAGAAGACTCCAATAGGAGAGAACATGCAATATTTGAGTTTCTAATGCAGGATTACCTCACGCAGTATGAGATCTTCTGGTTCCTTTCATATACCTGCAAAGCAAATGATTTCAGTTTTCTTTGCAGCTGAATGATTTTAACAAATTTGTGTATATGTATTATTTTTTTATTATCCATTAGTTGGTTGATGAACATTTATGTTGATTTCATTTACTAACTATGGTAAATAGAGAAGAAATGAAAATGTCTGAAGAAATATATTATGTAGAGTCATAAGTCATATATTTTGTCTTTTTGATATATGCTGAAGAGCGCTATATTTAGGTCATAGGGTAGATCTTTTTTTTTTTTTTAACTTTTTAAGCATTCCATGGTGATTCATATTTACTCATTCTGTTTCTTATAATTCACCCAATAGAGGATTTAGTTCATTTCATTTTCTGTCTTTCCTTATTTTTTCCACAGCAAATTACTCATTTTCTTGTTACATCATATTTTGAAATAATACCAGGTCCTATCACCTCTCTATTTATTATAAGCCTAAATTAATTGATGCTTCCATTATGTCTGTCCAAGATTCCTTTCTTAAACTTTATAAATTTCATTTTTTTTTACTTTTCTTCCCCTTAAAAAGCAGAGAGAACTAATTTGCTACATGAAAATTTGATCATGTCACATCCATGATTAAAACCATTCAGTGCTTCCTCATTACTGCTAAAATCAAGTAAATGTCCGAATTGAAAGAGCAATCTCAGCCTTTATTATTTTAATTTTCCATATTGACATCCATGAAAAATTATTTGACATAACTTAAGAATACCATTTTCCAAGATCCTAAGATAATACATCTCACTACTTATTATGTCATGCCTATTCACCCCTCTTCACTTATTAAAATCAAGTGTCAAATTCAGTTAAAAAAGTGAATGATTATGTATGTAATTTACCAGCTTATTTCTGAGTTTTGTCCTTCATTCTAGCATAAGAGTAAAATATCATGTTCATTCATTTACAGATGATCTAGTTATGTAAATATACCTGTCTCTGAAACCTACCTTGAATGACTTTGGAGTTAACACTTGTCTTGTTTAATGATTTCATTGATAATGAACCCCATATTCTCATATATTTTCCTTCTTGGTCCTCATTTGGTGGAGGTACTTGGGGGAAGTTAAGGAGATGTGATCTTGTAAAAGGACTTACGGCAGTAAGAATTTCAAGGTTTTGAGGTTTCAAAAGTCTATGTAGTTTTCAGTCTCTCTCTCTCTCTCTCTCTCTCTCTCTCTCTCTCTTTCTCTCTCTCTCTCTCACCTTTCTCTCTGCCTTATCTCCCTATCTCCCTCCCTCTCTCTCTATCTATCTATCTATCTATCTATCTATCTATCTATCTATCTATCTATCATCTTCTTGTGAATCAGATGTTAGAGGTTAGCAACCACTGTAGTATCATGTATCCATACTTATTGCCATGATGAAGATGAACTCTAACCCACTGTAACCATGAATGTCCAATTAGCTGCCTTGATTATGACAATGAAAATAGAAAAGTAAATGAGACAGAAGTTGGTACCAAGGAAAGGTCTTTCGATACTATTTCATATAGAAATGTGGAAGACTTTTAGACTCTGGATTAGGAAAGCAGTTGAATACTCCATTGTGTATATAAACCACATTTTTTGTATCCATTCCTCCATTGAGGGGCATCTGGGTTCTTTCATCTTCTGGCTATTATAAATAGGGCTGCTATGAACATAAACTTTGAATACCCAAGACATGATCCACATATAAAATGATGTCCAAGAAGAACGGAGGAGTGACCCCTGGTCTGTAAAGGCTCAATGCAGCAGTGTAGAGCAATACCAGAACAGGGAAGTGGGAAGGGCTGGATGGGGGAACAGTGGGGAGGGAAGAGGGCTTAGGGGACTTTTGGGGAGTGGGGAGTCAGGAAAGGGGAAATCATTTGAAATGTAAATAAAAAATATATTGAATACAAAAAAAAAAAAGGAAAGCAGTTGAATGCTGTAAGGCTGCATAATGGATCATTCTCATAGGGACATGGAAAGTAGCAGTGCTGGGACAAATGTGGACTATGAATGTCGAGCCCATGAATCCAAAGGATAGTAATATTCGAAATTAGGCTAGAGGCCCTTTTTGATATTTTAGTAATGACCATGCTTGCCCAAATAAATTTTTTGACAGTGAAATGAAGAGGTTTCACTGATTTTGATGAAAGTGTCCTCATTTCTTCAAGACAGCCTAATGTTGACTCTGTTGTATGGATATTATGCAGACCAAAAATGTGAAGGAACATTCACATTTTCAATTCACTCTTTCAATTCAGACATTTACTACTTCTTTACTTTGTTCCAAAGTGGAACAAAGTAAAGAAGTAGTATGTACAGGTTAAGGAGAAAAAGGAAAATACTTACCAGGAAATTTATTTTTGGATTCTTGGTTTGTATCAGGATCCTTGGATCCAGAAAGAGCTAAAGAGAGTGATGCAATTCTAGCATGCGATTCTATCTTGCTGATTTTGTTGTTTTAGGAAAAGAATATGCATAAGGAACATCAATGAATAAGAGCTTATGCAAACATATTTCAAGAAGGTCCCCAGGCTCTATCCCAAGCAGTCAACAGAACTTGGGACCAGAGTACATTAGCTTCAGGTTCACTGTCCTGAAGTTCAGGAGAAAGGCAGTTGTGAAATCTGCACTTGTTAAGGAAAGCTGCTGATTCTAGTTATGTAGCAGATGAGTCACTGGATGCAGATCTGGAATGCTCACTGTGGGAAGCTGTAAAGTGAAGCGTGGATTGTGCTGGAAAACCAAAGATGTTGGAGATAGCAGTGTCATGAAGTATCTTCCAATGAAAGCTTCAAACATACAGTGGTTATTGCCCAAGAGAAAGGTGTGCTGCAGTCAGCAAATCTGGACTGGCAGTGCAATCTAATCCCTTTGACCTCAGTCAGTGTACAAGGTAGCTTAATGTCAATTTCAAACAAGCTAAGTCAGCTGAGGGAATGAAAACTTCAGTAAAGAACATGATTATATAAAATTAGGCTGAAGGCAAGCCTGTCAGTGCATTTTCTTAATTAGTGATTGATGGAAAAGGGCTCATCCCACTGTAGGTGGTGCCATCTGGGCTGGTTGTCCGGAGTTTTATATGAAAGCAGGCTGAACAAACCCTGTGACGTAAGCCACTAAACAGCAATCCTCCATGACCTTTGCATCAGCTTCTGTCTCAAGGATTCTGCCTTGTTCGAATTCTTGGTCTGGCTTCTTTTAATTATAAAAGGTGATGTGGAAGTGTGAGCCAAATAAATCCTTTCCTGCACAAGTTGCTTTGGTCATGGTGTTTTATCATAGCAATTCCAACCCTCATTAAGAAAAACAGAAATCCAGAGAATTAGTTTGTCGATTGCTTTCTGTCTTACTTTGATCTAATATTTACTCAGTGTGCCCATATTACTTTCTATTAGATTGGTAATACATATTTTGCAATTATATGTTGGAAGTATATAGTTTACTTTTTTATTTTGCAGGGAGTTGCAATTAGAAGATTGCCTTGAGTCTTAAAAGTGATTTTGGAGTTTGAGCTTTTAAACAATGTTGAGACTGTGGAAGAGTATGAGGACTTTTGAAGTTAGCTGAAATCCATTTGGCATTATAACATGGCTTACAAACTTATGGAGGCCAGGAAGTAAAATCTTGTCATTTGTAAGATAATGGGATCCAGAATCATATATATTTAAATGCTTGCTCCCCAGTTGGTAATAGTACTTGATAAGTATTAGGAGGTATGACATCGTTGGAGGAGTTGTGTCTGAGATAATAAACATGGAAGTTTCAAATTCCCAGGCTATTCCATTTAGCTTTGACTCTCTCATTCTTGGTGTTTTCTTGGTAGTCCACCCTCAAGTTGCTGGGGTCCATTGTCGAAGCTGGAATACTATTTCATTGATAGCCTCTCTTTACCACTCTTTAAGGACTTCAACACTGACAAAGCTCAAATTATTTAATTCTTCAACTTCTACTACAACTGGGACTATACCTTCACCAATGGTGTATTACAGCCTTTCTTTAGAGAGCCAAGACTGCTGCACAGTGGCAAGCCTTAGATGTTCTCCATGACTCCTTCATGCCTTCCATTCAGTACAACCTTAATGACTCCTATACAATAACTAATTCAGCTGCCAGTGTGAGCTACAGTCTTGAATGCCTTTGGAGCTCAGCCTACATTTCCTAATACAGAGGAAATACTTTCCAGAATAGTCTACCTCCACAATGCTGATGCCACATATGATTATCTGGCTCAGCAAAGTGATTGATGTGAGAGTGCTCAATCCTGAATGGGCCTAGCTCTAGACTACTGGTTCTAGCTTTTATAAGAAGGCAAGCTCAGAAAACCATGGAGATCAAGCCTATAAGATTATCTCAGTATCAGCTCCTCCCTCCAGGTCCCTGCCCTGCTTGAGTTCCTGTTCTGACTTCCTTTAATTGTGAACTATGGATATGAAATTATAAGCCAAATGAAAACTTTTCTCCTGTCTTAGGATTTTACTGCTATGAACAGACATGTTGACTAAGGCAACTCTTATAAGAACAACATTTAATTAGGTCTGGCTTGCAGGTAGAGAGGTTCAGTTCACTATCATCAAGGCAGAGGCATGGCAGTATCCAGGTAGGCAGGTTCAGGAAGAGCTGAAAGTTCTGCACCTACTTCTGAAGGCTGCTAGGAGAAGATTGGCTTCCAGCCTATGTCTACAGTGACACACTTCCTCTTACAAAAGGCCACATCTACTCCAACAAAGCCACATCTCCATTTCGTGCCACTCCCTGGCCAAGCATAACCAAATCACTATACATTTCCAATTGCTTTTGCCATATTTCATCACAGAAATAGTAACGATAACTAATTTAAATTGGTATCACGATAGTGGAGATACCTGACTATGTAAATAGGGGACTACTGGAGAAGGACTTTGGGGAATAAAGTCATTGAGTATTGAAAGTTCAGTGAGTTGTTCTTTAAGAGTTTGGAAGATAAGAATGTTGGAAGCAATATAAACAAAGGAACCCTGGCTTGTGAAGTTAGCAAGAGATACAAAGACTTTATAGGGTCTTTTGTGTGATGAATCTATTATTTAAGGTCAGCTGGAGCAGAAGAATGTACTGTCATTAATGAAATACTAGAACCACTAAAATAAATAAAACCTTTGCTTTTCTGGGACAAGACATAGTGATTACCTGGGGCTGAAGCATGAGTGAATAAGCTATGATCAAGAAAAGTCCAGCATCACTGGCATGAAGTCTTATGGGAGGGCTTTCGTTATGACCTGTTGACAGACAGAAACAGACAAGGTTGTACCTCCTGCTAGCATCCAAACTGGGTAGTGTAAAAATCACCCAGATTGCATTGGTTTTGAAGACATGAAGGGATCCTGGAAAGCAGCTGAGGCTTGGTGCTATGTGACACGACTGGAGTTTCTGAAGAGAGCCCAGGAGAGCTTATTTGTGAAAGTAAAGCCCAGTGGAGCAAAAGATTGCATCATTTTGGAGATGCTAGTATGTTGGGTCACCCGTAAAAGACATCAGCAGGTTTGTAGTGGATTCAGGCTGAGCCTAAAAGACATTCTGTGTTGATGAAGCCAGAAAAGTGCCCCAGGCTCTTTGGAGGAGCCCAAAAAGTCATGAGTATCCCTGATGTTGGATAATGGGTTATTTATATTGCTGGAGTTTGGTTTTACTTTGTTCAAACTGTGACTATTTTCCGGTTCTGCCTTTTTTGAAGGAAGAAAGTGGATAATTTATTTTTGATTTTGTAGGAACCCATATTAAGAGACTTTAAAAACAAAAAGAGTGATTCCAGTGTTTTTTACAGAATTTCAATTTAAAAAAGACTGTTGCATGGTATTTGATCACATTGTGAACCCCATAATTGTGAACTGGAAAAACCTCTTTCTGTCATGTGGCTCACCTCTAGCACAATGTTTTAACTCATGAGCTCTCTGATTACAGTAAACAAGGATTTGTGGTGTGGCTCAATCCTAACACACATATTTAACCCACAAACTTGTTCTTCTGTTAAGAGCTAACTGAAGTCAATGATAGGTCAAGAGGAGAAGCAAGCAGTGAACCTGAGAAATCAAAGGAAAGAAAAAGAAGAGTCTTTGAGTCTAAGGGTATTTAAAACAGAAGAGAGAAGAAGAAGGAGCTTTTTTTTTTTCCTTTTAGAATATCCATGGAGAAACAAGGTCAGATGAGTACTTTCTCTGTTTCTCTGTTTCTGTTTCTTTGGTGCAGGCTTTCACCATAGCATCTGGTTCCAGAGGCATCAGTTAGTAAAGTGAACCTTTGAGATTCTGTGTTAAAAACAAGAGAATGGATGTGTACTTTTTAAATTTTAATTTATTTCATTTGATATTATTTTGGCATTCCTTCTTTCATGGTTTTCATTTCATTGAAAATAGATTCCTATCTCATACACTATATCCTAAATACAGTTTGCCCTCCCTCTACTCCTCCCAGTTCATCCCCACGTCCCCTTCCATCCAGATTCACTCCCTTTCTGTCTAACATTATAAAATATCAGGCTTCTAAGAGACAAACAAATAAAACAAAATAAAATATAATAAGATACAACAAAGGTTTATAAGTGCAAATGTGTTTATTTCCTCAGATGAAGGGATGAGATGAGAGCTGTACCAAACATTTATAAACACATGGTTTGGGCTCATCCTAGGACATTTCTATCTAACTATCCCTAGACCTAGCTTCTAGCTTCCTGCCAATCTAATCTTCTGCCAGTTCAGATCTTGAAGCCTTCAGCTTCCAGTCTCTGTCCGCTAACCTCGGACTAGCATGTTTCTACCAATGAAACTTACTGCTGAATAAAGTCACTCTTTCTAGCTCTTTCTGAACTTTTTCTGGCTAGTTCAATTCAGCTGTTCTGGCTCAATCTCCTCCCCAAGATATCTGAATCGAATTGGCTTCTCTCAGTTTCTGAATGAATTGTTTTACATGGAAAGACTGCCACTGAACACCACAAACTGAATTAATCCTAACTGCACTGAATCAAAGTGAACTGAATTGAATTACCTCTCTCTCTCAACCCCCCTCTTTAAGTATCTCTATTTCCTGGATGTCCTTATAAGAATTAAGCATATTCTTTTTTTTTAATTAGCTATTTTCTTCACATTTCTTTTTTTATTAGATATATTCTTTATTTACATTTCAAATGTTGTTCCCTTTCCTGCTCCCCCCTCCCAAAATCCCCTAACCCCTGCTCACCAATTCACCCACTCCCACTACCCTGTTGCAACATTCCCTTGTATTGGAGCATCTAGTCTTCCCAGGACCAAGGGCCTCTCCTTCCTTTGATGTCCAACAAGGCCATCCTCTGCAGCATATGCATCTGGAGCCATGGGTCCCTCTATGTGTAGTCTTTGGTTGATGGTTCAGTCCCTGGGGTCACTGAGTGGTTCATATTATTGTTCCTCCTATGGCACTGCAAACCCCTTCAGCTCCTTGGGTTTTTTCTCTAGCTCCTCCATTGGGGATTCTGTGCTCAGTTCAATGGTTAGCTGCAAGTGTCCCCCTCTGTATTTGTCATGCACTGGCAGAGCCTCCCAGGTGTCAGCTATATCAGGCTCCTGTCAGCAAGCACTTGTTGGCATCAACAATAGTGTCTCAATTTTGGAACTGTCTATGGGATGGATCCCTAGGTGGGGTAGTCTCTGGTTGGTCTTTCCCTCTCTCTCTGCTCCACACTTTGTCTCTGTATCTCCTTCTGTGGGTATTGCTTCCCCTTCTAAGAAGGAGCAGAGTTTTGTTCTTCCTTCCTCTTGAGCTTCATTTGGTCTATGAATTGTATCTTGGATATTCCAAGTTTCTGAGCTAATATCCACTTATTGTTGAGTGCATACTATGTGTGTTCTTTTGTGATAGGGTTACTGCACTCAGGGTGATATTTTCTAGTTCCATCCGTCTGCCTAAGAATTTCATGATTTCATTGTTTTTGATAGCTGAGTTGTACTCTGTTGTGTAAATGTGCCACATTTTCTGTATCTATTCCTCTGTTGAGGGACATCTGTGTTCTGTCTACCTTCTGGATATTATAAATAAGGCTGCTATGAATAAAGGAGAGTATGTGTCCTTATACATGTTGGGGAATATTCTCGATATATAACCATGAGTGGTATAGCTAGGACCTGAGGTCCAATTTTCTGAGGAAATTCCAAATGGATTTCCAGAGTACTTATACCAGTGTGCAATCCCACTAGAAGTGGAGGAGTATCCCCCTTTCTCCACATTTTTGCCAACTCCTGCTGCCACCTGAGTTTTGATCTTAGCTATTCTGACTGGTGTACGGTATAATCTCTAAAATAAAGAATTGACAAATGGGACCTCATAAAATTACGAAGCTTCTGTAAGCCAAAGGACACTGTCAATAGGTCAAAATGACAACCAACAAATTGGGAAAATATCTTTACCAAACCTACATCCAATAGAAGGCTAATACCCAATATATACAAAAGATCCTCAAGAAGTTAAACTCCAGAGAACCAAATAACCCAATTGAAAATGGGGTACAGACACTCCTAGACATATACCCAGAGGATTCCCTAGCATGTAATAAGGATACATGCTCCACTATGTTCATAGCAGCCCTGTTTATAATAGCCAGAAGCTGGAAAGAACCAAGATGTCCCTCAATGGAGGAATAGATACAGAAAATGTGGTATATATACACAATGGAGTACTATTCAGCCATTAGAAACAATGCATTCATGAAATTCTGAGACAAATGGGTGGAACTGGAGAACATCATCCTAAGTGAGGTAACCCAGTTCTAAAAAGAACACTCATGGTATGCACTCACTGATAAGTGGATAATAGCCTATAAGCTTGGAATACCAAAGACACAATGCACATTTCAAATGGTGCCTAAGAAGAAAGGAGTGACCCCCTTTCCTGGAAAAGTTCAGTGCAGCAGTGTAGGGGAATACCAGGACAGAGAAGTGGGAAAGGGTTGATTGGGGAACGGGGGGGGGGGGAGGGAAGAGGGCTTATGGGACTTTCAGGGAGGGGGGATCCAGGAAAGGGGATATCATTTGAAATGTAAATAAAGAATATGTCAAATAAAAAAAAAGAAAATGGGGTACAGAGCTAAACAAAAATTCTCAACTGATGAATACTGAATGGCCGAGAAGCACCTAAAAAAGTGTTCAACATCTTTAGTCATCAGAGAGTTAAGTATATTCCGTCTCTGACTCATTCTATCAAATCTCTCTCTGATTTGCTACTTTGTCTGATCTCAATTAGACATTATTGTTTGGAAGTAAAGATGTATACTGCGTTAGGATCCATTTATTGCACTGCTATGGGTTTCAGCTAGATTAGACCCCATATATATCTTGGGTTCACCCCTATCCATGTCTCTGGCACTTCCTAGAGATTCCTCCATTCCCTCTACTGTGTTCTAGCTGCTACACTTGATCTCCCCTATTGGGATTCCTTCTCCAATCCCTCCTGCACCCAGTTTCCTCCCTCCATGTACCTCGGAAATCTATTTTATTTCCCCTTCTGAGAAAGATTCTGCTATTTTCATTTGTGTCCTCATTATTTGCTTTCTTTAGATCTCAGGATTGTAACTTGGTTAACCTGTACTTTGTAGCTAATATCCACTTATAAGTGAGTATTTATCATGCATAACCTTTTGGGCCTGAGGTACCTTTCTCAGTATGGTATTTTCTCATGTCACTGCTGCCTGCAAAATTCATGATATCACTTTTTAAATAGCTAACAATATTCCATTGTGTAAATGAACCACATTTTCTGTACCAATTATTCCGTGGAGGTACATATAGGTTGTTTTCCATTCTTGGCTATTACGAATAAGGCTACTATGAATATAGTTGAGAGAGTGTCCATATGGAATATTGGAGCATCTTTTGGGTATATGCACAGGAATGCTATAGCTGGTTCTTGAGGTTGGACTATTCACAATTTTCTCAGAACCCACTGGTCATTTCTTTTAGACAGGCAGGTCTTCCAGTGAAGGAATAAGCATTGTAAACTATGCACAAAACTGACCTAAAGCGTGTCCTGTCTACTGTTCAGGAATAAAGATAAATAGTGAGGAAATGAACAACCAGTAACTAGCCCAAATTGAGACCCATCCCAAGAGCAAAAACCAATCCCTGACACTATTAATAATACTCTGTAATCCTTGCAGACAGGAGCCTAGCCTTACTGTTCCTAAACGCTCCACCAACCAGCCAACGGAAAGAGATGCAGAGACACAGAGTATTGTAAAATAGTTGGAGATTAGATTGAGGTACCAGAAGAGGACAGAGTCTCCCCTGAAGAAGAAAAAAAAGAACATAAAATGTTTCTAAAATGTACTAGGAGTCATGGAGGAAATGGGATTATATACACTGATATTGTATTATGTACATGTGTGAAATTCTCAAGTTTAAATAAAATTTTAAAAATTGAAGAGTTATAGAAAATAAATTTAAAAATGATATGTTGGTTGGTAAGTGAAAAACTACTAAGATTACAACAACATACTGTGAGTGTGTTCATCAGTTCATCACTACAGACAATACATGGGGAAAAGAACTTATCACCAAAAGGAATATTATATTGCCTCAGTTCTTAACTTAGTGAGTCTATCACTTTTAGGGCTTTGATGTGTATCATGATTAAATCCAGCAGCAAATTATGAACTCTCAACTCATAGCCAGGACTGGAATGACAAAGCTGCCTGTCTAATGTCAGGCCCCTCATAGCATACCTCCAGTGATCTCATGTTCTACTTTTGAGTATAGCTTCATAAGACCAATAGAGGAATTCAAGGAGCAATGCTTGAGTGGGAGCAGGGTGCATTAAATCCTTGATTGTAGAATAATAATTTTACTTTATGCATGAGATATCTGGTCACAACAGTGGAAAAATTTTAGAAGTTTTTAGAATAGAAACAAGTCTTTTCCTTAATTTTCAAAGATTTAGATTTCCATGTTCAGCAAAATTACTTATGAGTATTTTAGAATTAAATGGAATTTTGGTTAGTGAGAGATATTTAAGGAAGTGAGAAAAGGTAATATCTGTAATATAAATAGAAATCACATAAAAAATCTCCCCACATTAACTTATTAAGTTTTAATAATCTGTGCGAATGTATGTATACATAGATATATTCACATATCCATGTGTCCTGACATCTGTAGATGTAGATATATCAGCACAGGAAAATAAAACTGATGGTCGTTGAGTAATGGAGAAGCAGACAGCTCTTCAAATACATTAACCAAATGAATTTTACAAGGAAACATTAAACAGAATTCTCCCTGAATTATTTCAAAAGAAAATTTCCTCTAGTTGATAGTTTGAAACTTCCTCTTGCATTTCGAAATTTATGTCAAATATTTGGCAGTGTTTCAAGGAAAGCAACTCCATTTACCTGGCTTCCCTAATTGAGATGTTTGGGCATGCTTTTCCTCTTGCATTTGGAAGTGCTGTAGTGTCATTGTCTGCATGGGATGTTTCAACTCGAGTTCTCACTTCTCTTCTTGCTGAGTGCTAAATTGTTTTTTAGTCTATCTGACAATCTGTTAGTTTTCTTTCCTCTTTTTTTCTCCTTCCCCCACAGGGTTTAGTATTTGTCCTTGAAGTTGTCAACTGCAAAATGCAAAGAAAATTGTATATCCAACTAAAGTAAGGCAAAGCACTACTGTCAAATAAAAACCATTAACCTCCAGAGTACCATAATTTTCAATATATTTGACAGGTCTTTTCTTAGTTCTTTGTAAGCTACTTATTCCCAATTCCCTTCTTTTTCCTTAAAGACACCACATATGAGACTCTTTTATAATCTATAATGTCTGATATCATTATCATTTTCAAAGTATAATGGAAAGGAAATATTTGCTAGACACATTTTATGTATGTTAGTTTGTGTAAAACTAAACAAAATATGAAATTATATACAGGGTTCATTTGTTTGTACTCATTCTTACACTCAAACATGTATACTAATGAACTTGTACTTTCTGCAAGATATGAAATATTGCATAAGGAAGAAGTTTTCTATTTTTGAGCTTTTGATCCAATTATAGAACAAATAATTACTGAACTGATTTAAATACCCTGTTTCAAAGAAAAAGGAATTGTTCAATGATAATTGTCTGACTCAAGGATGTGAACTGCTGAGATGTAAGAGTCAGAGGAAGAGTCTTCGAGATTCTATAAAGAGGCATAAACATAGCAGTAATACTGATGACTTTGAGAAGAACGAAGAAAAAGATGATTTAGCCCTTGTTAACAGTTCTCATGGCTTATAGCTACAAGATGCACAAAAGAATAATTACTATTAGGCATCAGTATAAAAAATGTCATGATAGTTCAGAAGGAGAGGTCATCAATTAGCTTAATTTCCAAGTTGGGTTGCCTATGTCTTGTCCCTTGTTTTTCAATGGGTAGACTTTTACCTGAGGATGACTCCAATCTGGACTGCAAAATGTCAGCAAGGCATACATTACATACCATACTCAGAGGAAGAATTCGTTCCTTGCTTTTTATCTCATTTTAGTATGGTAAACTGTTTGTAAGATGCCTGTTTTCTATGTTATTTTAGACAAAAGTAGTCCATGTGTCCATTGCTAAGGAAGTCAGTGAGACAGTAACAGAAATCTCAAAACTCTATAGAGATTTGGTCATTTGCCATTTCTTCATGGAAGTCAGGGCTAGATTGAAAACTCTAAACTGTTAAAGCAACTTCATTTGTTAATGCTTCATAACTTTAGAATCACGTTTTTATAAATTAAAAACAATCAATCAGTAACCAGAAGACTTGTGAAACATATTTTTTCAATCTTGTTAAAGTTGATTTATGCTTAGTTTGTCTTTTCTGTTTTTGTCCCACTTGATGTAAGCTAGAGTTATCTAATGAAGGGGCCATGATCGAGAAAATGCTTCCATAGATTGGCATGCTGTCTCTGAACCATTATCCTAATTAGTGATTGGTGTATGAGAATCTAGGCTATTTTAGTCATGAACAAAGTCAGTTCCGTGAGACCTGTAATACAAACTAGTAAGCACTATTTTTTCATGGCCTCTGCATAAGCTCCTGCCTCCAGGTTCCTGCTTTCTTTGAATTCCTGACCTTACTTCCATGAGTGACAGACTATGATGTAGACCTCTAAGTGGAAATAAACTTTTTCTTTCACAAGTTGCTTTTGGTGATGGTGTTTTGTTAAAGCAATACATACCAAACTACAATGTAAATGCCAAGACAGTCACTGTTAAAATTTTAAAAAAATGTCACATTATCTTTATCAGCATGAAAAAATGACTGTGGAAGATACTTGATCATAGGAATGATTTTGTACTGACTGTATCCTACAAATATTTTAAAACATTGATAACATAATGATAATAATAGTTACTATTCATGGTGACACTAATGTCTGATGGGTTTTTATTTTAATTCTCAAAATACCTCTGTGTGGGAATATGCATTTTTCCCATATCAACTACAAAAATCTTAAAGTTCAGAAGTTTACATATAGTTCACCAGTGAGAGTGGCTGGCACAGTAACTTGTCTGTTCTCTAAATCTACTGCTCTTATTATAAAGCTACTCTGCTTGGCATATTTCTTCACCCTCAAAATTCCCTGAAGAACTAGAATATGACTTTAACAGTCAATGGAATTTTGGAAATCCTATTAAGAATCCACACCTATAATTCATCTGTCAATAAAACTTTAAGAAGTTTATATTTCTACTTTTCCTGAATGGCATCTAATTAAACTAGATTCCTTATTATTACATTTTCCTTGGCAATTTCGTATCTGAAACCTTGCTATTTTCTTTAATTATCTCAAGCTTAGTTCTCTAAAGATTAAATAGCATAAGAGAAAAAATGTATTTTTTATGTTTTTTTTTCTGCTTCAGTTTTTCAGCCTGACTAAAATAGAAAATTCATTTTACACTCAAAGTTTGGTTTTGAGTAGACAGTTACTGGCCATGTATAAGATATCTTATGGTTAACTCTTTCAGTTTCTTACACTTTACTGTACAGTATCATGTTTCCTTATTGTACCATCATACATACATTGCTTTGCCTGATCTCCACTCCTATGTGTCTGCCTCCCTCCTTTGTGTGCCCATTTATCCCAAGTATTCATTCCTCTATAATTTTGTATCAAGTGTCAAATAAAGGCAATTCACCCTTTAACTTCACAGGAATAAAACACATGCTAATCAATGTGTTTCATTCATTTACAATTTTCCTTTAGTAGAGGCATCCCTGTTAGCTATTTTCATGTTAACTACTTACTTTTGCTGCTAGCCACTGACTCCTTCATTATTTTAATAAGCTTTAAAAAGTTCTGTTAGCTGTCCTGCCAGTTTCACAGGAATGTAAAGGTATTTAAAAATAGAGAGAAGGCATAGAGGTTAAACAGCTTTAAATGTAAATTACATATATAAAAACACCAAATACACACTTGAACTTTTAACACACTAATTTCTATTTCTTTACAGGTGGAAGTGTAGCCCTTAACTCTTGTGGGCTTTCTACATCTAGTTTAATATAGTAGATTTTTCAAGATGCTTGTCAGCTATCAATTTCATAAAAATAAAATATAAAATTGTTAGTATAAATATGTCTTTGCAATTCTTGGTGTCTGAAAAATGATCACTCAATGTTAATGACATTTAACTTTTTTTTTTTTACTTTTTCATTTAGTTAATTGTTAAATTAACATACAGAATTGTGTTAATTTGCCTTGATTGAAACCCACTCCAATATTTCTACCTTCTCCCCTATTTGTACCCATTATCTCCAGTATTTCTCCTTACATCTTGTGTCATTTTTGCTGGTTAGTGTTTTGTCAATGTGATATAAGCCAGAGTTGTATTGGAAAAACATAACCTAAGGTGAGAAAAATGCCTTTTTGACATTTACCGGCACGCAAATCTGTGGGTCATTCTATTGATTAACACTGATGAAGAAGGGCTCAGCACATTGTAGGCAGTATTATTCCTGATGGGTGATCCAAAATTATATAAAAATGTAGGCTGAGTAACCCACAGGAAAATTAAGTAAGCAGGACTCCTCTATGGCTTCTGTTTCATTTCATGCTGCCAGGGTTTTATTTGAGTCCCTGACCTGATATCCCTAAATAATAGGCTGTTGTGGGAATATGTAAGCCAAATAAATCCTTGTAGTATGTGTGTTGGGAGCCACCTGTGGTTCAGCATCCTCCATTTTGTCCATGAGAGTATCCAATTGCCATTGAGATTGGAAGGTCTTGCTGAGAGTGGGGATGGAGGACTTCAGGGAAGTAATTCTCCAAGGATTTTAGTGTTGCAGTTATTTTATAATATGCTCAATGGAGCAGCTCTCTTAGACAAACTTCACTGAGAGAGCTGGTGCTCATGCACTTTATTGGGGCGATCAGAGTTATATATAAACTTTGAAGAGTGGATAGGAGTTTTCAGGGTGAACATTAAAATCACTGACTAGAGTTTAAAGTACTGTGAATGCCTCATTTGTAGGGGAGGCCTTCAGGAATACCAGATATTTGCTGGGCAGTTTCTGATAAGGGAAAGAGAAATTTGACATTTTAGGTTTGCCATCAGGCTACATAACCTTCCTCAGGTAGAAGGCAGAGCATTTGGGCATTGCAGACAAAGTCAGAGAAGAAGCTTTGTTGAAACAATCGAGTTCTCCATTTGCAAGGAGCTCAGAGGAGCTATCAGGACATGGTACACTTTGACCGTAAGTAACAGAGTTTCCCAACAAATAGATTCCTCTCCAGTTGCCTTTTTTAATCATTATTTAGCACAGAACCAGGAACATGGACCATGTTAGGTCTTCATTATTAGTTTTACTGACTAGCAAGTCATAGTCTACCATATACCTCACATGCTGAAATACAAGGCATGACTCATGATGGGTATTGCCAAATTCTTGGCAACTAATTGTCTTTTCTTACTTTAGTGTTTTCAACTCTGAAGTAAGCAGATTTCTAGTTTCATATGGATGTGTTTTAAAGGTTGACATACTTTACTGGTGGAATGCTAACACAAATCTGACCTAGGTTTAAATCAAGATAACATACATGAAATGAAGATTTTTGATCCTTCTTCAGCCATCTACAGACCCCAAATGTAATAAGTAAGTTTTAGTATACTCTCTATGATTGTTTACATGTATTTAGTAAATGGTTGTCTATAGAAATAGACTAAAATTTCAATATGAAAATTGACAAGATAGATACTTTGCTAGTGGCACTAAATTAAACAACTACAATTAATGATGTGCCTAATGCATCCTACCTTAGATCTAAAGTAGGGGAAAACCAAAACAAACAAACAAACAAATAAAGAACAACAACAACAGCAGAAACAACAAAATCACTATAAAGAGATCAATAAGTGGTAAAACCTATCATTAATGCAAAGGTTCTTTCTACCATCAAGCTTGCTGAAATAACAGCAGAAAAATTAGAAGACTGATGAGCGAATTAGTACTTCTGACTCTTCCACATGAAAAAGAAGACAGCCAAACCCTTCCTCCTAGGCAAGCCATGCAGTAAGTACCCTCACTGACAAATAATAGAGGGTAGGGAGGCATAAATTGTTCAAAACAAACATTTTTTAAAAATTGCTCAATCTGTCCTGTTGAAGTAACTAATGCAATATGCTAGAGTTAGTTTTTTCCCAATTTAAATGCTTAACATTTTTCTCAAAATGTTGAGTGTCAATATTCTAGAAATATTGGATAACTTCACTATAAATATATTTTAAATTGTTTTCTTTTGTCTTTAGAGAAAAATAAATAACATTTCTATAAGATCACAAACTAAAAAAAAATAATACAAAACACATGCAGTTCCACATCCTCCTACATGCCAGAAATACAATGTTCTGGAACAACATACGTAGAACAATCTGCAAATATAGACCATCTGGGCATTTTGAGCATCCACTACGTAATACATACCTGCAGTAGAGTCCCTTAGTGTCACTACAGACATCTTATTCTTTCATTTTGTCTGAATACATGTACTGAAATTACAAGTAAGGCAGGAGAAGATCAATATTATGAATAGTAATAGATGAAAATAGGAATTTATATATATATATATTTCTCCATATATATGAAGTTTTAAATACAATTGTTGACATAACTATTGCCAATATTTAATAATATATATATATACATATATATGTGTGTGTGTATATATATATATGTATATATATATATTTATATATATCATTAGAATTGTTCCTTGATCACATCTAGAAATTACATTTGTAGAAGTTTAACCTTAAAGCATATCCATTATTGCTTTGACTTTAGTTTATTCCAGAACTTTGTGTCCTCATGATGGTCTCTTTGCTGATGAATTGGCTTTTCGCTATGTGTACTAGGAAGAATGAGGCATAATTTCACACACTGTTTTTGGTTGTTTTGTTTCTTTTTTCAGATGATTTTTTTAAAATTTGGCAGGCAGTTTTCATCAATAATTTGACAATTATTTTGAGCTTCTTAAACTTTTGCTTATATCCAGTGCTGTTGTTACCTGACTACACCAAGTAATCATATTTAAATTTACTTTTCTTAAAAATCAAAGTTATTTACTATGTAGTAAGTAAATTGCATGATTTTTATCTAGTGATTTCTGGGCATTTTGTTAGTATCAACTGATTCTTAAGTGTATAAACAGTCATTTAGTATACAAAGGAAACAAAGTGAGACTGTTAAATATACTGCCGAAATGTATACACTGCAGTGCATTCTTATTACTATAATCTCTCAATTTTCTAGGGCTCTGCCTATTCCCATCATGGGCCCCCTCTTCTATGTAATTACATTTAAAATATTTATCTAAATATTTGCATTTTAAATTGAAAGACTAGTATTATTTGTACATGCATGGTTTATTTTATTTCATATTTATTAATTAAATTTATATCCACTAAGTATTTTGTGTGTACAATTAAAATATTTAATAAAACATGTATAAATGATATATGCACATTTGTATATACAGGAACACATATGGCTATGTATGTGGAAGCCAGAGGTTGATCCTGACTTCATCTGTTATTCAGTTTTATCCCTTGAGGTAGACTCTTCCATTAAAGATAGAACTCATGTATTTGGGTAGGATGATCAGTTACTAAGAAGAAAAATGTTTCTGATTCTGCCTTCCTAAAGCTGTGATTATAGATATATGCCACTAACTGGCAATATTCATGTATACTCAGGCTTTTATGTGCCTACTTACAATGCAAACCCAAGTTCTCATGCTTCTGAAGCAAATAAAGCATTGAGAGCCATCATCCCATCCATCTCTTTCCATTTAATGGATTTTTAAAGTGTTATTTGCTGAAAACGAAAGCTTCAAACTGCAGTTTACACTAACTTGATACAGCAAATCATTAAATGAAACTAAAGGTTCAATATTAGTAGATATTTATATTATTATTTTATAATACTGTTTTGGATATGAGATAAATAGCTAGGAGGGAGAAAATCTTGTACTGCTATAGTAAAATATGTAAACAATTATAATCATCTTAGAATGTGGAGAAATTTTAATATAAGTTGAGAAAATTTTATGTATCATTAATGCTATTTCTGTCTCTTTCTGTAAATAATTGTCTAAAGCAAAACCAAGTAGATTAGAGGTTGAAAACATACTTGAGTGAACTCAATATATAAAAAGCCTTGGAAATGAGTATAATAGCACCTCATGTATTCAAGAAGAAAGAGTTTATATGGTTTTTTTGTTTCATAATTCCAGGTTACAGTCTATCATTACAGGACAATCAAGGCAGAAGAAATTTGAAAGTACTTATTCAATTTTATACTTAGTAAGAGCAAAGAGCTATTAATTTTAATGCTTATATGTCAATGTTCAACATATCTTCTTTTTCATTTAGTCCAGGGCTCATTTCAGCAAAGGTAGTCTCCCTCATTTAAAATGAGTTTTTTAATACCAATTAACTCAATTAAGAATCCCTTTCAAGCATACCTGTAAGCTGACCTAATCTGGTCATTTCCTTAATGAAAGACCGTTGTTGGTAGTTGGATATTTTGTCAAGTTGACATTCAAAACTAACCATCTTTAGTTCTAAATACAGCTAAGTAAATGTATTATTTTAATGACTAGAATAGCAATTGTAGGCAATATGCAGACTTATGAATAATAATAGAGGGAATATTGGCATCAGTAATACAGCTACAGACTATAAACCTCACTATTCAGCCCCATTTTCAAAAGTTAGAATAACTCAGAAAAAATACTATAAATTTGTTCTAAAATTATATATCCACATTGTAAAACTCAAAGTGACCCTCTGACTTGAAAATAAACATCATTCCTTGTAAGCTTTTACCAAGCCTATTTTAATATGAGTACTCAAATGCTCTGAACCGCCTTCTAGCCCATCATCCAAAGGTAGGGGGAAAAGATGATAAATAGGACAAGGAGATCTGGATCTGCTTAGGAAGAGTTGTTTGAAGGGCAATTCCAATCTACATTTTCAAAATACCAATAGTAGAGTTCATTAGTGTCAGTATACCAACAATCCAGTTCAAAAGTGCCACCAAACACAAATTAGTAGTGGAGTCATAATCCAGCAGAAGCAGTCAGGCCTCCACCCAATTGACGTCAGTCAGCAGGAGTGATTAAAATCATATACAATGCCTGAAGAAGTTCCCTACTGTGCTTCTTTCAACAAAATAAAGATGAGTGATAATGCAAGACCAACGAAATGTTGTAAGTCTAGCTATGTAAGTTCCAGTCACTGACTATTGAGTCCTACTTATACTTTATCCAAACATCATGTGTCCTCTCTCAGGTCTTGCTTCAGCAAAATATTACAAGAGTTTATTTCAACAAAACCTCATGTGCTATCATATGACAGAACCAGAAATTTCTACTTTAATTCTCCTTGAAATAATCTGTAAGAATGGGGAAACAGGAATCAAAGAATTGAGCAACCGCTCAACAAAGGTGAGAATAACCTAACACTATGAAACACCACAATTATCATGACCCCAAAATGTGTTCTGTGTGTCCTTAGTCAATCAGTGAGCAGAGGAATGAGTCAATAAATGATTGGGTTTGGTCTGTTAAGGTCCATCCCTCAAAACCAGGTCAGAAGTCCCTTTCTTTAAATACAGAGCAATACAGAGACTCTGAATTATCAATATTGTAACCATGGTCTATCAACATTAAAACAAGTCCATGTCTTCCACTGAGGAACATCTGGGTTGTTTCCAGCTTCTGGCTATTATATATAAGGCTGCTGCTATGAACATAGTGGTGCATGTGTCCTTATTGCATGCCGGGAAGTCCTCTGGGTATATGCCTAGGAGTGGTATAGCAGGGTCCTAAAGAAGTATCACGCCCAGTTTTCTGAGGAACTACCAGACTGATTTTCAAAGTGGTTGTGCCATCTTGCAATCCCACAAGCAATGGAAGAGTGTTCGTCTTTCTCCACATCCTCACCAACACCTGCTGTCTCCTGAGTTTTTAATCTTAGCCATTCTGACTGGTGTGAGGTGAAATCTCAGGGTTGTTTTGATGTGCATTTCCCTAATGATTGATGATGTTGAACATTTCTTAAGGTGCTTCTCAGCCATTCGAAATTCTTCAGGTGAAAATTCATGGTTTAGCTCTGTACCCCATTTTTTAATAGAGTTATTTGGCTCTCTGGAGTCTACCTTGTTGAGTCAATTGTATATATTGAATATTAGCCCTGTTGGATGTAGGGTTGGTGAAGATCTTTTCCCAATTAGTTGGTTTTGTAAAGATTAAAAATATAAATGTATTTTAAATAAAACTCTAAATCTTGATAAATGTTGAGTCCAGCTCACACATCTTAATCAAGGGTTCTCTGGAAGGAAAGATGGGTAAAGGAACCGGCTACAAGAGAAATTACATGGAGAGACACAAAACACATGGCTTTTGGTTCAAGTTTCCATCTTTAGTGATAATGCCTCTCTCCCAGGAAACAAAGGCAGACCAAGCCCCTCCCCTGAAGGCTAGAAACCGGTTCTTCTTGTTCTTCAGGAGGTGGGTGGTCAGGTTGCTGGCTACTATTCTTGAGAGCAGTGGGTAGGGGGAAGTCACAATTGCTTCCTTCTATTCTTGAGAGCAGTGGGCAGGGGGAGGTCACAATTCCTCCTTTTTTTTATTTTAATTTTAAGAAAAAACTAGTGGATAACTATATTCGTCAAAAGATGATGGGCGTTGACCAGTGAGGGAAAGCAGAGGCCTCAACCCCCTTAAATATTAATTGACGTCCTTTTCAGGGGACAGGAAATAGACTACCTTATTATTTTAAAGGACAGTCTCTCAGTGTCGACCCCTATGCAGCCAGGCTTACTTTCAGGGAAACTCAGAAGCAGGACATTTCCTTTTTCCCATGCAGTGCCTCGCCTCACACCTCATAACTGATGCCCATGTTTGTTTTAATTAACAAACATGCATAGATCTGAGTTCTATGCAGCTCCATTTATGGAGATCCACTGGTAAAGTAAATGCCCTGTGAATATGAGTTGGCTGGCTTTCATATCAGCCCATCTTTGAGTTCCTGAAGCCATTGCTGTAGCAGCCCATCTTCAAATGTTGTATCTGCAGGATATCTGCTTGAAACACAAAATAAGAGATTAAAGGGAAAAACTGCTTGGACTGTTTCTCTGGAGGGCCCATGGTATTTAATTTGGTTGTAAATTAGTAGCTCAGGAATAAAACCTGGCTTGCAAATTAATGGCTAGAGGAAAAGCAGCCTACCTTCCCAATATGGGAGAAGTAGCCTTAAGAACATTATTGAATTAGTCATACTTACCAGCTGATTTAGGGTCTGTATTTACCTACCATTATCAATCTTTCTGGCAGCCATGGGGCTCCATCTTCTTTTTGAGAGAAAATATTAATCATAGATATCTCAAATGAATAGCCTTTATTTATTAAATGGTCAGTTTTATTGTTTGTTCCAATCTAAGTTGGAACACCAAGCATATACCATAACCTATGTAATAACTATGAAACTATAGAAAATAAATATAGCATTCTCAGTTGCCTTTTGGCAGAGCAGTTGCAACTAGAATGCCCCAAAATGAATCATAGTTATATGCACATATTTTGATTTTTTAAATTAGAAATATGAGTATCAATTATCTGTAAAATTAATTAAGTCCTCTAGAATCAACACCATTATGTGGTAGAAGTAGAAATTGAGGACATCACGAACAAATCGTTATAATTTGATGTATATAAAGATATAAAATTATTTTTAAACCATTACCTTTTTGATGAATATAAACAATATGCTTGTATATTCGACTGTCTCTATATAGCCGTCTCAGATACAAACTTTATGTGCCCTGACCCAAGGGGTCCTGTCCAGGCACCTTTTTAAAGATTAAATTATAAATAAGCATATTGTAGTTGTCTTCAGACACACCAGAAGAGGGCGTTAGACCCCACCACAGGTGGTTGTGAGCCACCATGTGGTCACTGGGATTTGAGCTCTCATGCTCCATGAATGAGGACCTAGCCTTTAGCAGCTGAGCTATCTCTCTAGGCTTACAAACATAAAATATAAGAGTCTAGCTCTCAGCACCCATGGCTATCTCTCCAGCCTTTGGGTTAGCATATAGATGTCTAAAGGATAGTAATTTAGAGAACATATCCTTTGAAATTTGAATTATATTTGTATAAACAATTGTAAAAATTAAGAATTAGCAGTATTAAAAATAGAACAATTTTAAGCAATTGTAAACCATGAGCTTTATATATATTTACTATTATTAAAAGATTGATTTTTAACATCTTAAAAATAGTTGCTATAGCACCCAAGTGCTGAAGCAGGGAAAACTTAAAGGAATAGACGTTATATAAACTTTAGTCCCATAGTTGATGTATAATTTATGGGATGTACATATAGAAATATAAAGTGAATTGCAACAACTTATTTTTTGGATAACAATTATTAATTTTGTCTAAAAAGGCTTGCCACATAATAGATCAACCAATAATAATAATTAATTTGATTGCTGCTTGAAGCAAGGAATAAACATTTTATTAGGCATTTGAAACATTTCTTTAAAGTATCTCTATAACATTTTAATACCACATCAATAGTTTTCCTGTGGCAAACTTAAAAAGATGTCTTAGCCAATTAACTTATTTTAATAACCTTTGAAAATTATTTATTTAAAAAAATTTTTAAAAAATCCCAAAGACAAGGGCCTGTTTTTCTATAAACAAAACATTTTTATAAACAAATATTTTTATAAAACAAAAGAGATTTCTGTAAATAAAATATATTAAAAATGTAAGATCTCAGCTTCTTTTACTGAAACAAAGACAAATCACTCCTTATGTAAGGGGTGCTAGGGGCTGCTTGAAAAACCAGCTGCAGGGGAGACACTTCTCTCCTGTTGTCCTGCTGAAAAACTAAGTTACTCAGGCCATGCCCGGAGGCCACTTGGCTCCAGTCCAGAGTCATAGCGTGGACCCAGGCTGGCCATTGAGGCAGTCCATGCTGCCTTATGCTGCTTGGAAAATATGCGGGCCAGCACAGCTGGGCGCAGGGACAAAGTGGAGGGAAGACTCCTCTCTCCAGTAGTCCCTTGGAAAAAGTCCTGGACCTAGTGCTCCCCTCTGCGGCAGACCCGCGATGTCGGCAGCCCCCAGCCTGGAGCAACCGGCGCGGGCTCTCTCGTGCTCTGCCCCTAGGCCACTCGGAAAGCCTGGCCACAGTACACACGACCAGGGCCGCCCGCTAAGGCCAAGTCACGCTGTGCTCTGCCTCTACCACAGCCGCAGTCATCGGCCTAGGTCCCGCTGAATACTGGGCTCCTTCTAGCCAGGCCACCATCGGGGCCACCTGGGCCACCTGCTCTGGCCCGCAGAGTTCTGGACACTCTTTAGCCGGGGTTGAATCAAAGTGACCAGGGCCTGCACAACAGTGACTCGCTCCAGCCTCTTCCCTACTCACTCAAGTGAACGCTCAAACTTAGCGGTCTAAATGGCTGCAACTCTAAGCTATTATCCAAAACCAGCCTCTAAATTTATAACTCCATAGTCAGGATATGTAAAACCTTATACCATTAAGACCAATTTAAAAACAAGAACAAAGCAATTACCCAAATCTTATAAGTTAAACCAGAGTTTTTCCAAAACTGGAGGCTACTTGTCTTTTAAGAGAAAAAAAGAGAAAGGATTGAGCACACCACCGCTGCTGCCACCAGCTCATGGCCTGCTGAGCTCTGGGCTCACTCCCTGTGCTCTGCCTCCCAAGCGCTGGGATTAAAGGTGTGCCACCACCGCCCAGCTGCTGTACTTGGCTTTGAATCAGCTTGCAGCCTGCCGACTCAATGGCTCAATGCCCCAGCAGACGGAATTTTAATTAATTTTTATTTTTAACATGAAACAAACACTCATTCACACAAAACATAGACAGATAAACGTACATGTAGACATACAATCGGTGCACCGGGACGAACAACATAGAAATTAAAACGCGTCTGCAATGTAATCACATTCATTTTCCTTTTTTCTTTTATGTTTCTAGAAAAAAAATTTGTTTATGTTTTTTACTGTTTTTATTTTGTTTTATAATTTATGCCCTATTTCTCTTGCCTGATGTAGTTCTTAGACTGCGGACAAATGCCTGCCTAAATTAATTTCTTGTTCCATGTTGTCTCTATATCCTAGCTGATCTCAGTGCAGGGCCTACATACTGAGTCAGTCTAGCCTGTATCTTTAACACTTCTGCAGCAACATTCTTTAGAAATAAATGACATTATTAGCGCTAAATTAATACCCTGTTGCTTACCGTGCCCGATATACCTCATTTTGCCTCTCCGTTTCCAGTTATGCCACATTGGCGCCATATGTTGAGTCCAGCTCACACATCTTAATCAAGGGTTCTCTGGAAGGAAAGATGGGTAAAGGAACAGGCTGCAAGAGAAATTACATGGAGAGACACAAAACACATGGCTTTGGTTCAAGTCTCCATCTTTAATGATAATGCCTCTCTCCCAAGAAACAAAGGCAGACCAAGTCCCTCCCCTGAAGGCTGGAAACCACAGGTTCTTCTTGTTCTTTAGGAGGTAGGTGGTCAGGTTGCTGGCTGCTATTCTTGATAGCAGTGGGCAGGGGGAGGTCACAGATAAATACAGTTAGGGAAACTGTTATTAGTAACTCAGAAGCCAGAAAGCTCTAAAACAAAAAGAAAAACAAGATATACCCAAGAGAGGTAGATGTCAAAAAATAATTAAAATAAGATCTGAAATTAAGAATATAGAATGAAAGAGAACAATATAAAGAATCAATTAAATGAGAATTTGGCTCTCTGTGCAACTCAGTATGACTGAAAAAAATTATCCAAATTAACTAAGAAACAGATGGAGAATATTTAATTTAACAGAATCAAAAATGAAAATGACATAACAATAGACCATGGAAAAACGTCAGGAGAATATTAAGGACATGCTTTAAAAGATGTACTCCATCCAATTAGAAAATCTAAAAGAAACTGGTCATTTTAATAATACAAGAGACATACTGCAGCATAATAAAGGCAGTTTATAGCATACTCATATCCAATAATGACTTTAATGGAGAAAACCTGTAAGCAATTAAACTAAAATAGAAAGCAAAATAAGATTTTTCACTCTTTACATACATACTCAATATAGTATTTGAACTCTTAGCTGGAGAAATAAAACAATTGAAGTAGATCAAAGAGATACAAATTTGAAAGGAACAAGTTAATTTATTTACATATGATATGTTACTACATCTAAATAACCTTTAAAATTCCATTGGAATTATACAGCTGATAAATTCTTTCAGCAAATTAGTTCCATACAAAATTAACTCACAAAAATCAGTAACACTCTTATATACAAAAATCAAACTAATAAGGAAAGTAATCATGCAAATAACACCTTTCCAAATAGCATCAAATAACATAAAATATCTTGGAGTAATTCTAACCAAGCAAGTCAAAGACTTGTACAATAAAAACTTTAAGAATTTGAACAATGATATTGAAGAAAACATTAGGAGATGAAAAGATATCCTACATTCATAGTTCAGTGGGATTAACATAGCAAAATTGGCCATCCTACTTGCAGCAAACTACAAATTCAAAGCAATTCCCATCAAATACATTGAAAGATAATTCTCAGTTTCATATGCAAAAACAACAACAAAAACAGGATAACTAAAACAACTCTGAACGATAAAAGAACTGCTGGGTTCCAAGTTGTACACCTGTGGTACTTTGAATAAAAATGGCCTCCACAGGCCTATATGGCACTATTAGCCACTGTGGTCTTCTTTGAGTAGGTGGCCTTGTTGGAAGAAGTCTTTCTCAGTCTTTTCCTGCTGCCTACAGATCCAGAAGTAGAACTGTCAGCTACCTCTCTAGTTTCATATCTGCCTGCATTCCACCATGCTTTCTGCTGTGAAGATAATGGACTAAACCTCTGAACTGTTAGCAAAACTCAATTAAATTTTTCTATTATAAATGTAAGCCAGCCTAAATTAAATTTTTTTTCTTTCTAAGAGTTTCTGTGGTCATGGTATCTTTTCACAGCAATAAAACCCTAATGCAACTTCAGAGTCATTCTAATAAAACCAATATAGTATTGGCATAAAAACAAACATATTGACCAATATAATTAAATTGAAGACTCAGACAGAAATCCACATTTGTACAACCAATTTTTGATAAAAAGAAAAGCCAGAATTGCATAAACAGAAATGTATATTGAAATGCATACACCATTTTCAGCAAATAGTGCTTGTCAAACTGCATGTCTTCGGGTAGAACAATGTAAGTAAAAGTATACATATCCCCTTCAAGAATAGCAAATTAAAAATATAAGTCAAAGTCCTCAAAGTAAAACCAAATATATTTAAGCTGATATAAAAGAAAGTGGTGAATATACTTGAATACATTGTCATATAAGAAAACTATCTGAATAGAAACCAATAACATAGGTACTGAGATCAACAATTCACAAATAGCACTTCTAGATCAAACAAACAGACAAACAAACTGAATGACTTCTGTAAGTCAAAGGATACATCATTTGATCAAATAGGCAACCTAAAGGTAGGGAAAAGAATTTTTACAAACTCCACATTCAATATAGAACTAATATCTAAATTTATTTAATAGCAAACAAACAAACAAGCAAGCAAATCCTGATGGAACCTGATGCATTTCAAATGCATTTCACCAGATTTCTGCTTTCTATGGTATTCTTCAGAGCCTAATCTTAGTTGTCCTAGAACTTGATCTGTAACCAAGCTTTTAACCCAGTGATCATCCTGACTCTGTGTCCTGAATGCTGGATTTAAAAATCATGTGATATCATGCTAGACACTGTTCTCTTTACAAGTTGGAATCTTAGCAGTTTTGGCCTTGCCTTGAAGTCACCACTCTATTCCATTTAGAATCAGGCTTTCATTTAAATATTTTGTCTCCTTGAGCAGGGGACTTAGCTCCATAACACTCATGGTGTTCCTTTTCTCCTCAGACTGTGTATTTTGTACTTTTTCCTTACTTAGCTTGCTTCTTTTTATTATACATTTTTATAAGAATGGCAACTAATAATCAAACAACAGTTTTAATACTAGGCTGTCTTGAAACCTCCTCCTCCAAAACAATTAATCCAAAACTCCTCAATTTAACCCCAAACAAATTGTTTTACCAAGGGCAGAAAACACTCACATTCTTCAGCATAATATCACAAGTATGGTTTCTGGACTACTTATGAATATTCTTTTCATTTGACATTTTTAGCCAGGATGTCATAATCAGAATCACCTTTAGCATCACTATCTTCAATGGCCCTTCTATTATGGTCCCTTAAACCCTGTTTGGAGCATCTAGCTGCTTTTCTAATCCAAATTACCAAACTCCACATTCTTCCAATAATAGGTCAGGCCTATAAGAAATTCCTCAATCCCTGGTCTCAACTTCTGTATTAGTCAATGTTCTATTAGTGAAAAGAGATAGCATGACCACAGGTGAGAAAACAATTATAAAGGAACACATTGTAGCTTGTTTACAATTTCTGGAACTTAATTTATTATCAGCATAGTGGGAACATGGTGAGAAGAATGGGAACATTCAAGCAGACATGGTATTGGAGAAGGAAAAGGGCTTCCACAAACCAGTCTTAAAGCAACGGAAAAAAGTAATCCACAGTGCGTGCCTTGGGATTTTGAAAACTCAAACAGGGGCTGGTCCTTGTGACACACTTCCTTTATTAAGGCCACGCCTCCTCCAAGAAGGCCAGAGCTCCTAATAGTGACACTTCCTAGTGACCAAGCACTCAATCTGTGTGGCTGTGGGGTCCATTCTTATGTTTTCATGTCTTTATGTTTCTTGAGAAAGTTATATATTTTGCTTCTAGGACAAATTTTGACTTTTAGCCACATTTGAGATTAACATCATTTACTACTAGTTAACACTGTAAAATATCATGTTTAAATAAAAAGGGAAAGGAAATAACCTTATTCTCAATCAAATTATTTATTTCTGTCATAACTCATTTAGTTACCTTTTCAATATTGCCTTCATTTTCCTAATCTGCTGTTTTCTTAACTAATACTTTTACTTTGGAACATGGTCTTTCCCTTTTCCCTGTAGAAAGAAATGGGAAAGACCTTAAATCAGGTTTATTTATATTAGGTAATTTCACAATGAGACAAAGTTGTATGTGTTGTGGATGAATGGAAACAAAAGCCCTTGGCACTCTGTTTGTACCAAGCAAAATTTAATGTATAATGAGATGGCAGAATAATTTTATGAAATTGACTAAAGCTACAAAAATATTAAAAAAAAACATATTAGGTCATGGTGATGGGCATCCTGTCAATCACATACTGCTGATGGGAGTGCAAACTTACTCAGCCATTTTGAAAAGTAGACCTTGTTGTATATGATATATTTGTGGGTGTCCAAGGAAGAGAAAGATAGTAGTATTTACTCAGATACTTATATAGTATTGGTTTAAGTGGTTTTATTATTTATGGTTTAAAAACTGAGAAGATTTTTCAATGTTAGAAATAGGGAGGCAGATACAAGTGAAGGAGGTATTCTGGGAAACATGGGCCACACATATAGAGTCTATCTGATCAAACAAAAAATATAGTTAAAAATACAGAGAAGTAAAACATTCATGAGTTTGGTCCTGAGGAGGACTGATGCCCCAATGTAGGGAGATGCTAGAGCAGTGAGATCGGAGACTGTGAGTATGTGGGATGTCACCTTCATAGAGGGAAAGGGAAAAGGGGAGAGGGGAGAGGGAGTATGGCACATGAGATGGGATTTGTGGAGAGGTAACCAGGAAGCAGGATAGCAGTGGGGGATTGGAAAGAATGTTTTCTGAGGGGATACCTGCAAAGGGGATAACATTTGAAATGTAAACAAAGAAAATATCTAATAAAATAGAGAAGTAGATAAATAAAATTATTAATAAAATATTTAAAGAAGCTAAAAAAATTCTTGAGTTGGTGAATAAGCAAACTATGAAAACATTTTTATTTAGTTGAGTCTATATTGTATTACACTCATCTAAATGTGTGTGTGTGTGTGTGTGTGTGTTTTCCTATGTCTAGCTTTAAAGACAAAAGAATTTTCATTGACGTATTTTCCAGGTCAAACAGTCCGTTGAGCATTATAAATGATAATAATAGACGTGAAGAAAGGAAGAACATGTTCCATATATCCAAGTGTTTGGAAAATAAAATAAAAACAGTAAAGAAGCCTCAATCCAGAGCAATATAATTGACTTAACTGGAAAAAAGTTTGTCAGAGATGGCAAACCCATGCAAGCTTTGAGCTAAATGCTGAGATTGAGTATATATTTGCAGACTCTTTACCTGTAACACTGTTGTTCATGGCCTAGAATTTATTACTTCATCATTATCTTCAGAGACTCACATAGAGGAGTTCTTGGCATTCTCAAGGGAATTTCTGAGACAAAACAAAGTGATTGTTCTTGAATAAGCATGTTCTTCCTTCTTATTCAATGAAGAGTATTATTATTAAATACTTTATTAATTCTGACGAACACAATGTTCCAAGATTCTGAACAATTTTTTAAAAAAATTCTTATAATACCATCTCAGCATCAGGGCTAATTATCATTTTTGATGTATCTGAACACAGAGGTAAAAAATGACTACCTTCAATTCAGCCTCACATAGTGCATCTAGCTGCCTAGAAGTTTATTTTAATTAATGTTCCCTCTGGACATAAACACTGACTTGAACCAGTAGAGGAATGCTAGGGTTAGCACTAGAGAGGATAGCTGACTCTACATTTTTCCCTAGCTCCATACCAAGTGATACCAAGCTGATAGCAAGTGTAAAGAGAAGAGTTTAGAAAAATACAACTTGATACATCATTAAAGACATCTTGAAATTTTTCCAAAATATGTTAATCTGCTTATTACAGACTTATGAAATGCAGTCTGAATAAATGTAAAGATATTAACATAACTCTTCCAAATTATAATGTTTTACTGGAAAACCATCAAATATAACTTATGGAAGTGATGTGTGAGGCAGATTACCCCATGGTAAGCAAAGCACATTACACTCAGAAATAATATGAACTATCTGTGAATGAAAATATACAAAATTTACAAGTGAAAATGTTTTAAAATCTTTATAGATATTATCCATATTTGTTCCCATTGAATTTAATATGTCTATGTTTCTAAATATTAAAACATTCCTACATAGTTTTTTATGACAATCTTTGCGTATATCTGCAAGATAAGTACATACACAAAATCTTTAGAGAAAGGTCATTCCATCTATAATATCTTGGATAAAAGCTGACTGTGACTTATTTCTTGACAACCTCAAACTAAGAATATGTGTATTCTTAAGGGAACTCAAACACACACACACACACACACACACACACACACACACACACAAGAAAGAGTATATGAGAGGCCAGAGCAACTTGTAAAGTTTAAAAGGCTTTACTTTGGCCCTTTGCAAAGAATAAGGTAGTCCTCGGGATCAGTGGTGCTCTGCCTTTCTATCAATTTCATCCTTTAATACACTCCCTCATGTTATGATGGCCACCCTAAAATTATTTAGTTATTTTCAAACAGTAATTTTGCTACTGTTATGAAAAGCCATTTAAATATCTGATAGGCAGGCTGAACCATGACTTCCTTGGAAGATCATTTGACACCCCAATGGTGTCATGACCTACGGTTGAGAACCACTGCTGCAAGCATACAGAATCATTCATAAAAAGGGACCTAGCATGACCACACTCCAGAAGATCCAACAAGTAGCTGAAAGAATCAGATGCAGATATTTGCTCTCAACCAATGGACCCCCTTTGGCAGAATTAGGGAAAGGCAGAAAGAAGCTGAGGAGGTGTTTTTTGATTTAAATAACATTTAATTACATGAGGACTGATTTATGAATGTTTGTTTTTATTCTCTATACTACTGGAGTAATGTTCAGGAATTACTATTGTGTACAATGAGGTCAAGGATATTTCTTACTTTCTCTTCAGTCACATTTGTAGTCCTGTTCCTTGATGCATGTGGAATTGACTCTTGGGCTTGGTCTGGGTAAAGGACTAAGATTCATTCTTTACAATGTAGCTATCTGTATGGACCAGTACAATTTTTTCCTGACTAATTCTTTCTTTTTTTTTAATATTTTTATTTTCTATATTCTTTGTTTACATTCCAAATGATTTCCCCTTTCCCGGATCCCCCCTCCCTGTATGTCCCATAAACCTTCTTCTCTCCATCCCTTCTCCAATCACCTCCCTCCTTTTTCTCTGTCCATATATTCCCTTCCAATGCTAGATCAATCCTTTCCAGGATCAGGACCTTCTCCATACTTCTTCATGGGGGTCATTTGTTATGCAATTTGTGCGTTGTGGGTATTCAGGGCTTCTGGACTAATTAGTATTCACTTATCAGAGATTGCATTCCATGTGTATTCTTTTGTGATTGGGTTACCACACTTAGGATGATATTTTCCAGATCAAACCATTTGCTTAAAAATTTTGTGAATTCATTGTTTCTAATTGCTGAGTAGTACTCCATTGTGTAAATATACCACATTTTCTGTATCCATTCCTCCTTTGAGGGGCATCTGGGTTCTTTCCAGCTTCTGGCTATTATAAATAAGGCTGCTATGAACATAATGGAGCATGTGTTTTTATTGCATGCAGGGGAATCCTTTGGGTATATATGCTCAGGAGAGGTATAGCAGGGTCCTCTGGAAGTCTCATGTCCAGTTTTCTGAGGAACCTCCAGAAAATCCAGCATCCTTTCATGCTGAAAGTATTGGAAAGAACAGGAATTCAAGTCCCATACCTAAACATCATTAAAGCAATATACAGCAAACCGTTAGCCAACTTCAAACTAGATGGAGAGAAACTTGAAGCAATCCCACTAAAATCAGGGACTAGACAAGGCTCTCCTCTCTCTCCATATCTTTTCAATACAGTACTTGAAGTTCTAGCTAAAGCAATTAGACAACATAAGGAGGTCAAGGGGATACAAATTATAAAGAAAGAAGTCAAATTATCACTATTTGCAGATGACATGATAGTCTACTTAAGTGACATGAAAACCTCCACCAGAGAACTCCTACAGCTGATAAACAACTTCAGCAGAGTGGCTGGTTATAAAATCAACTCAAGCAAATCAGTTGCCTTCCTATACTCAAAGATAAGCAGGCTGAGAAAGAAGTTAGGGAAATGACACCCTTCAAAATATCCACAAACAATATAAAGTATCTTGGTGTGACTCTAACCAAACAAGTGAAAGATCTATAGGACAAAAACTTCAGGTCTCTGAAGAAGGAAATCGAAGAAGACCTCAGAAAATGGAAAAATCTGCCATGCTCGTGGATCGGCAGGATTAATATAGTTAAAATAGCCATCTTGCGAAAAGCGATCTGCAGATTCAATGCAATCCCCATCAAAATCCCAACTCAGTTCTTCACAGAGTTAGAAAAAGCAATTCTCAAATTCATTTGGAATAACAAGAAACCCAGGATAGCTAAAACTATTCTCAACAACAAAAGAAATCCTGGGGGAATCAGTATCCCTGACTTCAAGCAATACTACAGAGCAATAGTGTTAAAAACTGCATGGTATTGGCTCAGTGACAGACATGTGGACCAATGGAATAGAATTGAAGATCCAGAAATGAATCCACCAGTACAATTTTTAAAGTTGCTTTTAATTCACCACATATTGAGAACTTTTTTCCTTAAATGACCCATTGGTGTATGGGTATAAATTTATGTATAGCTGCTTAATTATATTTCACTAGTCAATAAATCTTTTAAATGATACTATTACACAATTCTTTATTCCTAAAGTACTGTGACATAACTGCAAATCTTTGATAGTAATACCTCAAGAATCATTATTATTTTTATAGGATATTTTATTTATTTTATTACACTGGGTCATCGAGCCTTCATGGCATGAAGGACCTCTTCCCCAATTGGAGCCTAACAATCAAAGAATACCATCAAATGAATGAAATGGAGGTCTCTACCATCAGTCAAAATCCTACTAGCTATGTATAAAAAATAAGTATATTTACAATATGAACACAAGTAAAACACTGTCTATGAAGCTTAACCTCTACTATGTAGCATTCAAGATTTGCAAGGTGCTCTGCATGCTAACAGAACAGAAATGTAAACATGTTTATAGCAAAGCTCTAAATACTGCAAACTAAAATAGTGACTTACCTGTAATATATTCTGGTATAGTAGTTTAACAAATGTTATGGAAATAATTATATTTCCTGATTATATTTAACACACACTTCATGTTACAGAAAATATTGTACATTTACAGAATAGAGTACTACATAGTTAATAACGACAATGAATTCACAAAATACTTAGGCAAATGGATGGAACTAGAAAAACCATTCTGAATTAAGTAAGCCAGTCACAATAGAATGATAGTGAGTGCATGGTTTGCACTCACTGATAAATGGATAATAACCCAAAAGCTCAGAATACCTAAAATACAATTCATAGATCACATGAAGCTCAAAAAGAAAGTAGACCAAAGAGTCAATACTTCAGTCCTTCTTAGAAGAATGGGGAACAAAATAGCAATTGGAGGAGATACAGAGACAAAGTGTGGAACAGAGACTGAAGAAAGGTCATTCTGAGACTGCCCTACCTGGGGATCCAGCCCACATACAGTCACCAAATCCTGAAGCTATTGCAGATGCAAGCAAATGCTTGCTGACAGGAGCCTGATATAACTTTCTGCTGAGAGACTCAGCCAGTGCCTGACAAATACAGAAGTGGATGCTCACAGTCAACCAATGGGCTAAACTCAGGGTCCCTAATGGAGAAGCTAGACAAAAGACCCGAGAAGTTGAAGGGGTTTGTAGCACCATAGGAAGAACAAAAATATGAACCAACCAATAACCCCTAGAGCT
Source organism: Apodemus sylvaticus (assembly GCF_947179515.1). Lineage (NCBI taxonomy): Eukaryota > Metazoa > Chordata > Mammalia > Rodentia > Muridae > Apodemus > Apodemus sylvaticus. The sequence goes on along the minus strand of NC_067474.1, from coordinate 43,429,280 downwards.
GCCAGGGACTAAACCACCAACCGAAAAGTACACATGGAGAAAAATTGCTCCAGCAGCATATGTAGCAGAGGATGGTCTTGTTGGACATCAATGAGAGGAGAGGCCCTTGGTCCTGAGAAGGTTCGATGTCCCAGTGTAGGGAAATGCCAGGGTAAGGAAGTGGGAATTGGTGGATGCGTGTATGAACAACGTCATAGGAGCAGGGAAAGGGGGTTTTGGAGGGGAAACTAGGAAAGAGGATAACATTTGAAATGTAAATCAAGAAAATATCTAATAGAAACAAAACAAATAAGAAAAAAAAGGAAAAGAAGCTGAGGATGAGGGCTACCCTTTAGGAGGACAAGTCTCAATTAATCTGAATTCCCGAGATTTCTCAAACACTGGACCACCAAACATGCAGTATACAACAGCTGATATTAGGCCCCCCAACACATATACAACGGAGGACTGCACGGTCTGTGTTCAATCAGAGAAATGCACCTCTGATTGGCGATGACTCAAGGGACTGGAAGTCACAGGGATTTTGAGGTCAGGTAGGGTAGGGGGTGGGAACATCCTCGTGGACACAGGGGGTGGGGAAGAATATGGAATGTGGAACAGTCTGAGGGTGGACCAGGAGTGGGCAATAAAATCTGGAGTGTAAAAATAAATAAACAAACAAATAAGAAAAAGTTTAGCTAATGGATAACTAGAGAGGAACATGCTACAGAGGAACAGAGGTTAATACAGAAGGCACCAGGAGCTCCTGAAGGCAGTGGAAAATTGTTTCTTGGGGGATGTAAATTTATTTACTTAAAACTAGACCTTTTCTGGGAGGTGATGTCATAGCTTTACTAAGGCAATCAGCTTTAGGGTAAGTTACCAGGTGGCACATTATTACAAGGTGAGTCATTTGCATTATATCAATCAATTTAAAGAAAATGTGTTGATCATATCCACCTCCAAAATCTCCATGAAATCCTAGTTGTAGTAAGTTCCATTTATAAATTTATAAAATATTAAAATCTATAAATCATTATGTAAATGGTATAAATAAGGAAAAAATATACTAACTTAAACAGCTAAGATTTGAGCTGTATTTTACTAGGGTAGATGAAAATCAGATAAAATCTATGTACAGCATAGGGCTCTAGTCAGGACTGAATGGAACCATCATAAGGAAGTAGAAACAGGTGCTCAGCAATTGTCAGGGTACCATTAGAAACTTCTCAACCAGGCTACTGTGTAGATACTATGGTGTCTAGGCTGCTGTGCCATTCTACATAGTATGATATGCATATATTCCTGACTTGAGAATACTTCTGTTTTTCTAGTTGCAGTTTATTTATTTTTAATTAAGCATATGCCAGACTTGCTGGCATAACATACATAAATTTTTAAATTGCTTCTTAAGTTTGATGAGATATTCTGGTTTGGTGGAATGAATAACAATATGCTTCCTTTGAAAGAATTAAGGGTTGAATGACCCTTTGGTCCTTATTCATAATGTCAGAAATCATTTGCATTCCTTGTGTGATATGAGTTAAATGCTTAAATTGCATGACTTAAACTGTCTTAATGTGTCTGACAACACATGGAAAACAGAGGAAAATACTATGAGAAGCCTTTTAGAGCTTTTTAAATAGTTTAAAAATCGAAGGAAATTAGATTGAAAAATAAATGCTTCAGGATTCTGTTTGTACTTTACTTCCACTCATTGAAGAGAGCTTAATAAGTCTCTAGTACCAAGGTCAACGTCACTTCATTAGAAATAACTGTACTGAAGCTGGAGGATGCATTCCCTGAAGTAGTGTGTCCTATGCTTGGCCTCATTCTACAATGGAAGGGAACAATATAAGGACCTTTGTGTTTCCAAGAGGAGTAAAAATCAACATGCAATCATAACTGACAGACTCTTGCTTTTCTGTGTAGTTTTAGAAACCACTCAAGTGATGTTGAGTATTCTGAATTTCAAACTCTATTAGATTTCCAGGGGAGTAAGGTAATAAGTAGTCTTATGTTCAGCAGTGTAAGGCAGTGCCACGTGGCTTAGATCTGTTAACATAAGAGTGATCTGTTTAGATGGAATGCTCCCTAGGATGGAACTTTAGGTTTTTCTTAAGGAGTTGAAAATAAAAATAATTTCATTTTCCCTCTCACTGAGGTGCTCTTTTGTGTATATATATATATATTTTCTGGTGAAGTTACAATAAACCCATATGGATGAAATAAACAAGTTTCCCATTCAGATCCCCTGTGTATAATCTACAACAACCTAATGTTTCCAATTGACTTAAAATAAAATTCAGATGCTTGAAATCTATAACCACAGGAAGAATGGCAATGGGAGAGGCTTACTGAATGCAGCCAAGACACAAGACAGCACATAAAATTGCAGATGCCATTTTCTCACATTGTGACAACTTGTGGTCAACTAATATCTTAATTCCATGTGTTGAAATCTGTTGGTAAAAACAATATGACTCCAGCAACAATTATTCCCTCTGCAAAATTTAATTGAAAATCTACTTTCTTGTCCCTGAAACAATAGAAATCTGAAGAAAGTCTTATAAGAAACACAGAGTTCAGGACAAAAGGGTCTGAGCAAGGCTTTCCTCAGCTCCAGCCTTCAAGGACATCAGGCAGAGAGGTCTGGATGAGCACAGTCTCTTCTAACAGGTATATTTTTTTCAGGAGGTCAAGAAAAGATTTTCTTTGTCCCAATTTAAAGTTCCTAGCTGTTTCAAGAAACTTTCATTTTTCAAATAACTTTGGAAGCTGTAGTTAAACTCCATGTTGTGTTGCAGTATGTTGGTGGATTCATTTTTTTTTGCAGGAAAATAAAGCTCAGAGATAGCAATGACCCCTTAGTTCTCTTACCATTTAAATGTTATGAATTGAATCATATTTTTATATAGGCTGTGATAAGTTAACATCCAGAAATTGTTTAAATTACTATCAAATAAAAAAATATGGTTATCTCCATTTTGTGCTGGTGATATTCTATTGAAACTTTAAAATCTAATGCATGCATCTATCTTGATCACACATGCCTACAGTACTGACATTCAGGAGACTGAAATATGGGGAATACTGAGTTCAAGACTAGTCTGGGCTATGACGAACAGCAAGAACCTGTGTTAGAACAAAATATCCAATATTCTTATGGAAAAACTGTTCTTCTCTCTAGCACAAACAAGCATGTTAAAGAGACTGTAGTCTGTACTCAGTTACTTTGTGAAACCAGAACTTTGGTGTTTAAGTGCTGTGGGTCAAGAGAAATTCTCTTTACGATAGTTTGTACTATGTATTTAGAGTACTTGTGTCAGAAAAATGGGGAACACAGCCCTAAACTGTTCAATTGATTAATGGATGCGTGAAATGACCCCAGAGTTGCATATCATTTATTCACAAATATATATTAGTAATTCCTTCTTTCCCAGGGTACTATACAGAGCACTTTTCAGCTATGAAAAAGCCAATATGGATAATGTTTCAAGGCCAATTACAGACCAACACCTGCTTGATTTTTACATGCTTTTGAGTCAAATATGTGGTCTACTTAGAAATATTTCATCTTCAATTTCTGGAGGATACCCAAAAGCAATAGAAATGAGCTTCAATGTTTGGGAGTCTAGGGGACCTCACTGTGTAACAACTCACAAACAGTTCAAACAATTAAAAAAGAAGCAATCTACTCCTGAGAATGGGATTTTAATTCACTAGCATGCAGTATCCCTTGAGGTATTGTCTGTCATTATAGGGTAACACCTTTTAAACTATTTTTAATATATGGTTATATTTTTAGAAGCTCCAACAGTAGTAGATCATATGGCTTTTGTTCAAAACGTATTTATATCAAGTTTACCAAGATGTGAATCCTGTTAGCTACAATATTGACTGTCCTGAAAATACATGCTCAATGGTGAAATAGTGTGACAGATATTATAAGAATACAACTTTCTGATAGTATTTATGGCTCACTCTCTAATATATAATTTATACCTGAAGTCCTTATGGGTCTGAGAACCTGTGATTAGTTTGTTCATAGGCCATAGGGAGGAACATAATACTATTATTCTGTTAAATAGGCCTAGAATTAAAACACATTCAAATTACTTATTAATGTATCCATAGACCAGTGAATCTCTCAGCCCTCAGAGAAACATTGTCTTGTAACAGATGACAATTAGTATAATGACACACAAATTTGCAAGGTGCAGAGAATGAAAACTCTGGCATACCCATCCCTAAATGAGACTTCCATACCATATACCTTCCCCATATCACATAGGGGTTTTGAAAGGTGGGAGGCAGAATGATTGTAAGAGTCAGCAATACAGGATGATTGCAAGTGAACAGTGTTTTCTGGGCACAGCAGAACAACTGCTCATATGAACTCACAGCAGATGGGATTGCTCGCATATGACCTAGACAAAATAAAGCTAGGGAAAAAAATCATGGATGGTAAAAACAAAAGGAAAAATGGGAACAAGTTTCCCACTTTGAGCTCTTGTCATTTGAAAGATGCTAGGAAATGGGGAGCCACATTCTTTTCTAAGGATAGGACACCTGCCCCAACCCATGAGTAGGATGACCAAACTCTAGGCAGGCCACACAATTTGGCTTGATGGGTGTGGTGGTTTGAATATGCTTGACCCATGGAAAGAGTCACTATTCAGAGGCATGGTCTTATTAGGGATGGACTTTTAGTCACCTATACTCAAACTCGGCCTGAGGAAGACATTATCTTCCTGGATCAAGATGTAGAACTCTCAGCTCCTCCTCCAGCACCAAATCTGCCTGGATGCTGCCATACTTCCCACCATGGTGATAATAGACTGAACCACTGAAACTGTACCTGTGCCCCAATCAAATGCTGTGATTTGTCTTAGTCATGGTGCCTTTTTATATCAAGAAAACAGTAAGACAAAGGGTTTTAAAAGTGAGAGAGAAGAAACAGGATGTTTTGTGGATAAGGGTTGAGAATTCTGAGAGTTTGTAGCAGTTGCCCATCCTGTAACTTTTGGAATACAAACATACATTTTTTTCTTTGTACATTGTGACATTTATCTTTGAAGGCCTTAAAGTTTTTACAAGTTTAAGGTAGAACCCTCAATTGAACAACTTTATTGGTCCTTTGGCCAGCAGAATACTCTCACTTTATTTCTCTTTTGTATCTTTCTAATTCTCCAGATATATCTAAGGATTTTATTATTATTACATTTGTTGTGATGGTTTGATCAGGTATCTTTGATGTGCCTACTGTAATTGTTTTGTGGTACCACAAACTGCATCCGTGTGAGTAATTGAACTTAAAATAAAGTGTATGTTATTACTATTTATTCCCTGACTCTCTCCCTCTCCATTTCTCTATTCCTCAGAACATAACTTTATTAAATCTATGGTATTAAAATTCTTCAATGACATGTAAAGTTTCAACTGAAAGAAAGAATTGCATATCTTTCACTTTAAATAGAAAATCAGAGGTGTTTATTCTCAGCAAGGGGATATCTCAAAAGATGCGGTAGAGTACAACTGGGATCCTTCCTGTGCTGACAGTTTGAGAATGCAAAGGAAAGTATATTTTTAAGAAAATTAAAAGTGCTACTCCAATGAGTGTGTGGGTAATCTCAAAGTGGTATAACTTTATTGCTGATATGAAGATAGTGTCTATGGCTTAAATGAAAGTTATCTATACCATTCATTTAAACCAAAACTAATACAGAGCAGTTCTTTTTTCTCCACAGTGCTCTAGGTAAAGAAGCTGGAAAATGTAAGTTTGAAAGAAGCAGAGACTTTTCTTTTTTTTTTTTTATTTTGATGCATAGTGAGAATAGTATCATCTCAATAACCTGAAAGTGTGATCTAACAGCTAAGTGTAGGCATAGAAACTACAGCAAGTCATCCAGAACATATAGATGAGACTGTCAGGAAGTGACCATGCTAAGCAACAGATTTTCAGGGTAACAGAAGCAGCTGGAGAGGAAAATCCATTACCTGGATATGCAGTTTCTGTTCTCTCCCTACCTAGTTAAAGGTTAGCATAACCAATGGATTGAAGATGAAGTTGATGATTGTGGGAAGCCATTAGAGATCCTCCCTTCGGGCCTGGAGGGCTGACAGGGCAAAGGTCCTGAGTAAAACAAAGAAGAGCCTCTCTGGTAATTGAGGTGGAAGGAAGTCTTGAGATAACTGCGAGGTTCTCCAGACAATGCAAACATCAGGTGTCTCCACTGAAGGACCCTTATCTCTTCCCACTGAAACTGCTAAGATTGCCCTTCCCTCCTTTGTTCTTGCCTTGAGAAGAACTCTTCCTCTGAGAGCTTAAAACCTGTGTACCCCAAACATTAAACGAGACCTCAACATTTGAACCCGCACTGCCTGGTCTCCTTTCTCTCCTCCTCCCTTTTGACCCTCAGGTAGTGCCCCTTCAGAACCTTGGAATAACTGGACCTGCTGGACGGGTCATAGTGGCGCCCGAACCAGGGACCCGAAGTACGGTCAACTACCGGACGAATGAGGAGAAACCCCGGGAAGAGGATTCAAGGACCCCACAGACCGCATCGCTCGTGCATTGCTAGAGGGGCAGGTGAGTGGCCAAACATTGTCATCTGATTGTCATTGGGGATAAAAAAAGAGGCTAAAGAGGCTTGATTCATAGGAGAAATCAAGAATTAATTCAGGGAGAGAGGAATAAGAGTTAAGAAAAAAAGATTTAATTAAGTTCTTTTATTTTGTCATGATAAATGTCCTTGGTTAATTTTAAGTAGACCTGATATTCACCCGCTAACTTGAGATAAGGTTGATAAGGAAATTAATAAGATTCTAAAAACCAGTAAACCAGTGTCTGATGCATTTTTTAGTTACTGGGGCCTTATACAGGACATAATAATAGACACTGAGAATGGAGGGGAGAGTGCCCGTCTGTTAGCTGTTGCTGGCAACTTTCTGCAAGCCTCTCTGACCCATCTGCAGGGAATTGGACAATGAAAAAATACTCTCCAGAGCTCACAGTTGCTGACTTAGGAGGACAGTGAGGGAAATACTGGCTCTACTCAGCCCTTTGTGGTCCCTGGTCTGCCTGTGAACCTCTGGGGAAGAGACATTCTCTCTCAAATGAAAGTCCTTATGTGTAGTCCCAATGAGGTTATTGCTCAACAAATGATCTCCCAGGGCTATCTCCCTGGACACGGACTAGTCAAAAATGGACAGGGGAGACCCATGAAGGTAGAAGTCAGAGACTGCTGCTGAGGCGGTCGGAGAAAAACTGCTCATGGGCAGCATGTAAGACCTGGACTGCAGAGAAATTCCGGGGCTCTCCTCCCCTCTCCACTGGTGTGCATGCTTGTCTAGGCATCCTCCTTCCCCCTTGTTAAATCTTAAACAAGAGAAAAAGCAGGTTTCAGAAGAGCAGTTTTTCCATGTGTAGGACACAGTATCAAAAAAAAATAATAATGGTTAGAAGCTATTTCAAAACTCTCCTGGTGAGGAAAAAACAAACAAACAAACAAACAAAACCGGGAGATGTCCTGTTTTCTCTCTGAAACCTACTGGAGACCTCCTTAGTTCAGGTTAAGATATTTGGATCTTTTGGGGACATCAAGTTCCCTCGCTGCCTGTTGTTTGTCTTTGGTGCACCAAAACGTGTCTATATGTGTGCCAATTCATGTTGCCTATTGTACTGTTTGGCTGAATGATTGGCTGTTTTTTATGTCTTATGTAAAAAAAAAAAAATGGTAAAAGGGCGTTATCTTGCTGGCAGTCCTGCCAATTGCGGTTTACACAGAGGAGGCTAATTTGAGGTGCCTCACATTCTAAGGTAGGAGTGAAAGACAACTAGAAAAAAAGCTGCTTCTTAAAGAGCCAGCATCCGGACAAATGGAAATGGTTAATTTTCCTAGAAAAATTTCTATCATGATGATGATTGGGTTCAAAGTGCTTTATTCCCCTAAAGTCACAGCTAGAAAAAAATATATATATTTGGTTTAAATGTATGAGATTTGTATGATCGCTTCATTTTTATTTCTAATTAGTCTTAAAGGTATAAATGTTTTACATATCTTGACTATAGAGTTATAAACTAATTGGTTATGATTTAAAAGGTATAATGTTATTAAGAAAAGGTTAGTTTAAAACTGGTGATTCAGTGTCGGAGCCATCTTAACTAGCTACATGTGGCATGATGCAACCCAGGAAATACAGGCCTCTAAGATGCTTCTAAATTGGCATGATGTTTTGTGTGAATCTTGGCCTGGATATTGGACTTATAAGAAATACGATTTAAAATAATGTCTCTTCAATCAGTTACACTGTCATACATTCAAACACAAGACGATAGACAAACTTTAGAATATGAAAATGTGTTTGCTATTAATTTTAAGGAAAAAAGATTGTTTAAAACTGGGTTTTGCTTTCAACAAATTGTAGTTATGCATTGATATTACAGGTTTCTTTTGTTATTTGACCTTCATACAATGGGGTCTGGTTACAGGCTATTCCTTACAGGACCGTTGGATGTAGGTCTGGCCTTAGAGATAACAAACTCAGATCAGGAGATTTACATTTGAGTTGATACAAAGTTCAGAGCTGCCTCAAAGCTGCTCAAAGCTGCAGAGGCTTGAGAGATGCAGTTTTGTCTTGCAGGCCTCACTTAGAGAGTTTCTGGCCAAAAGAATGTTTTTTAAAAGATTCACACAGATGTGGTTCAAAATAAAGTTCAAACTTAGATCTAAAATTTGGCCTGCCTACTACATACAAAACTATTATAGATTTAAGATTTTCATTAGAAAGTTATTCCTCAAGAAATGGCTTACTCTTAACAATGGGCTTTTACATTTTTTTTAAAAAAAGTGATTTTCAAAAGATGTTAAGGTAAATTTTTTGGCTAAGACACTGCTTTAAGTTTGCCATTTAAGCCTCTGATGTTCTCAAGATGGATGCAAACAAATACTGAGAGACATAACTTGGAGAAAGCTACCACAAGTATTTGTCAAGAGTTTTTGATATATGTTCACTTCCATTCCTTAACAAAGAGAACATTAATGTAAAATCTCTCCAAATAAGGTTTTGACATCCTCCAATAAAGATTTGGTGTAATAATAAAATGTTACAAAATAAAATCATAAGAATATTTTTAAAAAGAAATGTTTTAAGAGCATGATAAAATGTTTGCTCCTTATTTTAAACAACAATCAAATTGATTATTATTAACTGTTAATCTATTACATGACAAGTCTTTTGACAAAATTAATAATTGTTATCAAAAGATAAATTGTTAAAAATTTGCCTCTATAAATGCTTTTATATTGTTATAGATTTATACATGCATCCTATAAAAATGCATCTACTATGGGAATAAAGCTCATATAATTAGACCACATGTTTATTCTTCTGAGTGTCCCCTTGCTTCAGCACAGATAATTGAATTGGGTGCTGTAGCTATTCTTTTTAAAATGTTAAAGATCAAACTTTTGAGTTATATATTAATAATATACATATATAGTTCATGGCTTTCAATTGCTTGAAGTTGTTTCTTTTTAATGTTACTAATTATTAACTTTTACAATTATTTATGCAAATACAATTCAAAAATAAAAAATATGCATACAACTATTGACAGATTTTCAAGCTTTCTAGTTATAACTGTTTTTACATAGATTTTTATATACTGAATGTTCCAAATCAGATTAAGACAAATATTATAACTGATTATTATAGTCAGTCATTTGAGATGTCTTATTAACTATTTGATATTAATCATATTACTGAGATTCCTCATAATTCACAAAGACAAGATATTATAAAACAAGCCCATAGAACTTTACAACAATATTTTTATAATAAAAAAGGGGAGAATCACATCTCTATATACCACAAAAATTTTAAAATTTTAATGCTAGGGAATCTCTCTGAGTGTAGAGAGGAGGGAATGTTTGTGTTTTTTCTATAGGATGCTGAAGGAACATGCTAGCTGCCAGAGTATGCTGAGACAAAGAATGATGCTGATTATAATCATTGAAAATAACCACAGCCCTCAACACCTTTGGATGCTTCTTACTAATGCTGACACCACAGATAACTACAGACTCAACATCCCTCTTTGCATGGCAATTTTATTTAGCTGTAAATTAAACAAATTATAAACAGATCAAGGGGAGATATTGGCTACTGCTGATTGTCAAAAGGCCATATATTTAAATTTTACAGATTTCAAGTGTAGACCAGATAGAATGTGGCCTGCCATTTATTTTCTTTAAGACATCCACAGGCATTGCCTTGCTTGTTACCTCTCAACAGAATTGAGAACAATACTATTTACTTAGTGCTGCCATTGATAAGGACCTGGCTGAACTCAGAGATGGTTTAGCCAATTTAAAAGATTCTGTTGCCTCCTTATCAGAAGTAGCATTACAGACCAGGAGAGGTCTTGATCTACTCTTCCTGAAGGAGGGAGGACTCTGCACAGCCTTAAGGGAAGAATGCTATGTTTATGTGGACAAGACAGGACTGGTAGATGGCAGTCTGAGGAGAGTAAAAAAGAGTCTATAGAAACGCAGAAGGGAACGAGAACAATAGGAGTCTTGGTATAAAAATTGGTTCTCCACGTCCCCGTGGCTTTCCACCCAACTACCTTCTATTTTAGGACTCTTCTTAGGGTTATCAATGTTAATCTCCTTTGGTCCCTGGGCTTTTCAATGATTAACCCGCTTCATATGAATAGATTCTACCCTACCCAAGAATTATGTCTTGGTACAGTATCATCAGCTGGACACAGGAGAAATGATGGACCCCGGGAGACGAGACGGCTCGGCAGAAACAACCACAGCATCTGCTGCGGAGAGGCTCTATTTCTATAAGCTCCTTTTGAGAGACTCTGTCTGGCTCCCACTTATTCATCCCTGGGCTTATCTGAAGGGGGAGCTGACCCAAGGTAGCCATCTTAAGGACGGGCAACTTCCTCCATCCCCTGACCAACCTAAGACATGGGGCCTTGAGAATGACAAGGTAACCCTACAACAGATAAGGCTGAGGGATAAGAGGGGTCGATCCTAAGACAAGAGATGGCTACACATTTTCTTTCTGGCCCCCTTGCCCAGTATTTCTGCCCAGACCTTTCCACTTTTAATATAAGGAAAGGTAGGAAATGTGGGAAGCCATTAGAGATCTTCACTTCGGCCTGGAGGACTGACAGGGCAAAGGTCCTGAGTAAAACAAAGAAGAGCCTCTCTGGTAATTGAGGTGGAAGGAAGTCCTGAGAAAACTGCGGGGTGCTCCAGACAATGCAAACACCAGATGTCTCCACTGGAGGACCCTTATCTCTTCCCTCTGAAACTGCTAAGATTGCCCTTCCCTCCTTTGTTCTTGCTTTGAGAAGAACTCTTCCTCTGAGAGCTTAAAACCTGTGTACCCTGGAACATTAAACGAAACCTTGACATTTGAACCCCCACTGCCTGGTCTCCTTTCTCTTCCTCCCCCCCCCCCTTTCGACCCTCAGGTAGTGCCTCTTCGGAACCCTGGAGTAACTGGACCTGCTGGACGGGTCAGATGATCACATATCCTTTTGAAAATTCTCACAGTGCTTTTCAGTTGTATTGACTCAGACAGCCTGTGCTACACAAATAGGCCAGTGTGGCCAGAGTGGTAGGGCATCTGTTTACAGCATAGATTTTCAGAATATTTTATTTATTTGTTTTTAAAAATTCAAAGACTTTAATCAAAATGCTAACCACATAATAGCAATCTGCAGTTGAGATTATTAGCCCTGATTATATGCCTACAATTGAGCTCATCTCTTCTGTTACAAGGTTATTTTGAGCATTCATGTCTTTAGATTTATATCTAATCATTAAAACATAAAATAAGGATAAAGAAATGGCTCAGAGGTTAAGTTCCAGAATTGCTCTTCCACAGGATACAAACCTGGTTTCAATAATCTGGTTTGGTCAGTTTAGGACTCCTTGTAACTCTACCTCTTGGCATTCAGTGTTAACTTCTCAACTCTCCTGGCATCAATACTCATGTGCAATGCAATATTCCCCTCCAAGCAAACAAACAAACACAAATGCATATACATAATTTGAAAGAAAGTTATTATTATTTTTTTTTTTTGCAAAAACAACTTGAAATGCACTGTTCTGTAAGTATTATGGATTAGCCTGGGAACTTCATTAATGAGAGGCAATCACTTTACTTTGAGTTGTATCTTCAGCTCTCCTCTTGAATTTTTATTTTTAAATTAAACTACAATTGCATCATTTCCCCTCACTTCCTTTTCTTCACTCAAATCTCTCCTATATACCATCCTGTTTCCTCTCAAATCTATGGCCTTTAATTCTTTAATTATTGATATTAATGTTAATTTTTGGTGCGTTATTGTATATTTAGCATTACTTGTCTGTTTATGATTTTAGGTCTGACCACTTAGCAAGATGAATAATTAAGAGCTTACTCCTGGGGCTATTTCTCAAGTTCTCAGCATTGATTAGTTGTTTGTAATTCTTTGTATAGGAGTTGGACATTGTGAGATTCTTTTTTCCTTTTCTGTGTTAATATGTCTGTGAGTATTGACATTGTTCCTGTCTTTAGGCAGCAGGATTGCTGAGGTATTATTAATGATGCTTCTTTGTCATTTCTAGGAGACAGAACCTCACAAGAGATTTGGTGGTTCTCTCAATCTTGCAATCTTTTCTCTTTATCTTCTCCAATGTTCACTGAGCTGTGGGAGAAGAAATTTATTGTCTAGCCTAAATTCAGGCTTGGCACAGGATCACTTGTTCCCTGGATTTTAACCTGTTAGGGTTTTCACTTGTCTCCATCTGTTGCAAAGAGAACCTCTTTGATGAAGGATAACAACTATACTTATCCGTGAATATGAACATTTGGAATGAAGTTAGGAGTTATACTAGATTAGTACCATTACAAAAGTAGCCTCTCCTCTAAGATCTAGGCTCTCACTGGCTTCAGGTTGTAAGCTAGCTCTCCAATCAGGAATGCTTTCCTCTTTTCTGTTTAATTATCTTTTTATGTGTATGTATTCTTGAATTCAGCTTGCTAATATTATATTGAGCATATTTGTATCTAGGCTTATCAGAAGTATTGGACTGTGTTATCTATCTGTCTGTCTGTCTATTTATTTATTTATAATTTATTTAATTTTTATGATGCGTGTGTACTTGTGTCTGTATTATATATATATATATATATATACATATATATATATATATATTGGTTTGAGCAATACTACATTTGTAGAACATATCTGAAAGTACCTCTCTTCTCTCTCTCTCTCTCTCTCTCTCTCTCTCTCTCTCTCACACACACACACACACACACACATACACACATCTTTTTATAATTTAAGAGAATATCCATGAGAATATTGAAGTGTATACCTCAATTGAAACAAATGCAGTCCATATGAAGTATATATTAATACAGCTCCCAGCTTGACAATCTTAAATGAGAGCAAACAATTAATTTAAATATTGTGATATTTATATACAAATTATAGTATATACTAATTATAGTATATGCTACAAAACACAAAATAATAATTCAGTTTTAAATATTCTTTAAAAATTGTCTTTTGAAATTTACATATTTACATATGTATTATTTATTAAAAACTTCATAGAAATATAACTCAATATTTATTTGTTAAGTTCTCAACAGTGGAAGATATACTAATATTTTTCTAATACTAATATTTTGTTTTCTAATGTTGATCTATAGAATTTGAATATTGATGCTCACCTTTATAATCACATTTAAAGTAAGACTTAAAAAAATGCTGTGGTAGACTTTCAGGTACTCAGTCTCACATTTGTTCATGAAAATAGTTGTCTAGTTCTCTTACTTAAAGTAGGTCAATCATTTTGAATTAAGTTTTCACACATCACAGATGATATAATAAAATATTCTTAACACTCATCAGGACAATGTACTATTAAATGTATGCTATACAAATGACTCAGTTTTCATGGAAAAAGTTAATCTCTCTCCTGTAATTGATGACTGCAAACATGTAGGAAGGTTGATGGGTAAAAATTATCCTGTCTTTTCCTGACTATATTGCAGAAGTAATAATAAAATGTAGGAAAAGACACATCTTTCAAACAAAAAAAGGAATGTTTTACATAGTACATCCAAATTAAAAGAACATATGAAAGAGCTCATATGCACACTTCCCCAGGAACAACATCCAGTGTAGAAACAAAAAATGATGCCAAGGCCCTTTGAGAAAACTTTTGTCAAACAGGAAGTTCAACTCAGCTTGGCAGACCAATAGTCTCTGAACCTCAAGGCTTCAGGGTTACTTCTTTCCCCTATGTACACCCTGATGATGAATCCATAGAACTGTGTTCTCATTCTAAAACTCTGGTACATGCTTCTGCTGCCAGGCAACATATGATTCCAAACTGAGAAACTGAAAGAATATTACATATCCACAATGTATACACACACACACACACACACACACACACCACTCTAAAGATGTTCCAGTTTGTGAATTCAGAGCTTATAAAATCTGTAGTTTGAATGCATACCTTGTAAATGTGTGATGAAATAGAAACAAATATAAAACAAAAATCTACATCCTACAGATCCTTGCGTAGCCATGTTCATTACTCTTCTACTCTATCCACCATAGCTTGGAAATGGAAATAATCCATATGTGCAACTAACAAAAATAATAAGAATAGGTCCATACACAATAGAACAATATTCAGCTGTTAAAAAACTAAAATCATAAATTTCCTTAAAAATAGATGGACCTGTATAATATTGTACTCTGTGAGACCCAGAAAGACAAAGTTTCTGTGTTCACTACTGTTTGTGGTTCCTAGCCCCAAATCATCAATTTTCTTTTTGGATCTTGGAATGTGCTTAATAACTCACTGTGCCCATCCACCCTTCCAAGTTATTTTCAGAACACAAAACCAAGGCCTCAGAAGATTGCTTTTAGTATAATTTCATATTATCCACAGTGTTACATTTCTATACCTTCTGCAAAATATTTCTTATTTATTCTTCTGTGGTTCATAAAGGAAGAATGGGGATGACTTTGCCATTTCCTTCTTTTTCAATTTTTTTTATTGAGCATCTTCTTCATTTACATAGCCAATGGTAAAACCTTTCCCAATTTCCCTCCTCCCAAAATCCCCCCTCCCCAAAGATTCCCTACCCCTCCTCCCACCCCCTGCCTCCATGTAGATGCCCCTCTACCTGACACACTCCCACCTCCCCACCAACTCCACTCTTGTCCATTTCCCTTTGTTGGGCCTCTATTGAGCCTTTACCTGACCAACGACCACTCCTACCACTGATGCCCAACAAGGCATTCCTCTGCCACATTTTTGGCTGGAACTATGTGTACTCCTTGGTTAATGGTTCAGTCCCTGGGAGTCTTGGGGTGTCTGGGTGTCCTAAAACATTGTTCTTCCCATGGGGCTGTAAACCCCTTCAGCTCCTCTGGAACACCCTCCAGATCCTCCGTTGGGGACCCAAGCCCAGTCCAATAGTTGCTTGCTAGTTTCTGCCTCTTTATTTGTAGGGCTCTGGCAGGGCCCCTCTGGAGACAGCTATGGCATGCTCCTTTTGGTACAAGCTTCTTGTCATACTGTCAGGGTTTGGTGACTGTTTATAGGATGAATCCTCAGGTAGGGCAGTCTCTGGGTGGCCTTTCCTTCAGTCTCTGCTCCACACATTGCCTCCCTTATTGTTCCTGTTAATTATTATGTGCCCTGTCTCAAAGGAACCATAGCACCCTCACTTAAGTCCTCCTTCTTCTTGAGCTTCCTGTGCTGGGTGAAATGTAAATTTTGAGCTTTTGGACTAGCATCTGCTTATTAGTCAGTGGATACCATGTACGTTCCTTTGTGATTGGGTTACCTCTCTCAGGATGACACTTTCTAGTTCCATCCATTTGCCTAAGAATTTCATGAGTTCATTGTTTTTAATAACTGAATAGTACTCCATTGTGTATATATACCACAGTTTCTGTATCCATTCCTCTGTTGACGGATATCTGGGTTCTTTTCAGCTTATGGCTATTACAAATAGGGAAGCTATGAACATAGTGGAACATGTGTCCTTATTACATGTAGGAGCACCTTCTGGGTATATGCCCAGGAGTGGTATAGCTTGGGTCCACAGGTTATACTATGTCTAATTTTCTGAGGATCAAATGTAAATATAAAATCTGGAGTAATCATAGATATCAGAAAAGTAAATCCATCCCATTGGTAGAAGGGAGGAATTTATGCTCTAGAGAAATAAATAGTGAATACTAGGGAGCCATGAAGATAGAAATAAAAAAGCAGTGGGGGACATTTAATATGATTCTCCAGAGAGTAGCACAGTGGGGGAAGGAAGCATAAAAAGTACTAAGAATACTAAGGAAAGCTATTGGGGATCATATTATTTCATGTTTAATTAAAAGAATATATCTATTAAAATGAGCCATTAATTAATGAAGACAGATTAAAATATTACTTTATTTTTCCATAGTAACTAACTAGTGAAACATTGCAGCTCACTTAAAGGTTCTGAGTGACAGAAGAACAATTGAGAAAAATACCATTGTTTTCAGAAAACATTGTCAAGTTGTGTCTGCTAATGGAGAAGCTATGTGAAATGCATTTTGAGAAGAGCTTTATTCTTAGAAGAAGTGCTGAAATGAAACTATCAATTCTAAGAACAAATTATTCAGAATCCAAAAACATACTTATTTCTTGAAGCTAAAGCCTGAGTGGGCAAGTCCTTATTCATTAATGCATACAATCATATTCATACAAAATATGAGTCAATGGATCAATGAATAATGTTCTCAAGAGAAATGTGGGGTGCTAGTGGCTAGAGGTCTAGAAACCATAGGAAAGTAAAATTTGTAAAAAAAAAAAAAAAAAAAAAAAAAAAAAAGCCCTTGATTTGGTACCTTGGAGCTCTGCTAAGGATGCTGCTATGTTGGCTTACCAGAGCCCCAATGTGTTTCAAACTCAAATGTGTTTTGTACTGTTAAAAAAAAAAACAAAGAGGATTTTGAAAGAGCATTTGAAAAATTGTGATAAATGCAAAAGAGCTAATAAGTATTTCTCAAAAGAATGGAAGTTTGATTTAGAGAGGAGGCTGCAGAAGAATGAGTCTTTAATAAGGTAGTTGCTTTAGTAGAAGTAGTGCGATTGAGGCAAGTAACCATCATCAGTTGTTCCAGTCTCTAGGTAGCATAAACTATACACATGCCACAGATTCAATCACATTTGTTTTTAAACATTTTGGAAGGTCAAGAATGAGCTATGTCCTTTGTTCCTGTTAAGCAAGCACTCCAGCATTAAACTATCTCTGCAACCTACTTCATCTTTGATGACCAAATTGCTAACTTTGATATATCTCAGTCCCTCGTAAGCCTATGGGGGATAAATACATGCTTCATTCCTTTAATGCAGTTATTCTGTATCTATTTGCCCTTGTAAAATCACTGTTCTAAGAAACATTCTTTCTTACAGTTCACAGAATCAACTAAGCAAACATCATCAGGTCTCACAGGACTTGAAGGGGTGAGCATGAATCCTGGATTGGTCTGAGCTAGGCCCTCTTGATATACATTATGATTGTGTGTAGCTGGGTGATTTCTGAGGGACTCCCAATAGCAGATATTGAGGTGTCTCTGAGTCCTTTACCTCAAGTTGGGACCATTTTCCTCTTACAGGCATTGCCTCCAGCCTAATCTTAATGTAACTTATTGGACCATGTTCAGTTGATATCCCTGTAAACCCAGATCATTTTTGTTTGGTTGGATTTATTGTTGTTTATTTTATTTTTTTTTTAAGGAAAATGGAGGGTTGGATCTTGAGGGAAAGGGAGATAGGTTAAGGGACTAAAGGAGGGGAAATGCAGTCATGATATAATGTATGAAAGAAGAATAACACTGAAAGAAAGCAATGCCCTTGTATCTTTGATACAGCACCTGTCAGTAGAGATGTTCAGCGTTCACTTAGTGCTATAAAGACCAGGCTTATCAACTGTTGCTTTCAGGTATAGACCTTAGTTCAATCATTTTTATAGTAATCTAGCATATTTAATATTTCACTGATTACTGCCATGATTTTTCTGTTCATCTGTGATATCTTATTCACCCAATCCTCAAACAACCTTGATGCTGCTTAAATCTTTCATTATGTTTCCTTGAACTCTGCCTAACAATCATGGATGGTAAGATGGTTATTTTGTTTGTAAACTTGACACAGTTCAAGGTTGAGGTTGAAGTGAAAACCTCAACTGAGAAATTGTCTCAATCAAATTGGCCTATGTTGGTGGCACATTGTCTTTGGTGATAGTTGATGTAACATGTCAAATCCAACTGTGAGTTTGAGATGTATAAGAAATCTTATCAATAGGCCTGGAAAGAAACAGGGAGCAGCATTCCTCATTACCTCTACTTTAGTTTCTTTCTTGAGTTCCAGGTTTGACTTTTCAAAAATGATAGGCTAACATGAATGCTAAAATAAAACTTTTTCTCCCAAAGTTTCTTTTGTTTTTGTTTTTTATTATTTTTACTTTTCACAGCAACTGCAAACTAAGGCAAATATTAAATAAATATTTATAGAACAAACACAAACCATCATGGAACCACAGGTAATTATACAGAGTTGAAGACTGAAGAGAATTAACCATATTTCATTACCCATCACTTTAAAAATCAATTTAAAAAACTTTGTGCACATGTGCCTTCATACGTTTATCTTACCATGTAAAGGCAGGTGCACATTGGATACCCCGGAACTCATGATAGAGGAGATTATACACAGCTTGACAGGAGCTAGGAACCAAACGCTGCTCCTCTACAGGAATAGTAAGTGCTTTTTAATTTATCTTTCTAGCCCTTTAATGAGATTTTAATATCATTTGATGGCATCTTATATAAATTACAAAAGACTACACTGTGGATATGCTGAGAGTCCTTGAACTCAAATCAGAAAAACTGTTTTGGAAGAAATATATTACACAAATCCAAAATTCTCACATTCCCATCAGCTCCTGGGAGCCTCTAGCTGAACAGCAGGGAGATAGTACCTGAAGTATCTACAGTAGATAGACAGGGCCCCCAGTGGAGTGATAGGGCAAACTATACATCTAAAAATTTGAACCCAGAATCGTCCCTGTTTAAAAGAAAGGCAGGGATAAAAACAGAGCAGAGGCTGAAGGAAAGGCCATCTAAAGATTTTCCCACCATGCAATCTGTTCAATCCATAGACACCAAACCCCAACACTACTGCTGATGCCAGGATGTTTTTGTAGATAGGAGTCTGGTATGGCTGTTGTCTGAGAGTCTCTGCCAGCACCTGACTGAGACAGAAGCAGACACTCACAGCCAACCATTGGACTGAACCTAGGGACCCCAATGGAAGAGTTAGAGAAAGGGCTGAGGGAACTGAAGGACAATGAAACCTTATAGGAAGAACAACAATATCAATTAACTAGACCTCTCAGAGCTTCCAGGGACTAAACCATGAACCAAAGAATATACATGAACCAAAGAATATACATGGGGTAGTCCATGGCTCCTGCTACATATGTAGCAGAGGACTGACTCATCTGGGATCAGTGGGAGGCCAGGTCCTTGGTCCTGTGGAGGCTTGATGCCCCAGAGAAGTGGTATGCTAGAGGAGTGAGGTAGGTATGGGTGGATGGGTGGGGGAGCACCCTCTTAGAGACAAAGCAGAGGGGAATAGGGTGGGGGGGTTCATGGAAGAGAGACAGGGAAGGGGGATAACATTTGACATGTATACAAATAAACTGATTAATAAGTAAATAAGTAAGTAAATGTTATCACATTTACTGTGTGTCTTGAGAGCTACTTATGCTTAAAGAATTGTACAAGGGAGGAAGAAACAAGTTCTGTGGTATGCTCCCTTAGAAACTGTCCCTAAAAATGTTGGGGTAATTTAGCTTTAGAAGTTTTGCCATCTTACAGCAAACGTTCTATCTAATGTAAAATTTAGAAATACTGATGTATAGAAAGATAAAGAGGAACTGATTTATTAATGTCATTGATAGTTTGCAAGAGTCAGAGTGATAGCATGCCTTACTCTCACAGTTGTGCCATGTCTACTCTGGAATGGCATAAGTGAATTTATATTCTCTGAGATTTAGTCCTCCATTTGTAAAATTTATGAGATATTAAAAGCTTCTATGAGACTCAAAGGACCATTCCCAGTGATTTGCTTTTTTGTGCTCTGGACCATGTATTTTGCTAATCTGAGGGTATCAAACACCATTCTCTTCCTGGGCACTGTAATATAACATGGCAAAACAAATTGTGTCTCTTATTTGACCTTTAATTCTTCATAGCTCCATTTTAATGAGAGCTATGCAATCCCCCTACTTCTGAAAGCACAGCCAGTGCCAACTAAATCCACCAACTAAGCAGGAGGTTCTGATGGCGCTCCTTTGCAGGCAGCTGCAGAATCGTGGATGTAGTTTATTTAGTGAGATATTTTAAGTGCTACCCCTGCATTTTCCAGGCTGAATAATCTCAAAGAGATTCAACCCCAAAGGAAGAACAAAACAGCTGCACAAAACAATTATTTGGACAGTAATTACACTTTATTCACCACCATGAGTCTAGAAATTTTTCACGAAATTATGTTTCCCAAAGTTTACCTTTTTTAAAATGAAATCAGAGTACTAATTTTGCTTAGCTTTCTTCCACAATTAAAGAAATGAGGAAAGTTTCCTTTTGTCCTAAGTGTGATAAAATATGAGAGAAATGTATCCTATCAAGTATTGTGTTAACATAGTCTGTACTATATAGAAGAAACATATTTCAAAATGAAGAAATTCAATAAATGCCATAGATTAAAATAGTGAAATTAAACTTGTTTTTACCAGTTAATTTTTCTGCAAATTCAGAATGAATGCATACTTTTTTAGTTAATTAATTAACTAATTAATGTTTATATCTATGAGTGTTTTGCCCCCCTGTATGTTTGTCTATCACATTTGTGCCTAGTGTCCACAGAAACCAGAAAAAGATGTAATTTCCCCTGTATGCTCTGAAACTAGTATTATAAATCATAATAAAACTAGACTTATAAATGGTTATGGGCCACCCTTTGTGTGCTGCAAATCAATGGTTCTCTGTAAGAGCATCAAGTTCCCTTAACTATGGGCCATCTCTGCAACCCTAATTTTTTTCCCTGTGTGGGGGTATTTTGGGTATGTTTGTGTGTATGAACCACCTGTAGTCCACAAGATGATGCCTGGTAATTCTTTTACCACTCATTGTATTATTACTGTTTGAGCCAGGATCCTCCCTAAACCCATCTCTGACTGATTTGTAGACTACGTGGCCATTAGGTTGAGGTACTTTTTTGTTTCTGCTGTCACTCCAAAACACAGTGCTAGGGGTAGAGGAGCACACTGTCACGCCCAGCAGTTACAGGATGCTGATGATCAAAACTTAGGTACTCATGACTGAGCAACTGACAGCTTACCAAATGAGTCATGAGCCATGTCTTATATTTTCCATATTTCAAAGTTCAAGATTAAAAAGATGACATTATAAAATGCATAGGTAAATAATTTTCATGACATAAAGACTACAGAATAATATTGTAAGAGTTTGTGACTCTTTCTTCCAAATATAATTTTTCTTTCATTTGGCATTATAGCAAAATATAGGTGTTCTATAACTGGAGTTATGTAACATCCTATGGAATACATTTTATAATGTTTAACATATAGGTATATAAATAAGCATGTTTAAATTTTAATTATTTCAATAATTAAATTTATATGTTAAGTACTATTTAATAATAGCCAAAGAATATTTAATAATTTATAAAATATGTGAAGTTACTTTGGTGAATATCTTTTAAAAATTTTAATGCTTTTATTTATATTATATAACTGAAGATAATTGATATACTTCATAGAAAATTATTCTTATAGTTTAGATGCTGTAATTTTTAGATAGGCAAATTAAAAAACATATTTTAAAAATTCTGAAAATAAAGCCATAGTTAATGTGTTTTACAATTGAATAGCTTCAATTTATTAGTCAAAGGATAAACATTATGTTTTTATTTGTTTATTAGACTGATAATGTGTGGATTAAACATAGATTTTTTTTTTTTTTTGGAAGTAGAAGACAGAAGAAAGACCAAATTGTAAGAAAGCTCAAATAGAGTGAGATCAACGCTTCTGTCTGACCTTTTACTGAGGATTCACTTTTTACACATTCTAGAGTTCAGGGAAGGTGAGAGGAGAAGTTGGCAGAGCCTATCAAAATTTAAGGCATGGAATGTTTGGAAGAATAAAAGAAAATGAATGTATAATAATGGAATAAGTTCTAAATTTTGTGTTCTGATTATTATAAACCTCATGGAACTGTCTGAAATTCTTTTGCTCTCTGCTCAGTATATTAAGCAAAAATCTTTATTTAGACAAAATCCGCAGGTAAAATTAAGGATCAGTTGTTATCATAATTAACAATATATAATATCATAAACCACAATATGTTATCTGAATTAATAGAAAAATATCAGAATCATGTCTATGTATCATTGCTTAATTTAGTATGATGGTAATGATACTTTATATCTTAATGCATATGCAAAATCTGGAAAATCTGCATCAGGCTTCCTTACATGTACATAGTCAACAGTAAGCACTGGATGTAGGACATGACCTGAATTCTAACTAGTTGTTTGCTAATCTGGGAAATATTGCTGCTTACTAATTTCTACTGGTGCTGAACTCAGTGCATCTTGTCAACATTCTGAGAGAAGCAAATGTCCAGTGTTTATTAACATCTCTGATCATCTCCATAATATGATATCATGAAAGAGTTATATGAAAATATGGATACGTAACTATTTCTCAGGGAAAGTAGGTTTCCCTAGATGAGACTGGGGATATTCTCTTGTTGACATGTTTGGCTAATTCTTATGCACAGTCAGTCCACTAAACCACCACTAAACCAGACCGCATTGTAGACAACTAAATAAGAAGCTTTTAAGCTATCCTTTATGTCTAGTATATTTTGAATGTCTTAGTTTCTTTTGAATAAAACTTTCCTCTCATTTTATTAGATAAAATCTCATTTAAGTTCTATTTATAAAATGACATCATTAATCTCCATAATCAGGGCAGAAGTCATCAAGGACACTCTAGTTTTAGTGTTTATAAATAGTTCTTTGCAGTGGTTCCAGATATTTATTTACTTACTTGTTTGTTTATTTTATCATTTTTTTCCTCTGGCATCATTAGAGAAGATAGAGAGAATGTTCTCCTATGACAGTGAGGCAAGTGGAAGCTTGGGAAAGTGTTAGCTTTACCTGCTAAAGTCTGTCTTTTGTTATGTTTTTGTTTGTTTGTTTGTTTGTTTTAATTTCTAGCATGAGAATACTCGGGTTCTTCTTTGCACCATAGACAAACCCATGTGGATGAAGTGATAAAATAGAATCAATTTAGACTATAACCCTGTACAAGGAGCTACATGCAACTAAGGAATGCCAAGAATAAAAGAAATAAGCTGTCTTTAGTGAAAAGCACAGCAACTGAATACTAATACAAAATATGCAGCTCTGAAAACACACATAACTATATCTACATAAAGAATAAATTAGTTGTATTTAGGAAAATATGATATATAACAATAATATGTATAAATTAATAAATATTAATGTTATTAGATTATATATTTTATATATAAATTAATGAAATCGAGAACATGAATTTTGAATGTCTTAGCTTCCTCTGAATGAAAAGAGAGAACAAAGTAATATATGGAAATATTTGGAAGGAGAAAAATAAAAGTGGAAATGATATGCTAATCTCTAAAAATAAATGTCTAAAAGAAAGGAAACAAAAGACAACAGTACAATGTAAAGAATAGTTATTTGTGGTGCAATAAACAAATGTCACAGAGATAGACTGATGGCTCAATAATATGAATGCTTGCTGCTGTTTATTTAGAGGAGTAAGATTAGTTCCCAGTACCCATGTCAGATAGCTCACAACTGCCTGTAACTTTAGGTTTGGAGGATCTAATGTCCTCTTATGGTCTTCTGAGGCACATGTACACATGTGGCAACTATTTAAGTAGACATATACACATGTACATTTTTAAGTAACCTTAAAATTTGTTACTGTGAAAATTTGCATGTTTATCCATCTAGGCATTGCTTAGGAGGCTCCAGGTCAAGAATACACCCTTTGTTTTGTTAATTATTTCTATGCTTTTCAGTATTCATTTACTTGAATAACAGATTTAGGAATAGTTAGTTAAGCCCAGTTACCTTAGGTGCAGCTTGATACCATGTGTAAAACATCTGAGTCATTTTTTATAGTTTATGTTAACCAGAGAATGTCAATAAAATGAAAGCACATCATTCTTATAGTTGCACATAGCTTATTCATTTAGAGACACATTCTTCCCCTAAGTACTTGCATGCCCATCCTGTTGTAGATAATGAGATTTGTTGTCAGTAATGAAAGTCAGAATATGACGGAATAGAAAGCATGGAGTTTATATCAATCTATAAACATACGCCATTAATATTGATGAGAATGTGAAGAAAACATGGTTTTCCATGATTATTGTGGCCTTGCTTCTACAAACATTCCAGAAAGTAAGGTTATATGGCATGTAAGATTGTCTGAAGAATATATATGATAAATGTCTCCATTATTACTCTACTGCTTGTTGTTTGTAGGTACTATTATTTACCTCATTTCTTATTGTGTCTTCAAGATTTCTATAGAATCCCAAGTTATGTTATAAAGCATAGACATTGGAATATTAAATAGTGCCACTTTATAGTTTGCACATTGTTCTCAGTGTTAAATAGAAAATTTAAAAATTGCAAATTGTTCTGGAGTTTACTGAATACTAGAGTCCTGTACTACTCTGAGGTAGTCTATAGCTCTGGTCCAGAGCATTGAAGAAAGGACAGGAGTTATATCCTCAAACTTACATTACAGAAAATTAAATTGATAATCTGTTTGCATATTTAAATAATTTAATGTATATAAGCATATAATTTTATAATATGAATAAAGTATACATTTCAAGAAGTCATCTTAAAAAATGCATTGCCTTTCATTCCTCTACTGTTCTTGAAAAATACAGTATCCTGTGGCCAGTAGGGGTGTGCAGAATGGAACTGGACGCCTTGGGTTCTTGGAACATGACACTGTTTTCTGCTTCTTGTTCCTTCTAGGGATAAATGTTTTGATATTTCCTCTAATATCTTGAAGAAGTTAAAAAATATATCTATGAAACAAATAATATGCTCCAGAGTGGTCACAACCTGAACCACCACTGAAAAGATAGTGGGTGCTGTCTTTATTTAGGAATAAAATGAGCTCTCTACAAAAACATCCATTTCTCACATTGAGCTGTTTCTGGAACTTTTATTACTAAGAGAGAGAAAAAAAATCACATGAATTTCTTACTCTCCTTCAGTGCTACCCGAATCACAGTGGGTGGCATTTCTTCACATGACTTCAGACTGGCTCTCCTCCACATGCTTTGAGTTGGACAGAAAACATCATTCTACTGCGACTGGCCATATCGTTACCAGATTAGAGACTTTCAAGAAAATCTGGAGAAATGTATGCCAAAATAAATGACTTTTAATAAAGAACTTCCCTACTTTGGGCAAGAATATTTGGAATGTACATAAATAAAATAAATTTAAAAATTAAAAAAAGAAAAAGGAACTCTGTAACTGTGTGTATTTGTGTGTGTCTCTGTGTGTGTGTTTGTATGTGTGTGTGTGTGCGTGTTTCAAAGCATAGGTAATGTTATATAGAGACATTGGAGTCACAAACCAAATTCCTCTTCAATGGTCTTTGCTAAATGCTCTAAACAGTGTTTATTAATCAATATTTAGGTAACTCACTTAAATAAATAATAAAAATTTTAAAATGTGATTAAAAGGTCACAGATTTGTAACTATAATAATATTTTAATAATATGTTTTTTTTTGTTGGAGATAAGCCAACATTGCCATATGTTAACTGATTTATATCATTGTTTATAGTTTGTATTTTACTAAGAACAAAATTGTGAGAAATTATAATTAAATTTGTTTACAGGTGATATCACACACAGGAATGTATATATATATGACAATATTTATTTTATGTGCTTAGTGATATCATAATTCACATTGATGATACTTGGCTGTTAGTAACACCCACTTCATATCAACAAATACAAACATATTACACATCTTTTGAAATGAAGTGTTTATTGAGATGTTGCTTTTGTAGGGCTGTAAATTGATACTCTTGAACATTTTTCCTCTTTCTAGTGAGCAGGGGGGGGGGGAGATGGGATAGGGGTTTTCTTAGGGGAAATGAGTAAAGGGGATGACATTTGAAATGTAAATAAATAAAATAGCTAATAAAAATAATTCAAATTGTCAATGTATTCAAAATGTGTGTTTCAAAGGATGCTATTACCTATTTTAAAATATTCTTTTAAAATCAGCACATATTTTAGTTTGTTATTAAGCTTGAAAGTATTATTTAGTGATTCCTGGTAATTTTTTTAGTTCCATAGGATCCCAGAGGAAACAGTTTCTACTCAATCCTGAACCACCTTTAATTCAATGAAAGAAAATAAAACATCAAATGTAATGAATATAGCAGGCAAAATTTGGAAGTGGTGAAGCAGTTTTTTACACGATAGATATAACCTGAATTCCTGGTAAATAAAAATAGGAGTACTTTTTTTTTTTTTTCAAATTGGAACCAGGACTTGTAAATTCGAAACACCGAATGTGGTTCACATTTGTGCACAACAAGACGATAATTAATCTTACTATCAATAGATGCTAAAATATATTCTATCAATGAGAAACACACTCATTTATCTAAACTGCAATTTTTTGACATATTCAAAAATATACTTCTCAAGAAGACTTAGATAACTTCCAGAACTAAGATCCCAGATCACCCTGTCCTTGATACGAGTCTGGCTCTATCAGAAGTAATCATTCTCTAATTTGCCTTCATATTATATTTTAAGTTCTTTCATCAAAAGTTAGCATTGGTTTCATGTTTTCATCAGTGTCTTGAACTCATTGTGAAACGCCCAGAGCAGTTAGCAGCCTAAGCAAAAATCCCCTCCAAAATGGCTTTCTTAGAAGGAAAGCACAGTCCTACGGAAATCAGGCTCCTCCTGTAAGCTCACTTTTCCCTCAGAAAACTTTGTAAGAGACTGCACAGAAAACAAAACTGTACCCTGGGCAGGGAAAAGGCACAAAATAATTTCCCTCTATTGTGCCCAACTCATGAAATCATTCTTCACAATAGTTACTGGTTATCCTTCCATTTAAGATTTTATATGAGCATATGGATTCATAGAATTTTCTGAGAATGAAGATTGTTGAATACCTTGTTTCTAGACAAGGTAATTTCTCATTTAGATTAGAGCAATGCTTTTTATCTAAAAAGCTTCCATAATATGCTTTGGACTTGATTACCTTGTCAGTGCCTCCAATCTTGTGAGAATATTCCTTGATATTTGATTAACTCAAACCTTTCTTCTTTTAAGATGTATCCTCAATTGTAATCAACAATGCATGTGTCAAGATTTCTAATTAGTAGAACTAATTATTATTTACTGAAGTTTCAAAGGGCAGGTTCTGGTGTTCTAGAGCTCTGCATATTCTGAGAAATATTTAATAGTTATTATGTTAAAGTCTACACCTATGAGAAAACGCACAGGGATTGGAACCTATGAGAAAACGCACAGGGATTGGAAATCAGAGGATAAGGACTCACATCAGTGACATCCATGTCACTCCAAGTATGTCCTGATCTGACAATGTGGAAGCAAGTCAGAGAATAAAACATGTAACTAATCCCTACCTCCTCCACGTCTGCACTTCATTTCTTGCAACTTGATTATCGAATCCTGGAACTAATTAAGATTTATAGCAAACTCACTGAGGCAGCTGTTTGTAAGAGAAAATGATGATTTTTGGGAAAGCAGCAACTACAAACAAGATTGTTTGTTTGAAACATCAACAAACACCTTGCATACAGAAAAAGCATTGAATTTACTGAGCTCTTGTGGAAAAGTTCAATAAGGGCACATTCATACAGAATCTTAATTTCCTGCGATGTTATCTGATATTTCACCCTGGAGTTGTTTATAATATGAAATGCTTCAAGGTTTCTCGTGTGAAATACTCTGATGCTTTATACTTTTATTAAAAATCTGAATGGAAAGGCAGAACAAAACACAGCCAAGAGCAATGCATACTAATATAAACCACAGAATTTATGTTCAAAACAAGATTAGTTTGCAATGTTACCCAAATTTCAGTGAGATATGTGGAAATTAAGCAAGGCAGAGTGCTGTGTTCAGGGAGAAAACTAGGCACAGCGCTGCGTTTAGATTAGAAGATGAAATAAAAGTATGATACATCAAACCTTGATTAAATTTGATTAGTCGATATACGTAAATTTAAAAATGATCATAACATTGAAAAGCTAAGAGAAATCTTATATAATCTATAATTATAAGGGAAAATCATAGAAGGTATCTTGTTTAAATGGGGTCATGTTTAGTATGATGATGGAAACTATGATAGCTTGCAAACCACAAGAAAGTATACTTGCTTTCATTTTACTTTCTTTTTTTTTTTAAATTTTTTTATTCGATATAATTTATTTACATTTCAAATGATTTCCCCTTTTCTAGCCCCCCACACCCCAAAAGTCCCTCAATCCCCCTTCTCTCCCCCTGTCCTCCCACCCACCCCTTCCCACTTCCCCGTTCTGGTTTTGCCGAACACTGCTTCACTGAGTCTTTCCAGAACCAGGGGCCACTACTCCTTTCTTCTTGTACCTCATTTGATGTGTGGATTATGTTTTGGGTATTCCAGTTTTCTAGGTTAATATCCACTTATTAGTGAGTGCACACCATGATTCACCTTTTGAGTCTGGGTTACCTCACTTAGTATGATGTTCTCTAGCTCCATCCATTTGCCTAAGAATTTCATGAATTCATTGTTTCTAATGGCTGAATAGTACTCCACTGTGGAGATATACCACATTTTTTGCATCCACTCTTCTGTTGAGGGATACCTGGGTTCTTTCCAGCATCTGGCAATTATAAATAGGGCTGCTATGAACATAGTAGAACATGTATCCTTATTACATGGTGGGGAAACCTCTGGGTATATGCCCAGGAGTGGTATAGCAGGATCTTCTGGAAGTGAGGTGCCCAGTTTTCAGAGGAACCGCCAGACTGATTTCCAGAGTGGTTGTACCAATTTGCAACCCCACCAGCAGTGGAGGAGTGTTCCTCTTTCTCCACACCCTCTCCAACACCTGCTGTCTCCTGAATTTTTAATCTTAGCCATTCTGACTGGTGTAAGATGAAATCTCAGGGTTGTTTTGATTTGCATTTCCCTAATGACTAATGAAGTTGAGCATTTTTTAAGATGCTTCTCCGCCATCTGAAGTTCTTCAGGTGAGAATTCTTTGTTTAACTCTGTACCCCATTTTTAATAGGGTTGTTCGGTTCTGGAGTCTAACTTCTTGAGTTCTTTATATATATTGGATATTAGCCCTCTATCTGATGTAGGATTGGTGAAGATCTTTTCCCAATTTGTTGGTTGCCGATTTGTCCTCTTGATGGTGTCCTTTGCCTTACAGAAACTTTGTAATTTTATGAGGTCCCATTTGTCAATTCTTGCTCTTAGAGCATACGCTATTGGTGTTCTGTTCAGAAACTTTCTCCCTGTACCAATGTCCTCACGGGTCTTCCCCAGTTTCTTTTCTATTAGCTTCAGAGTGTCTGGCTTTATGTGGAGGTCCTTGATCCATTTGGATTTGAGCTTAGTACAAGGAGACAAGGATGGATCAATTCCCATTCTTCTGCATGCTGACCTCCAGTTGAACCAGCACCATTTGTTGAAAAGGCTATCTTTTTTCCATTGGATGTTTTCAGCCTCTTTGTCGAGGATCAAGTGGCCATAGGTGTGTGGGTTCATTTCTGGATCTTCAATCCTGTTCCATTGATCCTCCTGCCTGTCACTGTACCAATACCATGCAGTTTTTAACACTATTTCTCTGTAGTATTGCTTGAGGTCAGGGATACTGATTCCCCCAGATTTTCTTTTGTTTCTGAGAATAGTTTTAGCTATCCTGGGTTTTTTGTTGTTCCAGATGAATTTGATAATTGCTCTTTCTAACTCTGTGAAGAATTGAGTTGGGATTTTGATGGGTATTGCATTGAATCTGTATATTGCTTTTGGCAAAATGGCCATTTTAACTATATTGATTCTACCGATCCATGAGCATGGGAGGTTTTCCCATTTTTTGAGGACTTCTTCCATTTCCTTCTTCAGAGTCTTGAAGTTCTTGTCATACACATCTTTCACATGTTTGGTAAGAGTTACCCCAAGATACTTTATACTGTTTGTGGCTATTGTGAAGGGGGTCATATCCCTAATTTCTTTCTCAGCCTGCTTATCCTTTGAGTATAGGAAGGCCACTGATTTGCTTGTGTTGATTTTATAACCTGCCACTTTGCTGAAGTTGTTTATCAGCTGTAGGAGCTCTCTAGTGGAGTTTTTTGGGTCACTCAGGTCTATCTATTTGGGACTATCATGTCGTCTGCAAATAATGATAGTTTGACTTCTTCCTTTCCAATTTGTATCCCTTTGACCTCCTTATGTTGTCAATTTGCCCAAACTAGTACCTCAAGTACAATATTGAAAAGATAAGGAGAAAGGGGGCATCCTTGTCTGGTCCCTGATTTCAGTGGGATTGCTTCAAGTTTCTCTCCATTTAGTTTGATGCTGGCTACCGGTTTGCTGTATATTGCTTTTACTATGTTTAGGTATGTGCCTTTAATTCCTGTTCGTTCCAAGACTTTAAGCATGAAAGGATGCTGAATTTTGTCAAATGCTTTTTCAGCATCCAATGAAATGACCATGTGGTTTTGTTCTTTGATTTTGTTTATGTAGTGGATTGCATCGATGGATTTCTGTATATTGAACCAACCCTGCATTCCCAGGATAAAGCCTACTTGATCATGGTGGATGATCGTTTTGATGTGTTCTTGGATTCGGTTGGCAAGAATTTTATTGAGTATTTTTGCATCGGTGTTCATAAGGGAAATTGGTCTGAAGTTCTCTTTCTTTGTTGGATCTTTGTGTGGCTTTGGTATCAGCGTAATTGTGGCTTCATAGAAGGAATTGGGTAGTGTTCCTTCTGTTTCTATTTTGTGGAATAGTTTGAAGAGTATTGGTGTTAACTCTTCTTTGAAGGTCTGATAGAATTCTGCCCTGAAACCATCTGGTCCTGTGCTTTTTTTGGTTGGAAGACTTTCTATGACTCCTTCTATTTCTTTAGACATTATGGGACTGTTTAGATGGTCTAGTTGGTCCTGATTTAATTTTGGTATTTGGTATCTGTCAAGGAAATTGTCCATTTCCTCCAGATTCTCCAGTTGTGTTGAGTACAGTCTCTTGTAGTAGGATCTGATGATTTTTTGGATTTCCTCAGTTTCCGTTGTTATATCTCCCTTTTCATTTCTAAGTTTGTTAATTTGGATACTTTCTCTGTGCCCTTTGGTCAGTCTTGCTAAGGGCTTATCTATCTTGTTGATTTTCTCAAATAACCAGCTCCTGGTTTTGTTGATTTTTTGGTATGGTTCTCTTTGTTTCTACTTGATTGATTTCAGCCCTGAGTTTGATGATTTCCTGCCTTCTACTCCTCCTGGGTGAAATAGCTTCTTTTTGTTCCAGGACTTTCAGGTGTGTCATTAAGCTGGTAATGTATGCTCTCTCCATTTTCTTTTTGGAGGCACTCAGGGCTATGATTTTTCCTCTTAGCACTGCTTTCATTGTGTCCCATAGATTTGGTTATGTTGTGTTTTCATTTTCATTGTGTTCTAAAAAGTCTTTAATTTCTTTCTTTATTTCTTCCTTGACCAAGGTATCATTGAGTAGAATATTGTTCAGTTTCCACGTGTATGTGGGTTTTCTGTTGTTTTTGTTGCTATTGAAGACCACTTTTACTCCATAGTGGTCTGATAGGAGGCATTGTATTAGTTTGATCTTCTTATATTTGTTGAGGTCTGTCTTGTGACCAATTATATGGTCGATTTTGGAGAAGGTACCATGAGGTGCTGAGAAAAAGGTATATTCTTTTGCTTTAGGATAGAATGTTCTATATATATCTGTTAAATCTAATTGGTCCAAAGCTTCAATCAGTTTCGTTATGTCCCTGTTTAGTTTCTGTTTTCCTGATCAGTCCATTGAGGAAAATGCAGTGTTGAAGTCACCCACAATTATTGTGTTAGGTGCAATGTGTGCTTTGAGTTTTAATAAAGTTTCTTTTACGAATGAGGGTGCCCTTGCATTTGGAGCATAGATGTTCAGGATTGAGAGTTCTTCTTGTTGTATTTTTCCTTTGACCAGCAAGAAGTGTCCCTCAGAATCTCTTTTGATGACTTTGGGTTGAAAGTCAATTTTATCTGATATTAAAATGGCTACTCCAGCTTGTTTCCTGAGACCATTTGCTTGTAAAATTGTCTTCCAGCCTTTTACTCTAAGGTAGTGTTTGTCTTTGACCCTGAGGTGTGTTTCCTATAAGCAGCAAAATGTAGGGTCCTGTTTATGTATCCAGTCAGTTAGTCTGTCTTTTTATTGGGGCATTAAGTCCATTGATGTTAAGAGATATTAAGGAATAGTGATTGTTACTTCCTATCATTTTTGACGTTATTTTTTAAATTTGATTGCTTAAATTCTTTTGGTTTTGATGAAAGTTTACTATCTTGCTTTTTCCAGGGTGAAGTTTCCCTCCTTGTATTGGTGTTGTCCTCCTATTATCCTTTGTAGGGCTGGGTTTGTAGATAGATATTGGGTAAACTTGGTTTTGTCATGAAATATCTTAGTTTCTCCATCTACGGTGATTGAGAGTTTTGCTGGATATAGTAGTGTTGGTTGGCATTTGTGTTCTCTTAGAGTCTGCATGAGATCTGCCCAGGACCTTCTTGCCTTCATAGTCTCAGGTGAAAAGTCTGCTGTGATTCTGATAGGTCTTCCTTTATATGTTACTTGGCCTTTTTCTCTTACTGCCTTTAATATTCTTTCTTTGTTTAGAACATTTGGTGTTTTGATTATTATGTGACGGGAAGTATTTCTGTTCTGGTCCAGTCTGTTTGGAGTTCTGTAGGCTTCTTGTATATTCATGTGCATCTCTCTCTTTAGGTTAGGGAAGTTTTCTTCCATAATTTTATTGAAGATATTTGCTGGCCCTTTAAGTTGTAAATCTTCACTCTCATCTATGCCTATAATCCTTAGGTTTGGTCTTCTCATTGTGTCCTGGATTTCCTGGATATTTTGGGTTACAAGCTTTTTGCTTTTTGCATTTTCTTTAACTGTTGAGTCTATGGTTTCTATGGAATCTTCAGCATCTGAGATTCTTTCTTCTATCTCTTGTATTCTGTTGTTGATATTTGCCTCTCTGTCCCCTGATTTCTTCCCAAGGCTTTCTATCTCCAAAGTTGTCTCCCTTTGAGTTTTCTTAGTTGTTTCTACTTCTGATTTTAGATCCTGGATGGTTTTGCTCAGCTCCTTCACTTGCTTGTTTGTGCTTTCCTGTAATTCTTTAAGAGATTTTTGTGTTTCCTCTTTCATGACTTCAGCCTGTCGACCAAAGTTCTCCTGTATTTCCTTAAGTGGTTTTTGCGTTTCCTCATTGTTGGCTTTTGTATTCTCCTGGATTTCTTTCAATGATTTTTGTGTTTCCCTTGCAAGGGCTTCTAACTTTTGATCCATTTTTCTCCTGAATTTCTTTAAGTATGTCCTTCATGTGTTCCTGTACTAGCATCATAACCACTGCTTTTAAATCCAAATCTTGTTTTACTGGTGTGATGGGGTATCCAGGACATGTTGGTAGAGGAGTATTGGGTTCAGATGTTGCCATATTGCCTTGATTTCTGTTAGTGACGTTCCTGCATTTGCCTTTTGCCATCTAGTTCTCACTGATGTTAGTTTGTCTTGTCAGTGCTGGACTCACCAGTGCAAGCTGCCCCTTCCCAGTTGGCCTCTGGTGCACAGCTCACCTCCTGCACTGCCTGTAGACAGGGTGCTGCTGCCCAGGCTGTTCAGATCCCGAAGCAGGCACCCGAAAGCTCCTGCTGGGGCCTGCTGGATTCACCGGAGCACACTGACTTCTCCCAGCTGGCCCCCCAGAAGCCCCTCTAGCCTCTTGCAGTACCTGGAGA
Organism: Apodemus sylvaticus; assembly: GCF_947179515.1. NCBI lineage: Eukaryota > Metazoa > Chordata > Mammalia > Rodentia > Muridae > Apodemus > Apodemus sylvaticus. The sequence goes on along the minus strand of NC_067474.1, from coordinate 43,395,028 downwards.
TGTGGTACCACAGCCCAGGCTGATCTGGATCCGGAAGTGGAGAGAGTTGAGCTGAGGGCTCCCGCCTGAGGCCTTGCCCCAGATTGTGTCTGTGGACCAGATGGATCCCATGTGCACCCCCAGGGAGCGCCGATGGTGTATGCTGCAGGAACCTCCCCTGTGTTCTGGTCACTCAGCTGGGCAGCCGATCCCCCAACCGGGCTGGCGCACACAAGGTTAGCCTGGCCACCCAGGCCCTGAGTCCAGGCAAAAGCCTGTGAGGCCAAGGTCCGAGCAAAGTTCCCCTCGGGCTATGACTGTTAATTGGGTCTGCCAGGTGACCAGGATGGCAGGCATGTGTGCTCGCACTCTCCAAAAGCGCTGGGAGAGTCTGCTGTGCTAACAACCTCCTGGGCGGGTTGACTCACAGATGGCCCAATAAGCCGCCCAGTTCTTGGGGTCAGTCCTGGGCCTTTTGGGGCCTAGACCCCCGCTTTGTTAGCCTCAGGCTATGCCTGTAATGGCTCTGCCCGCCAGAGCTCTCTGTTGTCCTGTAGGCAAAATGGCGGTGTGCGCGCAGGCCAGGGCAAAAAACCTGGGTTGGCACCCCGATGGCCCCCTGAACAGCCCAGGGCCTGGGTGCAGGCCAACGCCCGTCGGGCTCAGACCCCCGTGGTGTTGGCCTCGGAATATGTTTGTGTACCTCACTCTGTCCGATCTCTCTGGAGTCCGAAACCAAGATGGAGGTGAGCCTCTCCTGACTGGCGGGAGACTGAGTTCTGAAGTGGCTTCTGTGCAGGGAAAGGTGCCGCAAAACCGCAGCTGCTTGCAGCCCGGCTGGTCAGCGAAGGTCACTGGTCGTGGGCGCAGGGCCTAACTGGACCCTGTGTCGCCTTGGTTCCACTGCTCATGGCCCTTCAGCTGGACCAGCCACTGCTGCACTGCAGCTGCTGCCGCCGCTGCCCCAAAGGATACTTTCCACTTGCTTTCATTTTAAATGTAAGAAAGAAATGGGAAATCCCTGTTAAAATAACTACAAAAAGGTTAGTTTGTTGTCCAGGTTAAGATATCCAAGCTACTGTGGTTGTAGTTACATGTCAAGAACTGTGTGGGCTCATGTGTTGCTTGCTTTCTAAAATCCTTCTGGAGGGACATTTTTAGTGTGCAAACAATTGTTTCTAGAGGTCCCCATGAAGTGATATTAAAGAATGACACAATGACAAATCACCAAAAAGCCAGAGTTGTACTACTAATAGGAAGCTTCTACAAAAGGAGTCAAAATGCTAGTCATTAGAATATTTTCAAAATAATTATAAGACATCCAGCCACTGATGATGATGATGATGTGCTAAGTGTCTTGAACACATTATGTTGGTATGAAATCACAGTTGTAATCCCTGAATAAAGCAGGCAGGGAAGATGGTAGACACCAAAGAATTTTCCAATGTGTGTTCACGGATCACTACCTCCTGAAGCATGGGACAGACACAGGAAGCAGAAGCATGTACAGTCCTTTAGATGCAGAGTTATGTGAGCACTAGCAATAATGGGCTCAGAAACTCTGACTTGTAGCATTTGTTTGAAGAAGTTGTTTGCTGTTACCATGGCTTTAGTCTCATGTGATTTCTCATAACAACATACACCCAATATTCTGTGTTCTTCTTCAGTATTTGTTGGGGTGAATATTTCAATAAAAATATCTATCAAAATAACTTGAAAGGGATAGTGCCCCTAATGAATCTTTCCACATTATTTAAGATTAAAATTTTTTAAAAGAAATTAAGTAACTAAAATAATGTCTAGTAGATTACAAGAAAATGAAAGTGAACACAAACTTAGCTCAAAATAATGCCATTTATTTAGCCTTGAATTTAATCATCAATTATGAAATCTTAAAATATTAAAACTTAAATAATTAAGATTTAACTATTCAAATAAATAATTTAAATCTTAAAATATTATTTCAGTTTGGAAGCCATACAAATCCAAAAGCCATACAAATGCTGACCACACGCTCTACCATGGAGATATATTTTCAATATCTAAAATAAAGTTAAAAAATTGTCCAAATCATAGATTAATCAAATAGCACCATTTAGATATTTTATAATAAGAATCAAGGAATTATTTATCCAACCCTAAAGTAAGTGGACTTGAACTGGTAAATTCACTCATTTTGATTTTATAATTGAAAACAGCAATCCTAAGATCAAGAACAGTGAGCATAAGAAATATATTGACTTGGGTTAGCAGGGACACAGACAAATGGTGGATAATTCTGTATTGCTTAATTCTCATTAACTGTAGAGAAACAGTATGGAAAAAGAGGGGCTGAAGTGATTGGCTCAGCAATTAAGAAATTCACTGCTCTTTCACACATCCTGGATTTGGTTCATGTTGTACACGAATACATGCAGGCAAAATAGTCATATACATCTAATAATGTTAAAAATTTCAAAAGACTCAAAGCCTTTTTTAAACCACAATACAAAGCCTAATAATGAGAAAACAAATCAAAGGAGATATTAAAATATAAAGTACTACATCATCCTTGAGGTTTTATTTGTTGTTTTGTTTTTTGGTGTCTTTGTTTGTTTGTTTGCTTTCCCAGCTGTGTGGTGGTTTATGTATCAGAGAGAAACTTTTGTCCCAGAGTAGTAAAGGGCATTTCAACAATACCGGTTATATTGGCTTAGATGTAACCAGAGACTACAGTGAATAATATGAAGGGAAAATAATATTGAATGCAGTCATTTATTAAATCATCATACAGATCTTGACTATATAACCCAATTAATTCTGTTATGAATAATGAAAAAAACATAGGTGTAAAGTGCATGAAGACTTTCAAAACTAAGAAACTAAAACTAAAAATAACAAAAAGAAATAAAAATACAGGAAGAGTGAGGATGTAAAGGAAAACTTTAGAGCTGAAAAGCAGTAGGCAAACAATAGAGAGCTACTAACAGAAAAATGAAGACAACTAAGAGTAGAGGTGTCAAAAAGGAGGGTATAGGTGCTGTGGATACACCACTTGAGGGACAAGTATGACTTATAAATGAAACAACTGATATTAGCACTAATCCCAGAATTAAAATTCTACCAGAAAAGTACAAAAAATGTCTTTTAATATTGAAATTCAAGGAAGAAATATATCACAAATATGGCAAATTTGTATACTGTTTACCTACCTATATATCCTACTGCATTCCATGAAGGGAAATCAGCTCAGAAGATAAGAAGGGGGACAAGACTGGAATCATATTGCATAGTATTAGTAATTGTATATTATGTGATTTACCCAATAGAAAAATTTGGTGATCTCCAAAAGGTCTCTTGCCCTTGGAGATCAGGAGTCTATCTGAGGAAGGGCAAGATAAATTGTAGGAGCCAGTGGGGTTGAGACAACAGCAAATCACAGCCCACAGAGTCAACTAAGCAGGGATCATAGGGTCCCACAGATATCGAAGTGACATTCCTAGAGCTTCCATGGGTCTGCACTAAAGCCTCATGTATATATGTCATGGTTGTTATTTTTGTGAGACTCCTAACAGAGGGAGTTGGGGTATCTCTGACCTTTCTCTGGCTCTTGGGACCCTCTTTCTCCTAATAAGTTGACTTGTCTGGGCTCATTGAGAGGGTTTGTGCCTAATCTTATTGGTTCTTTTTAAACTGTGTTTGGTTGATGTCCCTTGGAGACCTGCTCTTTTCTGAAGGGAAGCAGAGGAGAAGTAGATCTGTGGGAGAGGGGAAGTCTGTGGCAGAGGCAGAGGCAGGAGCTGGTAAAATTAGAGGGAGGAGAAACTGTGGATGAGATATATTATATGAGAAAAGAATTTAAAAAAAGAAATAATAGATTCAACTGGACAACACAAACAATAATCAGAGCAAGAAGTTATAAAACATAAATACATCTTGAATAGTTTACAGAACTATCTTACAGAACAGCAGTAATCTTCAGTGAACTTTGGTAGTAGGTCTCTGTTTATAACAATATAAAATAGTTAACTTTCTTCTTTTATATGTTCTATAATTTAAATGAGGGGAGTTCTAAGTCCTGAGAGCAGATGAGTTAAGAATGAGTTTCTCTATTTCTCAGCTCTTCCCCCAAGGCCTCACTGTGTTATGATATATGTACAGTAGAGAGTACGACTGTTTCAATCCACTTTAAGTTTCAAGTAATTTTGCTCATATTTTCTCCAGAAGTTTTCTTCAGATATCAGTTGAAATACTGATTAAATGAAGAGGTAGGAAGATGAAACATAAGTTTACCAGAAAAGGAAAGTAACTTTGGGATCTTATAATTATAAAGAGAATCAATCATTGACCTTTCTAGCACAATACCTATACACAAAAGAATCATCTGAAATAGGAAAATAATACATTTGATCTATAACACAATGATGTTTCTTACATATTACTAATATATTATCTGCTAAATAAGTTCAGACTTAGTCATAAATCCTTTAAGTCTAACTCAGGTGTTTGCAAAAGGTAAATCTAATTCCTAGATAGAGGTGACATTAAGAAACAATTCCAACTCTGGCTTAAATTTTTGTGATGATATGATGGTTTAGGAGATTTAAACTTAATTATAAATCTACTTGGTGCTTGTATGCAGGTCTTATGCTTAAGTCTACTTATTTCTTATGTGTCTTAATATTAGTTATTGTACAGCATTAGATTTGTATAAAAATCTTTCCATTTAAGAGCTAATGCAATAAAACCAATCTCACTTTTGGGTTTATCTAGTCTATAGCCATAGATTAAATTTGCTAATACATTATGAATATTTCTTTCTGGAAATATATAGTTTAACCAGTATATCACTTACTAAATAGATGATAATCTTCTGAATATATAACAATGTACAAATTAATATTATATAAATAACCCCACTGTGGTGATTTGAATGAAAAATGCTCCGATAAGTTCATGCATTTGAATGCTGAATTGTTTGGAAATGATTACCAAGTATGGCCTCGTTGGAGGAGATGTGTCACTGAGGCAAAAGCATACATCATTTCCAGTTAGTGTTCTGTCTCTCTCTCTCTCTCTGTGTATTTGTCTATGTCTCTCTATGTTTCTGTCTCTGTATCTACCCTTTGTTTTCTTTCTTTCATGTATTTTTGTGTATGAGTGTATGTGTGTGTGTGTGTGTGTGTGTGTGTGTGTATGATGGCAATAAGCTATGGTTCTAGTGCTATATAGTTGCCTGTCTGCTGCTATGGTCCCCAATTTGATTGTGAGTTAGGTAACCATCTAGAATAATGAGCCCACAAACTACTATTTTAAAAGAAATTCCATTTAGAGATTACTCTACCTGGTGATCCATTCCATGTACAGACACCAAACCTAGACACTTTTGCGAATACCGAGAAGTGCTTGCTGATAAGAGACTGATATATCTGTCTCCTGAGAGACACTGCCAGAGTCTGACAGATACAGAGGCAGATGCTCACAGCCAACCATTGGACTGAGCATGGGGTCCACAATGGAGGAGTTAGAGAAAGGACTGAAGGAGCTGAAGGGGTTTGCAACCCCATAGGTAGAACAACAATATCAACCAACCCAACTCCCCAGAGTTTCCAGGGGCTAAACCATTAACTAAAGATTACACATGGAGGGATTCATGGCTCCAGCCATATATGTACAGAGGATGGCCTTGTCAGACATCAATAAGAGGAGACGCCCTTGGTTCTGTCAAGGCTTGATTTGCCAATACAGGGGAATGCGAGGGCAGGGAGGCAGGAGTGGTTGGAGACGGGAGCACCTTCTGGGGCTATGTGATAGGGGGTTTCCAGAGGGGAAACTGGGAAAGGGGATAACATTTGAAATGTAAATAAATAAAATATCCAATTAAAAAAAGCTTTCTTGGTCATGGTGACTCTTCAAAGTAATGGAAAAGTAACAAAGAAGACACCCCATGAAATGGATTCTGTAAAAGCCAATCAGCACAGTCTATTTACCACTCACCATTCCTGATAATTAAGGGATTGCAATACAAAACCACGATTATATTTCAGTTTTACAAAGTTGTAATGGCAAACATTGAAGGTAAAGCCAATAATCACTGGAAGTATTTTAAAGAAAAGGAAATCATTGCTTGACTGTTGGTGAAGATTCAAACCAGGACAGCCACTATGAATATCCACATGGAGAATTCTCAAAAATCTCAATGTAAATCTACCATATGGCATAGCTCTACTATTCTTTTGAATATACACAAAGGAGTATACACCCTCCTACTCTGTGTATTCTTCACCAGCCATGTTCATTGCTGCTCTATTCTCCACAGCAACCAAATGGAGACAACCTAAATATCCTAGAAGTAAAAAATGGACAGTGAAAGCATAGTACACACACACACACACACACACACACACACACACACGCGCGCGCGCGCGCGCGCGCGCGCGTGTGTGTGTGTGTGTGTGTGTGTGTGTGTGTGAATACTATTCAGCATGAAAAAAATAAACCTTGAAAGTTGTAAGTGGATGGATCGAAATAGAAAAGTTTATATGGAGTTATGAAACCCAGATCTAGAAACATACATTTTGGTACTTCTCTCTTTTAAGTCTCCTAGTTCCAAATCTTGAGATGAGAGGACATAGCCTTTGGGTACTACAGAAATAGGAAAGTACAATAGTACAACTATTAAAGAAGGGTAGCTGGAGAGCAGAATGAAGGGCATAGCAGTGTATAAGTGATCTGATACAGGAATTCAGAAAGGAAGGCTCTTTAGGGGAGAAGAATACTAGATATAAAAGGGAAAGAGTGTGTAATAAAAACATTTGACAAATATTAAAGTATAGTTTTCAGTTTGGGAGTTTCAATGATTTCTTTCCTCACAAACAGATCTCTATTAAAATTAGAAAAGTCAGAAACAGGCACAGATCTAAGTGAACTTCTCTTCATTAGAGATTATATTGAGGGGAGGGCCAAGAAGCACCAAAATGTCCACCGTGCGTAGTCATCATGGATAAGAAAATCAAAACAGCACTGAGATTCCACCTCATACTAGTCAAAATAGCTAGGATCCAAACTCAGGAGACAGCAGGTGCTGGCAAGGATGTGGAGAAAGAGGAACACTCCTCCACTGCTGGTGGGATTGCGAGCTGGTGCAACCACTCTGGAAATCAGTTTGGTGGTTCCTCAGAAAATTGGACATAGTGCTACCTGAGGACCCAGCTTTACTACTCCTGGGCATATATCCAGAAGATGCTCCAACATGTAATAAGAACACATGCTCCACTATGTTCATACCACCCTTATTTATATGTCAGAGCTGGAAAGAACCCAGATGTCCCTCAACGAAGGGATGGATACAGAAACTGTGGTACATTTACACAATGGAATTCTACTCAGCTATTAAAAACAGTGGATTCATATGGATGGAACTAGAAAATATCATCCTGTGTGAGGTAACCCAGACACAAAAGAACACAAATGGTATGCACTTACTGATAGGTGGATATTAGCCCAGAAGCTTGGAATACCCAAGATACAATTCACAGACCAATTGAAGCTCAAGAAGAAGGAAGACCAAAGTATGGATACTTTGGTCCTTCTTGGAAGGGGGGACAAAATAGCCCTAGGAGGAGATACATGGAAAAAATGTGGAGCAGAGACTGAAGGAAAGGCCACAGAGAGACTGCCCCACCCGGAGATCTACCCCATATACTGTCACCAAACCCAGACACTAATATGGATGCCAACAAGTGCTTGCTAACAGCCTGATATAGCTGTCTCCTAAGAGGCTCTATCTGTACCCAACAAATACAGAGGTGGGTGCTCCCAGCCAACCATTGGACTGAGTACAAGGTCCCCAATGGAGGAGCTAGAGAAAGGATCCAAGGAGCTGAAGGAGCTGTCAGCCCCATAGGAGGAACAACATTATGAACAAACCAGGTCCCCCAGTACTACCAGGGACTAAACTACCAACCAAAGAGCACACATGGAGGGACCCATGGCTCCAGCTGCACATGTAGCACAGGATGGCCTTGTTGGGCATCAAAGGGAGGAGAGGCTCTTGGCCCAGAGAAAGCTTGATGCCTGAGTATAGGGGACTGCCAGGACAGGGAGGTGGGAGTGGTGAGTTGGCGAGCAGGGGGAAGGGGTCGGGGGATGGGAAACCAAAATGAGGATAACATTTTAAATGTAAATAAACATATCTAATAATAAAAAAGAAATTATTATGTGTAGTTTATGAAAAAGTTGTGGGGTTTTTTTTGGAGGGCCCCTCCCCCTGCTTCAGAGAATTTATCTTTTGGTTAAAATTCCTATCATTGGTGAAAATTGATTTTCCCTGTTAATATAGAAAAACGAATTATGTGCAGCTTAGCAAAGGAAGGCTAGAGGTCAAGGGCTAAGCATTCTGCACACAGTCAGCCACGTGACCTCTACCAAGCCTATGCTTCCAACAGAGAGAGCACGATTGTCGCTTGGGCTGAAAATGCTTGAGAGAAACTTCAAACACATGTCTCCCATAGTCCTGAGAACATTAAGAGTCTTCAGCCACAAACTTTGCTGTTTCATGATTTTTCTTTTTAAGAGGATAGAAGCATGGCCATACAACTGAGACTTCCTTCCGGTAGCTCTATGCTCTGTGGGGTAAGTGGTCTTTCATTAAGCTCTGCATGTAATAAACTCCCAGGAATTCATTCAAAAGTATACCAGATCCAAGGAAGGAAAGCTTCTTTTCATGTATTTTATTCTTGATCAAAGATTAAAGTGGGCACCATGTTCCGCGGGCATACACATTGCCTCAAAGCAGCAGTCAGGATTTAAATTGGGCTCTCTAAGATTCCGTACATGTGGTCCAGCAATAGCTTCCTTCCTCACAGCTCATAGTGAGAAATGCTTTGCTACAACTTCAAAACTTAAAATTCCTACATAGGCTGAGAATATTTTTTTCTTGTTTTGCTCTTTTCTGATGCTATGCTAGTTCTGTGTTCACCTTTCCAGCAGGTCAAATGGTGTATAATTCTCAAGCTGAAGTGTTTTTAATGTTGATTAGAAGCTCTATTAGACTTTATTTTAAAGCACTTTTTTTTCCTTTTAGAAAGTGTCTGTTTCATGACCGCCTTGGGTACACACATTTCAATCATTACACTTGACACTAAACAAAACGAATGAATGAATAAATGAATAACAAATAAATAAATAAATAAATAAATAAATAAATAAAACCAGCCAAACGAAGAATAACAATATAATCAATCAATCAAACAAACAAACAACAAAAACAGTAGCAATTTAGGATCTGGCAGTTAGACATATTAAGCAAGGTTCAGTTTTGTAGAGTTCACACAGCCTTTTTATTTTTAAAATACTAGAAACAATTTTTCTATTTTTTCCTAAATGTCTTTTTGTTGTCGTTGCTGTTGTTTTTTCCATCATAGTTAGAGATTACTTAGAAGCAGTATTTACTAGCATTTACCACCAAATAGAGATGGCTAAATCTACAACCAGGAAACTGCTATAAACATTTTAATCAACAATATCATTAATGTAAAATGAATTAAAGAATTTAATTAAGAGATTTTCGCTGGGCAACATGCATTCTGGATATGTCAATGAGTCACCATGCCAAATTTATTGCTTCATTTTTACTCTTACATTTCATTTTTAGACTCTTAATTAACATGTTAATGTCTAAAAATGTGCATCTTATTGTTTTTCTCTCAAAGCATTAATTTTCTCTGTGTATGCTATGTTTGATTCACTACACTTCTTTTCATTCATTGTTTTTTTTTTTTTTTATTTTGTCTTTAAAGAAGGTTTTCCTCCATGTTCATTAGAGCATCACATTGTTACATTACATTCATCAGTAGAGGCCTGGTGTGGGATTCTGTTCCCCTTGAAACTGAGTTATAGGTGGTATGAGTTACCTGTGGGAGCTGGGAACTGATCCGAAGTGTTTGGGGATCGCATCCTGTGCTCTTTCCTGCTCAGCCAGGTCCCCAGTTTCTCTTCACTTTTAATAATAACCCTTTCTTCTTCATCATAAAGATGTTTATTATATTGTTTCTTCTACACTTTCATTGCATCTTAGTTTGTTAGATTGGTGTAGGGTAGTGAATTTGAGGTACCAACCTCGAATGCAAAATACAAATTGAATTTCATTTAGATCAATTATGCTTTTATATAACCCACATTTGATTGGTCTCACCTTCTCAACAAAGTTTCTCTATCATAAATCCAAGCACTTATAACCGGTTGCTTCTTAACCCCTCTCCCGTTTTAATAGTTGGGGCGTAGGAGAATAGTGGAAAATGAATAAACAGGATTTCATGAGGCATAAATATTCATTATTGTTCCCAATATGCTGCTTATTTTTCAGATCCTGCTGGGTCCTGCCAGAAAATCAGAGGGTATTCACCAAGGGAGCACACTTAATGGAAAATTCGCTGCATTTTTCCTAATGCTCAAATTGGCAGTCTGCATGTCATATGCTGAACACATAGAAATTCATAGGCGTGCATGGGGCAGTTCAACACAATCTGGGAAATGACTATAAACTTGATTTTCATATGTATTTAATATCTGATAGCAAGAACAAAGAGTATGCATCTTTTTATAAATAATTAGATCCAGTATGATTAATGATGTGTGCATGTTACATATTTAAATGTACATATGTATTTAGCCATTGTATGAATACATTCCATTTGTTTAACAAGGCCTATTTACTTAGAATCCAAGAACAAGGTAAAGCAGATTTTAATAGTTAGATATACTTTTTAAAGATTTTCATTCAGTCCTGAAGTTAGATTTTTAAGGAAGTATGTTTGTTCAACCTACTGTTCAGAGGAAACATGTTTGACGGTTTGATCTTAATAATATTAAGAAAAGCATTTACTTTCTTTACATAATTGGTCTCTGTTATGATGAACTATAATTTTAAATAATTTTATTATATAAAAATATGAGAAATATTTCTGAACTAATTAGCATTACTACTACAAAATCACAGAGGTGAAAATTTGCCAAGATTATGAGATTATTGTCATTAAATATCATTACTACTTGTGTAATGTCTCAGCTCTTCTATTACACTTTAAAAATATACTTAACATCTTTATTATTCTATTCATTATAAAACACAAATAAAAACCTGTACTGTTCTTTTATTTTCAATACTTCATTTTTATATTGTTTAAATAGACACTTGATATGCCTTCATGAAATCATCTCTTCAGAATTTCTTCCTGATGATTATCTCAAGTAAAGCTGAGTAGAATTTGAAGAAAATTTACTAGGATGTTTAGAATAAATGTCTGCTACAAAAGACAGTGCCATGTAGCTACGATGTTTTCGGGAATAAAAACAGTCACTGTGTAGTTGCATGTTTCCTGGAAACCCAGCTTTCCTGAAGCAGAGACACAAATAGCCAGGGAATTCTTTTTTTTTTTTTTTTTTTTATTATTATTCGATATAATTTATTTACATTTCAAATGATTTCCCCTTTTCTAGCCCCCCCACTCCCCGAAAGTCCCGCAAGCCCCCTTCTCTTCCCCTGTCCTCCCACCCACCCCTTCCCACTTCCCCGTTCTGGTTTTGCTGAATACTGTTTCACTGAGTCTTTCCAGAACCAGGGGCCACTCCTCCTTTCTTCTTGTACCTCATTTGATGTGTGGATTATGTTTTGGGTATTCCAGTTTTCTAGGTTAATATCCACTTATTAGTGAGTGCATACCATGATTTACCTTTTGAGTCTGGGTTACCTCACTTAGTATGATATTCTCTAGCTCCATCCATTTGCCTAAGAATTTCATGAATTCATTGTTTCTAATGGCTGAATAGTACTCCATTGTGTAGATATACCACATTTTTTGCATCCACTCTTCTGTTGAGGGATACCTGGGTTCTTTCCAGCATCTGGCAATTACAAATAGGGCTGCTATGAACATAGTAGAACATGTATCCTTATTACATGGTGGGGAGTCTTCTGGGTATATGCCCAGGAGTGGTATAGCAGGATCTTCTGGAAGTAAGGTGCCCAGTTTTCGGAGGAACCGCCAGACTGATTTCCAGAGTGGTTGTACCAATTTGCAACCCCACCAGCAGTGGAGGAGTGTTCCTCTTTCTCCACACCCTCTCCAACACCTGCTGTCTCCTGAATTTTTAATCTTAGCCATTCTGACTGGTGTAAGATGAAATCTTAGGGTTGTTTTGATTTGCATTTCCCTAATGACTAATGAAGTTGAGCATTTTTTAAGATGCTTCTCCGCCATCCGAAGTTCTTCAGGTGAGAATTCTTTGTTTAACTCTGTACCCCATTTTTTAATAGGGTTGTTTGGTTTTCTGGAGTCTAACTTCTTGAGTTCTTTATATATTGGATATTAGACCTCTATCTGATGTAGGGTTGGTGAAGATCTTTTCCCAATTTGTTGGTTGCCGATTTGTCCTCTTGATGGTGTCCTTTGCCTTACAGAAACTTTGTAATTTTATGAGGTCCCATTTGTCAATTCTTGCTCTTAGAGCATACGCTATTGGTGTTCTGTTCAGAAACTTTCTCCCTGTACCGATGTCCTCAATGGTCTTCCCCAGTTTTTTTTCTATTAGCTTCAGAGTGTCTGGCTTTATGTGGAGGTCCTTGATCCATTTGGATTTGAGCTTAGTACAAGGAGACAAGGATGGATCAATTCGCATTCTTCTGCATGCTGACCTCCAGTTGAACCAGCACCATTTGTTGAAAAGGCTATCTTTTTTCCATTGGATGTTTTCAGCCTCTTTGTCGAGGATCAAGTGGCCATAGGTGTGTGGGTTCATTTCTGGATCTTCAATCCTGTTCCATTGATCCTCCTGCCTGTCACTGTACCAATACCATGCAGTTTTTAACACTATTGCTCTGTAGTATTGCTTGAGGTCAGGGATACTGATTCCCCCAGATTTCTTTTTGTTGCTGAGAATAGTTTTAGCTATCCTGGGTTTTTTGTTGTTCCAGATGAATTTGATAATTGCTCTTTCTAACTCTGTGAAGAATTGAGTTGGGATTTTGATGGGTATTGCATTGAATCTGTATAGTGCTTTAGGCAAAATGGCCATTTTAACTATATTGATTCTGCCGATCCATGAGCATGGGAGGTTTTCCCATTTTTTGAGGTCTTCTTCCATTTCCTTCTTCAGAGTCTTGAAGTTCTTGTCATACAGATCTTTCACATGTTTGGTAAGAGTCACCCCAAGATACTTTATACTGTTTGTGGCTATTGTGAAGGGGGTCATTTCCCTAATTTCTTTCTCAGCCTGCTTATCCTTTGAGTATAGGAAGGCCACTGATTTGCTTGAGTTGACTTTATAACCTGCCACTTTGCTGAAGTTGTTTATCAGCTGTAGGAGCTCTCTAGTGGAGTTCTTTGGGTCACTTAGGTAGACGATCATGTCATCTGCAAATAATGATAGTTTGACTTCTTCCTTTCCAATTTGTATCCCTTTGATCTCCTTATGTTGTCGAATTGCCCGAGCTAGTACCTCAAGTACAATATTGAAAAGATAAGGAGAAAGGGGGCAGCCTTGTCTGGTCCCTGATTTCAGTGGGATTGCTTCAAGTTTCTCTCCATTTAGTTTGATGCTGGCTACCGGTTTGCTGTATATTGCTTTTACTATGTTTAGGTATGGGCCTTGAATTCCTGTTCTCTCCAAGACTTTAAGCATGAAGGGATGCTGAATTTTGTCAAATGCTTTTTCAGCATCCAATGAAATGACCATGTGGTTTTGTTCTTTGAGTTTGTTTATGTAGTGGATTGTATTGATGGATTTCCGTATATTGAACCAACCCTGCATTCCCGGGATAAAGCCTACTTGATCATGGTGGATGATCGTTTTGATGTGTTCTTGGATTCGGTTGGCAAGAATTTTATTGAGTATTTTTGCATCGATGTTCATAAGGGAAATTGGTCTGAAGTTCTCTTTCTTTGTTGGATCTTTGTGTGGCTTTGGTATCAGCGTAATTGTGGCTTCGTAGAAGGAATTGGGTAGTGTTCCTTCTGTTTCTATTTTGTGGAATAGTTTGAAGAGTATTGGTGTTAACTCTTCTTTGAAGGTCTGGTAGAATTCTGCACTGAAGCCATCTGGTCCTGTGCTTTTTTTGGTTGGAAGACTTTCTATGACTCCTTCTATTTCTTTAGGCATTATGGGACTGTTTAGATGGTCTAGTTGGTCCTGATTTAATTTTGGTATTTGGTATCTGTCAAGGAAATTGTCCATTTCCTCCAGATTCTCCAGTTGTGTTGAGTATAGGCTCTTGTAGTAGGATCTGATGATTTTTTGGATTTCCTCAGTTTCCGTTGTTATATCTCCCTTTTCATTTCTAAGTTTGTTAATTTGGATACTTTCTCTGTGCCCTTTGGTCATTCTGGCTAAGGGTTTATCTATCTTGTTGATTTTCTCAAAGAACCAGCTCCTCGTATTGTTGATTTTTTGTATGGTTCTCTTTGTTTCTACTTGATTGATTTCGGCCCCGAGTTTGATGATTTCCTGCCTTCTACTCCTCCTGGGCGAAATAGCTTCTTTTTGTTCCAGGGCTTTCAGGTGTGTCATTAAGCTGGTAATGTATGCTCTCTCCATTTTCTTTTTGGAGGCACTCAGGGCTATGAGTTTTCCTCTTAGCACTGCTTTCATTGTGTCCCATAGATTTGGGTATGTTGTGTTTTCATTTTCATTGTGTTCTAAAAAGTCTTTAATTTCTTTCTTTATTTCTTCCTTGACCAAGGTATCATTGAGTAGAGTATTGTTCAGTTTCCACGTGTATGTGGGCTTTCTGTTGTTTCTGTTGCTATTGAAGACCACTTTTACTCCATAGTGATCAGATAGGAGACATGGGATTAGTTCGATCCTCTTATATTTGTTGAGGTCTGTCTTGTGACCAATTATATGGTCGATTTTGGAGAAGGTACCATGAGGTGCTGAGAAAAAGGTATATTCTTTTGTTTTAGGATAGAATGTTCTATATATATCTGTTAAATCTAATTGGTCCAAAGCTTCAATTAGTTTCATTGTGTCCCTGTTTAGTTTCTGTTTTCCTGATCGGTCCATTGAGGAAAGTGCAGTGTTGAAGTCACCCACAATTATTGTGTTAGGTGCAATGTGTGCTTTTAGTTTTAATAACGTTTCTTTTACAAAAGAGGGTGCCCTTGCATTTGGGGCATAGATGTTCAGGATTGACAGTTCTTCTTTTTTTTTTTGTATTTTTCCTTTGACCAGCAAGAAGTGTCCCTCAGGGTCTCTTTTGATGACTTTGGGTTGAAAGTCAATTTTATCTGATATTAAAATGGCTACTCCAGCTTGTTTCCTGAGACCATTTGCTTGTAAAATTGTCTTCCAGCCTTTTACTCTAAGGTAGTGTTTGTCTTTGACCCTGAGGTGTGTTTCTTGTAAGCAGCAAAATGTAGGGTCCTGTTTACGTATCCATTCAGTTAGTCTGTGTCTTTTTATTGGGGCATTAAGTCCATTGATGTTAAGAGATATTAAGGAATAGTGATTGTTACTTCCTATCATTTTTGACGTTATTTTTTAAATTTGAATGCTTAACTTCTTTTGGGTTTGATGAAAGGTTACTATCTTGCTTTTTCCAGGGTGAAGTTTCCCTCCTTGTATTGGTGTTGTCCTCCTATTATCCTTTTTAGGGCCGGGTTTGTGGATAGATATTGGGTAAACTTGGTTTTGTCATGAAATATCTTAGTTTCTCCATCTACGGTGATTGAGAGTTTTGCTGGATATAGTAGTTTTGGTTGGCATTTGTGTTCTCTTAGAGTCTACATGAGATCTGCCCAGGACCTTCTAGCCTTCATAGTCTCAGGTGAAAAGTCTGCTGTGATTCTGATAGGTCTTCCTTTATATGTTACTTGGCCTTTTTCTCTTACTGCCTTTAGTATTCTTTCTTTGTTTAGAACATTTGGTGTTTTGATTATTATGTGACGGGAAGTATTTCTGTTCTGGTCCAGTCTGTTTGGAGTTCTGTAGGCTTCTTGTATATTCATGGGCATCTCTCTCTTTAGGTTAGGGAAGTTTTCTTCCATAATTTTATTGAAGATATTTGCTGGCCCTTTAAGTTGTAAATCTTCACTCTCCTCTATGCCTATAATCCTTAGGTTTGGTCTTCTCATTGTGTCCTGGATTTCCTGGATATTTTGGGTTACAAGCTTTTTGCATTTTGCATTTTCTTTAACTGTTGAGTCCATGGTTTCTATGGAATCTTCAGCATCTGAGATTCTTTCTTCTATCTCTTGTATTCTGTTGTTGATATTTGTATCTCTGTCCCCTGATTTCTTCCCAAGGCTTTCTATCTCCAAAGTTGTCTCCCTTTGAGTTTTCTTAGTTGTTTCTACTTCTGATTTTAGATCCTGGATGGTTTTGCTTAGCTCCTTCACTTGCATGTTTGTGTTTTCCTGTAATTCTTTAAGAGATTTTTGTGTTTTCTCTTTCATGAGCTCAGCCTGTTGACCAAAGTTCTCCTGTATTTCTTTAAGAGATTTTTGTGTTTCGTCTTTCATGACCTCAGCCTGTTGAGCAAAGTTCTCCTGTATTTCTTTAAGTGTTTTTTGCATTTCCTCCTTGTTGGCTTTTGTATTCTCCTGGATTTCTTTCAATGATTTTTGTGTTTCCCTTGCAAGGGCTTCTAACTTTTGATCCATTGTCTCCTGAATTTCTTTATGTATGACCTTCATGTGTTCCTGTACCAGCATCATGACCAGTGATTTTAAATCCAAATCTTGTTTTACTGGTGTGATGGGGTATCCAGGACATGTTGGTAGAGGAGAATTGGGTTCAGATGTTGCCATATTGCCTTGATTTCTGTTAGTGACGTTCCTGCGTTTGCCTTTTGCCATCTAGATCTCACTGGTGTTAGTTTATCTTGTCAGTGCTGGACTCACCAGTGCAAGCTGCCCCTTCCCAGTTGGCCTCTGGTGCACAGCTTACCTCCTGCACTGCTTGTAGACAGTGTGCTGCTGCCCAGGCTGTTCCGATCCCAAAGCAGGCACCCGAAGGCTCCCGCTGGGGCCCGCTGGATTCACTGGAGCACACTGACTTCTCCCAGCTGGCCGCCCGGAAGCCCAGCTAGCCACTTGCAGGACTTGGAGATGTAATGCTGCCGCCCAGACTGATCTGGATCCGGAACCGGAGAGAGTAGAGCTAAGGGCTTCTGCCTGAGGCCTTGCCCCAGATTGTGTCTGTGGAGCAGATGGAGCCCGTGTGCACTCCCAGGGAGTGCCGAAGGTGTATGCTATTGTGACCTCCCCTGTGTTCCGCTCACTCCGCTGGGCAGCCGATCTGCCAACCGGGCTGTCGCACACAAGGTTAGCCTGGCCGCCCAGTCCCTGAGTCCAGGCAAAAGCCTGGGAGGCCAAGGTCTGAGCAAAGTTCTCCTACGGCTTTGACTGTTAATTGGGTTTGCCAGGTGACTAGGATGGCGGGCTTGCGCGCCCGCGCTCCCTGAAAGCGCCGGGAGAGTCTGCTTTGCTAACAATCACCTGGGCGGGTTGACTCACAGATGGCCCACCAAGCCGCCCAGTTCTTGGGGTCAGTCCTGTGCCTTTTGGGGCCTGGACCCCCGCTTTGTTAGCCTTAGGCTATGCCTGTTACAGGTCTGCCCGCCTGAGCTCTCTGTCGCCCTGCAGGCAAAATGGCGGCGGCGCGCTCGCAGGCCTGGGCAAAAAACCTCCTGGTTGGGTTGGCACCCCGATGGCCCCCCGACCCGCCCAGGGCCTGGGTGCAGGCCAACGCCCGTCGGGCTCAGACCACCGCGGTGTTGGCCTCGGATTATGTTTGTGTACCTCAGTCTGTCCGATTCCTGGAGTACGGAACCAAGATGGATGCTCCTCTCCTGACTGGTGGGAGGCCGAGTTCTGAAGTGGCCTCCGTGCAGGAAAGGCGCCGCACAACTGCAGCTGCTTGCTGTCCGGCTGGTCAGCGAAGGTCAGTGGTCGTGGGCGCAGGGCCTAACTGGTCCCTGTGACGCCTTGGTTCCACTGCTGATGGCCCTTCAGCTGGAGCAGCCACTGCTGCCGCTGCTGCCGCCGCCGCCGCCCGGGAATTCTTAAAAACTGGTTTCTAAGACAGCCTAGGATAGATCTCTAGAACCTTTTAAAAACGGAAGAGAACAAAGAACAAATTAAGTAAATATAAATAAAGGAAGAAATCTATAAACACACAGAAATAAAAATGAATAACTATTTTGTAAATAGGTGGTTTCTGGCCTTAAATTATGTTGAAAACAGTATTTTTTTATTTGTTATTTTATTTATTTGCATTTCAAATGTCCCCTTTCCAGGTTTCCCCTCCTCAATCCCTCCATCCCATCCCCCCTCCTCTTTGCCTCTATGAGGGTGTTTCCCCACCCACTGATCCACTCTTAAAAGAAATGACCCACCCACGCAGTAAACATTTCTTAGAATTGCAAAATAGATTTGCTTACTGCAGTTTGGAGAAGAAAATGTTACTGACATCTAACAATGGAGGCTCAGGATTCCATTAAAGAACATGCTAGACATAGTATGGCAAAATATTATCTGGGCCAAAATGATAACATTTTCCTATTGTTAAACTGCAGAGAGATTATATATACATACATACATATATGTATGTATGTATGTATGTATGTATGTGGGAATATGGAGTTTAAATCCTGAGGGCTGGGGAGATGGTACTCTTGTTGAGGCACTTGCTACATGCTGAGGACCTACACACCTAACTAGAGCCAGATGTGGTTGTTTGCCTGTAATCTCCTTACTAGATAACAGGACACAAGAGAATTTCTAAAAAATGTGACAGAAACTAGCTAATGATATAATAGATAAACCCCAGATTAAATTATATTGGAGGAAATGTCATTCAGATACAGGAAAGAATTAAAAGACATCATGAAGATTTTGGTAAGATCATATAATAGAAAATAGAAAAAAATCAGATTTCTCACTTCGATGAAAGTTTTACTGACCAAGTCTATCTGACACAATTATTTGGAACTCTGCTTCCTCTTTCTAAAGGAAAAATGAACGGTAAATTGTGGTGAGTTTCAGGTATTCTCCATTCTTCTCAGAGCAGGAATTACCCATTTCCTTCCCACTGCAGGGGGCTTTGTGCTTCCTTCTATAGCAGGTTGTGCACAGCTTGTGAGAGACAGAGTGGAAAAAGGAACTCTGTCCTACAATTCCCAGCCATCTGTCTCCTTGATGTTACTGATCAGAAACATACAAAGAGGAGGGAACAAGATATGTTTGCCTTACCAAAATTTCTGAAAGACCCTCCCTATCCCCTGAAAATTTAAAGACTGGACAATACTCCCTGCAGTGGTTCCTTTTTCTTTAAAAACAGATATTAAGTACTAAGTCAGCCATGCAACATAAAATTGTACATTGAAAACCAGAATATTATGTTTTACCTTCAGGAAAAGTGCTCAGAAAACACACAAGACCTTAATACTATATCTCGGTTTACTTAGAATATACATGATAGTTACATAGTTACATAAATATATAGATAGTGATAGATTACATAGACTACATAGACTAGATGAAAATGTTATATATACATATACACATATATATGCGTGTGTGTGTGTGTAGATAGACAGATAGATTGATATATATATATACATATATATACATTTATTCATATATATATATATATATATATGAATAAATGTGTAGTTAACTTAAAAGTGCTCAAAGCATAGGAGAGCCAAGAAAATAGCACATAAACACAATATATAACCACAATGTATGATGTATGATACAAGTAACAAATAAGTGACTGAAATCTTTTACCATAAAACAATGATTGTAGATATATTCAACTCAATTTAAACTTTAAAACATATGTAGTGCATATGTATCATCAATATACCAATGTGTTCCTGATCAAACACATACAAAGAAGAGAGAACAAGCTGCATCTGCCTTACCAAAATATCAAAAAGTCCCTCCCTACCCCCTGAAGATTTAAAGACTAGACAACACTCCCTGAGGTTGTTCCTTTCTCTTTAAAGGCAGATATTAAGTACTAAGATAGTCAGGCAAAATAAATTGTGCATTGAAAATCAGAATAGTAGGTTCTCCATCAGTATATTTGTGAGCCTCCCTAACATGTCTATTTACTCTCTTTTCCTTCTCTCTCTTTCTCTCTCTCTCTCTCTCTCTCTCTCTCTCTCTCTCTCTCTCTCTCTGTCTTTGTCAATATATATATATATATATATATATATATATATATATATATATATATATATATATAATATGTAGTAATGAAAACTAGAAAAGATAAACCTTACACAATGAGGAAAGATGATATCCAGTTATTAGACACCAATAATTAAAAGTATACAAAGCTAATTTTTCTAATTTTAATATTGTCATTCATATTTGTTGCTTTTTTGTAAAAAGATGCATAAAATATAATTGATCTTAGAGACTAAAACATTGGTGTTCTTTTAAGGAAAATTTTTCCTGTGCCTATGTCTTCAAACATCTGTCTCACTTTCTCTTCTATTAAAATAAGTGTATCTGGTTTTATGTGGAGGTTCTTGATCCACTTATTTTTTTTATTTTAGATTATTGTAGTTAATCAAATATATTTAAAAGTAGCTTCAAATATTATATTATTAGATGTGATACCCACCATAGCCACATAAGTAGTTCTATAGTATAAAGAAAAGCAGTGACCCAGATGTATATGCTTTATTATACAGAAATAAATTTAAAACAAACCAGAGTGGTAAATGAACTTAGAAATAAAATCCTATAATTAATATAGAAAATAAACACCAAAATAGTAGATACAATTCATTTGCTAGTAGTAATTTCATTACATGAACTTTAATAAAGTACTCCAATGAAAATATAAATAATGTCAAGTGAATAAAGTCATATGATGAGACTGTATGTTTCTTTACAGGATTGCTTTGAACGTTGATTGAAAGAATAAATAAATAGGAATATTATTATATTTACAAAGAGTAACTAACAGATACCTGTGATGATCCTCATTAAGAAAAATCTAAATGAAATTATTTTATAACACAAAATAAAATTAAATTTGTTAACCTTATTACAGAAATATGTATAAGAATTATTAACCATTAGTCACATGACTTCATTCCACTGAAAAACGTGATACAAATACATACAACTGAAAAGATATAGATACAACTAGGGTGACATCCTACAAATGTAAATACCCAACTCTTAAGTAATTAATAGGTCTATAAAACTGTAAAAATACAGGCCTTAATACAATACATTAAATAGCTAATCAAATGCCTACAAACTCATGCTCACATAGTATATATTGTTGTAAAGTTCATATAATGCCTGTTCTCTAGGAGCCCATGTGTTTTATCAAGTTTTAAGTTTTAATGAATTAAAATAATGAATATCATACAAAATATATTTCCTTAGATATAAGCAATTAAGAAATAAATAACAGATGAAGATTTGGAAAATTGATAAATATGTATAAAGTAGGCAATTTTTTCGAAAAGCAAATAAAATAGAAAATTGTAAATACATAATGAAGAAAATATAACATGTCAAGGCTTATAAGAGACAGTACAACAGAGCTAAAATTTTAAAGTTAAAATATAAACATTTAGAAAATGAAAAAGAAGCTTGGCAGTGGTAGTGTACACCTTTAATCCCAGCACTTGGGAGGCAGAGGTAGGCATATTTCTGAGTTTGAGGCCAGCCTGGTCTACAGAGTGAGTTCCAGGACAGTCAGGGCTGCACAAAGAAACCCTGTCTCAAAGAAGAAAAGAAAAGAAAAGAAAATGAAAAAGATATTCTAAAAGTTAGAATCTATTTTCATTATTGATACTACAAAAAGTAAAGAAAATTAAACCTAAAACTAGAAAATAAATATTTGCACAAAAATACAACAGTAGGAAATAAGACAATACCGCATATCTATTAGAACAAGCTATCTGAGATCACCCACTGATTGTTGAGCATAGCTTTTGCTACCCAACCTAAATTCCCGGAATAGACCATGCTGCCAGTCCCCCCATCTAGAGAATATTGAATCTGTGGATGAAAAACACAGACACAATTGTTCAATTTCATCTCGCCTTATTGACTCAACTGCTGGATGCCTCCAATCTACCATGGCTACCAGGTCCTTCCCAGTGCTCCCAGCTCAGCACCCTAAATCTGCACTCAATTTCAGTAGCTCAGCCACCTCTGTCTCAGGTGTAGCCTGTGGCTGCTTTGCCTGAGATCTCACCTGGCTGGCTGGCTTTTCTCCCCTCATCCCCAGCATAAGAGCTCTCCTTTCTTCTCCCCTCCATCTGAGGGCCTGTGGGACCCTCAAAGTACCATCTATCTGTTCATGCCATGGCATCTTTAATGATAGATAACTAATTGGGACAGATAAACTTAGCATCAGAGCCACCCCTACAACGGATGAAACTGACCAAATATTAGGTACACAGAAGATGCGAGCCTTTTACTATGGATATTAAAAAAATAAAATAAAATAAAAAATAAAAGAGTGGAGAGTCATTTACTGAAAAAGCAGGAAATACTACAAAGAAGAGCTCTGAATGATTAGTTACAAAAATCAAAGAAGTAACAACAGAACACTGAGTAGAATGGTATTTTTTTTAAATAAAAGTTTAGTATCTGCCAAAACTATATCATAGTGAAAGTCTAATACCTATGAAGGAAACTGGATGAGATGTCAAAATTATGAAAAAGAAAGGCCCTCAACCTCAAATTATTATGAAACAGTAAATCATGATAATTCAAATGTCACCAGCTCTCCTAAATAAAGGTGATCCACCTTCTACTTATTTATGCCAAAATAATATGTCAAAATTAGACAAAGAAATCGTAAGAAAAGTAAAGTCTAATATCCCTGACCAATATTGACAGAAAAATATTCAACATGATACTACAAAACAAAAGAGGGCACAAAAGGATGAGCTATCATGACCAAGCAGGCTTTATTTGTAGCACAGGAGAAATCCCATATACAAAAATTATTTTTTCACAAAACTGATAGAGAAAAAGAACTGAGAATCTGAATTTCTGCATAGCAAATTTTAATTCTCTTAACTTTTACAATTAAAATTTAAAACTATAAACATTATTAACATATAAGCATTTTATATATTTTATCCACATGAATATTATATTTATTCTATAGAAAAATCATACATCATGGAAAATGAGTGAATGGTTGTGTCAAAGTATCTTTATTCACTAGATATGATCTCTGCTGAATAAGCTCACCCTTTCTTTTTCTTTCTGAACTGTGGTTGGCTGGCTCAACTCAGTCATTCTAGCTAAAACAACTCTTCAACCTGACTGATTCAAACTGGCTTCTCTCAGCTGTTGCCTCAATTGCTCTACTTCAATTCAGACTAAATCTGTCAATTTGTTCTAATTTTCTGGCTCCTTCTCATTCTGTGGATCATTTTTTGTCTTCACCTATATCTAGCTTGCTCTCTCTGCCATGTGTCTCTGAAAATCTGTCCTAGTAAAAACTGCCTCCTCCTAACCTCCTCTCTACTTCTCTGTTAAGTATTCTCTCTTTCCCGTCTGTTCTCTTGAGACTTTTTCTACACCTCAATTAGACATGATATCAAAACATGGCTTCTTTCTTCTACAAATTAATTCTTCCATAAAGGTGTGCAATAAGGGTGTGTCTATATTCCAGGCAGAGAGAAGTGTATGGTATGCCTGAATTCCAACCAAATCACACAGACTTAGGTTTTTGGATGTGATCATTTCCCAAAACAGCCATGTCACTAGACTATTAGTCCTCTGAACGTTTATTTTTAAGACCAGGTGCAAAACAGGCTATTTTCTTCTAATAGGATGAGTTAATTGTATAGTAAGCCCCTGAGATGTAAATTACATCTGATGAATAAAAGTTACTTTTATACAGAGTAATATAAAGAATATAGTACTGACTTAGGGATATGGATCAATGGAATAGGATTGAGGATCCACATATAATTACACATGCTTGCATATACATATACATATATATATATATATATATATATATATATATGATTTTGAAAAAGAGGCAAAAATACATATTGGAGAAAAGACACCATCTTCAAGAAATTTAGTTTGTCAAATTTTAACTTTACATGGAAATGAGCACTTATCATTCATCTGAAACATTGACTATAATTGAACCAAACACTTCATGACAGGATTTGATACTTTTGAGTCTAGCACTGCATTATATATTTACTAACACCATTAAAATTTGGCCAGTAAAATTCTTCATGCAAGAAATAAAAGCTGTCTAGGTTTCAAATAATAAAAATTCTTGTTAGATTATATTTTCTGTACAAATCATTAATAATTTTAAAACTGAAAAAGTAATAAATAAGTGAATTAATCAAAGCAGAAAAAATGAAAAAATGTAGAAATAAGTTGTACTTCTACACACAGAAAATGAAAATTCTCTAAAAGTTGTATGAAGTAATTATATTAAAATAGATTCACGAAGAATAAATGTCTAGAAATGAATAACCAATGAAAAACTTACACAATAAAGTTTCAAAATATTAATGATAGAAATTCAAGAAGTCCTTCATAAATAAAACAGCATACACTCATTTCTAATAAGACAATACTGTGTAAATTGATATTTATATTAAGTACAAGTATTGCTAATATGTGCTGATAGATAAAAGCGAGGAAACTTCATCCTAAAATGTATATATACTCTTCAAGCTCTACTAGAAATGAAACAATTTTCTAGATAGTATGTGCCTGAAAGACTGTACTTCTAATTTCATAACTTAACAAAGATTTACTGTAATTAAAGCAGTTATCCTAACACAACAGCCTCATAATCTGAATGTGATGGATAAGAGATTCAGAAATAACCAAATATCCATTACATATGTGCTCTCCTCATATGTAATCAGAGTATCAAAGCCACTGAATTGGAGAATTTTAAAACACAGACTAATAGAAAAACTAAATGCTTGGGAGAAAAGGAATTAAATCAAACTCTACCTTAATACATTGCAAACTAAATAAAAACGCCTACCTTGAATTTTGGCAGGAGTAACTAGTGCTTTGCCTGGATTGTCTGCTTAAGGAAGTGGAAATAATATGTTTATGGTGTTGGTAAATGAGTGGCATCAATTTTTTCTAAAGAGAACATAAATAGTGCCATCACTAAAGTTGCCAATTAATAAATTGGACGTTGTGAAACTGAAAAGCATCTGCAAAGGACATTATCAATAGGACAAAGTGTAGGACAGTTCTGTTGATAATGTTCTTTGCTTTGGCATTTTACAAAATAGGAAAAGAATTTCACCAACTCTACATCCAAGAGAGGACTAAAATCCAAAACTTATCACTGAAACTTGACATCAACAAATCAAATAATCCAATTAAAAAAAATTGGGTTACATTCTAAACAGAGAACTGAATCTGAAATGGCCAAGAAACATTCAAAGAAAATGTTCAGCATCCTTAGCCATCAGGGAATACAAATCAAAGATACTCTAAGATTCCATCTTAGGCCTGATAGAATGGTTAACACCAACAACACTCCTCCATTGCTAATAGGAGTGCAAACTCATACAACCACTATGAAAATCAACACAGTAGTTCCTCAGACAATTGACTGGACTTACCTCAAGATCCAGCTATACTACCCTTGGCCATGTACCCAAAATATGTCCCACTCTACAACATTGATACTTGCTCAACTGTTCATAACAGCTTTATTCCTAATAGCCAGAAATTCCAAACAAACTAGATATCGTGCAAATGAAGAATAGATATATGGCATATTTGCATAATGAAGTATTACACAGCTGTTAGAAAAAAGACATTATCGAATTTGCAGGGAAATGGATGAAATTAAAAAAAAACAAGAAAACAAAAACAAAACAAATGAACAAACAAATAAAACACATCCCACGCTAGTCAACCTAGATCGAGAAAAACAAACATGAAATGTACTTACTTAGTAGTGTATATTAGCTGTTAAGTAAAGACTAATCACACCATAATCCACAGATTCAGAGAATTTAGGTAAAGATGAGAGGTCTAGTAGTGGCCCATGGATCTCCCTGGGAGGGGAAAATAGAATAGATTTCGTGGGTGGAGAGTGATGGCTAGAGATGAGACCAGAAGGAATCAAGTTGAGGAGGGAGAAATGGAGGAAGAAAGTACAGAGAGAGATGACTGAAATAGGTATGTATTTATTGAAACCTAGTGCAGTGGAAATGTCATGGAATCTAAAAGATTGACCCTAACACTGACATATACTTAGAGAAGATAGGATTCTGAACAAGACATTTTCTATAATGAGGCTAAGTTCCTAGTTCTGGGACTGGGACATCAACCCAGCCAGAAATTCATTGATTCCCCAATCAGTCCTGTTGGAGCAATAGTTTCTCAGACCTTATGGACAGCAGGAAAGGGAGTTCATTTCTAACACTGCCTAGATAGGTAGGATTTGAAAGTTGGTCATCTCTGAGACCTAAGGTAGATTCCAACATGACTGAGGGAAAATTCAATGATATTATTCCAATTATGTTCTCATATACTCAGAGGATCAGTGCCTAACCAATTGTCTAAGGAGTGGTTTCATCCAGCAGCTAATGGTTGTAGAAACAGTGATCCAGAGATAAACTTTGGAACTCAAGGAACTTTGAAGAAGATGGTAAGGAACTATTGTAGTATCCGGAGGGATCAAGGACACAATGAGAACATGGTCCATGTAATCAACTAAGTAGGACCCATAAAGAATCACAGGAAAAAATAACAACTTCAGAGCCTGAGTGGGTCTGCACTAGACATTTTTGTATGCATACTGTGGTTCTTTAGCTTGCTGTTTTTGTTCGACTCCTAACATTAGGAGATGTGTCCCTAATTCTTTTGACTGTTCCTGGGACCTTTTCCCTGCCACTGGGTTGCTTTGTCCAGCTTTAATATGAGGGTATATGCTTCTTATTGTGTCTTGTTATGCAGAGTTCGGTTGATATAACTGGAAAACTTGCTGTTTTCTGAAGGGAAACTGAGGAGCAGTGAATCTGAGGGAGAGAGGAAATGGAAGAGCTGGGAAGAACAGTGAGAGGGAAATCCGCAGTTGAGATGTTTTTTGAAGACAAAAATAAGAAGTGAAAATCTATGTTTTTGACTGAGCTATCCAGAGAGTAAGACCTCAGGACAACCGAGCTGTGGGCTGCCATCTGCACCTAGGAACTGGGAGAGCAGCGGTTCCTCTGAGGGCCAGCCTGACATGAATACTCTGCCCTGTGGAGAAGGCAGGGTCGTCATCTTTGTCCCCAGCCAGTGGAGACAGGCCACCCCAGGTACTGAGCAATCCCGAGTGTAAGACCTCGGAGGACACATGCAACTGAGCTGATGGCTGCCGCCTGCGCTCAGGAACTGGGAGAGCAGTGGTTCCTCTGTGTGCCCGCCCGGCATGGGGCCAGTGCCCTGAGGGATCCCCGCTGCCATCCTCACTCTCTGAGAGAGCATATGGGCAGTACCAGGTATAGTCCACAAAGACAACCCAAGCATAACATTGCTTGGGGCAGGACATACCAGGGCTCCAACAGCACCCAAGAGGAGGGCAGCACATCAGCAATCTGTGACAGGGGAAACCGAGCCATCCAGTGTTTTACAATTAGCCTTATAGGCTCAAAGGAGGTTGAAGCGCCAGCCAGTAGTGACTAGACCAACTAACACCAGTGGGAACTAGAAGGCAAAAGGCAAACGTAGGAACATTACTAACAGAAATCAAGGAAATACGGCAGCTTCTGAACACAATTCTCCATTAACAACAATTTCAGGATGCCCCAAAATACCAGAAAAACAAGATTTGGATATAAAAGCACTAGTCATGATGCTGTTACAGGAACACGTGAAAGACATAAATAAATCTCTTAGAGAAATTTAGGAGGAAATGGATCAAAAGTTAGAAGCCCTTACAAGGGAAACACAAAAATCATTAAAAGAAATTCAGGAGAATATGGGTCAAAAGATAGAAGCCAATAAGGAGGAAATGCAAAGATCATTTAAAGAAATACAGG
The DNA here is from genome assembly GCF_947179515.1 of Apodemus sylvaticus. Lineage (NCBI taxonomy): Eukaryota > Metazoa > Chordata > Mammalia > Rodentia > Muridae > Apodemus > Apodemus sylvaticus. The sequence continues at coordinate 43,367,031 of NC_067474.1, read as the reverse complement.
AGAAGTTTGGTCAACAGGCTGAGATCATGAAAGAGGAAAGACAAAAATCTCTTAAAGAATTACAGGAAAACACAAACAAGCAAGTAAAGGAGCTGAGCAAAACCATCCAGGATCTAAAAACAGAAGTATAAAACTAAGAAATCACAAAGTAAGACAACTATGGAGATAGAAGACCTCGGGAAGAAATCAGGGGCCATAGATGCAAATATCAACAACAGAATACAAGAGATAGAAGAAAGGATCTCAAATGCTGAAGATACCATAGAAACCATGAACTCAACAGTCAAAGAAAATACAAAATGCAAAAAGCTTATAACCCAAAACATTCAGGAAATCCAGGACACAATGAGAAGGCCAAACCTAAGGATCATAGGCATAGATGAGAGTGAAGATTTACAACTTAAAGGGCCAGCAAATATCTTCAATAAAATTATGGAAGAAAACTTCCCTAACCTAAAGAGAGAGATGCCCATGAATATACAAGAAGCTTACAGAACTCCAAACAGACTGGACCATAACAGAAATACCTCCCGTCACATAATAATCAAAACCTAAAATATACTAAACAAAGAAAGAATATTAAAGGCAGTAAGAGAAAAAGGCCAAGTAACATATAAAGGAAGACCTACCAGAATTACACCAGACTTCTCACCAGAAAATATGAAAGTTAGAAGATCCTGGGTAGACCTCATGCAGACTCTAAGAGAACATATATGTCAGCCAAAACTAATATATCCAGCAAAACTCTCAATCACCATAGATGGAGAAACAAAGATATTCCATGACAAAACCAAGTTTAACCAATATCTTTCCACAAACCCAACCCTACAAAGGATAGTAGGAGGAAAACACCAAGACAAGGAGGTAAACTTCACCCTGGAAAAAGCAAGATAGTAACCTTCTTTCATCAAACCCAAAAGAAGATAACCAATCAAATATAAAAAACAACATCAAAAATGACAGGAAGTAATAATCACTATTCCTTAATATCTCTTAAAATCAATCGACTCAATTCCCCAATAAAAAGACATAGACTAACAGACTGGATACATGAACAGTACCCTACATTTTGCTCCATACAGGAAACACACCTCAGTGTCAAAGATAAACACTACCTCAGAGTAAAAGGCTGGAAGACAATTTACAAGCAAATGGTCTCAGGAAATAAGCCGATGTAGCTACTCTAATATCAGATAAAATTAACTTTCAACCTAAAATCATCAAAAGAGACACTGAGGATTACTTCTTGCTGGTCAAAGGAAAAATATACCAAGAAAAACTCTCAATCCTGAAGATCTATGCTCCAAATGCAAAATCACCCTCATTCATAAAGGAAACTTTATTAAAGCTCAAAGCACACATTGCACCTAACACAATAATTGTGGGTGACTTCAACATTCCACTCTCCTCAATGGACCAATCAAGAAAACAGAAACTAAACAAGGACACAGTGAAACTAATTGAAGCTTTGGACCAATTAGAGTTAATTGATATAAATAGAAGATTTTATCCTAAAGCAATAGAATATACCTTTTTCTCAGCACTTCATGGTACCTTCTCCAAAATCGATCATATAATTGGTCACAAGACAGACCTCAACAAATATAAGAAGATTGAAATAATCCCATGGCTCCTATCAAGTCACTATGGAGTAAAAGTGGTCTTCAATAGCAACAAAATCAAGAGAAATCCCACATAAACATGGAAACTGAACAATACTCTACTCAATGATACCTTGGTCAAGGAAGAAATACAGAAAGAAATCAAAGACTTTTTAGAATTTAATGAAAATGAAGACACAACATACCCAAATATATGGGACACAATGAAAGCAGTGCTAAGAGGAAACTCATAGCCCTGAGTGCCTCCAAAAAGAAAATGGAGAGAGCATACACTAGTAGCTTAACAACACACCTGAAAGCCCTGGAGCAAGAAGAAGCCAATTCCCCCAGGAGGAGTAGAAGGCAGGAAATCATCAAACTCAGGGCTGAAATCAATCAAGTAGAAATAAAGAGAACCATACAAAGAATCAACAAAACCAGGAGCTGGTTCTTTGAAAAAAAACAACAAGATAGATAAGCCCTTAGCCAGACCAAATGGAAAAGTTCTTGAACAGAACACCAATAGCTTATGCTCTAAGATCACGAATTGACAAATCGGACCTCATAAAATTACAAAGTTTCTGTAAGGCATAGGACACTGTCAAAAGGACAAAATGGCAACCAACAAACTGGAAAAAGATCATCACCAACTCTACATCCAATGGAGGGCTAATATCCAATATTTGCAAGGACCTCAAGAAGTTAGACCCCAGGGAACCAATAACCCTATTAAAAATGGGGTGCAACAAAGAATTTTCACCTGAAGAAATTCAGATGGCTGAGAAGTACCTTAAGAAATGCAAATCATCATTAGTCATTAGGGAAATGCAAATCAAAACAACCCTAAGATTTCATCTCACACCAGTCAGAATGGCTAAGGTTAAAAGCTCAGGAGACAACAGGTGTTGGTGAGGATGTGGAGAAAGAGAACACTCCTCCACTGCTGGTGGGATTGCAAGAAGGTACAACCACTTTGGAACTCAGTCTGGAGTTTCCTCAGAAAACTGAACGTGACATTACCGGAGGACCCTGCTATACCACTCCTGGGCATATACCCAGAGGATTCCCCAGCATGTAATAAGGACACATGCTCCACTATGTTCATAGCAGCCTTATTTATAATAGCCAGAAGCTTGAAAGAACCCAGATGTCCCTCAGTGGAGGAATAGATACAGAAAATGTGGTATATTTACACAATGGAATACTACTCAGCAATTAAAAACAATGAATTCATGAAATTTGTAGGCAAATGGTTGGAACTGGAAAATATGATCCTAAGTGAGGTAACCCAATCACAAAAGAATATACATGGAATGCAACCACTGATTAGTGGATGTTAACTAGCCCTGAATCTCTGAATACCCAAGACACAAGTAGCATATCAAATGACTCCCATGAAGAAGTAAGGAGAGGGCCCTGATCCTTGAAAGTTCTGATTCAGCACTGTAGGGGAGTACCAGGACAGAAAAAAAGGAGGGAGGTGATTGTAGTATGGGTGTAGAGAAGGCTTATGGGACATATGGGGAAGGGGGAACTGGGAAAGGGGAAAGTATTTTGGAATGTAAACAAAGAATTTAGAAAATAAAAAAAGAAAACCTGTGATTTCTTCAGAGACTCAGTTGTGATTTTTTTTTTTTTTTGAAACTGTCTTATGGGATGAAGTGGTTGATGATGCAGACATGTGGGAGGATGTTTTGCTGAGAACAGAGATGGTGTTTTCCTGGATGCAGCCTGGAAATGGGGCATGTAATATTTTGTTTGGAAAGGATACAAGTGTAATCTAAGAGACAGTGGGCAGTGCTTTGTGGCATTAGTTCACCACACCGTTCTTCGGTTCTTCGCTCCTCATCACTGGGTGTTACCAACCTTGGTCTTCACTGAAGATGATACTGTATGGTATTGGTTTGCTTTGCCATTTGTTGCTGGTCATCGTGTGTCATGACTCCATAGAGAGAAACACTACCCAAGAACTTCTGGCGATACACTGGCAACTTCTACCTGCTTCCACAGACTTGGCCCAATTGGTGTAGCATTGCAATTTTATTTGAATTGACCTGCTGTCGTCGATTCATGGTGTTTGTAAGTGGATTGAGTTGCTTATACTGATTGAATTTGTGTGAGGTGAACTGTTGATATCCAGACAATGCAGACTGGATTTGCTACAAAGAACTCTTTTTAAATAGAATCAGATCCTCCTTTGCTCTATTAGCTGTATCTGGTGGATTGTTGGATAGAAGGGATGTTAAAGTAGTTAAGAACCCATATTAAAGGTAGGTTTTGAAAAAACTAAACCTACAGAGAGCAAATGAATAAAATTTAAATAATAATTAATAATGATGATGATAATAATAATATTGCAACAAATATCCAGATTCACTACTGAAGAAAATAAAACATACTATGACTAATAAATGTTTATTAGCATTCTTACCATTGAAAATATTTTAATCCCCAGTCTGAAGGATAATAGAACATAAGACAATAAATTTAATTATAGTGAGAAATTAAGTTGTTACAGTCAAAGCAATAAATAGTTCATATACCAATTAACAGTATGAGAAGAAATAATTCATCCATGATACGGTACTCTAAAGGGAATGTTTGGAAGAATTTCTTTTGCAGATACAAAGGGTCTCATGCATTGTTGCCTATTTTTCACTTAAGGGCAGAGGCTTTGCAGGAAAGGGTAGGCACTGCTGAAGAATCATGGTGGCACAGAGACAGAAAGCAAGAATGAGAGTGGACAAAGAGGAACATACAATAGGCCCAACATACAGCTTTGAAAGGGAGAAAATTATTGGATAGTTAATGTCAGTGATTGATGGAACACAAGTTAGAAAATGAAATGAGATGTTACAAAAAACCTATTTCTTGGATTCAAAGTGAAAACTGAGTTGGGATTTGATTAAGAAATTAAACCCATGCCTTTGAATTTCATTCTTGATTTTGTCCTTTTCTAAATTTGTTTAGGCTTAACTTCACAATCTTTAGAGAAAAATTTATAAAAGCCCATTTCTGTTTGTGGGGATATTTTGAATGAATATTGAATGTCAACTATTTATCATGTTAAATATTGCATAGACTACAGCAATTATTATAATCTCTCTTTTTTCCAGACAACTGTTATAGCTACATTCAGTTGGATCTGTGTCATTTATCATACATTTTGTTTTCTGTGGCATAATGCAAATACCACCGGATTTCTTTCTTTTAAAATAAACAATATCCACAAAAGGAGGTGTTCTATATTGTCCTCAACTAATTGAACAAGACAGCATCAAAGAAACCAGAAGCAAGGTCCACGACTGTTAAAATGTTCATTGAAGCTATTTACTCTAGTTCTTGTAATAGGTCAATAAAGCAGCCAACTGCACAATACAAAAAACATCACTAAATTAAAATTAAGACTTCATTGCAAATCAGACTTTCACCAATCTGTCTATTGATTTGGGTGTAATTGCTATACAAACATAGTTCTTCCAACAATATCCTTTGTAGAAAGGCTAAATTTTTCCTGGACGTATTCTACATTTTACAAACTAAAAGGACAATGCAAAACAAAAATTCATCTTTTTGACTGAAAGAAATTTGCAGTGGAAAATATGAAATTTTAATTTCTCAACTTACAGTTATAGAAGTGCAAAAGGACCTTACAGAGCAGACCATGATAATAGAGTAAGACTTTCCCTGGGATGAGCCTGAGTGGTCACGACAGAATCAATATGGTATTTGTACTCCACAGGTAGGTCAAATAACACTGAGCACAAATTTGTACTAACTTTAAAGATATGGTCAATGGGTAATTTTATTTGTAAAGCCATAGAGAAAACTCGCAATATCTGGCTGATGTGGTAGTTGAGAATTACTGTTAAAGCCCTCCTCAAGGGAGGCTTGACTGCTTTGTCATGGAGAAGGTGCTTATAATGTAGCATCGAAATGATAAAGCTCTTTGACTGGCTGTTTATTCTGAGTTTCTTTGTCACAATGATGACTAATGTTCTTGCACAGAGGACTAAACCAGATGTCTACGGAAGACATCTGCACCCCTAGGTCTTTATGGGACATCTTCCCAGGTGAAATTCCTTGTAAATTCCAAGCTACTACAGCTTAGATTTGGAAAATGTTGAGTTAAATTTTCTCTGCATTGAGTCCCTTCCTCTATGCAGTATATATTCCGAAGAGATTACAAAGTATTATGTCTCTGCATTGGTTCAGGAGATACACACACACACACACACACACACACACACATACGCACACACGCACACACACACACAAAACATACACATGTACACACACACATAGACACACACATGCACACATACCATACCCCTCCACACATCCCATCACACACACATACACACACATACACATCATACACATACACACCCTACACATCAAACATATATGTACATATTCATGCACACACACACACATACACCACACATTACATACACACACTCATGTACACACAAACACATACACAAACACACACACACAGTAAGTTATTGAGTACTGTTTTGTGAGAGCCATGTTGAAAGTTGAATCATTTGCTCAACTAAACATTAACAATTAGGAAAGAGAGAGGAAGTAGTAGCAGGGAGAAATAGATTTCATGAAGTTAATATTCTAGAGAAAAATGGAAGGTAAATTATAAGAGACCTCATGAATGGAATTTGGAAAGATGCAATACTTGATGTTAGTCATGAGACTATCTCCAGAGATTAAAATATAAACAGATAAACAAAAACAAACAAAAACAAGCAAAATCCCTTTTACTAAACTTATCTGATTCACAGGAAAATTATTGTATTCCAAACAAATTCTAAAATTATAGCTTTAGATGACATATTAACATAAGATCTCTATTTTTTAGAGGAGAATCGATTTGTAGGGAGAACCTATGTTTATTTGGCAGGGTTGAATTTAGAATGTGATTTATGGATTACTTAATAATGCTTGAAATCAATTTTTATGTGTTCTAAGTTTCACTAGGTTTGAAGTCATGCAAGTTTGTGATAAATCACTTTTATCCAGGGAAAAAGTCCCTTTATGTATTATTAACAGATGAGATGGCCAACCTTTATCACATGTATATGTGAAAACATTAGAAGGACTGTCTCTTTGTAATATATATATATATTCCAATAACCATGACTTTATTAGCATATATATATGTGTGTATGTGTGTGTGTGTTTGTGTGTGTGTATTTGTGTGTTTTAATAGTAATTATTATGGAAGACATCATATTTTTGAAAAGGAAAATTAAACGCAAAAGAGAAAGGGGTAGAAATGTAAATCTTGTGCTCATGGTAGAAATTATTTTTCCTTTTCATTTTTATTGGTCATATATTTATTTACATTTCAAATGTTTTCCCCTTTCCAGTTTGCCCTCCACAAATCCCCTAACCAAAACTCCTCCCCTGCCTCTATGCAAGTACTCCTCCAACTGCCCACCCACTCCTGCCTTAGCACTATAGTATTCCCCATCCAGTCTCCACAGGACCGAAATTTTCATATAAGGAAGAAAGGTCAATTTATAAAAGAAAATAAAAATGAACTAAATGAGCAAGGTTTTTCAGAGTTAACATTAATTATAACTTTTTACCCAACATATATTTTAAAACCACTTATTCATAAGATAAAATCCATAAAAGACAACTCATTCAGGAAGAACCTTAGGCTCTTAGTGATAACATAGTAACACATGTATAATAAGAAAATCATACATTTGGACAAATTATAATTGTATGCAGCAATTTTTTTCAATTTATCAAGCTGATTAATTTTCACTAACAAAACATTGCTTGTAGTTTTTTTCCCAATAACCATGACTTTGTTAGCACTGAGGAGTTAACGTAGTTTTCAGAAGCAAGAATAATTCCCTTGTAATAAGGATACATGCTCTACTATGTTCATAGCAACCCTATTTATAATTGCCAGATGCCGGAAAGAACCCAGGTATCCCTCAACAGAAGAGTGGATACAAAAAATGTGGTATATCTACACAATGGAGTACTATTCAGCCATTAGAAACAATGAATTCATGAAATTCTTAGGTAAATGGATGGAGCTAGAGAACATCATACTAAGTGAGGTAACCCAGACTCAAAAGGTGAATCATGGTATGCACTCACTAATAAGTGGTTATTAACCTAGAAAACTGGAATACCCAAAACATAATCCACACATCAAATGGGGTACAAGGAGAAAGGAGGACTGGCCCCTGGTTCTGGAGAGACTCAGTGAAACAGTATTCGGCAAAACCAGAACAGGGAAGTGGGAAGGGGTGGGTGGGAGGACAGGGAAAGAGAAGGGGACTTAAGGGACTTTCGGGGAGTGGGGGGCTAGAAAAGGGGAAATCATTTGAAATGTAAATAAATTATATCGAATAAAAAAAATGCTCAACTTCAAAAAAAAAAAAAAAAAGAGGGTCTTCTGTCCAATAAAAGAGCTGTTGATTACAAGCAACATATGTTTGCTACAACTGAACATGTAGAGATACTGTGCCGTGTTGCTCATTTTGTGTGGTTCATAGATTTCAATAGCTGGGTAGCACCATTGGTCATCTCCCTTGTTTGAAAGTTTGCCTGAAGCATTCTAATTCCATGAAAGCCAGAACTCTGGAAGGAGGCATTCATGTGAGTTCTATCTCATGGGCATCTAAGACCTGATTCTAAAATATGTGGTGTCTTTAGCAATAGTGAATTTCTTCCATCTGTGTGGGACAATGTGGAACAGCAGCAATTGGCTGTTTGTTTTGAAAATCTACTGTAGTCCCTGGCCAGATAAACAACAGAGAACCTCTCTTGCCTAATGCCAGGGATATATTAGATCATCTTTTGTTAGATGCAGGAAGTGCCATCAGACTACATGAGAAAAGTTCATTAATGGCATATAAATATATTTGTATACCGAATTGTGTTTTATGGATATTTTTATAATGTGATTCTTTATGTTTTTGTTAGACAGTCTTACTGTTATATTATCCTTTCCCCCTTTTCTATATTTACCTCACTCTCCTTTCCTAAAGATGCCTTGTTTGCTTATTAGATCATGGGCATACTGATTATTCACCTTTATCATTAGTCCACCTTTTTCTGCATTTATCTCTTTCATATTCCTAAAGATCTTTCCATTCACCTTTTTTTTTCCTGAAAAGATCATTTTTCCTTGACTGTCTCAGTGCCTATTGCTCCTCAATGGTGCCATTTTAACTTTCCTGGTTTGTGGAGTTTCTATAGACTACTCACTCATATCTGAATATTTGTGACCAGGAGCAAAAAACATGCAATGTTTGTCTTTCTCTGAGTTACAACAATTGATATGGTTTTTTCTTGTTTATGATCTTATTTTCTTTATGCATGAATAATATTCCATGGTGTATGTATGCCGTATTTTATTTCCTGTCATCAGTTGTATTACAGTAAGTTTGTTTCTATTTTTAGCTATTGTGAACAGAGCAGCAAAGAACATAACATACCTGATCATATTTCTATAGAGTAGGTTGTCAGATTCTTTGCCTGTATTACCAAGAGTTGAATGTTAATGTAGATCTATTAATGTATCTGAATCTTAATGTAGTTCTATTCCCAGTTTCCTTATAGAATAAGTAAATATCCTTATCCAACATCCTTGATAGAATTAGGTGCTATTTGTTTTACTAATATTGGACTTTCTGACTTATATAAGGTGAAATCTAAAGTTGGTTTTAATCTGAATTTTTCTTATGACAAAGAATGTAAAATACTTATTTAAGTATTTCTAAACCATTATGTTTCATTTTTCAAAATTCTCTGCTGAGTTGCATACTTGATTTTCATTTGGTTAATTGTTTCCTAGCTATCCAAATTCCTGTTTTGGGGGATTGTTGTTGTTATTGTTTATTTATTTTAGATACTAACACTCTGTCATATCTGTAATTGGTAATACTATTCTTTTCTATTCTGTACCCTGATACTTGGCCCAAAGTATCAGGTATTTGGTATGGTGTAAAAAAGTATGATGATATTTTTGCCATTCAAAAACATCTTGGTTCCATGAGGTGCTATTAATTAATTTTTCTTAGAGCTTGTTCTATCATTATCCAGGTCAAAATGTCATTTCCCACACCAATTAGTTCAAGAAAATTCCCCACATTCTGTTCTCACACATTCATGATATCTGGTCTTATGCTGAATCATGCACAAAGCAGTAAATACAGACCTACACAGACTCTTCTACAACACATTTATCTGATTTCATTTCTTGAAGATGATGTTTTTTTTTAACCAGTATTTATTTTGGGGTTCTTTGTTAAAAAGTCTGGGATCCATATATGTTTTGTCTTATTTCTGGGTGTGCGATTATGTTCCATTGATCAAGATGTCTGATTTTACACTCACACTCTGCTGTTTTTATTGGTATGTATAGCTATGTTGTAGAACTTAATCTGAGGTAATGATATCTACAGATTTTTTTATTTTTAAGTTTTATTTTTTGTTTTGGCTACTATTAAGATGTTTTGTGCTTTCTTATGAAACTCAAATTTGTTTACTTTGTGTTACAATTTTAAGGGTAATTGAATTGAATTATAGATTACTTTTGGTAGGATGGTGGCAATATTCATTTACCAAGCCATGAGCAAGGGAGATATTTCCATCTTCTGATATCTTCTTCAATGTTTTAAAGTTATGCTCATAAAAGTGTTTCACTTGCTCAGTTAAAATGACACCAAGATATTTATTTTTATAGTGAGATTATTGTGAAAGGTATTCATTGTCTGATTTTCCCTCAGTGTGTTTGAAATTTATATATAAAAATTACACTGATGTTCTTTTGTATTTATATGTTGATACATTCCTGAAAGTGTATATGAGCTTCAGAATTTCCTGGTGTAGATTTGGGGTATTTTATGTATAAAATAATATCTGCAAATAAGGATACTTTGATTTCTTCATTTCTGTTTCTATCTTCTTGATCTTCTTCAGTGGTTTTGTTGCTCTCACTAAAATTTCAAGATCTATAATGGAGTAGGTTTGGAGAAAGTCAACCTACTTGCTTTGATCTGATTTTAGTGGGAATGCTTTTCGAGTGTCTTTCCATTTGCATTGATGTTGGTTGTAGGCTTACTACATATTACCTTTATTATGCTGAGGTATGTCCCATCTATTACTAGTCTCTCCAGGACTTTTATCATGAATGGGGGTTGAATTTCATCAAAATCCATTTCTTCATCCAAAAATAAAATTGTGCAGCTTTTGTCTGCATAGGGTTATGTAGCGAATTGTATTTCAATTTATGTATGTTGGACTATCTCCTAATCACTGGAATGAAGCTAACTTTATCATAGTTAAAAACCCTTTAGAAGTACCCAGTCGGGTCTGAGGTGCACGCGCAAGGAGAGCAGGCTGCGGGCGCTTGACATAGTGGCAGCGCGACCAAGGGGAATGGGGGCGGCAGTGGCCAAGCCAGGGCTGGCGACAGCAGCACGGAAGAAGAAGAAGGGCCCCGGGCCTGTGGCCACAGCGTACTTGGTCATCTACAATGTGGTGATGACGGCGGGTGGCTGGTGATAGCAGTTGGGCTGGTGAGAGCATACCTGGCTAAGGGGAGCTACCATAGTCTTTATTATTCAATAGAAAAACCTTTGAAGTTCTTCCAAACAGGAGCCTTACTGGAGATTTTACATTGTGCTATAGGGATCGTGCCATCTTCTGTTGTCCTGACTTCTTTCCAGGTGATGTCAAGAGTTTTCCTAATATGGGCAGTGGCACATAGTGTCAAAGAGGTGCAGAGTGAAGACAGTGTACTTCTGTTTGTTATTGCCTGGACAATCACAGAAATTATCCGTTACTCCCTTTACACATTCAGTCTGTTAAACCACTTGCCTTACATCATCAAAGGGGCCAGGTACACACTTTTCATCGTGCTTTACCCAATGGGAGTGACAGGAGAGCTCCTCACAATATACGCGGCCCTGACCTTTGTCCCACAGGCTGGCCTGTACTCCATCAGCTTACCTAACAAGTACAACTTCTCCTTTGACTGCCATGCATTCCTGATTCTGATCATGATCTCCTACATTCCACTTTTCCCCCAGTTGCACTTCCACATGATACACCAGAGAAGAAAGGTCCTTTCTCACACCGAAGAACACAAGAAGTTTGAGTAGCTCTCCACAGCACCCCAAACCAAACTTTTCAATGATCAAAAAATGCTGCAGCCTTTTTGAGTTCCCAATAAGAACTATTTTTAAAATATTAAATACAAAACAAAAATAAAAAGCAAAATCCAGTGTCATATGGGCCTGGGATTTTATAAAAAATAAAAATAAAAAGATTAAAAATGAAAAAAAAACCCTTTAGATGTAATCTTGAATTGATTTTACAAGTATGTTCTTGAGGATGTTTGTATCTTTACTGATAGGAGATAATTATGCATAATTTCTTTTTTTGGGGGGGGGTCATTTTATGTGGTTTAGCTACCAAGGTACTTTGGACTCATAAACAGAATTTGGTTCTATTCAGTTTCTCATTGGCAAAATATTTTGAAGAGTATTGATAGTATTTCTTCTATGAATGTCTGGTAGAATTCTGAGCAGATTTCATATGGTCCTCCTGAGCTATTTTTAGTTGGGAGAATTTTAATTACTGCATATATTTTTCCTAGACTATAGATTAACTTAAACTTTTCACCTCATCTTAAATTTGGTAGCTAACAGATATCAAGAAATTTCTTGATTTCTTTTTTATTTTCCAGATGTGAGTAATAGTTTTGGGGATACAATTTTCTAGCTTCTGTGATCTCTCAGACTTGGTAGAAAGTCTATCCATGACCTGGATTTCAGCATTTCCACTGAGATATTGAGTGTTATTCTAATGGTCCTGCATTTATGTGTGACTTGTTCTCTTTTCCTTGCATCTTCCAAATTGCTGTCTATGTTCTGTACATTTAATGTTTATGTGCTGTTTTTCTGTCCCTGACTATTTGCTATTTTTTATCCTTTCTGTATATTGATAGGCATTTCATTCTTTAAGCTGAGAATCTTCTAGGATTTTGTTAAAATTATTTCATGTATATTTAACCTGGAATTATTTTTAATTAATTTTTATTAGATATTTTCTTTATTTACATTTCAAATGTCATCCACTTTCCTCATTTACCCTCCAAAAACCTCCAACCCATCCTACTTCCCCCTGCTTACCAACCCACCCACTCCTGCTTCCCTGTCCTGGCATTCCCCTACCCTGGGGCATGGAGCCTTCTCACTACCAAGGGCCTCTCCTCTCATTGATGCCCAACAAGGACATCCTCTGCTACATATAAAGCTGGAGCCATGTGTCCCTCCATGTGTACTCTTTGGTAGTTTAGTCCCTGGGAGCTCTGGAGGTACTGATTGGTTGATATTGTTGTTCTTCCTATGGGGCTGCAAACCCCTTCAGCTCCTTGGGTCCTTTCTCTAGACTGAAATTCTCCTTTCCTCTATCCTATATTCTGAATTTCTTTTTGTTTTTGTTTTCATAGCACTAAAATAACCTGAAAGTTTTGTGCTTGGAGTTTTGTTTTTTAGATTTAACATGTTCTTTGACTGAGGTATCTATTTCTTTTATCTTGTTTTTTAATACTTGAGCGTATCTATTGAATCATGTCTACATTGCTGGGGAGACTTAGCTCTGAGAATTTGTTTGAGTTCCTCATTTTTCATTTCTAGCTTTATCTCAATCTGGTTCTTCTTTTGTTCCTCCATTTCTACTTTTATGACTGTTTTCTATATTTCATTCCATTGATTGTTGTCTCTTCACAAACCTCATTAAGGGATTCATTCATATCCAATTTAAGGTCATTAAACACATTAATAATTTTTACTTTGAAGTCTCCATCTTGTGCTTCAATTACATTATACTTGTAAGAGCCTACTTTAATGGTGTTACTCACTTCTGGTAGAGGCACATTATTTTGCGTGTTCATGTTTATGTTTTTGTACATGTGTCTAGAAATCTAGAGTAATGGTGATTGAGATGATTTTAGTTGTCAATATGTGATCTTGTCTTTTTGAAGTGAGTATTCTGTTCTTTGGTTTCTGTGGAGAATTTTATTATTTTGTTGCTGTTACCTTTCGGTTCTTAGAAAATATGGTGGCTATGGATTCCATAGTAGACAGTCCTTCTGCAGTTTGGTGTATGGCAGAATGGAATACAGATAGACTAGGAGAAAAGTCTGGATGTGCCTATAGAAATTTGCTGGAATTCCATCCATACCATGAGGCAAGGTACCCAGAGAATTGGATGTGTGGTATGAGGCAGTGTTCCTACAAGCATGAATGAGACAAAGAACATGTCTCAAAAGAGACAGGAATGAGAGGTTTAATGGTATCCTGTGTCTGTACCCAGGGGTAAAATACCCAGTGAACTCAGTTGGGAAGGAAAAGAAGCACCTGTGAGAAGTTTGCCACCGGTCTGAAGGTGAGACTAAAGTTATCCTAATGAAGGACAGGAAGGGTGGTAAAAAAATTACAAGAGTTAAAAATTAGACTGGTGTGGCTACTAGGCATCTATAGTAGATAATACTTTATATTATATCAATGTGCATATATTTTGGTGTCTGATGTGAACCAAAGAATCTTTTTAGAAGTGGGGTCTGAGTGGAAAGTACCAGCTTGCAGCCCCACCAGCAGTGGAGGAGTGTGCCTCTTTCTCCACATCCTCGCCAACACCTGCTGTCTCCTGAGTTTTTAATCTTAGCCATTCTGACTGGTGTGAGGTGAAATCTCAAGGTTGTTTTGATTTGCATTTCCCTAATGACTAATGATGTTGAACATTTCTTAAGTTGCTTCTAAGACATCCAAAGTTCTTCAGGTGAAAATTCTTTGTTTAACTCTGTACCCCATTTTTAATAGGGTTATTTGGCTTTCTGGGGTCTAACTTCTTGAGTTCTTTGTATATATTGGATATTATCCCTCTGTCAGATGAAGGGTTGGTGAGGATGTTTTCACAATTTGTTGGTTGCTGGTTTGTCTGGTGGTTCCTCAGAAAACTGGGCATGACGCTACTGGAGGACCCTGCTATACCACTTCTGGGCATATACCCAGAGGATTCCCCAGCATGTAATAAGGATACATGCTCCATTATGTTCATAGCAGCCTTATTTATAATAGCCAGAAGCTGGAAAGAACCCAGATGTCCCTCAACGGAGGAATGGATAAAAAAAATGTGGTATATATACACAATGGAGTACTATTTAGCCATTAGAAACAATGAATTAATAAAATTCTTCAAATGAATGGAGCTGGAGAATATCATGCTAAGTGAGATAACCCAGTCTCAAAAGAACACTCATGGCATGCACTCACTGATAAGCAGATATTAGCCTAGAAGCTTGGAATACCCAAGAGACAATACACATATCAAATGATGTCCAAGAAGAAGGAAGGGGTGGCCCCAGATCCTGGAAAAGCTCAGTGCAGCAGTGTAGGGGAATTCCAGAACAGGGAAGCAGGAAAAGTTGGATGGGGGAACAGGGGGAGGGAAGAGGGCTTATGGGACTTTCCAGGGAGTGGGGAGCCAGGAAAGGGGAAACCATTTGAAATGTAAATAAAGAATATATCAAATTAAAAAAAAGAAAAAAAGAAAAAAAATAAAAGAAGTGGGGCCTGAGGTGGTCTGTATCAAAGAGCTAAGTGTGTCAAGTAAAATGTGTTATGTTTGATCTACACATTAGAGTGGAATGGAAGGGACAAAAGGTGAGTTAATTCAGTGTTATTTTTGTGGTAGGGAACCAAACTAGAATATAATTAAATAAACACACTGCTGGCAAGACAAACAAACAAACAAACCAAAAAGCATTGACTATAAATAAGTATAACATGAGCACTTAGAAATTAAGACATCGTGAACAAAGGTTTATTATAATATTAATGTAAAAGATTATTATAACTTAGCTCTGTTAATAAACCTTTCATATGGTATACATATAATGATTACTTTTGCTTTTATTTTACTTTTTATGATTGTCAAAATGTTCCTAGAAAATAGAAAGTCTGGAAAATTTAAACTAGTTTTTGAAACTGAAATAATCATCTTGAAGTTATTAAGTAATTTCATTTGATAATATATCTATTTTAATTAATGAATTGATTATTTTGAGTCATACTAGCATTAGCTTCTTTCATAGTGATTTAGCTCTGAAAATATGCACAGTAATGAATGTATGCAGATGTATCAGTCTGGGTATTTTGTTTTAATAATCACAATAGTAGTGTTATTACCTTGATTCATAGAGTTGAGAGCAACTATCCATGTAGTTAACAGTAAAAAAAATTCTGCAAAAAATAGTCTATTAAAAGAAATGAAATAATTAAATTTCCATATTTAGAATATGTTATCTCTTAAATAAGTTATCAAAAGTAAAAATATTGAAATAATATTGAATTTTGGCATAATTTTTGAAATTACAAGTACTGATATAGCCCTTCTAACGTATCATATTTTTATTTATATACAATAATGACAATAATACAGTGAAATTTATTATCATGTTAAATGGATTTTTTGCATTACTGTCAATGAATAATAAAGTTAAGTTTTCATGAAGCAATATATTTATATACTTATAATCTTGCTTTTTACTGACATGTATTAATAAGAGGAAATGTAAACTAGCAAATATTCTAGGCCTATTATAATAATGGACAGGTAATCATATGATTTCCCTAAATGATCACTCAGAGAACAGAAAAAACTCCTAAATAGTAACTAATTGTGACATTTTCATAGGTATTCATGTCTGTATCTCTCTGAGTAGAATATGGATGTATCTTCTATTTTATGTTAGTGGCCATGTCATGCTGTTTCTGTCCAGAAAGATTCTACTAAGACTATTAGAGGACATGACATGTATGTGTACTCATGTACATGCCTGTGTGAAAAGCAAACAAACTTCCTATCAGATGTATATACCTTCTCAATTAGCAATCCTATAATCCTAATTTTATCCACAATACCTACCATATTTGCTAAAATTTGAAGCATTATGAAGAATGTATCTCTTAATGCATTTCAACGAATTGGAAATGAAATTTATAAATAAATAATGTTGTAGTGTTGTAATTACATGTACTATCTATATTTGACTGGAATAACTATTGTGTGATGTACATGCATATATACTCAATGTTATTTTTCCTGAATATTTTCAAAGCTATGTTGCCACTGAACATTGTTATGTGTCTCTCACACACACATGTGCATGTACACGTGTTCTACTTTTATCTTAGATGTTTCTTTCTACTACCAGAGAAGTGGAAACTATTGCCCAATTCATTACTCAATCACAAACCATAATTCACATCCAACATTTCTCAAGTCTGTACTTCCAAAGATTTTGAGACATGAAAATAGTAACCGTGAATGCTTGTGACTATGTGGCAATCTAAAAATAGTTCTACAAACCCAAACATATTTAGTAAAAATAAATTTGAGTATATGTGCTTGTACATCAAACAATAGTTCTTCCAGACATAAACCTCTTCCCAGAATGAGCTTTTGGATTTTCAAATTTTAATAAAAATGTCTGCGTGTATGAAACATATATGTAAAAGATGGTTTTGATACAATATTTTTTAAACAGTGTATATCAAAAATGTCTAAAATTTTAAAAGCCCAATGGGATAAATGAGAGCAAGTAACAGTTGTCTTCCAGACTCCTAAGACTTTGAATATGAACATGAATTTAAATATGAAAGACTTACTCATATGAATTCAACAAGACCTTGCGAGAATGCACAGTGTCTGTAGAGATTCACACTAGATGTTATCACAGCACTGAGAAGAAAAAGTAGACATGAATTCTTATCTTTAACCCAGAAGCTAAATCCACTTGAAAATGACGACATTGTTTTCTCAAGTGGAGTTTCACTAGATATATTATTAGCTACACCTAAGAATAGGCTCCTTAAGCAGAAATAGATGGCAAACACCATGTTAATCCAATGATATTTGTGTAGATTTTTGTCTCAGATGGCTTTGTTTGGCATTTTGTCTTAGTAGTCCTTTGCTTGTTTATTATGGTTTCTGGATTTGTGTTTTTATGGGTTCTCTGTGTGTGAGTGCATGTGTGTGTGTGAGTGTGTGTGTGTGTGTGTGTGTGTGTGTTTGAATGGGTATGTTTCTGGTGATTATTCTTTGTTTCTTTTATTCTGATTTTTGTTTGTTTTCTAAAGAAACAGAAAGAGGAAGAAAATGTGGGGAGTAGGGTGTGTAGAGTGGTGGAGAAGATCTGGTAGAAGTTGAGGGAGAAAAAACAGGGAAACAATGATCAGAATATATTTTATGAAAAAATATTTTCATTAAATATATATAAAATATCTAATGAAAGGGAAGAATCTAATTATTTCAAATTAAAAAGTTGATAAAGTAAAAATCTGATACAATATGAAGTAGTATACAATTAATAGCAATAGTCTAATAAAATAATTTTAATAAACTTTGTTTATTTTCATTGCTGGATGTTTGTATGTATAAATTAATATAATATACTTGTTTTTTACAAGTTAAACATTGTTTTTACCATTTCAATTTCTATACTGTCATTGCATAATTTACATCATTAAGAGCAAATGCTAAATTTTACTTTTAAATATAAAGAGTGCTGGTTTCTTGCTGGAGATTAAAAATTCAAACTGTCAGTTGCTTACTTTCCTTTATTAAGTAAACCATTTCTTTGGAAATACAGCCCTAAATAGCTAATTAGATTTCCTAATAGCATGAGAAACCATCATGGGGATAATGTATAAGAATTGTACCATCAGCAAAATTACTGGGGAAACCACCTAATACTTTTTTTTGTTTTGCTCTGCAATTTAAACTTCAATGACTTTATTTCATATTTTTAATATGGCAAATCATTATTCTCTCTAGAGCTTACATTAATGGGCAGAGGACCAAATTATAAGAGCAGGCTAATTTGCACCCAAGCATTTCACATTAACGAAGTGCATTTTTTTTCAGATATCAGGGAATATATACGCTTTGCAAGTGATTCATTCTTTACTCCTAGAGCAGGCATGTAATTAAGTACATTGTTTCTTCAAACCACTTCACTTGATATCTGTAAGTCTGACATCTTTATGCTAAGAGTGGTATCAGTGGTTGCTGTATTAGCAAAGGGTTTCTTTTGATGGAGAAAAAGGTCTTTGCAATATTTCTGTATAAAACAGAAAAGAACTTGTCCCATAACAATTGTTTAAATTACTTCAAAAATACAGACTTTTGTTCAATTTCTGGTTGACAGATCAAACAAATTTTATTGTATATATCTGTTATATTTTTCACAGTCTGCCATCAGAATGCCTTTTTTCACCCACATGGCTACTTAATGAGAAGCAGCAAGGTGTATATAAGGCAGGATGTAATGTAACAGAAGTAGGAAGATGAGCCCATTTATGAATTCCTGGGAAGAAAATGCAGAATATTCTCTTCACATAATGCCATGACAAAATATTTCCTGAAGTCATCATTACACTTTTATCTAATTAATAAGGAAAACTACTGAAATCAGTAAAATCATATCATAGTTTAGTGCGATGCTTATATTGAACTATTCAATGAGCTTGTTTCTTCTTAGCTCATTTAGAATATTATTATGATCATCATCTTCATCATCATTGTTATTGTGTTCATCTTTTTGTTTATAGTTGATGCATATAGGCACATATGCCGTAGAACATATGTTGATGTCAGAGGCCAACTCTATGCTGCAGCCCTTTCCTTCCACCATTACAGTGGTTCTGAAACTTGAACTGTAGTCACAGTGCTTTGCAGCAAGCATCTTTATTCACTGAGCCCTATTGTTCTATTGTTATCCCCTTAAGTTTAGCTGAGTAATTTTGTTTAAAAGAATTCTAAACTTTCAAGTCTACTAATTTAATGATAATATTTTAAATTACTAGTTATAATAGGTTATTAAATGGATAAATAATAATGGCATCAATCAAGATTTCAGTATCTCTTCTAAAGAATGAGGAAAGTCATACATGAGGCATCAGATAATGTATGAGAAGGACTTACCATTATCATAATGTTATTATTAACTATGCAATTTTAATAAAGTTAAATGTTTTTAAGAGACTTAAATATTTGATCCAACAAGGACTATTAATTGCAGTCTGAAATTTTTGTTTTGTTCGCAACATCTGGAGCAAGTTGAGTCATTAATTTTTCTCCTCTTTGTTTTTAGTTTTGGTCTTCATGTAGTAGGACTGGGAACTGAATTTAGAATCTGCTGCAAGCTAAATGAATGTGTTGCTACTGACCTACATCCATAGTCCAAGTTTTTAATACCTTTGAAGTAACTTTCTGAGTTATTTTCCTGGTAATCTTATAAACACATATATACACAGGTAAAGAAGTAACATATCAGATTTTTAAAAATATATTATTTCATTTAGTTATATTATGTTATATATTGTACACCATATACATTGTACATTGTATATTTATGTATATTATATTTCAAACATTATATATCATATATCATATAGCATATATCATATATTTATTATATATTATAAATTATACATTATACACTATATACTGTACATTATTTACTATACATTATATTTTATATATTACATATTTCTCATATATCATTATTATTCATTATACATTATATATTTATAATATGTTACATATTATACACTATAAACTATACATTATATATTTATCATATATCATGTATCATATATCAATTATTATTTATTATTTTTATTATATATTTTGTATTTTCCATGTGCAAACTATTTAATATGCATTCTTTAAATATGATGATGCCATTTTGGATAATCGTACAAGGCATCAATTTCTATTATAGGTGTCTTGTTACTCAAAAGCTAACTAAATAAACTATGATATCTATTACTTTTGAAAACTTTATTTCCAGTCATGAGAATGTAATCTTAGGTACACCCTTTTGTATCTTGGTAAGATTCCTTTTGCTACCGCCTGCCTTTTGGTTCAGAATAGACTCAAATAGCATCCGTTTTTATTCTAAAATTGTTTGCCTTCATAAAGGGAGTTTACACTAATGTTTCCTTTGGTTCAATTAAACATATTGGAACAATCACACAGGCATCTTAGACATTCCTATTAAATGCAGTATTTTCCCACAGAATAAATTTATACCAGTTATAATGCTAAGAGGATAGAGAAACACACATGTGGTGTTTAAAATCTCAGATTCTTTCCTTCAGGGTTGAAAAGGCAACATTTCCTAGTAGAAAACAATTTCTTTTTAGTGAGGCATCTTGAAAAATTCTGGATTTCATCTCAACTTCCAAACAAAATAGAGAAAATAAATGTTTAAGCGGAAACACACGAAAGTTAAAACAGAGCATGAAATTTAGAAACAGGAAGAGTTTCAATTGTTAGCTGCATGACACAGAGAAATGGTCTATCTGAATCTCGCGTTCTTTCAATACACAAAGAGAAGAATATTACCACCTTAATAGTTCTATAAGGAGAGCCATTTGTAACATGTGGAAATTAGTCAATAAAAATAAAAATCAAAACACAGCATAATAATCATATGTCCACCCCACTGTAATCTCTTTCATGATTTCATTTATAACCATGAAGGGAAATAGTGGTGTGCTTTTTGTGTTCTGTTTATGTTTTATTTTTGTATAACATTTGTATAACATTTATCAAAGTTATATAAGAATCAACCAAGAACAACAGTCTACTATAACAGTAAACTCTATGAATATTGTACCTGTTTGCATCCTGGAGTTTGGAGGTCATTCCGTACTGCTGAAGATGGCATGTACTCTGGCAAAACTTGGAGGGCAGTAGGTAGATGAACTGACAGCCTCTCTGTGGACTAACTTTATGAGTACACAAAGTTGCTATACAAAGTACCAAGAGAGGTAAGCAAAGAATAATTCTACCCAGCTTTGGTATCTATCAACCACACAGTGACCAGTATAGCAAGATATCAGTAAGAGTATAAAAATGGTGATCATAACATGGCCATTTCCAATAGCTATTAAATTGGACTCAACCACCACAAAACAGGAAAGTAGTCATGCATGGTACTGGAAACTTAGCTAACTATTAGTTTCTTGTTAGGCCATAGATTTTTTGAGGAGAATCCACTACTCATACTTTACCAGACGGGAATAATTACTAACTACATTCTAAATACTTAAATTCTTATCCCATAAAATGAGCACAGAGCTCATCTCTCATTTAAAAAAAAAAAAGAGACTTTCTCTTTCAACAGACAAATTGCATTGCAAAAAACCAATAACTAGTCAAAATGGAGAGAACAACTGATCCTAATGATGTCCTAATTTAATCAATAAATCCACAACAAAACTCATACACATAACCTGAAGAGAACAGTATGGAAGAGGCAGCATAATGATTATAAGACCCATCATACCAGGAATGTATTTTTTGATTGTTTCTCTGGGAAATGATGGTGAGCTTAATTCAGGATATTTTAATAATATGGCTACTGACCAAGACCTAAATAAGGACAAAATTAATAGGCTTGCGACACTGAAGTGAGGCAGGTTTTGAAATGTCTCACCTTTACACAAAGAACTGTAGGCAAATAAAGAATGTTCAGAGCTGGATAACCAGTCTTCCCCACAGATGATACCCCAGATTGTTTATGAAATATCACACAGTGAGCTCTATAGTCATATACAGGCAAGTGGCATTTAACTGACTACATGTCTCAGTGTAAAAGTGGCAGTGAAATCCAGAGGATGCAGCAGAGGAGTTGTAAGAGGAATTAGACAGAGGAAAGGGAAGGACAAATATTTCAACTATTTTTTTAATTTAAAATTAATATTGGTAGTGGTCTCATTTTACTTTTCTATTTCACTAGTTACTACAGACATTGTACTCATCTGAAGATTTGAATATATGAGTTTCCAGTGGGAGAGAACATGAAGTTTGTCTGAGTCTGGGTTACCTTACTCAATAATGTCTTTTCATGGTTCCACTGCCAGTATGGGGAATTGAGGGGCAGTAGAGAAGGGAATAGAGGGGTATAAGGTATCAAATTTCAGAAATGGAAAAGGGAACACTTCTTAGAGAGGTGAATACAGAAGGCAGTGGGCAGGTGGTAAAGATGAATAGCAGAATACACATGATCTGATAATAATAATATTAGGAAATGGGAAGGAAAACCTTAGAAAGAGGGAGGAAAATATAGAAGGTTGGAGAGGATAAAGGTAAATAGCAGGATTTAAGTGATCTAAGAGGAGAAATGGAGAAACAGGAGATTCCTCAACGAAGGTAGAGGGAGGTAAATAAGGAAGGAAGAACGTGGGTAAAATAACAATATGCGTGTTTTAAAAGACACAGGGAATCATTTACCAAAAAAAATTAAATTCTACCTAAAATGCACACAATTCTGTATATAAATATACATATATAGTTTTAATAAGTTATTCTCTTCTGCACTAACAGTGCTCCCTCCAAATGAGAAATAACACTTAACAGAAAACAAAATAACTGACATGAGAAGCAAGCTTGAATAATTGGCCAGGGCCTTCTAAGGACTCTCAAGCACCAGAGGTAGAAGGTAACTCTTTATTTCTGAAGACACCATGTACCTTAGAACATCTTAGAGACCACTGAGCTTTCTTATTTTATTTTATTTTAAACAGTACATTATTTTATTTTTTAAATTTTTAAAATTTTATTCCCACTCCCCTTATCCACCATCTGAGTGTTCCACATTCCATACAACCTCCCAACCCCCTTTACCCATGGATGTCCACAAGCCCCTACCCTACCTGACCTCTATTCTCCCTGGGGCCTCAAGTCTCTTGAGGGTTAGGTGCATAATCTCTGAATGAACACAGATCCAGCAGTCCTCTGTTTTATGTATGTTGGGGCCTCAAATCAGCTGGTGTCTGCTGCCTGGTTGGTTGTCCAGTGTTTGATAGATCTCATGGGTCTAAATTAATTGAGACCAGTGGTATTCCTATAGGGTCGCCTTTCTCAGATTTTTTCAGCCTTTCTTTAAATTCAACAACAGGTGTTAGCTGTTTCTGTCCTTTAGTTGGGTACAAATATCTACATTTGACCCTTTCAGCAGCTTGTTGGGTCTTCCAGAGCGCAGTCATGCTATATCACTTTTTTTTCCCCTTGTGTTCTCTATTTATTTTCTTTTTTTTTAATTCAATATATTTTTTATTTACATTTCAAATGATTTCCCCTTTTCTAGCCCCCCACTCCCCGGAAGTCCCACAAGCCCCCTTCTCTCCCCCTGTCCTCCCACCCACCCCTTCCCACTTGTAAGTGCTCTATAGCCTCCGTAATAGTGTGAGGCCTTGGGACCTCCCTTTGAGCTGGATCCCACTTTGGGCCTGTTGCCTGACCTTCTTTTCCTCAGGCTCTTCTCCATTTCCATCACTGTAATTCTTTCAAACAGAAATAATTATGGGTCAAAGTTGTGACTGTGGAATGGTCTCCTCTCCCTCATTTGAAGCTGTGTCTTCCTGTTGGAGGTGGGCTCTATAAGTTTCCTCTCCCTAGTTGGGACATTTCATCTAAGGATCTCTGTTTGAGTCTTGAGAGTATCTCACCTTCCAGGTCTCTGGTGTATTCTGGAGGATCCCCACCTCCTACCTCCCAAGCTTGCCTGTTTCCATTCTTTCTGCTGACCCTCAGGGCTTCAGTCCTTTTCCCTCAACCAAAACTAGATTGGGTTCACCTCTCCTTTCCCTCCCTCCCTCCTCCTTCCAAGTCCCTTCTTCCCTCCCCATTTGTGATTGCTTTCTTCTCCCTCCCAAGTGGGACTGAGGTGTCCTCACTTGGGATCTTCAGCTTGTTGACCTTTTTGATTCTTTGGACTGTATCTTGGGTATTCTTTTATTCTGTAATTTTTTTGGCGGGGGCTAATATCCACTTATTAGTGAGTACATACCATGCATATACTTTTGTGTCTGAGTTACCTCACTCAGGCTGATATTTTCTAGTTCTATCCACTTGCCTGCAAGATTCAGGATGTCCTCATTCTTAACAGTTGAGTAGTATTCCATTGTGTAAATGAACCACATATCCTGTATCTATTCATCTGTTGTGAGACATCTGGGCTATTTCCAGCTTCTGGCTATCACAAACAAGGCCACTAGAACATAGTGGAGCACATGCCCCTGAGGCATAGTGGTGCATCTTTTGGGTATATTCCCAAGAGTTGTATTGCTGAAGACCATTGAGATTTAAATGACTTGACCATACCCTTGGTAAGGACTAGGTTTTAGGGTGAGAAGGAACTACTCACATTTCAAAATGAAAGAATCAAACCAGCTATAACAGCAAAGACTAGCATGATGTTAAGGCCCAAGTAACTCCTTCCTGTCTGGCCAGCCATTTTATGTGGTTACTAATGTTACAAGGAAGCTTTCTAATATGGTGTTATTTCTGTTACAAGAAAATCTTCTCATGTGGACCTACTAGAAAACTTTCTCATAATACAGTTGACTTCATATTCTTTTATGTTCTGTGCTTTGGTGCTCTTGGAAACAAATCCCACTAGAGCTCAGTTAGAACTGCTTTGTATACTTAGCCACAATAAGTTTGGACCCAAATCAACTGCCAGGAAGCACTTTCTACACCTAAGCATGAGATTTTACATCTTTTACCTTGATATGCTGCCCCTGGGATAGACACCAACACCAGTAGATAGACACAGCACCAATATTAGAAGCCATTTAGACTAAGATTTCCATTTTGAGTTGAGGTTAGTAAAGTTTATTTACAGAAGACTTCCCTGGGAATTGAGATACTACTTGGCAGAAAAGGAAACATTCATGCATACTTGTCATCTCAGTTGGCAAGTTAAGACATAAAGTATCTTGGTGTGACTCTAACCAAACTAGTGAAAGATCTATATGAGGAGAACTTCAGGTCTCTGAAGAAGGAAATCGAAGAAGACCTCAGAAAATGGAAAAATCTTCCATGCTCGTAGATTGACAGGATTAATATAGTAAAAATGGCCACCTTGCCAAAAACAATATACAGATTCAATGCAATCCCCATCAAAATCCCAACTCAGTTCTTCATAGAGTTAGAAAGAACAATTCTCAAATTCATCCGGAATAAAAAAACAAAACAGGACACTTAAAATTATTCTCAACAGTAGAAGAACTTCTGGGGGAATCAGTATCCCAGACTTCAAGCACTACTACAAAGCAATAGTGTTAAAAACTGTGTGGTATTGGTACAGTGAAAGGTAGTTAGGCCAATGGAATAGGATTGAAGACCCAGAAATGAACCCACACACCTATGGTCATTTGATCTTCAACAAAGGAGTTAAAACCATCCAGTGGAAAAAAGATAGCCTTTTCAAGAAATAGTGCTGGTTCAACTGGAGGTCAGTATGCAGAAGAATGCGAATTGATCCATCCTTGTCTCCTTGTACTAAGCTCAACTCCAAGTGGATCAAGGACCTCCACTTAAAACCAGACACACTGAAACTAATAGAAGAGACTAGGGAATACCCTTGAGGACATGGGCACAGGGGAAAAGTACCTGAACAGAACACCAATAGCTTATGCTCTAAGATCAAGAATTAACAAATGGGACCTCATAAAATTACAAAGATTCTGTAAGGAAAAAGACACTGTCAGAAGGACAAAATGGCAACCAACAAATTGGGAAAAGATCTTCACCAACCCTAAATCAGACAGAGGGCTAATATCCAATATATACAAATAACTCAAGAAGTTAGACTCCAGAGAACCAAATAACCCTATTAAATATGGGGTATGGAGCTAAACAAAGAATTTTCACTTGACGAACTTTGAATGGCTGAGAAGAACCTTAAGAAATGTTCAACATCATAAGTCATTAGGGAAATGCCAATCAAAACAACCCTGAGATTTCACCTCACACCAGTCAGAATGGCTAAGATTAAAAAATCAGGAGACTTCCTGGTGGTTCCTCAGAAAACTGGGAATGATACTTCCAGAGGACCCCACTATACTACTCCTGGGCATATACCCAGAGGATTCCCTGGGTATATAAAAGGCATGTAAAAAGGATACATGCCCTACTATGTTCATAGCAGCCCTATGTATAATAGCCAGAAGCTATAAAGAACCCATATGTCCCTCAATGGAGGAATGGATACAGAAAATGTGGTATATATACACAATGGAGTACGATTCAGCCATTAGAAACAATGAATTCATGAAATTCTTAGACAAATGGATGGAGCTATAGAACATCATCCTAAGTGAGGTAACCAGGTCTCAAAAGAACACTCATGGTATGCACTCACTGATAAATGAATATTAGCCTAGAAGCTTGAAATACCCAAGACACAATGCATATATCAAATAGTGCCCAAGAAGAAGGAAGGAGTGGCTCCCAGTCCTGGAAAAGCTCAGTGCAGCAGGGAACAGGGACAAGGAAGTGGGAAGGGGTGGATTGGGGAACAGGGGGAGGGAAGAGGGCTTATGGGACTTTCGGGCAGGGGGAATGCAGGAAAGGGAAAATCACTTGAAATGTAAATAAAGAATATATTGAGTAAAAAAATCTACAAAAAAAATTAGAAAGAAAGAAATACAAGAGAACATGGGTCAACAGGTAGAAGCCCATAAAGAAAAAAACACAAAAATCTCTTAGGGAATTACAGGAGAACATGGGAAAAAAAAAACTCAGGAGACAGCAGGAGTTGGCTATGATGTGGAGAAAGAGAAACACTCCTCCACTGCTGGTGGGAATGCAAGTTGGTACAACCACTCTGAAAATCAGTCTGGTGGTTCCTCAGAAAACTGGGCATGACACTTCTGAAGAATTCTGCTATACCACTCCTGGGCATATACCCAGAGGATTCCCCGGCATGCAATAAGGACACATACTCCACTATGTTCATAGTAGCCTTATTTATAATAGCTAGAAGCTGGAAAGAACCCAGATTTCCCTAAATGAAGAAATGGATACAGAAAATGTGGTATATTTACACAATGGAATACTTCTCAGCAATTAAAATCAATGAATTCATGAAATTCTTAGGCAAATGGTTGGAACTAGAAAATATCATCCTAAGTGAGGTAACCTAATCACAAAAGAATACACATGATATACAGTCACTGATATGTAGATATTAGCCCAGAAGCTCTGAATACCCAAGACACAATTAATATATCAAATGATTCCCAAGAAAAAGGAAGGAGAGGGCCCTGGTCCTGGAAAGGCTTGGTGTACCAATGTAGGGGATTACCAGGACAGAGAAGTAGGAGGGGTTGATTGGAGAAAGGGCGGAGGGAAGAGGGCTTATGGGGAGGGGGGAACTTGGAAATGTTATTTGGAATGTCATCAAAGAACATAGAAAATAAATAAATAAATAAATAAATAAATAAACAAACAAGTTATAAATAAATAAAAAAAGACATGAATGTTAGGCAACATAAGACCCTGCCACAGTTGAGTATCTCTCCCAGTGGGAACAGGATATATAATGATATACACATATATATAGCAAAAAAATTTTCATAGTGAAGTGCCCTATCCAAAAATTCTACTTGGTGAAATAACTTGTAATAAAACTTTGTAGAATTCAGGCTTAAAAGATCTGTAGGCCCCTGGCTCCAGGTCACAGTCAGTTCCTGATTCTGGTCTATGGTCCTAATCATTCAGTGGGGGTGTATTCTCAATAAAATATCACTACCTGTACTGAGATATGTGTTCCTGTGGTTTGTGATGTAATTTTCAAAGCCCAGCACATGGCATGAAAACCCAAACAATGAAGCAGAAGCATACATAATTTAGGTATAACTAACAGTTCTCTAATTAGATTTAAGGCCAATACAACAGGAGGTGTACCATTCAGGAGATACTGGAAGCCTAGGTAACTAGTAAAAATTATTGGAACAGACACTACAAGCACTAATTAAGTAGCCATCATATTCTCTAACAACAATATTTGCACATTTGTTCTTATAACCACATTTAAGTATAGTCTTCACCTCTCCTCAAGGAAGCATATCTTTATAATAGTTAGATACTACTATCGAAAATGACATCCAACCAAAATGCAGGGTTGTGGAGCCCAGTCTTAATGGATATATCTATAAAGACCTTTGGCATCTAATGTTCATAGGTCATTGAAGGAGAAAGGTTTGAAAGATTGTAAGAAATAGAGGAAGGGGATATGTGGTATAAAATTTTGTTTTTAGTGATATCAGAAGCTACACATATAAATTTTCAAATGAGAACTGAACAAGAAGGAACACCAATGGACATATCAAACTGGATGGAAAAAGTTTAACCCTATACAAAGAATTACAGAAATCTATAAGTTAATCTGGAGGCTAGAGAGGTGTTTTTCCCCAGAGAAGAACACACAAATTGATTGTTTATTACCAAATAGTGAGCTCTTAAAACATAAATACAAGTATATAATTTACATTTAGTTTATATTTAGGAATACATATGTATATACAAATACATGTATGCATGAAATAACAACTGATTTTTTTTTAAAATAGAGCCTGTATATTTGAAGAACAGTGAAAAGGATATATAAGAAATTTTGGAAGAAAAGATGAAAGATAGAAATGTTGTAATTCGATTAAAAATTCTCAAAAATATAAAACTTCAATTATAAAAAAACAGCAGAGAGGGGAAAGGCTGAAAGCCCCTTTAATAGCAACAATAGATTAATGTTTTTAAAGATGTTTTCTTGTCATTGAAGAACAGCAGAACTTATTTGTATCATCCCATTTCATCTAATGTAATTACTGCTTCCAAATTTCAAGTTTCAATATTCATGAAAGTTAAACTTTGTCCTAAAGCTTTATTATAATTGAGTGCCAAAAATCATATAAACATGCTTGAAAATGGTTGCACAACTAACTAAAATATCAACAACTAACTAAAATTATCCAAATCAAACTATTGAAACAGTTGCATTTCTGTGTGAACTTTTCATAGGAGTCAGGAAGGTTAAGGTGTAATGAGCTTATTCATTAAGAATCTACAATAGGACCAAAGTACCCATACTTTGGTCTTCCTTCTTCTTAATGGTCATGGGGTCTGTGCATTGTTCTTGATTTTTTTATTGAGCTCTTGGGCTGATCTCCACTCATCAGTGAGTATATACAATGTGTGTTCTTTTGTGACCGGGTTACCCCACTCAGAAAGATATTTTCTTGTTCCATCCATTTGCCCCAAAATTTCATGAAATCATGGTTTTTAACAGCCTATTAGTATTCCATTGTGTAAATATACTGCATTTTCTGTATCCATTGCTCTGTTGAAGGACATCTGGGTTCTTTCCAGCTTTGAGCTATTAAAAATAAAGCTGCTATGAACATAGAGGAGCATGTGTCCTTGTTATATGTTGTAACATCTTTTGAGTATATGCTCAGGAGTGGTATAGCTGGGTCCTCAGGTAATACCATGTCTAATTTTCTGAGCAACCACCAGACTGATTTACAGAGTGGTTGTATTAGCTTGCAATCCCACTGACAATGGAGGAGTGTTTTTTCTTTCTCTACATCCTCTCCACTATCTGCTATCCCCTGAGTTTTTGATCTTAGACATTCTGACTGGTGTGAGGTAGAATCTCAGGATTGCTTTGATTTGAATTTCCCTGAGGACTAAGGATGTTGAACATTTCTTTAGATGATTCTCTGCCATTTGAGTTTCCTCAGTTGAAAATTCTCTAGTGGGCTTTTTTCCTCGTTTTTTAATAGGCTTGTTTGGTTTGCTAGAGTCCAACTTTTGGAGTTCTTTGTGTATGTTGTATATTAGCCCACGATCAAATGTAGAATTGGTAAAGATTTTTACCTAATGTCTTGGTTGCCATTCTGTCCTATTGACAGTGTCCTTTGCCTTACAGAAGCTTTGCAATTTTATGAGGTCCCATTTGTCAATTCTTGATCTTGGAGCATAATCCATTCGTGTTCTGTTCAGGAACTTTTTCCTTCTTAGAAGGGATAACAAAATACTCATGGGAGGAAATATGAAGACAAAGTGTGGAGCAGAGACTGAAAGCCATCTAGAGACTACTGCACCTGGGGA
This sequence comes from Apodemus sylvaticus, assembly GCF_947179515.1. Lineage (NCBI taxonomy): Eukaryota > Metazoa > Chordata > Mammalia > Rodentia > Muridae > Apodemus > Apodemus sylvaticus. Next base: position 43,336,399 of record NC_067474.1, on the reverse strand, counting down.
TCCATCCCATAGACAGTCGCCAAATGCAGACACTCTTATGGATGCCAATAAGTACATGTAGACAAAAGCCTATTAGAGCTGTCTACTGAGAGGCTCTACCAGAGCCTGACATATACAGAAGAAGATGCTCACAGCCAACCATTGAATTCATCACAGGGTCCCCAATGGAGGAGTTAAAGAAAGTACTGAAGGAGCTGAAGAGGTTTGTAACCCCATAGGAAGAGCAACAATATCAAACAACCAGAGCTCCCAGGGTCTAAACCATCAACCAAGGAGTACACATGGAGGGACTCATGGCTCCAGACATATATGTAGGAGAAGATGGCTTTGTTGGGCATAAATGTGAGAGGAAGCCCTTGGTCCAGAGAAGGGTAGATTCCCCAGTATAGGGGAATGTGAGGTAGGAGAGTCAGGAGTGGGTGCGTGGGTGGTAGAAGCAGGAGTGGGGATAGGATAGAGAGTTTTGTGGGGAATCAGGAAATAAGGAAAGGTGGTATAATTTGAAATGAAATGTAAATAAATAAAGTACCCAATAAAAAATAAAGTTCACAGAAGAAGAAAAGAAAATCTACAATGGGCTCTCTTGCCTTCTTGCTCTTGCTCTGTCTTCTTGTCCCTTCCTCCTCTCTACACATTCCCTTCTTCCCTCTCTCCAGCTATGGCTAGCCAATACTCCTCTGCTCTCTCTCCCCCTTCTCTCTCTCTTTCTAATACCCTCTCAACTCCCCTGCCCATACCCTGAATAAACTCTATTATGTACAAAAATAAGAAGATATAGAATCTACAGTAGTGCATATCACTTGTAAAAGTACACTAAGTAAATAAGAATTATTGCAACTTAGGCAGTGATGTCAGATACTCTTAATGTGGCACAGAAAAAAATGCCAACACTGTTTTCCATCGCAACATTTTTTGTCCTATGGTGTTCCTACAAAAACTTCTTGTTGAATATTCAAACTTTGAAATTGTTATTATGTAAGTGATAGCATCCTTTTAGCTTACTTTGTGCATGTATTTGACATAAAAATTAAGATTCTAGAACTGCCAATCAAGTTATTCCACATCCTATATCCTCTGTAAAGATAGAACCAATCTGAATTCACCCAAGAAACTATATAATATATTTTTTCTTTAGATAAATTGTGAACATTGGATTTTGATTTTAGGTATTGAATGTACAATATGTTAATGCATAAATTTAATGTTTAATAAAGAGTTAGAAGTTATGTCTCTTAAAAATTATGAAGAAAAATAAAGGACTAGCTGGTGAGATTTCAGCAATATTCAGCATTTGATTCTTTCATAAGGCACTGATATGTACCTTAACTGACTCAGGCCTGAGGTTTCATGACAAGTCACTAAATGAACATTATTAGAAAATTGTTTTTAAAGGTTTATAGCACTTTCTGTTCCAGTCAATATTTCTTTCACTTTCTAATTAGATGGAAGCACACTTGTCATAATCTAACCTATTAGTATTCCACTCCTGTGGTGGTTTAAAGTAAACACAGCTGCCATTGGCTTCTATTTGAGCACTTGGTTCTTGTGTCTTGGCATTGTCTAAGAAGGTTATATAACTTTCAAGAGGTAGACTCTTGCTGGAAGTAATATATCAGTGGACAGCTTTGAGGTGTCTAATTCTGGCCCTACTGCCTGTTCCTTTGTATGTGTCCTGTGTGCAGATGAAATATGATGTCTCTGCTTCCACATTGCCTCCTGTTCCTGTGTCCTTCCATACCTCTCCATGATGACCTTTCCTTCTTTTGTATCTATGAGGTAAAATAAACTCCTGTCTCTTCTATTTTAATTTGGGTTGTAATATTTGATCACATCAGAAGAAAAATAACTAATACAACTCACTTCTCTCTGGTTCTTTTTTATGTATTAATATATGCATACATGTGCTTATTAAAACAAAGCAGGTCATTATGTGTATTAATATGACATAAGACAAAGTAGTTGAGACATTTTCTTTCATGTTACTACTTTACAAGCTGACAATTATTTTTGGAAGAAGGCAGAATGTTCAGTGTGCCTCTCTGTGTGTTGACTCTTTGTATGTTACTTCTAAACCCAAGTGCTATCCCAAGGAGTATTTCTTCAGAAAAGCATATATCTATGGTACATTTCTATGCACTACAGTGTCACTAGACAACACTATTACTCTCCATGGCTTAACTTTGGTGGAATTACATGTCAGCAGAAAAATATTTTGTTGGTTTTATTTCCCAAAGTACATATTAAGTTTGTTTTTAAGAAAGTACAGCACGATATTGTTTCAGTTCATCTATAAAATAAATGACTCTCAAACATTCTGTAAGATAAAGTAGAAATTCATTCTTTTTTCTCTTCAGCCTCATATGATACTTTGCTGTATAGACAAAGAATAATTTTTCATATTCACAGTGTTTAAAAAGCCTGAGACATTGTCTCTTATGGACACAATTTATTTATGTAAGATAGTGTATGTGTCTCAACAAATGTTCATCTCCTGGTGGCGATGAACAACACTTGCAGGTGAGGGAAGTAAATGACAAATGCTCATTAGGGTGGATGCTGGATCATGGTGTTATGTTTGCTCCCTATGCCTCATATAAAATTAATTAATCAATATATTTCCAATTTAAAATATCAATATTGGAATATGTGGAGTATACCCATATGTGCGTCTCTTGGCCAAAAGTTTGCTTTATCTCAATTGTCTCAATTCTGAAAAGTTTCTCTTAGAACTGTTACATTAAATAAGTTAATTTCTCTACACTTACCTATGTGCACATATGCTATTGGCAGTGATTAAAATTTTTACAAAGTGCATGACTAATGAAATGCTACCTCATGAGTTTGATTAACCAGATATGGTTAGACTTCCTTACAATTCTGCTTGTTTTATCTTGTAAATATATGATAGGTCATATTCCATCTATGAAATAAACATTTTAATATGCAATAATTCTAAAAGAGAACACTTATACTTGTAAAGGTCCTCTATATTAGAAGCCAGCGAATCACTCTGACAGTCACTGAAAATATGTTCCAAATATTCTGATCTTTCCCCGTTTTCACTATTGAATTGCTAATGTAATACTATAGGCTGTGATGGGGTCTGCTTTTTGTTTCATTGAATATAGAAGTGAGTAAAGTCTAAAAAAACTTTCCACAATTTTTCACCTATAAATGAGTCAGGATATGATTTATGTTCTCCTCTGTAAACTAAAAAAGCATTCAGTACTCCTGTCAGATATATTTCAGTGATTTTCTTGAACTGCAGATATTTGTATTACAGATACACATAATATTAGTAACAATAACATAACTTTGTCTTAAAGAACAACAGGGGAAAGGCACAAGTATGTGCATCTTAACTATGTTAGATAATTTATATATGCCTACACTAAGTCTGTTATAAGCAGTACTGTAATATGGCACATAAATAGATAAATTTTGCTATTTATTCCCATATTTTTAAATATGATACTTCATATATATATATATATATGTATATATATATATATATACTGCATTTAATAATTTTATGACTCTCTATTTATGTAGAGTATCTTCTTAAGGACTTGTCTTTGTGTCTGATTGTTTAGATAACCAAGCACTTTGAGGAACTGAACCTGCCACACACTTACCAGCACTTATTGTTTATCCACATGCATTTCTTAAAAGCATTGCTTACTCTGCATTCTGTTTTATAATGACTACTTTGTCTTCCTGTGACTAATATTCTGAATTGTTTTTGTAACTTCTCTAAGCTCCAACAGAGGATGAATGAAAGTAATATTTTGTTTGCACAGACTACTTTAAGGTATCTTCCATTAAACCTGTTTAATCTTTAAGTCATTTTATAGACACAGCTTTCATTGTTTAACTGTTGAATAGCATAAATCTCAGAATCTTAGGAAATTGACTCAGGAAAAATATGGAGAAATTATATTATGGCTAAATTTTATATAACATCTCTTTTTCTTTCTTCTCTTTTATTCTTCATTTTCTAGGAAGCTCTACATAATCAAATGACTTTCTGGCAATTACTAATCTTCCAGCCTATCACTTTATAATGTATTTTTGTTATAACACTAACATATAAAGGTAAAATGATTGTATTACTCATGCAACAAGGAAGATAGGTAAAACAGATTAAAAGTATAATAGAGTCTCCAAATCATGATACTTTCTTATCAACAACAAAATATAATATGCTAAGTTTTTTCCAGGTTTTGCAGACCCAAGAAGGCAACCAGGTATGGCAGGCATAGACAGGCCTGTGAAAGAGTTCCAAGGCAGAATTACAAAATATCTTTAAAAACTTAACTGGTTTACTGCTATAAGTAAGTATATAAATGTGCATACAATACTGATATTTCAGAAAACAAAAATACTAAAAACTACACCAAGCAAAGCAGAGAGAAGAAAATCCCTCTAACAATGGATCAAGCTGTCAATTGTTTGACTGGGAAGGTCTGGAGAAGCATCCTATGCTCCCTGTATTCTTACAATTTATTTTATTATCAGTCCTGGACTTGAGAAAGGTTCAGGGTGATTCTCAGCCGCCTGGAGCTGAGGGAAGCCTCCCTGAGTAGATCTTGTGTTTCAGTTTTCTAGTTGTATTTGTGAATGTGTTTCTTTGTTTTTCATTGGCTCTTAGTATTTGTGTGTACTCACTCTATTAATTCTTTGATGGTTGCATTTAAATACCTTGGGGATATCATATAGTCTCTTTTGAAAAAAGCTGAGATTTGAGGAGAAGAAAAATAATGTATCTTTACAAGAAAAGGTACTCGTATTTGCAAGTGCCCATACTTCAGGTGGATGGAGAGATGGCTCAGCAGTTGAACTCATATTGCTCTTACAACAGACCCTGGTTTGGTTCTTAGAACCCACAGCAGGTGAGGTATGTGTTGGTCCCAATATCAAGCACAAGGGGGTCTGTCACACTCATTTGAAATTTATGGACACATACATGCATTTATGCACATACACTGACACAGAGATGTATGAACATAAATAATAAAAGATATCTTTAATATGTCTTAAAAAGAATAGTTGCTTCGTGTTACAAATCCTGAATTCTCTATATTGTATAAATTGCATACACACATTGTCATTTTCTTTCCAACTTACATGACACTGGATTTGTAAACCTTGTTTAAAACCACAAATCATTTGCATTTTCACACTAAATGAACCCTTCATCTTGGATAACCATACCTGTTGAGTAGTCAGAAAGAGCTGACTGAACAGGCAGGGTACTACTCATATTGATACATTTCAAGTTCAAAGATACACTATAGTGGGTTTTTTTGTCTTTGATTTACTTATTTCAACATAGAAATAGAAAACTGAATGGGAAGAATCAGAAATCTAAAGATATTTAATTCTGTTTATGTAAATGTTTTATACTATTATTATAATATATTTTATGATGAATCTAGTGTTATCCTATTTATCTTCCCCTATACATATAGATGCATATATGTGCACATAAACACCTAAACACACAGACCCACACACATACATGACTTTGAAATTGATACCTTCTTTTTCTTTCCTTATGCTACACATAAATACATATGTGCAAATATATATATATATATATATGTATATATATATGTATATATGCAACTTGATAAATCCATTTAGTGTTTATTTTAAGAATATGTTTTCAGGGCTAATCAATAGTATTAAATAACCATGTACATGATTATCCAAGGGAATGACTTATTCTGCTTTTCCCCACAGTTAATTATCTATAGCACTTATCTACAGGATGGGTTCCTTGAGGCTTCATTCATCCACATTGGCATGCAATTGAAATTGCCTATAATTCACCTGGTAATGTTAGTATTCAGCTTTTGCTTAAATAGCATTACTGTTGAGATTTTGTGGGTGTAGCTTTCATGTCATATCTAGAAGATAGAGTTTTGAAAGAGATATCCTGCTCCTTGGCTCTTACAATCTTTCTATTCTATTTTTTCTGCTATATATCTTGAGCCACAGAAGCATAGGTGTTCTGTAGCTGTGTCAATTGCAGCGGAGCAGACCATGGCCAGTTCTCTGTGTTTCCCCTAATTTTAGCTTTCTGTAAACATTTCCATGTACTACCAAAAATGCTTCTTTGATTATGGGTCAAAACTAAACTCATTATGGGTATAAGGATAATTATTGAGGATGTAGTTTAGAGTTACACTGGCTTAACAAAGTGAAAGTAATACATTGTCTTCTAAAAACCAGAACCTTGCTAGCAATGGGTGGTTGGCTAGGTTTATAGTACCAAACATGATCTTCTACCTACCTACATGTGTTTTACATCCAATTAAGTAACTATGTGTTACTGTCAATACATAAATGTCACTATTGCAACTTTTGAGATATCTTGCCTTGCTAATTGTTGTGCAGATTTTAGTCATAGTTGAATATATTTATTGATTACTTCCTTTCTTAGCAGGTTGCTTGATACATTTTAGGAGCATCAAATATAGATCTCAAAAAGGAGATTTTTAGGGAAGATTCAATTTGAATTCTTCAAATTCTATATCCCAAATATGTGGCAAGTTTACCAATAAAGATCTTTATCTTCATGGAGACCTATACCATCCAGAGAGATTCTTGGGCTCCTCTGACCAAAACTACAAAAGGCAAATTCTCATGAATTGTCCTGTTTTGTTGTTGTTAATGTTGTTGTCATTGTTTTGTTGTTGCTGTGGCTATGGATTTTTTTGTTTGTTCAATTGTTTATTTGTTTGACTTTCTTCCAGATTTTCTATGTCTCTCAGGGAAAGGCATAACTTACATTTAAACACACACACACTCTCTCTCTCTCTTTATATATACATATATATATATGTAGTATCATTTTATGAATGTTCGTCTCCATTTTTCCCATTTATCTCTTCATATCATTTGTATTCTGCATTTCTATGGAGTTCTTAATTATTATTAAATTATTTTTTATTTATATTATTTATATTGCAAATGTTGCCCTACTTCCCAGGGGACACTCCCAGAGTTCTTCACCCACTCTTGCCTCCCCTTTGCCTCCGAGAGAATGCTCCCTCACCCACTAACATAACCTCTCACCCCATCACATCACCACTATCTAGCATCCTCCTTCCCTGGGGTAGGGAAGTCTGCACAGGATTTTAAGTATCCTCTCCTACTGAGTCCAGATAAGGAAACTCTGCTACATAAGTGCCAGGGACCAGTGACCATCCCATGTACACTCTTTGTTAGTGACTTTGTCTCTGGGAGCTCCCAGGGGACACAGTTAGGTTATACTATTGGTCTTCGTATGAGGTTGCTATTTCCTTCAATCTTTCCCCTAGATTTCCCATAGGAGTCAACAACCTCAGTCCAATGCTTGGCTGTAAGTACCTGCATCTGTCTTTGGTGGTAGTGCTTCTCAAATGACAGCGATTCTAATCTCCTGCCTACAAGCACTACATGGCCTCAGTAATAGTGTCAGTGTTTGCTGCCTGCCCATGGGATGGGTCCTTTTACTCAGATTGACACAGAAGAATAAAGAGAAATAAATATAAATGCCTTATCTGAGTGCCTTCTATTAGAAGGAAAGAATATTTCAAGGAATTAATGCTGGTTTAGACCTGAGTATACTTACCAGTATTTTCATATTTATTTTTGGTTAAAACTATCCCTTTCTTGGTCGTACAGCATAGTAAACTCACTTGATATTACTTACCTGTCTTTTGCAGGTTTTTTCTAGATATTCTAACCCATCAGCAAATGTAAGCTTTACGGAACAACTGCAGCATTTTTGGAAAGATTGCTTGAGAGACTTTTATAGTATCAAGAAATAATATGCAAACTTCTGCAGTAAGCAAAGATTAAACCAAAAGAAATAATTTCCTCTCTGAAAATTTAATTTTTCAAATCTTATTTTTAATAATGATTCTTAAACACTTTAAGCTCCCTTACAAGCCCACTACCCATCAGTGGTAGTGGGAAAGAAAAGATACGAAGAAAATTGGACCTATTTAGAAAGGTTCTTTGGAGTGTCTCTGGTCTGTGTTGTCTGGAAATCAGAAGTTCAGTTCATAGATCAACAGTGGCAACTTGATTTACTCAAAAACACTTCACGATACACTAGCAGTACACTTTGGTAGTGTCAGGATAGCAAACACAAATCAGCAGGAGATACCAGAAGGAACACCTTAAGTTCTCAGCTTTGCCTCTCTCATTGAAGATCAGTGAAGACTCAAGACCCACTAGCCCTCTAAGCAAGCCTAGCTTTTATCTTTCTCCAAACAGCATGTGTCCTCCATGGGTCTTGCTTCAGCTGTTGTCTTTGGTCTGCACATGTGCCTGTCTCAGGTGACATTACTCTGTCAATCAGCCCAAGTCCGCAGAAGCAGTGAGAAACTGCAGCACACCACCAGAAGATTTTGGGTGATTTTTTTCTCTGTGGAGTCCTGGCAAATGGGCCTCATAGTTTACAATGTTAGGTGGACTAATACATGTTTATCATAAGGGAAGAATCCTTCATCATGTCATTTTATGTGCTTGCTTTAGCAGAATATCCTTCTCCCTATGACTGTTTCAGTGATGTTACTTCAAAAGTCTGCTTTAATCTTTCATCTTTGTCCACTTCAGGAAAACACTCCTTCACAGTTGCCCCAGCAAAACAACATCCAACACAACTGACTCTCCAGAGAACTATCTCCTTCTGTAACAGCAAAAATATATTAGAAATATATGGAATCATTTCGTTACCTCATAGCCTTACACACAAAAACATAATGATACTCTGGAGATTGAAATAATGGAGGTTGGTGCTGTCATTAGTAGAGCTCAACCTTCAAAGACATTTTCAGAGGCATCACAGTTGTGACAAAGCCATCCAGGGCCCACACCACTCTGAGTTAATGTGTTCACGTTGAGCCTCAGAGAAGGCTAAAGTGAGTCCAACATGACTAGAAGAGCTGGGTTAAATAATGCCACAGATTCTAACCTGGAGAACTAGCTGAATAGGAACAGCAGCCATTCCTTCATGTTTTTAGCACTACATGCTTGTGAAGAACGCCCAGGAATGGAGAGCTTACTTACATGATAAGAGGATGAATATTTGGCCTTTATACTTGGAATGGTGTCTAGGTCCTTTCCCCAAAGAAGAGCTGTCTGGTGTTAGATTACTCGGAAAAATGTTTCCTCACAAGTAGAGTCTTCATCCCTGTATGTGGCCAATTTACAATGTCAGATATGTATTTTTTTAAGAAGGTGCTTATCAGCAGAAGACTGAAACCTCTGCTTTTAATGAAGCTGAAAAAGGAGAAGAAATTAAATTTGCTCTTAGAATTTAGTAAGGAATAAAGCACAATATATTGAAACATAGTAGAATCTTCTCCTAAATAAAAAATAAATTAGAATAATATAAAATATATGCATGGCTACCTAACTCCAATATTCAGAAGCGATAGAGAGTAGAGTCAGGAATTAATTCATATTATTTTTAAAACAATGTTTAACATAAATATGTTGATGATATTCTTCCCCTCCCCATGTCCCTTCAGACTCTCTCCTGTCCCTGCCCATCTTTAAGTTCCTTCTCAAAAAATTCATATATATATATATATATATATATCCAAAACAAGTAAACAAAATGAAGCTACACTTCAAAACAAATACAAGAACAAAACACACCAAAATGTAATAAAAACAAAAGTAATTCCAAAAACTAAACTAAACAAAATGGAGTCCGTTATGTTGGCAAACTCATTTTTTTTTTTTTTTTGTACCAGGCAAAGATGATTATTTGTTATGTGCATTGTATGGGAATACAATGACATTTGGGTTTTTTTGTTTGTTTGTTTCTTTGTTTGTTTGTGGGTTTTTTTGTTTGTTTTTGTTTTTTAGTTCAGAATCAACAGGTAACACAATCTCTGGGCTCAGCAACTAGCATCCTAATTTTGTAATCTACAAATACAACTCCACTGGTGGCAAATCCTGGCACCATGTAAACCAGGGGTCTCTTGTTAGCTACATTTTGGCCTCCATTCCTCTCCTATCCCAAGCAAGACACCCTTTGCTGCCTCCCCACTTCCCCTCTCTGTTCCAGAAGTCCCACCTACCTCTCGCTCCCCTGTGATTGGTCCCCTGAAATCTTTATTCATTAGAGGAAGGTTCTGCTACATCACCCTTTCGCTCCAATAAAAAAAAGAAAAAGAAAGCTTTTCTCTCAAATATAAGCTGAATATAAAATATTACCATTCTGTAATTTACAAAGTAGGAGATAGACCTGATACCCAGTCCATCATTTTTTGTCAATTAAATAGAACACTTTATATTTATCCTAACATCCGGGAAAGGCTTGATCCAGCATTGTAGGGGAGTACCAGGACAGAGAAAAAGGAGGCAAGTGATTGGACAATGGGTGAAGGGAAGAGGGCTTATGGGGCATATGGGGAGGGAGGAACTGAGAAAGGGGAAAGCATTTGAAATGTAAACAAAGAATTTAGAAAAAAAAAGCCTTATAAATCCGTATCTGTTGTGTCCTTGTTTTAGCTTGTATACTATTTGAAAACTATCCTCTTAAATATATTCTCTCGATGCTAAATAGCTATGAAACTATAAGTAGTCTTGAACATGAGGCATGCTGTGAGTAGTTGGTGAACCAAATATCACTCTCTAGAAGAAACATAAACTACTTCTTCTCCTGTAAGGTTTAACTTATAGTTCCGTTGTTAGCCTTTACAGTAGTGACTAGGTCTTTCTTTCTTTCTTTCTTTCTTTCTTTCTTTCTTTCTTTCTTTCTTTCTTTCTTTCTTTCTTTCTTTCTTTCTTTCCTTCTTTTTCTTTTTCTTTCGTTTTCTTCCTTTTTTAAGTATAACAAAGTACAATGAATAAGATAAAACAAAACTATAACTTTGGAAAAGAATAAGACAAACCAAAAGAAGGAAAAAAGCCCAAGAGAAAGCACAAGAATCAGAAACTCACTTGATTGCTCTCGGGAATCCCATAAAATAAAACAAGGAAAAGGAAACAACAACAAAAACAGTAAAATGGAAGACATAAAATATATGCAGAGGGCCTGCTTGATGGAAACCTGTGCAGGTCCTGTGCATTTTGTGAAGCTTGAGTCTCCATGAGTTCATATGAAATCTGCTCATATGGAGTTACAGAGACTTGTTTTCTCAGTTTCCTCTTTCCATTTGGTTCTACCCACCTCTTTTTCTGATACATTTTTGAGGTCAGACTGGAAGGATTTGATGGGGAAATTATATTTAAGGCTGAGTGTTCCAAGGTCCACTCTGTATATAAGGTCTTGTTGTAGGTCTTTACATGTATTCCTATCTGCTATGAGAGAAACCTTCTTTGATGATAGCTGAGCACTGATCTGTGAATACAACAAAATAGCATTAGGAGTTATTTTATCACTACATGTTTTTCTTTCTTTCCTTTCTTCTTTCTAATTAGTACTGTTTGATTTTCCCCTAAGTTTCTGGGCTGTCTAATCTCAGGCTCTTGTTTATCCAAGCAGTATCAGTTATAGGTTCCATCTTGTGGAGTTGGCCTTAAGTAAAATCAGTGATTGGTTGCTTATGCTCAGAAGCTACGTGTCACCATTGCCCTGGCATATTTTGCTAGCAACATATCATTGAAGATAAAGGTTCTATGGTTGGCTTGACATTTATCTCATTCTTATGAAATGCAGAGTATATTGCTGTTCTGAAGACAGTGGAAAATGGGTATCAAGGCTCTATGTTGGTATGGGAAATATTTTTTAAAAATCAAATTGTCTTGTCTCGTTCTCATGCTTGAGTCCAGCCTGGGTGACCTGGCTGGCCATGCACTGGTGAGCAATGGCTAACCTGTTTTTTATCTCGTGGAGATTCTGACTCTGTTCTTGCATGCAAATCTAATATATTAAACAAAATTGGAGTCACTGATAATGTATTTCCACAAAATTCAATTTGGAATTAAGCTGTTCATGTGACCTTCTTGGAAATCAGAAAGAATGGAATATTAAGATTTTCAATAGGCCACTATGTATAGCCTTTTGCATGGGTGCAGGGGATCTGAACTCAAGTTACCATGTTTATGCAATGACTACCTTTAACAAAGTAACATTCAAGCCCTTAGAATGAGACTTATAATTAAAATGTTGCAAGATTTAAGTTGATGTTGTGATACCACAATATTTCTTGTCTCATAAACCTCTCATGTAAAACTAAGGTTTCTAAGAAAACACCATCTACATATGAATGGCCTCTGGCTTATTACTAATTTCCCAAAGCATTGTCTATTCTCAATTGATAAATGCCTTTCTTTTCCCCCCAGGTTTGTTGGTTTGTTCTTTTTTGTCTTTTAAAACTTTTTAATCTTTCTTATTTTTCAAAGTATAATCTGTGGTTGTGATAAATTAAGACAAATCATTCAATCCTTAGTTCTGTAAAACAGGATGGACTTGAAAATGTTGATCCGGTGAGTATTTTGTTGCATAAGGAATCATAGGCATGAAGATCAGTAGGTATTTAGGAGGTAAATGATTTGAGGGAAGAAGTAACATAAGAAACAAAGATGGCTGAGGTATGTCTTTGGCACACACTGCATGCTGATGCTAATGGTCTTTTACATACTGACATAATTATATTCCAGCCACCAGATGCTTGCTACCTCCACTCTCTTTTAATGCATTCTGAAGGTCTGCAGGTAATTGAATCAATTTGCCTTTCCAGGAGGACAACCCTCCATACAATTAAAATAACACATAATCAAGAAACTATATAGTTTTAACAGAGACAGAATATGTATCCTATAGAAAAATCTATAAACCAAGCCAACCCTTGACATTTTAATGGAAAATAGGTCTACAAGTGGGAAAAATTCAGACTTCAAGTTTTTTCCTAATTTCAAGCAAGTTGAAAGGTGACTGATAATCAACAGTGGTTGCATGGTTGTTTGATTAGGAACAATTACAAGTCAGAACTGATTTAAATGGTCGTTTTCAAGTTGTGTAAGCACAGCAGAAGGGGACATAATTTCAATAGCTCCCCTCTGGAATACTTTATGGTAAGTGTTCTTCTTATAATAATATATCTTCCCACTAGGAATCATTACCTGTACCTCTCATCAGTGGTTGTTTTCTCTGAAGCTTTATTTTTCTCTTTTTATGGTTCCAAAACAGTGTTTTAAATGCTTTGGTTGACAATGAATTCTGAATAATGGGCCCCAAGTACCTGTAAAATTTCCAGTTGCTATTTTAAATTAATTACTTTGATGACAAAATAACTTTAAGTATCATTTTATGATTTTAACATAAAATAATATTATGATGGTTTAATTTCTCTATCATTCTGCTTCCTTTTCAATCTATTTGTGCCATTACTGGAACTCAGGAAAACACATGCATGTGAAAAATGAAGCAGCAATATTTGTGAACAGAAACATCATTACGAAACTGCGTGTGGTAACAATGCTGCCACTTTCAAGAAATCATTAGATCTCTTTTATTCATTAATCTATATTCACTACACACATGCCTGTGTTTATATTTAATCCCCAGCATTTATCATATGCATCAATTTCAGGGCATATGAAGAATGTTGCCTAAATAAGTGAATGGACCCACAAATGACTAAAGCTTATTTTATATCCTTGAATTGTCAATTTTCTTACACAAATATGAATACCTACTACTATCAAAACTTCATAGCATGCATATGCACATGAATGTGCACATGGACACTCACAGGAGCAGGCACACACACACATATACACATATACACTCATATGGGTTATGGATACGACTGGAAGAGAAAAACAACTAGTAATCATATCCAGTTGTGAACCGTAGAATAAAATCACTGGCTGGCGAGTTGTACCCACAGGTGTAATAAGGGCGTGAACATCAGGGAGTAAATATTCACTTTTTATTACATTTAAGTCCTACAACAGAACTTTAAAAATAAAACAAAGCAAAAATAAAAATGAAAAAAGTTAACATAGGACCTGGACAATAGAAATAACAAAAATACTGATGAAAAAATGTAGAAAGATAGCAAATAAAAAATATATCCTATTTAACATTAGGAGAAATAATATTGTTGAATGTTCAGAATATGAAAATCAACATACATAAAAAACTACAGAATCTCTTTTATTTTTATTTCATATTATTACCATAGTGCTAATTTATGTCTCTACCAATAATATGTATTGGTGTTCATTTGTATTTCTTTTTGACAGTAATAGGAATTGAACTTAGGATCCAGTGCAATTAAAAAATCACATTACCAATAAGGAGATTACTATCCCATAATTTACTCCCATACAAAAAGTCTTTAAATGCTTCACATCCCTCAAATAAAAATAGACATGAAGACCAATATAATGCAACCCCAAGGGTCCAGGTTAGTTGACTCTGTTTCTCTTCCTGTGGAGTTCCTATCCTCTGAAAAGTCTAAAATACTTCCTCCTAGTCTCCCATGAGAGTGCCCAAGCTCCACCCACTGTTTGACTGTGGATGACTTCATCTGTGTGAGTCAGTTGCTTAGGGGAGCCTTTCAGAGGACAACATCCTCCTGTCTACAAACATATCAAAGTATCATTGATCGGGTCAGGGATTGGTGCTTGCCCATGGGATGGGTCTCAAGTTGGGCCGGTTATTAGTTGGCTATTCCCTGTTTCTTCCCCCTCCCCATGCCTGCATTACCTGTAGACAGAAAAAATTTGGGGTTGAAAGTTTTGTGTTGTGGTTGGTGTCCCTATCACTCCCCCAGGATTCCTCTTCAGGTTCCATACCTCCAATGTAGTGAGTAACAGCTAAGATCACCCTCAGTGTTTACTGGGGTAATTCTCTTATTCAAGGTCTTTGCTTTGCTCTTCTTATCCCTTGTCTTAGTTAGGGTTTTACTGCTGTGAACAGACACCATGACCAATGCAAGTTTTATAAAAGACAACATTTAATTGGGGCTGGCTTACAGGTTCAGAGGTTCTGTCCATTATCATCAAGGCAGAAACATGGCAGCATCCAGGCAGATATGGTGCAGGAGGAGTTGAGAGTTTTACATCTTCATCTGAAGGCTGCTAGTAGAAAACTGACTTCCAGGCAACTAGAGTGAGGGTCTTAAGGCCACACTCACTGTGACACACCTACTCCAACAAGGCCACACTTTCTAATAGGGTTATTCCCTGAACCAGTCATATACAAACCATCACATTCCACTCCCTGGCGCCCATAGGCTTGTTCAAACATGAGTCTATGGGGGCCATATGTAAACACAGCATAATGCAAAATACATTTAGTCCAACTTCAAAAGTCCCTGTAGTCTATAGCAGTCTCAACAGTGTTAAAAGTCCAAAGTTCAAGGTCTCTTAAAATTCATCCAATTACTTAACTTTAATCCCCCAAGCAAGACAGGAAACCAGCTGGGAAAAGTCCAAACTCTGCATCTCCATGTCTGATGGCAAAGCAGTCTTCAGACATCCAACTCCTTTTTCATCTTTGTTGACTGCAACAAGGTTCTGTCTCCTGGGCTTGTTCCACTCCCTGTAAGCAGCTTTCCTTGGCAGCCATGCTGTGGCTCTGACATCTTTAACATCTTGGGGTCGCCAAGTCAGTTTCAGCTTCACAGCTCTTGTTCCAGTGTCTGAGATCCACACATGATCTTCTGTGCATCTCCAAAGAGCTGGTGTCACTTCTCCTGTTCTGCTCTCTGTAGCACTCTAAGTTCAGGTTTATCCACTCTGCTGCCACTGCTGTTTTTGGTGGTCATCCAATGGTACTGGTATCACCAATATTCTAGGGGCTTCCACTGCAACTATGCTCACCAAAGCCTTTCATATTCCCTCTTCATTGTACCAAGCCTCAACTCCTTTGTATGACCCCTTCAGTCCTGGGCTATCAATTACAACTGAGGGTGCACTTTCACCAATGGCCTTCTGTGGCCTCTCACAGTGCCAAACCTCAGCTGTTCATGATGCCTTCATGCCTTCAAAACCATTAACACCTGGATGATTCTTACAAGTTACCAAGTACAGCTGCAGCATGAGGTACAACTTTGGCTATCTCTGGAATACAGCTTCATTGTGCTCTCAGAAAACACTTCCCAGAAGATTTCACCTCAGTGATGCTGGTCTTTTCTTAATCACCACTAATTTCTTAGCTCCAGCTAACCAGCATCAATTGTCCCAGTGGTCTTCTTCTCCTTTGAATATAAAGCCAGAGACACATGGCTGAAGCTGCTGAGTTCTGCTGCTTGCAGGAGCTGGAACACTGGCCCCCTTGTTCTATTACGTTATCACTAACTTCCTTTTTCCCAGCTCCTTCACTACCTAAATTTGCTGTCCTGAATCTTGCTCCATAGACTGATTTTGTACTCAAGAGATCTGCATGCCTGTCTCCTAAGCACTGGTATTGAAGGGGTGGTCCCCCAAGCCTGGATTTAAGTTTTTCTTCACCTAGTATTTGCTCTGTTCTGGGCCGGCCTTGAACTCTGAGTTCTGCTTACCTTTGCCTCCTGGAATTAAAGGCTTGTACTATCCTGCCTGAACCTAAATTTAGCTGGGTAGAATTTTGTCCCCAGGTCACCACTCCCCTAATTCAATTTAATATCCTTGAATTCAGCTCCATTTCACTTCCTGGAGTTCCTTTAATACTCAAACTATATATTTTGTACTTTTCCTCTGTCAGCTTGCTATGTTTGTTCAAAATTCTTTTCATCAGACTTAACCAGAGAACAAAGTCTTTGTTGGGCTTTTTTGAGACTTCCTTTGCAGATCAATTAATATAAATCTCTTTACCTTAGCCATAGACAGTCTCTTCAGACAATGGCAAAAAGCTGCCATGTTCTTCACCAAAACATCACAAAACCAGTCTCTCAGCCACCTATTAAAGTTCTTCTCCACTGAAACCTCAGGCCTACACAGTTGAAATGACTCTCAGCATCACTGTCTTCAATATTCCTAGTAGGCTGGCCCATTAAGCCACACTTAAAGCATTTCATGGCTTTCCAAATCCAAAGTCCCCAAAACCACATTTATCCAAAAAAAAAGCATGGTCATGCCTATCACAGCAATCCCCCAGTCCCTGGTACCAACTTCTGTCTTAGTTAGGGTTTTATTAATGTGAACAAACTCCATAACCAAGTTATATTAAAGACAACATTTAATTGGGGTTGACTTACAGGCTCAGAGGTTCAGGCCATTGTCATCAAGGCAGAAACATGGCAGTGTCCAGGCAGATGTGGTGCAGGAGGAGCTGAGAGTTTTACATCTTCATCTGAAAGCTGCTAGTAGAAGATTGATTTCCAGGCAACTATGGTGAGGTTCTTAATCCCACACCCACAGTGACACATCTACTCCAACAAGGCCACACCTCCTAATAGGGTTACTACCCAAACCAATCATATACAAACCATCACATCCCGGTCAGTTGCAAGTTTCCACTCATTGTCATGGCCATCTAGCAATCTCTCCTCATGGAATTGTAAAGTTTCTGTAAGGCAAAGGACATTGTCAATAGGACAAATTGGCATCCCGTAGATTGGGAGAGGACTCACCAACCCTATATCTGACAGAGGGCTAATATCCTAAATTTCCAAAGAACTCAAGAAGTTAGAAACCAACCATACAAATAACCTAATGAAAAATAGTTAACAGAGTTAAACAGAGAATACTCAACATAGGGATCTTGAATGGCTGAGAAGCACTTAAAGACATCTTCACAGTCCTTAGTCATTGGAGATATGATAATTAAAACTCTGAGGTTACTTCTTACCCCCATCAAAATGGCTAAAATCAAAACCTGAAGAGAGAGCACCCACTGGCAAGGGTGTAGAGCAAAGAGAACACGCCCCCATTGCTGGTGGGAGTACAAACTTGTGCAACTACTTTGGAAATTTATTTGGTATTTTCTCAAAATACTGGGAATGGTTCTAACTCAAGACCCAGCTATGTCACTACTGGGCATATATCAAAAGGTACTCTACCATCCTAAAAACATTTGCTCAACTATGTTCATAACAGCTTTAATTTTTTTTCTGAGACAAGGTTTCTGTGTGTAGCTCTGGATGCTGTATGTTGTGGAACTTACTCTGTAGACCAGGCTGACATCGAACTCAGAAATCTACTTGTCTCTGCCTCCCAAGTTCTGGGATTAAAGGCGTGCACCACCACTGTCTGGTTATAACAGCTTTTTACATAATAGCCAGATTCTGGAAACAACTTAGATATCCTTCAACTGACAAATGAATAAATAAAATATGGTGCATCTACATAATTCAATACAATTCATCTATTAGAGTAACAAGACATCATGAATTTTGAAGGAAATTGCATGAAACTTGAGAATATCCTGAGTGCAGCAATCCACTCCCCAAAGGACATGCATGATATGTACTCACTTATAAGTAGATATTAGCCAAAAAGTACAGGCACCATGTTATACTCCACAGACCCAAAGAAGCTAAACCTGACAGAAGGCAAGGAAGCTTTAATCTCCCTTAGATTAGGGAATAAAATAGTCATAAGAGGTGAGGCAGATGGAGGGAAGAAAATGAGAGGGAGAAGGGATAGTGAGAGGACTGGGGATTCAGGATCAGGTATAGACACTGCAATGCTTAATATCTATGCATAAATCATAGGACACCCAAGTTTACAAAATAAAAAGTATCACAGCTTGAATCACTTATTGAGCCTTACACATTGATACGATAGTGGAAGAAATCAACATCTCACTCACACCAATAGCCAGTCACCCAGGCAAAAACTTAAATGAGAAATGGTGGAGCTAACTGATGTTATAAACCAAATGGGCCTAACACATTTCTACGGTACATTTCACACAATCACAAAACAATAAAGCTTTATTTCAGCAGCTCATAGAACTTTCTCCAAAACTGACCACATACTTGGACAAAAGCAAGTCTCATCCCATACAAGAAAATTAAAATAAAAACCTTAAATCTTATTTCACAGCCATGTAATAATGATGGATATCTGCAACAACAGAAAGCTTAATAAATTCATGAATATTGAACAACTTACTATTGTATGATAAATGGAAAAGAGAAAAATTAAGAAATAATTTAAAGATTTTTCTAGAATTAAATGAAAAAAAATGCCTAGCATACCCAATCTTATGATACACAATGGACACAATGGAAATATTCCTAAGACCATATATATTATATATATATATGTGTGTGTGTGTGTGTGTGTGTGTGTGTGTGTGTATGTGAATATGTATGTGTATATGTATGTATGTAAGATGCTAGTAATTTAACATCACGTCTGCTGAAAGCTTTAGAACAAATGAAAAAAACAGTTAAATGGAATAGATGGCAAGAATAATCAAATTCTGTTCAGAAATCAATAAAATAGAAATAAAGAGAACAATACAAAAAAATCAATTAAAATAGAATTGAAATGTCAAGAAAATAAGACTGACAAACCCTTATCCAAATTAATTAAAAAAAGGGAATGTTTACCAAAATTAACAACAACAACAACATCAACAACAAAAAGTAAATGAGGGACAGAATAACAGACACAAAGTAAATTCAGAAAATCATAGTACATACTTTAACAAATTATATTCCACACAATAACTTCAATAATATATAATAGTTTTCCAAGATTAAATCAAGATCAGATAACCAATTTAAATAGATTTATAACCCCTAGAGAAATAGAAGCAGTCTTGAATTTTTTTTCTGATAAAAAAAAGCCAAGGGCCAAATGGTTTAGCACAGAATTTTTCGAGAATTAATGCCAACTCTCCTGAAATGATTCTATAAATTAGAAACAGTAGGAACATTGCTCAATATATCTTATGAAGCCACAGTTTCCCTGATAAAAAAAAAACAGATAAATATTTGCAAACCAAATATCCAAACACACATCAAAAAGATCATCTAACAAGTTCAAGTAGGTTTCATCCTAGAGATACAGGATCATTCAATATATTTAATAAATGTAATCTACCATATAAACAAACTGAAACACAAACCTTTATGATCATCTTATAAGATATAGAAAAAAAACCTTTGACAAAATCCAAAACCCTTTCATGAAAGTCAAGGAGAGACTTGTCATACACTGACATACTTCAACATAAAAAAGCAGTTTTCAGCAAATTCAGAGGCAACATCAACTGAAATGGAGAAAAATTAAAACCCTTTGAAAAGTATCAGGAAAAAGACAGTTGTTCATTCTTTCCAAACCTATTCAATATAGTTCTTGAAGTCTCAGCTGGAATAATAAGACAACTGAAGAAAATCAAACGGATACAAATTGAAAATGAAATAAAATATATTTATTTATAGATAATAAGACACTATATTTAATTTGCTCTAAATATTTTATGAGGAATCTTTTATGAGCTTATAAATATGCTCAAAAATACAGCTTGATAAAAAAAATATCTTGCAAAAATCTGTAGTCCTCCTGTATACAATTAACAAATGGATCAAGTAAAAGACTCAGAGAATCAACACTTCTTACAATAGACCCAAATGACATAAAATAATCTTCCTCAATCAAGTCAAAGATTTGTGTAACAAAATATTTGCGACCTTGTAGAAAGATACTGAAGAAAATATCAGAAAATGGAGAGATCTCCTATCTTCATGGATCAGTAGAAAAACATAGTGAAATGGCCACCCTACTAAAAATATGTAGATTTCTACTAAAACCAATCTACAGATTCAATGCAATGCCCATCAAAATTCCAACATAATTCTTCACAGGCATTGAATGGACATTTTCAACTTCAAATGGCAACACACAAAAACCCGGAGTAGCTTAAGGAATTCTGAACAAGTGTAAAAGAGGTGTGGGAGGGATCACTATCCCTGAGTTCAAGTTGTGAATACAAAGCTACAGAAAATTAACCACAGCAACAAACAAAACAATACAAAACAGGATTGCAATGGCAGAAAAAATTGTTTAATAGTTCAATGGAACTAAATTGACATCTGACTTTTTTATAAAAAGGCAAGAGGAACACATTGAAAAAAGACAGAATGGTGCTGCTCAGTAAGGATGGCTGCATATAGAAGAATTTAAATTTTTCTGACTTATCATGTTATAGAAAATTTAATTTAACATGGATCAAAAATCTGAACATAAAGCCAGATACATTGAACCTGATGAAAGAGACAGTGGACAATAGACCCATTGTCATAAATAGTATACATTGGCACAAGAGAAGACTAAATGAACACAATACAGTTAACACAGGCACTAAGGTCAACAAGTAATAAATGAGACCTCATGAAACTGAAAGGATTTTTCAAAGTAAAGGATGCCTTCATTCAAACCAAGATGCAGTGTACAGAAGGAAAAATAAAATTTACCAACTGCACATCCCATAGAGGGCTAATATGTAAAATGTGCAATGAACTCAAAAAAACTTTAATTTCAGGAAAAGTAGTAACTCAATTTAAGAGTGTATACAGATCTAAACTGAATTCATATAAGATCAAACTGAGATGGCTGAGAAACACCTTAAGAAATGTTCAACATCCTAAATCATCAGGGAAACACAAATCAAATCTAATTGGAGTTTTTATCTTAACATAACCTTCTGGAATTGCTAACAGCAATAAAACAAGTGACAGCTGATGCAGGCAAGACGGAAAATAAGGACAAAACTCATCCATTGCTGATGGGAGTGAAAACTTGTACAACTACTAAATAAATCAGCACGGCATTTTCTCAGGGAGATGGAAATTGATCTAAATCAAGATCCAGCTGTACAGCACTTGGACATATACCCAAAGGACACTTCATCCTACTACAGAGACACTTGCTCAACCATGTTTATGGTTTCTATGTTAATAATAGCTAAAAAGTATAAACGAAGTAGATGTCTAGCAATAGAAGAACCAAGAAAGAAAATGTGCACATTTATAATATGGAATATTACTAAAGTTGTATAAATAAAACCACAGAATTTTCTGATAAATCTACATGACTAGGAAAAAAGTATCCTTAGTAAAGATACCCAGACTCAGAAAGACAAATATGATATGTATTTATTTGACATTAACTATTAAGTCCATGATGAAGAAGCTATAGTCAGTAGAACCAGTGTGGGTAAGTACAGAGGAGGGGAGTAGAGTTGACTGAACTTTCTGGAAAATGGAAATTGAATAGAGAGAAATGGATGGATGGAGGAATGGCTGAGATGGAAATATCAGGTGGGTAATCGGAAGGTAGTGGGAGCCAGAGGAGAAATATATAGATAGCTGTAATTAAGGGTCCTTTCAGGAGTGGAATGGAAACCTACTATGGAATATAAAATGAACCGGTCAAGAAATGGAGAGGCAGCTCTAAGTGGCCATATATGGTCACAAAATGAAGCTTTGAGTCCTAGGATTTTGTTATGGCTGGTTGAGTTGGTCCGAGGTTCCATAGCAAACCTCCAGACAACTCATCCTGTTCTTAAAATTGCAGGTTACTCTCTATATAAATTGGTGTGCATCCTCATTGTTGAAGAAAGGGCCTATACAATTCACTGAACATAGAAAATAAAATAGAGCCTCCATTCCTGTATTTTAGTTCCTTTAGTACAGAAAGATACTCTTAATACTACCAAAGAGCAATGTGAACATCAACCCAGTCACAAACCCTTTGATCTACAAAGCTGTCTATCCTTCAAATTACACTAAGGAAATTGTTGCTCAAAGCTAAGGTTGTGGAACTAACAAAACAATGATTGATCTGAATAAAGGCCCATTAGATGAGATGGAATCAATACCCAGCAATCCATTGTTGTCTAAGAACCTGATATTAGATACCTCTGAAACCTAGGCAAAACCTACTACTACTACTGGTCTACCAATGAAGGTAGTAATAAAATGACTCCAAATGACATTGTGCTATAGTGATAGGTCAGCGCCTATCTCAGACATTATCAAGAAAGCTACTTTCTACAGCAGATGGTAAGAAATAGAGAGACATACAGTTAGCTATTATTCAGAGAGTAAGAGACCTTAGAAAATTCAGCTTTAACAGATGTCTCCATTATGTCCTTTGTGTCATGACTCAGACACTTCTGCAGAGGAGGCAGAAAACGTGTAAGAGCCAGAGGGATGGAGTATATTAAGAAAACAGGACTCTAAATCAACTAGATCAATATCAATATGAACTTAGAGCAGTGGTTCTTAAGGTGGGGGTCACAACCCACATAGGCATTGCATATCAGACATCCTACATATCAGATATTTATATTATAATTCATATCAATACCAAAGTTACAGTTATGAAATAGTAACAAAATGATTTTCTATTTGGGATCACCAGAATATGAGGAACACATGAAGGCTCAAAGCATTAGGAAGGTTAAGAACCACCCCTGACTTAATGACTGAGGCAACCTGACCAGGGCCTACACTGATCTGCACCAAAACAAGACCCTGGAGTGGAAAGATGAACACATGCCTTCATCCCTGATCCAGAAGCTATCTGCAGTAATAATCACTTCAAAATGTAAGTTGACTTTTCTCCAAGGAAGTATTCTAAGGGTAATCTACATTAGGTGACCAAAAGAAAACTAATGCCACCTTTGGAGGTTGCTTGTCTCACAAAGTCATGTCAGAAATTTTTCTTTATTTTTAAATTTTATCTTTTTTATTTTATGATTTTTTTCTTCTCTCTATCCTATTAATACCTTGTGTATATTTTAGGGTTTCCAGTTCAGAGCTTTTATGGGGTTCCTCAGTGTGAAATATATTAAAAAGATAGCATATCTAGCAAGATATTTTTACATTCTGAACAGTTGAAGGGGATCCTAGAGCACCCAATCATTTAAAAGACAGTGAATGCTGAAAATACTGTGAATATGGATGTGGGGATATGACTGTATCTTTTGTCCTTCTTTTCAAGATGGCCACAATGAATGAACCTTCTTTTTCTGGTTTTCACCTTTAATTTGGCTTTTTTAATTGGCTTATTGAAGATGGATAGCTAAGCTTTGTTTGCTGGGGCACAGGCTATTTAATCTAAGTCTAGTTATAACATATTGACCATGAAGGGACAGAAGGCGCATTTTAGTGTGTCTGGCCCAAAACAGCAAATTAGCCTAGCAGAGACTAACAACAGAAGTTCTGTGAACCTGCAGGAATAATGATACTGAAGGAACCTTTTTCTGTCTTTCCATGTGAGCCAGCATCAGCTGTTATTAACCTGTATTTGGTGAAATAGAAGAAACAAGAATTTGCACTTTGCTTTGGCTTCTGGAGAAACCCTCTTTGCCTTGACACTTTTCTCACAGATTGGTGAGCCTAGGGTTGGAGTTTTCCTTTATTTTTTTGACCTTGAGCATTTTGGAAGAATTTGAAATTTTGTCATAGAAACACTAAAGGTCCGTTAATGAAAAGCTATTTCTTTTCATTCAAGAGCAAGACATCTTTGGTCCTGTTCAAAACCAAACATTCTGGTAGGGAGGGTCAAAGACGAGCCTAAGGGACCATCTTTCAGGAAGTCACAACAACTTAAGCTGTGTTAAAGATACAAGTAGAATAATTTGTCACTTAATGAGATGATGTATCTTTCTTTCCCAGAATGCCTGCCAGAAAACAGTCTCCATTAGCAGCCCAGAAGTGTTGCTGGTTCTATTATAATCATCTTTTGGGTAAACCATTTAACCTCTTTCGTCTGCTTCATTCCCTTGGGTGCTCCCCAGGGCCAAGGCATGCCATTTCTAGTAGTTTGGGGCTTCTTTTTTTTTATTCAATATATTTTTTATTTACATTTCAAATGATTTCCCCTTTTCTAGACCCCCACTCCCTGAAAGTCCCATCAGTCCCCTTCCCTTCCCCTGTTTTCCCACCCAACCTTTCCCACTTCCCTGTTCTGGTTTTGCCCTATACTGCTTCACTGAATCTTTCCAGAACAAGGGGCCACTCCTCCATTCTTCTTGTACCTCATTTGGTGTGTGGATTATGTTTTGGGTATTCCAGTTTTCTAGGTTAATATCCACTTATTAGTGAGTACATACCATGATTCATCTTTTGAGACTGGGTTACCTCACTTAGTATGATGTTCTCCAGATCCATCCATTTGCCTAAGATTCATGAATTCATTGTTTTTAGTGGCTGAATAGTACTCCATTGTGTATATATACCACATTTTTTGCATTCACTCTTCTGTTGAGTGATAACTGGGTTCTTTCCAGCTTCTGGCAATTATAAATAGGGCAAGATTAAAAATTCAGGAGACAGCAAGTGTTGGCGAGGATGTGGAGAAAGAGGAACACTCCTCCACTGCTGGTGGGGTTGCAAATTGGTACAACCACTCTGGAAATCAGCCTGGTGGTTCTTCTGAAAACTGGGCACTTCACTTCCAGAAGATCCTGCTATACCACTCCTGGGCATATACCCAAAAGATTCCCCAGCATGTAACAAGGATACATGTTCCACTATGTTCATATTTTGGGGCTTCTTAATCTTTCCCTAGGTCATATCTCCTCACCAGGTAGTTAATTATCCACCATGTGGTTCAGCTCCATCGATGCTCAACACACATCGCGTGGCTCACGTTTTACCGTATTTTTCTCTATGGGCAGCTGATTCGATTTACAGCTTTGATGTTGTTCTTTTCAACTTTGATGAAACTGTCATCAAGTTTCAATTTGTGTTCATTCTTAAATGATTGATTTTATCAACAAATTACAAACCCCAAAGGAGAAATGCATTTTTCTGGTATCATTTGGTAACCATGAAAGGATATCCTAACATTTCTGGCAACATTTTAAACTCTTTAGGTGACTACTTTTTAGTGACTGGTTCTGTCTTTTGAATTTTTTCTACTATACTCTTTAGTGTGTTATTCTTATGTAGAGCATCATAGTGGCCAGCATGTGAAAGGAGAGATGGGGCAGGGGTAGGCTTTTAGA
Source organism: Apodemus sylvaticus (assembly GCF_947179515.1). Lineage (NCBI taxonomy): Eukaryota > Metazoa > Chordata > Mammalia > Rodentia > Muridae > Apodemus > Apodemus sylvaticus. The sequence goes on along the minus strand of NC_067474.1, from coordinate 43,310,538 downwards.
ATCTATATGGCATTCTACAATAAGAAGCTTCAAGGGGGCTAAGAAATGTATAATAGATTCCAATTGTCTTTTGTTTATCTCTTCCCTGCCATATCCTATATTTTTATCCTCAGAGAAGGGTCCTAGCCTTACAGGGACTTTTATTTGAGTTCTTTAGGCTGTGAGATAAGACTTTCTAGAGTGACCATTGTCTTAAAGGGACAGGCCCATAATAAAACAGTATGTTATTTGTCTGACAAGCTTTTATAGCTTGAAAGTCCTTAGTCGTAAGTTTGGAGTGGAATGCTTTGGAACATCTATGATGTGGCAGGGAATTCTGGAAATCTAGTGATCCATTGGCGTTTTGTGTAACCTTTTGAGATAGAGATGTTGTTATTGAAATCTTTTTAATATTCATATAACCAAGAAAATATTAACTTTACTACATTGATATCTTCTAGTGAGAGATGTATGTATCTAACTAGTCTTCGAAACCTAGAATGGTTTCAAAAACAGCAATGAGGGTGAAAACCAAGCTCTGCCTCTCTAACAACTAAAAATAATTAAGACTTCTCTGTCTACTTTACTTTTGCATTATTTTTAACTCATTATTGATTTGCCAATTTTGAAATATATATGAGATTGTGTGTGTTGACTTATTTGACATTTTTGACCTACTAAGAGCTATTGCATCTGTGAATATTTTTGGAAGGCAGCCAAAATACAAGGATTTACATGCAATTTAAATTTGAGACAAAAACAAATTTGTATTGCTGGGCTTTACCTAAGGCAGGCTTAGCTGAAATACTAATTGAAAGGGGTACAGACAATTTATAAAAGACAGAGGACAAAATGAATGAATATAAAGAAGCAGTGTTTTATGGACACAACAGTATAACAAAAGAATTATGCATATGAACTTACAGCACAATGAGTTAAAATTTCATGCACAGAACTGTTCTACCATCAAGCCCGCAGATATCCCACTATAGTTATGGGACATGGGTGTGAAGGTCCACTACTACCTAAGCATTTATTGTAATTTATAGTTGTATTACAGGGATAGTCATTGTTTTTAAGGTTTCAGCACCTGGTAGAATGAACACAGTCAGTGGATGGCCACACATCTAAAAATATTGTTCACTGAAATTGAACTTTATAAATTTAAAAAGGAAAACAGGATGGAAGTTGTTAGATAGGAAAGGGCTTTAGCTCTATGCAGAGTTGGAGGATTGGGTGAATATAATCAAAATATATTATACAGACTTTTTAAAAATTATAAAAACTACAAATGAATAAGTTTAAAACAATAATTTTAATTTTATACGTCTTAATGATTTGGATTTGGTAGTTTCAAATAATAAATTTAGAAAGTGATATTGAAGAAAAAAGTTGATTGCATCATTTAGAATATTAAAGATATTTAAAATATTTCATTAAATAGAAAGATTTTTTGATCTTTATTTTCAAGGCAAGCTTAGCATATAAATTACAAATTTATTTCGATACTTTACCTTTATGTCAGGGCACTTTTTCATTGGTCCATTTAAAATGTAAAGATATTTGTCAGAGTTTACATGAGCTAAATTTTACTTTGGACAGAACCCTCAGCCAAGGGATAGGGACACCAACCCACCTACAAAACATTTGGCCCAAATTTGGTAATGTCTAAAAGAGATGCATGGACAAAGATGGAGGAGAGACGGAAGGAATGGCTGAGTAGTGCCCGGCTTGTATTTAGACCCATCCCATAAGCAGGCACAGATCCTTACAATGCTAGTGATGCTATGCTGTGCTTGCAGAGAGGAAACTAGAATAGCCAAAGGATTCCTCTGAGAGGATCTCTACCCAGCAACTGATGGATATGCAGATAATCTCAAACATTGGACAGAGGTCAGGGACTGCAATGGGAGACTTAAGAAATGGATTGAAGGCCCTCAAAGGGATGGAAACCCCACAGGAAGACCAAAAGTGTCAACTAACCTGGACCCCTAGGAGCTCTCAGAGACTGAGCCACCAACCAAAAAGGACACACAGGCTGGTCTGAGGCTCCGGTGGCTACCTCTGGTAGCAGAGGGATGTCATATCTGGAGAGATTGTTTGCGTCATCCTGGGAAGGTTCGATAACCCAAGGTAGGGGAATACCATGGTGAGGAAGCAGGAGGTGGGTGGGGGGAGCTCCCCTATAAAAGCAGGGAGAGGGAGGATAAAATACGGTGTTTCTGGAGGGGAAACTGGGAAAGGGGATAACATTTGAAATGTAAAATAAATTAAAAAATCAAATAAATCAAAATATCTTAATATATTTGTAAAGTAAAATGGAATATATTTCTGTCACTATTTTATTGTAGCCTTCCAGCAGCCATGGGCGAAAGAGAGCGGGACTGAAAATGGAACAGAGACTGGGGGGTGGGAAGAGAAGAATAAAACCAAGATAAGGTTCTGATCAAGGCTCCAGTTTAATATACAGTACTGTATTTATATAGGGAGAGCCCACAGCACCATCCTTTGTTTCAACTAGATTATGTTGCAAAGCAAAGTTTTGTGCAACTGAGGCAGATGTCTCTACCTAGGTCATTAGGGCACTTTTAAAAAGAGAGATCGCACACCTTCTCAGTGCTGCCCTCAATGGTCATGGGATTTTTCCCTAGAGTTTTAGAGACCTCAAATCAGGTGTAGCCTAGATTTGTGGCTTTGATGATAAACAGACTTGGAGGACTGGCCAGTATAGTACAGCAAAAGTGGAAAGAAATTTAATGTAGGCTTAAGCTTGCTTGAGATTCTCAGGCAATGTCAGGGAATAGGAAAGAGGCACTGCCTGATGCTATTTAAATTCAGAACTCAAGCCTGGGTCATTGCTATTTTGACATAAAATGTCTATATGTAAAAGGAATAGTCAGCCTTTATAGTAAATGCTGTCAATTCTTGCTTCTTAGCTGGCAAGGGGCTTTAATCTGATTCTAGGATGAGAGTCTGCTTTCCCTCTTATGTTCATAAAAATTCCCTGTCTTTCTGTCCAGATTTAATTCAAAATTTCAAATATCAAAAATGTGTTATTAAAAATGTGGTCTGTCTTCTCAGTCATCCATTAACTGTTTCATAACAGTGGAAAATCTTGATGATACTGAGGCAATTAGTCAAAATTATTTGGCTCTTAAATACTAGGTGGATATGGTGATTGCTTAAAATATAATTTGTGTATTTTGTATAGATTTATGTGTTGGATTCCCAAGGCAATAAAAAGAAATCTGTATCCAACAACTATGAAACACTTTGAAATTTAAGCATTAATAATTCAAAATGTTAGGTTATTTTTTCTGTATTGACTAGTAGAATTTGATGTGTCTTTAGAACTAGTTTGAAAAAATGCAAGAAAACTGATGAAATGAAATGCATTCATTTATAAAACATCAATGTTCTAATGTAAAGACTGCAATATAAAACTAAAACTTAATCCCTGTTTCTAAAATAACAAGGACTTTTTAAGATGTTGCTCTGATCTTAATAGTATCTCACAATTCACTTCATTGACAAGATTTGGTGTTTTGTTAAACCATTGCTTTTGCTTGCATTTCAAACTTTTGACTTCTTTGGGTAATTGCCTTAATAAAGTCAAGGTTCATTTAATTATCAGGTAGTGTTGAAGTCTTGTAAATATCTATTTTGTAGGCAAATGATTTCAGACATCTCTTTAGCTCTGTATAAAGAAGCTCATTATTGGTGGCTCCTTGGTGTATAGGCATACTTTTGTAATATTGAAGTAGAAAATGATAGCTCTACTGGCTAGTTTTGTGTGTCAACCTGACACAGCTGGAATTATCACAGACAAAGTCTCTATGAAATCCACCTGTAAGACATTTTCTCAATTTGTAATCAAGGAGAGAGGGACCAGTCATTGTGGGTGATGCCACCCCTGGGCTGGTAGTCCTGGGTTCTATATCTGTGCAAGCCAGGAGAAGCAAGTCAGTAAGCAACACCCCTCCATGGCCTCTACATCAGCTTCTGCCTCCAAGTTCCTGCCCTGTGTGGGTTCCTGTTCTGACTTCATTTGGTGATGAACAGCAACATGGAAGTTTAAGCTGAATAAACCCTTTCCTCCCCAACTTGTTTCTTGATCATGATGTTTTGCACAGGAATACAAACTCTGACTAATACAATAGTCATTGGATATCTGTAAACCTATAAACAATTATTTTACTTTTTAATTATTTTACCATTTATGGTTGTATTTTTGCAATGCCTTACAACCAGTTGGCTTTTAAGATTCTACAGAAGTAGTGTGTAACAAAGGGATCTGAACCAAGTTTTGGTGATGCTGAGATAGGCCTATAGGAGAAACAAAATGGACTTCAGTCATGCTTGATGTAAGAACCATTCCTTCTATTTCTCTATTTCTCTCAGTCGCTTAAAATAGGGCCTACATGATTTATTGACACTAATTCATTGATATCTGTTACTTATACTTTAGACCCCCTTATTCTACCCTCCCTATCTGGGACTAACTGGGACCAATCAGTTTCACTATAATTATGAACTACAGATAGTGAACTACCAGGTGGTTAGTCACTGATGTCTTCAGAGAATATTGTTCAAAGACAAGGTGGGGAGATATAAGAGTTGAAGTTAAGTTAAAGTAGGCATGATGAACATGGTAGCACTTGTCTGTAATTCTAGTACTTAGGAAGCTGAATCAGGAGGATCATAAGTTTTAGATCAATCTAAATTCCATGAGAGATCCTTCTCCAAACCAAATAGATCGAATTTCTTATGCCAGGTCTGCCAAAAGTAACTAAAAGCCAAGCAATTACAGGTAATACAGGAATTGTTCTTATGCTTAGAAGCCTGTTACTAACAATATATTCTAGTTTTGATTCCTGCTAATATTCTGTTTATATTTGTTTTAGGTACAGGCATATTTCTTCTCAAGATTAGGGTGATATAAAAATAATGAGGAAATGAAACAGGACTACTTGGTAAGAATAAATAGAGTTTGAAAAGGCAGATGAGCTCCCTTGCTTTGCTATCTGACTATTGAAACACTAAACACAAAAAATTAGAAATTTTTCTCAGTAATAATACCTGGAGATGAATAGCCTATCACTCTCTAAAGCCAGAGGAGGAACTTTTCTCTTTTAGAAAGAGTGACTACGTTTTTAGTACTCTAATGGATAAATCTGAATTTCAGGTGGACATTTTCTGAATGCTTAATATTATACACCAAAATGATGTAGAATATTACACACATGGAGAAGGTTCATATTTTACTTTGGCACTCAGATACTTAAGCTTAATTTTAAAAGTATAAGATAATCAACCAAACTCATCCCTTTGTGAGTAGGTCTGGCTATATTTGTCAGCTTAAGCTCTTGAATAGTCATCCAATTACAGATTTTTATGATCTTCTACCTAAGTACTTTTGCCTGTGGCCATCCATAGTTCTGGAAGCCCTAAACCTGTGTTTCATTCTAACTCTTCTTTGTAGCCTACAGGGCTAAGGCAGCTGGGCCTTGTACAGGTAACTGCCTATTGATGTCAACTGGAGTTGACTTCTCGCGGACTGCAGCATCCAGCTTCAAGTCATTTATTATACATAGTGTAGACACATTAGATTCATACACACTCTGTTCCCACTGAAAAGATAAATAGTTCAGACTTTCACCAGTTACTAAATGTCTCAAAGGAAAACAACTTCCTAAAGTGATCTTTCTTTACACCAGGTCCGTTAGGACTTTCTGAATGTCCCCCAAACTTAAGTTTTCAGTACCAAGTTGCTTTCCTGGTTAGTAAAGCTGTATTTTAGAAAGCAAATTTCTAAATATTTATAACTGATAAGAATAGTTTTAGTAATGATAACAGTGATGGTGAGACAGAGAACTTTAAAAAAAATACAACTTTGTTTTGTCATGAGTCACACAAAGAACAATATATATATATATATATATATATATATATATAGCCATACACAAGCTCTTGAATTTTAGCCAGGTCTCTTATTGGTTCAAGGATTTTTTCCTTTTTAAAATTTTTTCTAAAATACATTCAAATATAATATTTATACTTCTGCTTTATTTTTCTAATTCATGCTCTGAATAGAGAGGAAATTCCTTTATGCTTTCTCTATTTTGAAAAAGAGAAATTGTTTGAGGCCAAAGAACTTACATATTGATTTCAACCGAAATACTAATTTAACAAAAGGTACTTTTATTTAGTGACAAGAACTTAATTCTCTAAAGTGTTCTTTCTGAAGGTTTATTGACTAATTTTTTGTGTTCTTCTAAATGAGAATAACATCACAGAATTTACTATTTAAAGAAATTAATAGAAATATTTCATTTTCAAACATTTCAGGATCTATTAAAAAGCTTTTTAATCAAGGCTTATTAAGGTAGGAAATTCTTTTGTCTTTATCATTCTCCTTACATGATTGTTTCTGATAATGATGCTACTTTCATGCTTGTAATATACCCATAAATGTATATCATATTAGAATTACATATTGTGCAGGTAATATTGTTTGTGAATAGGCATATAAGTAAGTACTTGTTATTTCCAAATGGAATATTTAATAATTTAAAACTGACATTGTATTTTCACAGATGAAGTACAATTAGTTATGAAAAGAACATTTTCTCACTGTGGAAATTTTCTGCAACTACTTGTTTCTGTGAGTGGCAGGAAACCAGAAATAATTCTGTGGCTACTTATGGTTAATGAGTCATGACAAATCTAAACAAGCAAATCGTTCAGTAGCATCAGATTTGACCGTTCCAGGCTCTGTATTTCAATAGCCCAATTATTGGAGCAATTAAGCAAAAATGTAGTCAAACTGAATGCCTGTTACTGTGAAACCCATCATCGCAATGAATAATAACATTTTTAAATTGAATTGGCTTTTTTTTTTTTTTTGGTCAAAAGTTGACACAACATAGGCTATCAACATCTGCTTGTCTTTTAACATGATTCAAAGTAACAAGTCAAATTACACAAATTAATTTAAAATTTGTTTTTATTTAATGAGATTTTAAAATTAAATGTGTTGAGCAAACATATATGAAAATTTGATGCCAGATCTTGTACAAGTGTCTCTATTATTAATGTGAAATATGAAAGGAACTAAGGAAAAATAAAAGGGCAATTACTTTTGGGAGAGGCAGGATCACAGTGCTCATCTAATTGCAAGGTCCAAGTTGGAAAAATTATTCTAGAGAAGCCCACATACAAGCAAGTCAGCACAAACAGTGTATTTAGTCAACACATTGAAAGAAGATAAAACTCACATCTGTTGCTAGATAAAAAATAGTCAATACAATGAGAATAGTCAACCCTATAGTTGTGTTTATACACACCAAAAATCTATTCCATTAAACACAACAGAGTGACAAAATTTTGACATTTCCTTTATGTTCATCCAATAAGACCTTATGATGAAAGTAGCAAATCCCAAGCAGATCAGTCTGGTACAAAGAGAACAAACTACAGTCCATCAACTTTACCAGTGTCGTAAATCGTTTGCAATTGCATAACCCTAACGGATATGACGAAACACAGCAATCAATCATTCTGACAGCTCAGCATCACCTTTGACCAAAAATCCACAAACATTCCAAAAGATACCTCTGAAGCACCAGCCAGTGTTCATTTCCTATTTTCTTTACAATAGCACTCGGCATATTACACCAAATATTAGTTGACAGCACTTTCCGTACCCCAACCTCATGAGAATTTGCATGCTATCCTACCAAGGTCCCAAAGGCTTGGCTGGAAGGACCTTTTGATCCACTGTGGGGAGAAAAGCATTTTCCACTTATCAAGAAGACTCAGTTAACTATTTGTGATGGATGTAGATGTATAGTACTTATTTCAATTTCCTCCCACCTGTTCTCCTGAGAGGAGAGCCACTAAATTCTAGTACATATGGAATAAGGCCATCTATTTAAATCCATACAACCGCTATAGAGAACAATAATGGAATTTTCAACATTTACATTCTTGGTTGTTTCTTTACACATGTCTTTATTGCTTGTAGAATGACACATTTACAAAAGAGTTCAATTTTTCCATTCCACTTTTCTCTGTCAATTTGAAAGCTTACTGCCATTTTTATGTCACACATTGGCATTCAGAGAGCTCTGATGACATCATGACTCTTAGTTCTCACTATCTATATGTGACTTCTTTTACTTTTATTTGCTTCTCTCTGGGAACATATACCTTATATACTAAACTTCCTAGAATAAAAACAATGTTGTGCTTCTTATCTCTTCATTTTAAGCATGTCTAAGCTTTCACTTCTTATAAAAATTATTGACATTTTTCATTCATGAATTTATATAAATATGAAGTTAAATTATTTATTTAATTAATTCAGCAAATTGTGCTATCAATTGATAAGGGAGTCAATAAAGAACTATTTTTAAAATTGATTAACACATTCAAATTACATTTCTTACTAAAGTTATGAAGGATGAAAACAGCGAGGGGATGCTTAGTCTAGTATTATTAAAGATGTTACTATTATTTTATACAGATAATTGTGCACAGAAGATGCACTCACTCTTTGGCCAACTTATATAGCAGCAAAGAGAAAGAAAGAAAGAAAAGGAGAAAAAAATGGATAGAGGGGGAAAGGAGTTTTACCCTGGTGAGTATCTAGTACAAATACACTTAGCAGTAAACAATTAAACAGGCAAAAACTAAGATAAGTGTGGAACTGTATTTTAATATCAATTATGACTCCACCAAAAAATAGGTCTAAAAATAAACAGACTCTAAAATAAACAAATGGAAATTATGGTGAGTTTTTTCTCTTATGAAGTAGTAGAAAAAATACTTTTAGGATTTTGATATAAATATACAGATGATTTTATTGCATGCAAAGATTGGAAAATTCAGGAAAAACTTAAATATTGAAATGAATATTTAATAAATTTTCAGTAAGTAGATTGTGAAATAATTTGCCTTCAAAATCTAAAAAATTGCTGGTTTCAGGTAAACATGATTATTGCTGCTAAAACATGGTGAAATGGTTGCTTCACTAAGGATTTAGCTAGTCAATAATTTATCTAACATGAAATCTTAGACCCAACTACAAATCTCAATGTCTTTCATATTTTATGATATTTTTACAATTTGCACTATTGTGGGTTTTTTTTTTGTATCCAGCTTACTACTTCCTGTAGAAGCATGCATTAGCTTAGTACTTCCTTTAGAACTGTGCACTAGCAAATTTTAAAAGTCCCTAGATTTGTAGCACAGTGTTCTTGTTACAACATGGTTTCTAGAGGAAGACACAGTAAATGTGTTTCTCCAAAAGAAAAACACGCCAGTGCTGAGAAGGATGTACTGTAACTGTCTTCACTCACCTAGATAAAGCTGCCCTGCTTTTCACTGCAGACCAGTCTTGGAGGCATTTTTTTTTAATATTTTTATTTTCTATATTCTTTGTTTACATTCCAAATGATTTCCCCTTTCCTGGATCCCCCCTCCCCATATGCCCCATAAACCTTCTTTTCTCCATCCCTTCTCCAATCACCTCCCTCCTTTTTCTCTGTCCTTATATTCCCTTCCCATGCTAGATCAATCCTTTCCAGGAGCAGGACCCTCTCCATACTTCTTCATGGGAGTCATTTGTTATGCAATTTGTGCCTTGGGTATTCAGGACTTCTGGGCTAATTAATATCCACTTCTCAGAGATTGCATTCCATGTATATTCTTTTGTTATTGGGTTACCTCACTTAGGATGATATTTTCCAGATCAAACCATTTGCCTAAATATTTTGTGAATTCATTGTTTCTAATTGCTGAGTAGTACTCCATGGTGTAAATATACCACATTTTCTGTATCCATTTCTCCTTTGAGGGGGACTGGGTTCTTTCCAGGAGGCATTTTATTTTGACAGAAGACCTCACAGAGGCTTCTGGGCTTTTTTGACTATGTGTTGTTGCCTCAGTTCCATCCTGTTTTTTTTTTTTTTTTTTTAAAAAAAAAAAAGATCCTAAATTCATGGAGAGTGAAAATAAAATCCAATATTTACCTGATAGATAAAACAATTGTATTTGGTTACCTTTCCTGTTGCTGTGATCAATTGCTTGACAAACTCAAGGAGAAACTTGTTTTGATTGACAGTTCCCAGCACCAATCCATCAGGGAGGGAAATTAGGGTAATCAGGGTAATGCAGATGGAGCAAAGTCTGCAATCAGGAAGCAGAGAGAGACAGGTCTCATGCTCAGCTCGCTTTGTCCTGTTTGTTCTTTCTGTGGTCCGTGGGATGGTGCCTTTCAAGGCTGAAGTAGGTGGGTTTTGGTTCAGTTTAAATTTTCTGTAAGCACTCACATGATGGTTCTTAATCCAATAAAATGGAGAATGAAGATTAGCTGCCACAACCACTTTCCAAATTGAAGAGGGGTCACGTTTAAGTTGACCAAATGAAGATAAGCAAATTCTCCAAGTTCTCTCCAGTAAGAGACAAGACTAACTTTGAAATAAAGCCGTTTTTCTACCATCTAAGCACATCCAGTGCTTCACTCTGTATAATATAATATGTTTCATCGACTAACAAACACAAGTTTCCAAAGCCGTTCCAAGTTTGTGACAATTACAGGATTTGTATTGCTTTCTTCTATATTGTTTTTATAACAAAGTCATTGTTTTACCTTTAATGTTTTTCTTTACTATTGTTTTCCACCATTATACAATAATTAAAACAAAGATAACTGTGTTAGAAGGGAAAGCTGTTTTTTTTTAATGTTTATCTACACACTGAATAAGAAACAACATGAAAGTGAACATATGAGTGGGTGGTCTTATGACCCATGACAAGATGATTTCCAGATGCAAAGGAAACTCATACACATCCAATCTGGCAGGGATTGTGGCAGGAAGTGTCTCTTTAGGAACATTTTGGTCCCCAACAACTACACAGTCTGTTTCCAGCCAATGATGTGCAAGACCATCTCATGTCTCCTTCTCTCCATGTTCTCTCTTGTCTGCCATGTTCCTGCCACATGGGTATGAACATTTTTTCCTCTACTCTCCTCTTTCCTATTTTCCTTCTTTCTATCTTTTTCTTTTTTTTTCTACCAATTTCTTTAACCTGTTTACTACTTAGCCATTTGATATACAATAAACAAGTAGACAAATAGATAATTCATTCTTCAGGATTTAACTTTTTAGAAAAGTACATTCTACTGGATATGATTGCTTATTTATAAGGCTTCATTTATTATACATACATATGTATAAGTTATTATAGGTACAATTATACATATGTATAATTAGAATTATACATAGTGATATAATGTTCAGAGAAAAATCTCCAGACTAGACTTGTGCTGTTTCTCTCTGGCAAATATCTAAATTTATACTATACATATGTTTGCATACACACATATTCATTTGACTTAATTTCTATTCACATGTGAAATGCATACAAAATTAAAACCTGTTAATGCTGATTCACCAAAATTTGTATTTCTTTGTAGTAAACTCAGTGAATAAACAATCATATATTAGCCATATAAACTTTGTCTTGTCACTGGTCTGACTCAATGTAACAGAATAGAAATTCTCTCATCAATAACCCCATAACTAACATCAGATTTATATTAGTAGTGGAGTGTGTGGTCTGGGAATATTGTCAGAGAGTAATGTAAGAATTTACGAATGTTTTAAAGAGCTGCACATTGGGCAATGATGAGGGCCATTTAAGCTGCCATGTCAAGTCCTCCACGTCCATTTGACTACCTTGTTCTCTGGGCTTTTGAGTATATCTTCCTCCATGTTCCATCCTCCCCTATATATAACAATGTATGAAAACAGACACCAATATTCTTAAATATTTCCCATTATTTTTCTCTATTATCTACTGTTCTAAGTCCCGAATTCCTCTCATCTTAATCACACATTTTCCCTTTAGCTTTTTAATTTTTCTGTCAATTTATTTCACATTGTATCTACTTGTACCATGTGACAGAGAATCTGCTCCCAGGGGACATATATGATCTTCTAAGCTCTGAGTCTTAAATACTTTGTTAGCATTGAGCTTTTGCAAAGAGGTTTTATCTAGATCATAGCACAAGCTTATTTATCAAGCAAACTTTCACTACCATAGCTGACCAAATCTCATTATGTCTTGAATAATCTTAACTTTCCCCCTAGGAACACTTATTATATGAGATTAAAATCCCAATGTGAATTATGTTACATATGCCTTTAAATCATTATGTTAGCATTTATACATCATTTAAATTCTAAATAAATGATCACACATTATTTTGTCATATAAATCAATCCTGATATGCACAGCTATTCCTTCATTAGAGGACCTTTAGATTTTACATTCTGTTAATATAAAGAAAAGGTTTTATCCATATATGGATATCCCTATCAGCTTGTCAAATGTTATCAGTGGTTAGTGGTTACACAGTATATGCTGATCTCTCTTTAACTTGTTAAGAAGCACTTTGTTAATTCTGAAATCTTGCTGTGCATTCTTTTTTTCTTTGATGCAGTGGACCTATTGTCACAGACTTTGTTCATATTATCTCTTTTATTTGCTACTTTATTCAGAAAACATTACACTATTCACCACCTTCATGTAGCATATCTTCTTATACTGTCCCAAAACATCTGTGTGTAATTAGTTCTTGCCCATTTGACTGTAATACTGTAAATATTTCTTTTGTACAAGTTATCTGCATTTTTCCAGGAACAAGGAGAAAAAATTTAGCTCAAATGATCACTGATCTCTGTGATGCTATTAGTTCTCAGTTCCTCCTCTGTCCATTCAGCTATGTAGTCTTGGATGGCAAAATAACTATTGAAAAACTTATTAGCTTTATATCAAGGGTTTAACTGTTTCCTTCCTTACTATCTATATGACTTGAAATGTTGCACTACTGCCAAAGCTGTCCTCCCAGAGCCAAAGGCAATGGTGCCACATTTTAAAAACCACGGTAGCTGCTGCTTTCTGAATGTATGATTCTTTGAGACAGCCTTCAAGAAGAGACTCAGTACCTTTCCATATTTTGAAATATACTTGTTTCCAACTTGGAAGTCTTAATATTCATTACTTAGGTTTTCTTTGTATGTACCAAAGATAAAATGCATCACTACTGTAAGAACTTGGCCTTTTCCATCTTGTTACTTAAGAAAAACCAAATACTCTCAATCTTGGAATATAATTTTTCTAAATGTAGAAATTCTGTATTGTTCATGAAGGTGTTCTTCCTCTCTTCACTGACATTACAATCTACTAAAATATCTCCAGATTACCATGATAATAATTTAGTGTGACTCATCACGACTCACACTTCAGTCATATCAGAAAATACACCCCAAATTGTTGAATTTCAGACTTTGACCTGGATTGCATTTGTAACGGTTGCATTAGCACTGCTCTTGCGTATTCATTTTAAAAAGATTTGTGTGAGTGGACAGAGAAATGGTAACATATGTGAGATTAGGACACTATTTTAACCATTTTGTGTAAAAGTTAATAAATAATGAACTGTTCACAAAAGAATAAAATGATGCATTGTTTTCCATATAATTCTACTTAGTTTTATTAAAATGTAAGAAAAATAGCATTGTAGAATAGTTGATGATTTGGAAAAGGGCCTGTAAAAAACAAAAGCAATAAACCAAGGCATTATCTCTTTTGCATGTACAAGATCAGGCAGATTTTAATGTCTTTATGTCAATGTGTGATATTTTGTTCTGTCAATTTGATTCAAACTAGAATTATCTTGGAAGAGATAATCTCAAAGAAAGATCTGTCACCCTCAGATTAACCTGTAGTCAGGTCTGTAGACCATTGAATAATGATTGAAGTGCAAGGGCTCATACCACAGTAAGTAAGGCCATCCTTGACAGGTTGTCCTGAATTGCATAAGAAAGTAAGTAGAGCAAGCCAGGAAGCAGGTTTATTCCATGACTTTTATTTCAGTTCCAATCTTTAGCTTCCATCCTTCATTTTCCTCCATTGGCTTTTCCCAACAATGCACTGGAATATGTAAGGAGAAAGTAACTTGGTCATTCTCAAATTGCTTTTGGTAATGGTGTTTATCACAGCAACTGAGAAGTACAATAAGTTATAACTAGTACCAAAGGATTGATTATCATTGTAGTGGACATACCATATAAGATTTTTGCAAGAATCATGAAAAATTTTAGAGCTTTAGGTTAGAAAAGTTCATTGAGTTCATAGAGATCAAAGAATATACAATCTTGAAAGTTAAGACTGATGACAGAGATGCAGACAATGGATGTCTGGCTTGTCAAGTTCCAGAAGGAGGGAATGACATGTAAGAGAATATTTATATGATATTTTACATAAAAAATTATGTGGATAGGAAACATTAGTTTTACTGGAACAATGAATGTTTTGTGCAGAGTTATGCCATTGTCTAAGATCAATGAGGACAGCTTCTTTGAGACAAAATTTTCTGGGAAGTTTGTCCTGAATGTCAGCATGCAAAAGTGACCAGTCATGGGAGACAGGTTGCCTTTCAAGTTAGCATCTCAATTTGTTAATTGTACGGGTCTCCCACATCATACTAGCTTTGAAGGCATACACTAATAATGAAGAAATGCTGAGGATATCATATAACAGTGATTACCTAAAGAAGCCAGGAAGAACCATTGGTGAAAGTGCTGCTTCCATTGCAGCATATATCTCAGCGTTCTGGCTGGGACAATGGTACAACATCTAAGGACAGCAGTTGGTGTGAGCTATGTAAATGTAACTTTTATTTCCCTGATGTAACTCAGAAGCTTACTGGTGAACAAACTCATCCTTTCATTTATTCTGAATTCTGTCTGGCTTGTTCAACTCAGATGGTCTGGTTCTAACCCACTCCATGCTGACTAATTCAGACTTCTCTCAGCTTCTCACTGATTTGCTCTACTTGGCCTCAAAATCATTCAGGCAATCTTTTTTCTAATCTTCCAGCTCCTTTTAATTCTCTGGCTCATTCTGTTTTCACCTGGGTCTGGTTTGTTCTCTCTCCAACCTGTCCAACTGTCGCTGTTTAGAAAAATGACTCAGAACTTGATGAACTGAAAAGCTATGACCTCCATGCCTCTGCATTACCTTTCTACTCACTTTCTGAAACAAACTGAATGACTAGAACTCAGAGATCTACATGCCTCCATCTCCTAAGACTAGAATTAAAGTCTTCTACCACCACACCTTGATTCAAGCTTTTCTTTACTTGAAACTTGCTCTATACAGGCAAAACTTGAGCTAAGAGATCTGTTTGCCTTTTTCTGTAGTCCAGCCAGAACACACAGACGTAGAAGGTCCTTGGATATAATCCCTCCACAGAGGGGTCATGATGCTGGATTAAAATTTCTTTATATATGTAGAGTCCATCAGAGCCTAAAGCCTTGTAATGTATACTGTAAATGTCAGAACATGGAAAGCAGAGGTGCCCAACCCTTTTGGAACCGAAAAGATAGTGTCATATATCAAACAATCCAATAAAATATTGAGATAAAACACACTGATACACTTCTGCTTTCCACTATTATTTATTTTCCCTTTCTGGGCAAGAAATGCAATCTGCTTTTGATTTCACCAGACCATGCAGTTAAGAAATTAGAGATTTTTTTTAATGAAGCTGTAAGCTTTTTAACTATTTTAGTTTTTTAAAAAAAGACTGTGCGATCTTTATAGTTACTCTGTACTTTGTACTGTGATATTACTATGAGATTTTGAGAATAAATAAGAAAGAAAATCTTATGGTTTAATCTCAATGCAGTGTATAACAAGTTGACAAGGAGACAATAGTGCTAATTAGTTTTTGTCAACTTGACACAAATTGAAGTCACCTGGGAAAACAATTGAGTGATTGTTTCCATCAGCCTGCCCTCTAGACACATCTGTGAGACATTTTCTTGATTAATGATTAATATGTAAGGGCCTATTATTGTGTGTAGTGGAAGTCCTTTGCAGGTGGTCCTGGGTTGTGTAAGAAAGACAGATGGACAACTAATAGAAAGTGCAGGTGCACATAGACTATGACTGCTTCAGTTCCTGCCTTTGAGTTCCTGCTTTGAGCCTTTTCTTGGTTTCCTTTGATTAGAAACTATATATAATTTGTGAGAAAAATAAACTCTTCTTCCATAAGTTCCTTTTGGTAATGGTATTCATCACAGAAACAGAGAACTGAACTAGAACAAATGGTTGGCAACAAAACAAAAACATAATATTAAATGAAAATAGTAGCAAAGTTGCTTGTCAGCAATTAAAGCATTTCCTTTTGCTGCAAACCAAGTATAATTTACGAATTGTTTTATCATTATGCTGCCTAAAGCCTCATGTGTAGGTTTTGCGATAATTATATTGGTTGCCAAGAATATAAATGCTTTTCAGATAAAGCCAACGTATAGATAGATTTCAGGGTTTGCTGCACTTCACTTGTGTCATGTGATTCTTTGAAACCCCCAGCTTATTAGCAGAGAATGGTCCTTGCCATATGTGCAGCATTAAAAACATCTGGAAATGCCATCAAAGCAAGAAATTTTTTCTTTCCACTGGCATGAAGAAGCCATTGGAAATTTCACAGATGTTTGAGTCTCAGAATCCCTGGATAGTAAGAAATTGAAGCAGACTGCTGGCATTGGATAGAGATTTCTCCTAGGAAATGCACTGCTACTCCATAGAGAGAAAAAAAATAGACCTCGTTCAGGGGGGAATTAGGTTTCTTCCTGAATAAAGTTATGACTGAGTAATTTAATCTGTCATTGAATATACAGAGAGTTTAAATGACTAGCATGCCAACAGTGGTTGCAATTAGAATCACAGGAACAATGGAATATTAGTGAAACCCATGCATTTCCTGGACTTAGTGCAAGCTGGCATTTAGCTTGATGATTTGGGAGGCACTTCTCCATTTTCCAGGGAGCATATACACAATTTGTCATTCTATCAAAATCAAAATTACTCATTATATAGCCATTCCAAATTTAGCAAAGCCCAAATTTGATTGGGAAATTGTAGGTTTTCATATACAGTGTAAGGGTGTTGTGCGTAACTTTTATGGATACTAAGTGATGCTTGTAAACCAGGGAGTGAAATATATCATTCTAAAATCATTCACATGTTTTGATATAATTTGATACTGCTCAAAATGAATGACAGTTTGAGAACAGAACCACCTTTATGATATCACTAAGAAGAATTCAGCTCTGTTTAAAAAAATGTGATACTAATGGACAAAGCAAATTATATAGAGCTATGAAATGTAAACACACATTAATATATACTAATGAAATCATAAAAAATTTACATAAGTAATACATTTCTTCAAAGGCATATTTATAAAGAGGTGTTTACCCTTTATCACAATATGTATATCATATTATATTTAAAATTTATTCTAAAGTATATTATTTTTAAAGTCTAGGCTTCTTCCATACTCTCCAACTCTTATCTTCCCAAGGAAGTACAACATGAGGGTTGACTATAGGTTTTCTGAAATACTTCTTCAACTACTTTGATACATTCACTGATTTCAAACAAATTGCTTAAGACCTTCCTCACCTTTTTGCTTTTATAAGAAACTGTTGTTCACACCATTTCTTACAGTAGAAAACTAATTTCCTCCAGTCCAAAAAACAAAATGAAACAGAACCCAAAAAAAAGAGCATTAATAAGAAAACTCAAATTTGCACTACAAAGCAAGACTTGCCTTGGCACAGAACTTTCATAACCTGTTCACATTTCATGGTATTAGTGAGGAGTCATCTAATTCACTTCTGTACACTCAGTATAATACCACTTTTCTATTCCTTTCTTATCTATGCTACAGAACAATCTTTGTCTCCATGAATAAAAAAAAGGAGAAAGAAGTATATAAATGATAAGTATACATTTGAATGTCATATTAAGTTAGGTCCACGAACTGCCTTTTGAGTCTCCCATAGCAAAAATCTCTTTTCTCTTACATAGAATTTCTTCCCCATATTGGAGTAATTAGGATCAGAGGCTGGGTACCCGCAACACTAAAAGCTGGCTCAACCACTATTCCCAGCAGATCAATTAAAAATACTAATAGCCATGAGAAGCAGAGGAAACATATTTATTTAATGTGGCTATATTGGGAAGATATAAAAGGACGCCCAATGATGCATTCTCCAAATCTATTTTTCTATATTATGGTATGAGTATTTTTTTTAAATAAAATACTCAATGTATGTATAACTCAACAGTCAAGATAAAGGCATTGTCTGACCCATATTTTGAGCTTCAGTCCATTCTACAAGGTGATGTAACAAGTTGTCAAAACTACAAGGGATCTCTTTTCTGGAGAAATACAATTCCTTTCTGGCTAATACCCGAGTCCTCTCTCAGCTCTGAAGGTAATGGAATTTCAAGAAAGCACTACTATGTGCAGGATGAGTTTATGTTTTATTTCTGACAAGTATCTCCATTGTCTCTAAACAATATTCTCAGAAGACATCTTTGATCATTCAAGTGGCTTGACTCTAACTCCTCCTCATTACCAGCACCAGATCTTAACTAGATGGTCCCATCTGACTCCACAGCAGATGAGGTTAAGTGACAGATATCACCAAGTTAGTGCCAATAAAATCCTTTCTGGTTAATTCTGGGCAACTAAGAGGAATAGAGAAGTAGCTAACTGCCAATGAATGAGCTTGTTGCTTATGATCATCACAGGAGCTGCTCAAATGAATTTTTCAGAAGAAAAAAAAGTTTCTGAATCCCAGAGTGCAGTGCTAACTGGAGTTCATTCTGATACTTTACATAGTACTGGATATATGAGAAAAGTTCTGCTGTCCAAGAGACAGTGCTCATGTTCCTCAAGGGACAAAAATTATATTGCTTCACAAAAGTACAATCTCTCTCTCTCTCTCTCTCTCTCTCTCTCTCTCTCTCTCTCTCTCTCTCTCTCCTCTCTTTTGCCCTTCTCTCTTGTACCCTCTTCTTGTCTCTTGCCCCCCTTTTCCCCTCTCTCCCCCATTTTTCCCCTCTTTCCACATGGTCATGGACAGCTCTTACCTCTCTATCCCTTCTTTTCTTTTTAGTTTTCTATTTCTTTTCTTTCCCCCTATTTTCTATAATAAAGCTTTAAAATAAAAAATAAACAAAAGTACAACCAACAGAAGCAATTAACTTTAAAATGAGCTTAAAAATCAAAAAATGTCACCTAAGCTTTTCTCAAAATTATTTTTTCGGTGTGTTCTTTGCTATACTAATAGAAGTAGAAGGAATGTGTTGCTTATAATCCAGACATACAAGTTTTGCTTAAGCAGTCTCCTCCTCAGGAAGCAAAATAAGATGTCACAAATGAATTTCTGCGCAGGAAAAGGAATGGTAGCATTCCCAGTATTCTGGACGATTGAGGTATAGTACCTCCTCCGTTGCAAGCCAACAAACATAAATGGCTCTCAAGTACTTTGTGTTCAGTGTCAAATGGAGAATGTAGAAAGCTTTTAATGTACATTCTTCTAAGCACTTCAGCTCATCCTCCATAAAACCCTTGTGTTATTAATAAGAATTAGTAATCTATGTGCTATATAAATATTAAAGTACCTATACCTGTTTTATGCCAAAAAATCATAAAACTATCATATATATGTGAAACACTTGTATACATTTATATATACGTATGTGTGTACATATATATACATACTTGTGTAATATATTCTTATGTACAAATGTAAATATGTATATGAGATGCATAACTAATATAGACAAATAAATCTATCAATACATACATAAAGGTATATACATAAAGGTATATCATAAAGATATTTATATGTACATTCATATATAAATGTATGTATGTGAAATACGAGTACATATATTGTACATGTACATTATTATACATTCACAATTAAAGCTGATGAGTGCTCAAGGAAGTTCTGGAACTTGAACATCTACAAACTGAGCATCTGCAAACAAAAGGAGACCTCACTAGGGTATACACAAAGCCAGTGATATTTAAAGATTGAGCAGAGTAAATTTTTGTTATTAGAATATTCTGAAATTTTTTTCAAACCATTTTGGGTCATAGTTCTTCACATCTTAAACATATACTTACAAAATATAGAGAAATTAACCATATCTATGCACAGAATTTATTAATAGCATTGAATGTTCAGTATGCATATATATCATTATGGGCAGGCAAAATGAGTGAGAGACATGATACAAAGGCCAAAAACAAGAAATTACAAGTCTCTAGGGAATTAAATGTTATGTTTTTTTTAATTATTTGCAAAATACTTATTGAATTGCATTATAAGGGTATATTTGAAACTCTAGGACTGCCACTGTTAATACGACTTAAAATCATTTCTATGACTGGTATGGTGAATCAGTGAAACACCAGATCTAGGTGGTTACTGAAGACCTAATTTCATTTCCCAGCATCCACTTGCTGAAAGCACAAAAGCACTCTAATAAATTGTTTTCTGGTCTCCAGGTGTGCATGGTTCCGTGTTCCCTCACAGACATACAACAAATAAATACATTAATGAAAAACATCACAATAATTTTGAAGTTATAGTTGTTCTCAAAGAAATGGTAATTGCTATTTTAAGAAAAGCAAGTAAGGAGTCTAATGCACTGATTTAATTCAGTAGTAATGGGAAATTGTTGGAATGGAACAAAAAGCAATACCCAAGTTTATCTCACTTATAGTAAATGCATTTTTATATTTAAAATTATGAAAATTAAAAAAATTAAAAAAAATGGAGAAATATAGATTTGGTTCCCTCTGGTAAAAGAAAGTGGGATTTGAAATTAAGTTTGTCATTCTTAAAAAGGAGCCAAAGCCAGACCATGTTCACTGAGGTGGAGGTGAGGAGGAGAGTATTGCAAACTGAGAAAAGGTAAACACTCCAAGAAGGCCTAACACTCCTGCACACACAGCACCAAAGTACTTGAGGCAGAAGCTGACAGAGCTGCAAGGAGAAATAAATGACTCCTTCATTGCAGCTAGAGATTTTAACACCGTGTTATAAATGGACAGCTCCAGTAGGAAAAGAATTAGCAGTGCCATGGTAGAACCCATCGGGACCACCAATCAACTGCATGTAACTGACATCAGCAAAACACTTCATCACATAACTTCAGATTATACATTCTCTGAAAACTCACATGGAACAGTAACCATGATAGACTACATTCAGGGCTATAAAACACTCTTTAACAAATTGAAAAGAGTAGAGATCATACAAGTTCTGCTTTCAGACCACAGTAGAATTAAACTAAAAATCAATAACAGAAAAGCAGTGGAAAAATCCAAAACTGCCTAGAGATAAGGCAGCACACTTCTATATAACACACTGGGCCAAAGCAGAAGTTAAGGAAAGAGTTTTTAAATATGTTAAATAAAAAGATAATATTTGAGCATTGCATTGATATACAAGCAGTCTTAGACAGAAATTTATCAATGTAAATGCATGGATCAGAACAGAAGAACAACTTAAAACACAAACTTAGGAAACAGGCAAAACCTCAAATATTATTGTTTTTGCTCTGATAAAAAACAATTATATTGAATATGCCTGTCCATTACTTATATAAAAATGGAACAAATTATTGAGTTTCTAAATCTGAAAAGTTAAGTAGAAATAGGCAGACTGCAAAGGTACATATCTACCAAAGAAATTGGACCAATAAATAAGGGCAAAGCAGTAAAAAATTAGAATGCATAGAGCCACTAGCAATTTCTACCAAAGTTTTTGATAAGAAATTCTATCAAGAGGGAATACTAACTAACAGAGTCTACAAAGTCAGCATTATCCTCATTCCATATTCCAAGAGAACAAAACCACAGGTCAATATATACTCTTGGGCACAGATGTCAATATTCTCAACAGATGTTTTGTAAATCCAAAGCTCTATTGGAATAATAGAATAATATAACATTACAAGTAGGATACTTTACAGTTTGGAAAATCATTTGCTCTAACTTACTACATAAACAGAGAAAATCACATGATCTTATTAATGTATGTGAAAGGAAAGCAATAGAAAATTTAGTATGTATCATGATAAAAAGTGTCAATAAGAAATCATCTTTTTAACTTGATAAAGCATAATGACAAAATATTTGTGCAATGCTTAATACATAAAGATGGGGGAGTATAATATTTGTATTGAGATCAGTATCAAGACAGGATATCCCTTTTCAACTTCTTAGAATCCTCCCAGGAGTCCCAGCTAACACAGGAAAGAAAGAAGCAAAAGGAATACAGGAGACAAAGGTAGACACAAAATCACTTTTGTTTTTAGGTAAAATTCTTATTCAATGAAAAAAGAAACAAAAAGGACAGGAAAGCACGTGAGTGTTCCTAGATATGCATGAGGATAAAGTTTACTACAGATAAAGGAAGAGAATATGCATAATCAGGGACATCTGGGAGAATCCAGAGTGGACATGACCAGACTGAACAGAGTTCTGTGAGAAGAAGGCGAGGCGAAAGAAGAGGGAAGAGAAGGGAACCAGATGAAATCTGGCTAGGAGGCCAAAGGTACAAAAGGGCCAGTCACCAAAAAAAAAAAAAAAAAAAATTCATACCTTGTAACACTGTAACACACAGGGAGACCTACAGGCCAAGTCTGCTTCGATATATTAAATAGGTATTTGGGTTTGAAACTTAACATAGAAACTGCTTAAAATGTCAACAAATATGTGCCTGAAAGTTGGAAGTGATTAGAGTAAAAGAGAAACTTAATTAGCAGATATCAAGGTGTGCCTACGGAGCAACAAAAGACAAGAATACTTAGAAATCTCAGGCACATCTCATCTCAGCACCCAGGAATGCAATGCATTAGTATAAGTAAAATGAATCAATTCTAAATACTATAAGAAAGCCACAAATATATGACAAAAGCCAAAGTAAAATTAGTTAATGGGGAAACTTCCATCCTTAAAGGTAAAAAGACTCAATGTTGCTTGATATTTATTCCTCAAGAAAATTTAAATGAAATACCCAAGATACAATTCACAGACCAAATAAAGTTCAAGAAGAAGGAAGACCAAAGTATGGATACTTTTTATAAGGGGGAACAAAATACCCATGGGAGGAGATACAGAAGTTTGGAACAGAGACTGAAGGAAAGACCATCCAGACTGCCCCACCTGACATCCCGTATACCCAAACTCAGACACTATTGTGGATGGCAACAAGCACTAACTGACAGAATCCTGATATAGCTGTCTCCTGAGAGGCTCTGCCAGGACCTGACAAACACAAAGATGGGTGCTCTCAGCCCACCATTGGCCTGAGCACACGGTCCCCAATGGGGAAGCTAGAGATAAGACCCAAGGGGCTGAAAGAGCTTGCAGCCCCATGGAAGGAACAACAATATGAACCAACCAGTAGCTGCAGAACTCCCAGGGACTAAACCACCAACCAAAGAGTACACATGGAGGGACCCATAGCTCCAGCTGCATATGTAGCATAGGATGGTCTTGTTAGACATCAAAGGAAGGAGAGGGCCATGGTCCTGAGAAAAGATGATGCCCCAGAGTAGAGAAATGCCAGGACAGGGAAGCAGAGTGGGTGGGTTGGTGAGCAGGGGGAGGGGAGAGGGATAGGGCATTTTTTGAGGGGAAACTAGGAAAGAGGATAACATTTGAAATGTAAGTAAAGAAAATATCCAATAAAAAAATACAGTTCAGATTTAACTCAAAAGACAAAATACTAAACTTAAAAAAAAAAACAGCAATTTATTTGGTAATTTGAAAGTTCATTTAGAGAAACAAAAGATTTGGCAGACGCAAAATCATACTGAGAAGAATAGAAATCAGCAAACTATCCTGACCTGGACTTTGCCTATAAAACTGAAATACCAGATATTCTGGTAGTCACGAGTATATATCTGTACAATGTTACAGAAGCAGTCTAGATACAGACCTACATAAGTGTAATCTACTAATTTTGACCAATGAGCAAAGGCTATCATATGGGGAAAATAGTTTTACTGACTGGTTTTGTGTGTCAACTTGACACAGGCTGGAGTTATCACAGAGAAAGGAGTTTCAGTTGGGGAAGTGCCTCCATGAGATCCAACTGTGAGGCATTTTCTCAATTAGTGATCAAAGGGGAGGGCCCCTTGTGGGTGGTACCATCCCTGGGCTGGTGCTCTTGGTTTCTATAAGAGAGCAGGCTGAGCAAACCAGGGGAAGCAAGCCAGTAAGAAACATCCCTCCATGGCCTCTGTATCAGCTCCTGCTTCCTGACCTGCTTGAGTTCCAGTGCTGACTTCCTTTGATGATGAACAGCAATGTGAAACTGTAAGCTGAATAAACCCTTTCCTCCCTAACTTGCTTCTTGGTCATGATGTTTTGTCCACGAATAAAAACCCTGACTAAGACAATAGTCATTCTAACAAATAGGAATATTCACATTAATAAAGACAGTTCTTACAGTGTTTACAGAAGCTAACCCAGAGGAAATCATATTTACGAGTATAATTAAAGTATTGCTATCTAGAATATAATCTAGGAAAAAGCATAGATGGCACTGAGGATTGTATGATATCACTGATACAACACCAAAGGCAAATCTACAAGAGGATGGATCAACTATCTTGTATGTATTCCACAAGCAAACAACATGGAAAATTTAAATTGGGTGAAGATTCCTCAGGATAATTAGAAAACAAGCCGGCCTATACTGTAAGGAGTTGCTTTAAAAGTATAAAAAGAGCTCCTAAAATTCAACATATTGAGAATTAGCAAGCCCACTTCAAAACATTGAAAAGGCAGCAGGGGATGCAGCTTATCTAATTAGCCTACACTAGGTTCTCAGTTCTGCTAGACAAAACAAAATAACTACAACAGCAGCAGCAGCAGCAGCAACAGCAACAACAACAATTGTGCAAAAGCCTTACCAGACACCTGACCTAAGCATTTAGATAGCAAATAATTCTTTGAAAAATTTGTAATGTGTATTTAGAAAACATAAAGTGTCATGTCATGTGTAATTAGAAAATATAAAAAGAAATGATAGGGAAACGACTTCACACCTCAATGGCCAAACTCCACAGCACTGACGGGTTGACATGTGAGCCACGATGTGTATCATTCCCCCTCAGCACTGCAAAAAGAGAGAAAATTTGTAAAAGTTTGGCAGTTGCTTATAAATCTAAATATCCATCCACAATAGGAATGAATCAGCAACCCTACCCCTTGTTATTTATCCAAATGAGCAAATTAAAAACCATTACCACATGAAAGCCATTACAACTGTGTTTAGAGCAGCATTATGCCTAAGAAGAAAAAGGTCCTTTGGAGTAAGAAGGGAAAAGGTGTGATAAGTTCACAATATGGAGTATTATTTAGTGCTAAAGCAAAGGAAGCCATAAAACCATTTACTGCTGAAAAGAAATGCACTCCACTGTCAGATAAGGGATTTCTGATATATACTAAAAAGGAGCCAATCCAAAAATATATAAATACTGTGTGTCAAACTATGTCACTTTATTGAAAAGCTAACTGTGCAGATCTTAAAATGCTGAGAATTCCAGGAGGTTTCATGGAAGTACAATGACACTGCTGTGCAATCCAAACACAGACAAAATAACAGAGTATACTGTAATTTAAACTGTCAGTCATGGGCAGACCATGTATCAAGGTAGGACTAAGATTTGTATCTACAACACAATTTTTTTTTTTGCAGGATTAATAGGTACTTTGGGCTTACTTTTATATAAGAGGTATATAATCTCTATGTTTTCTTTAGTTTTGTTATGAGTTTAAGCCTACTCTAAAAGCAAGTTTATTTAATACAAGAAAGAATGTTAAGTTGTTCAACATACATAATATACTGTTCAATATACTTAAAAGCAGGAGAGCAGGTTCTTCATAGTAGATAGCAAACAAAATGATAAGATAAACATAAATGCATGCAAAAACAAAGTGTATTTATTTCTAACATTAAAGAACTTTAAGAGCAGGTTATTGGCAAAGCTGACCATATGTATATAGACTGAAACTTTGCCATTGTTGCACCCAAAATACTACTAAACACACTGTAAACTAACAACTAGACAGGAATGCTGAGGTCAGCTGCAGCCACAGACAATGGGACTGTCTGTCTGTGCTAGCCTTTTGCCATCAGAAACAGATGTCAGGATTAGCAAGAATACATTTTCTGTAGAGCTCCAGCTGCAAGGACTTGACCAATGATATTAAAAGAGCACAGCTGGCATCTAACAGCCACCTGCACTGCACGTCCAGAGGAAGCTATGCCTTCTCCTAGAACCTAATGCACTCATACTCATAAAATAAAATACATCTTAAAAAATAAGAAAAGAAAATTCATCCCAAGTCTGTCCAGAGGTTAATCTAATTTAGATAATCCCTCCCAAGTTTACCCCAAATGCTTGTTTCATAAATGATTCTCGAAATCATTAAGCTCACAGAGCACATTAATATTTTCAGAGGTTATACTCATAAAGTCACTTGAACTTGTGTATCAAAGGAGATGCTAGACATTTGTGTCATAGATTAAGCGGTATCTTTCTACGTTCTATGAAGATCTTCAAAGGAGATGAAATGTAGTAACCAAAATATATCTAGATCTTGAGATATAAAATATATAAACAATAATATGAGATAATAAAGTTTAAGCTTATAAAATATTATGTGATAAAAAGATTGAAAAGCTATATTTTTAAAAAATGCAAGTACATATCCATAAAATGGAATTTGTAACAGTAGAAAAATAATTCCAATATTTAGTAAATGTGGCCCCATTTTCACCAGAGTGTTGGGATTTGAATAAATAATGTCTCTGACAGGCTCAGATATTTGAACATGTGAACCCTTAACTTGTGGTATTTAGTGTAGAAATTTAGGAATCCTTAATAGGAGAAAATATATTCTTGGGGGATATATTGCATCTCTCCACTTCCTGTTCTCTCTCTCTCTCTCTCTCTCTCTCTCTCTCTCTCTCTCTCTCTCTACCTACCTACCTACCTACCTATCTACATATCATCTCTATTTTCTGAGTCACACTGGTAATGTGATCAGCCAACTTCCTGCTCCTTCTACCATGACTAGTTTCCTCCTTTTTTATGGACTCCTAGTCCACTGGAACTCTAAGGTAAAATAAACCTCTAACCTAACACTTAGATTAACCTCTAGTATTTAATGACTAGAAATATTGAGGGCTTTTTACATTTCAATTATGGTGATTTATGAAGATGCATTGAATCCCTCAATACCTCTCTAGTTTGCATATATGAACATTTATCTCTACATATTAATTTAGAAGAATTTGGAACAGGAAAATATTAAGCACAAAAATGTATTGTGTTTGTTAAATTTGCTAATTTTTCCCAGACTATTGCAATAATTTCCTATTATATTGAAAACAAATAGAGTGTTTTATATTCCTTACTGCCTTTTATTTTAGGGAGAAAAGTTATATTACATACTTATCACTGTCATCTCCCTGTTGAATTCCTATTAATATTAAAAGCTATTCACTTCAATATATTAACATTTCTGTGAGAATTTGTCTCATTATAATTATTACTGCCCTTGCCAATTTAAAATTTTAGCTTGTTCTAAAATTAAATGTAAGCTATTATGAATGCAATAGAAACAAAGTGTAAGCTAGATTATTCCTAATTAAATGACTTTTAGTGATTAATCATAGCCACAGAACTTGGATATAAGTATGATATTTATGCATGCATGCATGTATTACATATATATTCATATTTAAACACATATGTGTATATATATACAGGCTTACAATTTTGAATATACAATCATCATTGTTATTTTTAATTTAAATTGTTCTGAAAAACATATATCACACTTGTCATTAGAGTTTCATACATAATAGAAACAAAGATTTCTAGGTAACTCCTCTGGAGATTTTAAAAAGTGACATAAAAAATTCTGATTTATTTCTATAGATATAACTTTAATTATTTAAGTTTGAATTTCAAATCCAATTTAAGAGGTCTGTGAAGTTGGGATCATCATTTGGGTAAACCTTGGAGACACATAATTTTCTTCACAGATCTATCACAGGTCTCAGAAACAGTCAATAAATCTATAATCAAAAATTACGGCTCACAGACAAGATAAATTCAACTATACAAGAAAAGAATGTGAAAAGAGAAGGAAACAAGCATGGAAGGAAGGAAGGAAGGAAGGAAGGAAGGAAGGAAGGAAGGAAGGAAGGAAGGAAGGAAGGAAGGAAGAAGTGGCTGACAGGATTATAATTATTCACATTGATATCTATTGAAATTAGCATAATTCCAAATTTTATAAACATACCTTATTCACTGCAGTTTCCTTTTTTCTATAACCTATACAATAAAAATTTACACTTGTCATATTTAAGTTTTTATACAATAATTTTGATTTCAAGGAACTTTATGTGACTTGAAGCTTTGGGAAAGAATTATACCCATCCGAATGATTTTAATTCCACATCTTACTTTTGTTCTCTGAAAATTATACAGCATAAAAATGAAATTATTCTTTCAATTGAAAATAATGAGTAGCACAGTTAATTTTTGCACCAAATTTCTGTTTGCTATACACTCTGATGAGGTCTGGAAAGATAAAACCTACATTTCCTCCAGAAATATCCTTTCTACTTTTGTGTCACAAGTGTTTGAAATAGGAGTTCTTATAAACCAACGACTTTTTTATCCATTGTGACTTTGCATTTTTACATTTATTTATTTATTTATTTATTTATTTATTTATTTATTTATTGGAATCATTTATATGAAAGATTACTGAGATTGGTTTTGTTTTCTCCTTTCATCCTGTAGGTTCTGGGAATCAAAATTGTCACGAAGCTTGAGAATGACCACATCTCCCTGATGTGCCATCTTACCTATCTTACTGTGATTTAAAAATAGATTTCAAATGTGATAAAATAAATTTCCAAATCACCAGCTTGCACATTTTTATTGTTGGGCTAAAATCATTGTAAATGTTCACAGAGCCATAAAACTCAGATATACCTTCTTATTTAAAATGACAAAACTGTAGAAATTACCACTGGTATCACTAGATATCCAGGAACAGGCAGAATGATTACTGCACCAACTGGAAGAAAAAGGAAGGACTTGTTATGAAGAGAAGAATATGTTAAGGGAACTCCAGAAAATAAAAACAAAAGCCAAACTTGATGGCATTCTGAATTGGGGAGAAAATGGTGTCTGTTAGCTAAGCTAGCTGAATTCAATAACCCAAGAGTAAGAAAGAAGGATGGACACATAGAGACTTCTGGAGATGTGCTAAGAATCTGTACAAAGATTGAAGGAAGGCATATAGACCTTGTTGGGTACCAGATATCATGCCTGTTCCCTCAATTCTTTTGGCATTCCAGGAACCAGAGAACATTGGTTACAACCTACAAAAGTGCTTAGTTGTAGCCTAAGAGCCGTTAGCTCCCATTTTGGTATATCTCTGACTTTTCACAGCAAATCTGACAAGCAAAATCTCAAAGGTTCTATTTGTTCTGTAATTTAATTAAAATATATCTCATTAAGCAAGTTAAATTTGGAATCTGTTAGATAATCAAATCTTGACAGGTATTTTTTTTTTCAGCACATATGCCATGGAGGGAATATGCAGTCAATAAGCACAAACTGGAATAACAGTTATTCCACAGTTATCAGTAGCAGGCAAAGGCATTTGTACATTATTTACAACTGTTTGTAGTACTTCATGCATTTCAAATTGAAATGATGTGTTGATGAAAATAACTACAGACCTAAATTTTAAAAATGTCCTACTGACTATGTCCTTTGACTTACAAAGGCTTTTCAGTTTCACGGGGTTCCATTTATCAATTCTTGCTCTATGAATCTGAGCCATTAGAATTCTATCTAAATATTTTTCCCACCATGCCAATGAGTTTGGGGCTCTTTCCCACTTTCTCTTCTATTAGATTCAGTGTATCTGGTTTTATGTTAAGGTCCTTGATCCACTTGGACTTTAGCTCTGTGCAAGGTGACAAATATGGATCTCCTTTCATTTTTCTACATATAGTTTTCTACAGCCAGTTAGACCAGCCACATTTATTGAAGATGTTTTCATTTTAACATTGTATATTTTTGGCTTCACGTCAAAGAGCAAATGTCCATAACTTTGTGCTTTTAGCTTTGGGTCTTCAATTCTATTCCATTTGGCAACCTACAGTTTGGGAAAAATCATCACTACCCCAATATCTTATAGAGTGCTAATATCCAAAATATATAAAGAACTCAATAAATGAACCTCCAAAAAACCCAAACAACCTAATCAAAAAATGGTGTATAGAACTACACCATTCACAACAGAAAAAAATGTCAAATGGCTGAGAAGCACTGAACTGCTCAAAGTCCTTAGTCATCAGGGAAATGCAAATCAAAAGGATCCTAAGATTCTACCTTACATCAATCAGAATGACTAAGATCAAAAACTCAGGTGACAGCACATGCTGGTGAGGATGTAGAGAAAGAGGAACACTCCTTTAATTGCTGAAGAGATTGCAAACTGGTACAACCACTCTGGAAATTAATCTGGAGGTTCCTCAGAAAATTGGAAATAGATCCTGAACACCCAGCTATACCACTCTTGGTCATATATTCAAAAGATGCCCCACCATGCCACAGGTTCATGTGATCCACTATGTTTATAGCAGCATTATTTGTGATAGCTAGAAGCTGGAAACAACCCAGATGTCCGACATGGAAGAATGGATACAGAAAATGTGGTTCATTCACACCGTTGAATACTACACAGCTATTAAGAATGAGGGCATCGTGAGTTTAGCAGGCAAATAGATAGGACTAGAAAACATCATCCTGAGTAAGGTAACTCAGATCCAAAAGGACATGCATGGTACGTATTCACTAAGCATATGTTAGCCAAAAAAGTACAGAATACCCAGAATACAATCCATAGAACTCAAGAAGGTTAACAAGTCAAAGGGTGCAAATGAGGATGCTTAAGTGCCACTTGGGAGGGAGAAGAAAATAATCACTGGGTGTAGAGGGAGGGAGGGACAGGGATGGGAAAAGAGGAACATGGTCAGGTATCGAGGGGATGAGGAATGAAGCCATGAGAATCAGAAGAAAGAGTAGAAATAGGCAACATTGGGAGGTAGAAGCAGGGGGAACCCTCTAGAATGTTCCAGAGAACTGGGAGGTGAGGGACACTCAGGACTCAAAGGGAGGGACCTTAGATGAAATGCCCAACAGTGAGGAGAGGGAACTTGTAGAGGCTAACTCCAGAAGAGAGACACGGCATCAAGTGGAGGGAAAGGGGTTGCCATATCACAGTCAAATATTCTGACCCAGAATTTTTGTTCCTGCCTAAAAGAACTGCAGCAACACAAATGCAAAAGAGATTGAGGGAAAGTAGGTTCAATGACTGGACTAAATTGGGATCCATCTCACTCAAGGGGAGGCTCCCTGGCCTGACACTGTTACTGATGTTATGTATGGTGTGCTTATAGACGGGAGCCTAGCATGGCTGCCTCCCAACTGTCCCAACAAGCACCTGAAAGATTCAAATGCAGATACTTACTCACAACAAATGGACCGAAGCCTCAAATACATGTGGCTGAATTAGGGAAAAGGCTGGAAGGAGTTGAGGAGGAAGGTGATCCCATAGGAAGATCAGCAGTCTCAACTAACCTGGAATCCCCGAGATCTCTCAGACATTTACGTACCAATCAAGCAGCATACATACACCTACTGATGTGAGGACCCTGACACATATACAACAGAGGACTGTCAGGTCTGGTCTCAGTGAGAAAAGATGTACCTAACCTTTCAGAGATTTGAGACCCCTGGGGGTGGAGGGGATCTGGTCAGGTGGGTGTGGGACAGTGGGACATCCCCTTGGATAGCAGGTCACAGGGAAAAGAAAGGAATGGAATGAGAAACAGTTAGAGGATGGACCGGGAAGGAGATAATGAAAACAGGACTGTAAAAAATGATATAATATAATAATAATAATATCAAAAGTATAGTATGTAATGTGAAAATACAGTAGATATATTCAATAACCAAATAGATATTTCAAAACATGAAAATAATGAACTTGAAGTCACAAGAGTAGAAATTGTGTAGCAGCAAAGTACAGAGAGAAAAATATAGAGGAAGGAGCTAGTTATAAAAATTACAACAATTATTCGTGTCACAACGGAAGTATTCTGACTGTAAATGGAGAGATATGAGCATGGTGAGAGATCAGAAAAAAATTGAAGAGAATAACAAATGAAAAACAAAATTTATCAGAAAATGCTGCATCTAAGACACTAAATTGATAACAAACATAAGGAAAAGTACACTGAACTTCAGCACAAATAATCACTGAGAAAGAGATCAGAAAAAGGAAAATCTTAGAAGTCACAAAGGAAAGGAGACATACAAGATTCTGGAGAAAACACATAATTCTGAAAATTGTCTTCTTATAGAAGATATTCTATCAAGACTGTAAGTAGCTTCCAATTTAAAATAATAAAAGAAAAACTGCTGTGACCCTAGATTTCCATGTGTTTCCATACTTGAAAACATATTTATGAACGACGATATTAGGGCCCATCAGAAAAAAAAGTAATCAAATAAATCATTAAAAAAAAACTATTACTCAAAAAATCTTTCTAGATAAATACTTGGAAAAAAAGATATAAACTTGGAAATATTAATTAACACAAGTAGAAACTGTAATGGTAGGCAAATGTGTGGGTCTCTTGTTGATTATATAGCATTAAAAGGTAACTTTTGGTTAAATACATATAATTTAAACATTTAGCATGTTGTTTAAACATATGGAAAATGAAAACTCTGATGACAATGTCTTTTACAGAGAAACTGAAGAATTTCCAGATTGGTATAAATAGGTAAACCTGGAAATTTCCTGTACAATAAATAAATAAATTTTAATTTCTTCAACAACTAATAATACACCAGAATATTAATCATTTTCATGAATGTACAAAAGAAACAACACCTACAAGAATAAAGCAAAAACAGATTTTAAAAGGTAAAATATAGCCACTGTGATGGTAATTTTATGCATAAATATCTCAAACACATCAGTTAAATGGCAGAAATTGTATTCAGAGTATATGAAAACAAGAACAGACTCTATGAAGATTACAGGGGATACTTTTTAAACAAAGGCAGAATATATTGAAAGAAAATATATAAGATGTATTGTAATTTTAACTAGTTAAACAAGCTTGAATATTAACATCGAACATGTTAATATCAGATATCAGATATGTTAATATCAGATATGACAAATGTTAATCTTGGAGCAAAGAACCTTGGTAGGGATAAAGACTTTTCATAATTGAAAAAGGGTCAAATAATTTGGAAATTTTAATTTATCTAATGATTTATTTTCCAGAATCAATGAAGCAAAAACTAAGAACAGAAAGAGGAAACAAAAATCCATAGTTATTTGATAAAGATTGAGTTACTTCCTCTCAGAGAGAATGCCATGATTTAAAATGACTTTCAAAGCCACTTGACGTGAGAACTAGTTTTTGGTGGGACATTCAGTGTTTTTCGAGACAACTATTTCAAGACAAGCTACTTACTGCTCTTTCTCCTTCCTTCCCCACCATATCTACGTGGTAAGATCACATTACTATAGACACTTTGGTTGTGGGATGCCAAGAAATCAATCACAAACTGACACAGAGAATTTTTTCCTTGCTTGCTATCTTTGTAGTGTTAGCAGGTGCTATTCAGGCTGCTGGGGGAGACATGACGTCAGTGCAGGAACAGAGATATAGAGGTTCTAGTGCATACAGCAATAGAGACATGACAGGCTGATAGTGCAATATGCTCACTGGTTTAAAAATGACTGTTATTGACTCTTAATGACTGTTAAGCGATAACTAACCACATCCTGTTTGAAGATTCCCTAGAAGGAAATTTTTTTCTTGGTACTAAAATTCTGATAATAAATTTATGGCTGGTACAGTAACATGTCCTAGGGTAGAAACTGCTATTATTATTTTGCTAAGTTGTCACACTGTAAAAATGCCTTTTAAATATTTATAACTGTGGACCTGGACTGCTCTCAACCTTGGGCAGAGAAGCTAATGGGTAGTTGTCAATGGAAAGTCATGTAGCTGGTCAAAGAACTAAGAATAAGAGGTTGAGTGTTCAGTCAAAACCACGATCATATTTTCTTCCTGACAGATAGTTTCCTTAATCAGTATAAACACATTCTTTACTTTTTCTTACTAATTCTAATTTTAAGTCTTTTCTGAAAACTGATATAATCAGTACAGTACTATGTAAGTTTGAAGATCAGAAAATTGATGCTTGTTTCCTGATTCTATTTGCACAGAAATCATTTTCCAGATAGCCATTGTGAAGCACTTGCCTTTGATGATGACTTACACGCTATTCCTGGTCCTATTTGGAGTTCTCTCTGCCTTCTGGACTACTGGCATCTCTTTCTCTATATTTGATAAGATTTTTTTTCTTGTTATTGTTGAGGATGATGATGATTTTATAGAAAGTACATTCTGCATGGGGTAAATCCACTATGAAAATAGAGAAAGAGTAAGTTTTACAAGTTAATCAAATTTTAATGAACAATGGCAGAACACAGTGTATTGTGTGTCCAAATATGAGCTTCTTGAACTTCAATGTTGTATACATTAATGTGTCTGATAGGGAGTCTTCAGCCTGCTTTCATTGTTATGTTACTTTTTCTCTTCTTTATTATCCAAATACACCCACCCACCCACACACACACACACAAACACACACACACACACACACATATATATATATATATACATATATATTGCATTTATTATTTTCAACATTTACTGAGGCAATATTTATGTTATATTCATTTTTCTATATATTTTTGATAGTTAATTACAAATCTTCTAAATTATTATTCATTATTGCCTGCCAATATTCCACTGCTGTGCTCTCTCTTGAGTTTCATTTTTTGCTCTTATTTTCAACACCACACTTTCTGTTTTTTGTTTGTTTTTTAAGTAAACTTCCTTTTAATATTCTCTATTTCAGAAAATATTATCTTCATATGCCTTCCATTGTCATATTTATTATTTTATATGTAACATTATTTGATAACTTGGCTCATTTAAAATTTATTTATTCATTTTCATTTAATTAAAATATGATGATATCATTCTGCTGCCAGCCTGGTTTTGTTTCAGTTTATCTGTTTCTTTGTTATTTGGGTGGGCCACATTTCTTTCAATTTTTTTCCTCATTTTTACCATTATGTCTTTCTTCTTCTTCTTCTTCTTCTTCTTCTTCTTCTTCTTCTTCTTCTTCTTCTTCTTCTTCTTCTTCTTCTTCTTCTTCTCCTCCTCCTCCTCCTCCTCCTCCTCCTCCTCCTCCTCCTTCTCCTCCTCCTCCTCCTCTTCCTTCTTCTTTTCTTTTTCTTTTTGTTCTTTTTTTCTTCCTTTCTTCTTCTTCTTCTTCCCCGTCTTTTCTCTCATGTTCTCTCTTTTTCTATTTACTTTTCCCTTCTTAACCAACATAAAACTAAAACCAACTGAGATGGTTTAGTGGGTTTAAAGACTAACACTTGAAGTGGTTAATGAAAAGTTATTGAAAATGATGTAAAGTATTATAAAACACATTAGTTTACAATTTTCTCAAACAATAGAAAACACTGAGAATTTAAGAGAGTATATTGAAGCAATACAAGCATGTCTACTACATCTATAGTTAGTGCTCACAAACTCAATTGTGTGGTGACTGGCATGGACTATTGCAATGGGACCTATTTCTCTGGTAGCATGTGGCTTTGATGACTCCTTATTGTCTATAGTTTTAGTCACTTGGGCAGTCACTTCAATTTTGCTTTTCCTTTTGCATGCTAGTGACTTCAGCTCATCTCTCCTCAGTACTCTTTCTTCTCTACCTAAGTTTCAAATTGGTGAACTAGTGAGAATGTTAAACAGAAAAAAAAAGTCTATGTTCAGCCACTGAGACTCCCATGATACAAGGACACTACTAACACCTTCATGATGTCTTCTGCACTCCACATCTGTAATGTGGCACTGACTATACATTAAATAAATAAATAAATAAATAATAAATAAATAGATAGAAAGATAGATAGATAGATAGATAGATAGATAGATAGATAGATAGATAAATGGAAAGTATTCAAGTTGAGGCTACAAATATGGTTCAGTAGTAGATTGCCTGCTTAATGTTAGTGATGATTTGGGTTCAACCCCTGCATTGCAATAGGAAAGTCAAGCTGATTTTCCTCCATGAGGACCACATAAAGCTGTTGGCTTCCACTGACAGCTAGTTTATTGTATTGCAAAGAATTTTTTTCCTATGTATTGACTTCCTATATATTTCTATCTTATGTTAAGATTCCAATTCTGGGCCTATGATCAGGCTAGTTATATACTGTGGTAGTGCCAGGTCTCCTTGGATGCTTTTCTTTGTAATATCTTAGAAAAATAACCCATGGCACAACCTAATTCTACCAGTGACAGTGTGTATTTCAGGTGTATACTTGCTGGCTTGGGATAACATCTCACCTCTTGTTTCCCAGCTTCACCCTCTCACAGGTTATTGTTTCACAGATTGATGTCACTGTGGAACTAGTACCTCCTTCATTGTTCTCACTGAAGCTTCATGTCTTACAATGAAGGCACCCTTTGGACTTTAATAACTCTATGCTCTGTTCCAATTAAAGCAAGTCCTTCAGGGCAAGCACACTATTCGTACATGCTGCTTCTCCTTTGTAGACACTCTATGATGTTCTTGTGGGAACAGGAATAGCAGCACGCTTCTCTCACAGTGATGCCTTGTGGTAGGATTGGGAATTTGCAAGAATGCAAGTTCCTGTCCTCTAGACTGCTCTTGTTATTGGCAGCTCTGTCCTATGAATGTAGTCCTCTACCCAAGCAGTGAAGAGCCAGCCCTTTGGGGTAGCTGTGCATACAATAAAATTATGCATTAGAAGTTACAGATCCTTACTGTGTTTTCAGACATTTAGGGAATGACCTTAATTTCCACCATGTACCACATCTTCATAAAACATGTCTAGAGAGATTTAAAAGTTGAGTATGTGTCTTTTAAAATTAAATTTTTTTCAGCAATGATTATTTAACTGAGAGAGAGACAGAGACAGAGACAGAGAGAAGCCTGAGAGGATCCCAGACTATTTTGTATATAGAGTCAAAAGACTTTGCAAAATGTTATGCTCTGATATGGCTTTCTCTCTCCTTAAGAGTTAAGGAAACACCCCTTTTAGTACAGAGGAGAAGAGACTCAAGACAGAAACTATCTTCAATCTTGATGTCAAATTTGAGCCACTTCTGAAATGTGAGATGTTTATATCAATGTAATATTAAGTATCCATGTTTAAGCCTCTGTTACTGTGATGCTCTATTTCCTGTAGTCAAAGAACTTTCTCACTGAAAAACTATTGTTGACACTTCAAAGATGGTGAAAGCCCAGCACAGAGAACACATGAGTCAGAAATCAAATGTAGTATTAAGCTTGAGTGAACTCAGAAAAACAAAAACAAAAAGCAAAACAAAACACCCAATAACGACAACAAAAAAAACCCTCCCCACACACAAAACAAGCAAACAAACAATCAAAAAAGAACCCTGAAGTTGACAACAGACTATGGTCACATTAAATCAACTAAACTGAACTATTATCAATGATTTAAGGAAACATTCTAAATAACTCTATTTAATTTTATTAGAAAATTTGAATTCTTTCTTAAGCAGGAATATTTTAAGATTTAGGAGCCAGCTACAAACTGATTCTGTAGCTTAATGTTGAATGTCACTTAACTACAGATTTCAGGTCCTAATTTTTAGTTCTTATAGGATTTTTCATTTCCATTAAGGTAGAATGAGCCCCACAACAGCATCTGAGTTCCCAGTGCTCAAATACAATTGCAGTCACGAGAACAATACTTCTATTACATGGAAACCAGAGCAACAAATGTAAAGCAAACCCAAATATGCTTCAATATTTTCCATAATACCCTGAGTATATGTTGAGCATCATCTCTCACTTTCTCAGAAAGAAAATATGAAATATTTTGGATTCTTCTTCAGCTTCTGAGAGATTGGGTGTAATTTCAGCTGCTATTTTTTAAAATCTGTTCATCTTTTTTTTTAATTAAGAGGATAAACAAAATATTGTCCATTGTCCTAATTATGGTGGTTGTAAGCCATCTGTGTCTAACATAGTCCTTTTAAATCTTGTGGATGAACTCAGCAACTGCCCTTTTATGTAAATATTGAAGTTAAGTTTAAAATAACTAATAAATAACTCACATCCCCTTGCTTTCTAGTTAGATCTCTTTTGCTCATCAAAATTATGTCCTATAGTCTCTTACAAAGTTCTTTTCAAAGTTAGCATTATATGAACACAATGCAGAAAGCATATTGTGAAATTCGTCATATACCTTTAAATGCAAACATCGATATATAAAATTTACATATATGAATAGTAAAATATTACTATGAAATTTGTATAAAAAGTAAACATCATCATGAAGTAAAATTATCAACCTTAATAATGTTATATGAACGTCTAGGCTATGTTGATTTCTGGCCCTAGAGTCCATGTGAAAATCCTTTGTGTTTGTGTTTTGCTTAATTTATGAATGAATAATGAAAATGTGGTATATTTATATATAAAAATATTACTCATCTACTAAAAATATATTATGAAATGTGTAGGTTAATGAATGATGCTAGAAATACTCATTCTGAGAGACTTATCCTAGACCAAGACAAATACATATTGAATATTTTCTCTCACTGTGAATGTTGGCTTTTAATCTACTTTTGAATGTCTAGATATGTGAAGGGAGAAATTTTGGTTTCTTTGGAAGCTTAGTTACACCATGAGATGTTTTCCTGGAAGATGTCTTGTGAGAAGGCACATAATGTTTTTTTGGAAGATGTCTTGTGAGAGGATATTTTGCTGAAGCAGACACATGAGAGGACATGTGATGCTTCACTGGAGCTGGTGCTTGAGAGTGAACATGATGTTTGGAAAGAATATTATATACCCCACAGTCTGTAAGAGGATGTTCTTACATTGCTAGGCCTTGAAATTCTTCACTGGTTAGCCTTCTCTGGTCTTTTCTGTTCTCCACTTTGTAGAGAAAGAAGCACCAAAGAACTTCTCATGATGATAAAGGGACTGATCCTTGCCACTTCTGCTGACTCATGCCAACTTGATAAAGCCTTGCAGTTTCTCCTGGATCAAGCCCCTGCTAGAGATGTGTTTAGTGTTTGCTGTTGGACTGGACTGCTGATACCCTGACAATGAAGATTAGAAATGCTACAAAGAACCACTTCTACACAGGTTAACATCCCATTTTCCTATTAGCCTTCCTTCTTTGCTACCTCTGGTCTGTGGGTTAGAAGGGAGATTGAAGTGTTTAATAAACCTAATTAAGGTAGGTTTTGAAAAGTTTAAGTCTACAGATGTATGTGCTACATTTGTAATGCATGTAAGGCCAGGAAGTTTCAAAGGTGTCCATAGGGAAAAGCTTTGTAAAAAGTTCAAATAGAGTAACGGACCAAAAGGGTTAAATTGAAATGGGGATTGGAGGGCAATATAGGGAAGGGGAAGTAACATTTGGGGACATTTCAGTCAATGGAGACCTACTACTGTGTGTGTGTGTGTGTGTGTGTGTGTGTGTGTGTATTTGGGTTGAAAGAGTTTTGAACGAGGGATTCTATAATAAAGAATCAATGACATAGTATAAGACACTGGACTGTATGAAATAAAAGTTCATTGTCAGGAATTGGTCACTTTTTCAGAGTCATTGGATGCGAACTCCTATAGACCCCCTAAACATTACATGCCACTACCATTGTTCTTGGTTATGAGGCTGTAGACATCAAATAGATGAATATTAGAATGAGGAGAAAGAAAGCTCATACTGACCTGGTAGTTTCATCCCTATAGGTAAGCTTTCAAAATGCTGGAAGTGCTAGGTCAAGAACTGGAAAAGAAAAATAATCATTAGTCATATTCAGCCAGTAACAATAATGACTACACTGGTGACCAATGACACAAATAGAATTGTGGCAGAAACATCAGAGAATAACCAACCACATTATCACTGATTTTGATTTTATTATTTATTTATTTGTTTGTTTGTTTGTTTGTTTGTTTGTTTGTTTTTTGAGACAGGGTTTCTCTATGTAGCCCTGGCTGTCCTGGAACTTACTCTGTAGACCAGGCTGGCCTCAAACTCAGAAATCTGCCTGGCTCTGCCTCCCAAGTGTGGGATTAAAGGCAAGCACTATCACTGCCCAGCTTATCACTGGATTTTAAGCTCTACTTCACAAGATAAATCCCATACCTGACACTATTACTGGGCTAACAACGTGTAATTAAAATGATCGAATGTGTTGGAAGAGAACCTAAGATGAGTTTGCTAAATGGACACAGTATTCATCTACCCCCTCCTAATGATGACTTACTTTTGTATTCACAGATATAAACACTTTACTTGAGGCACATGGTCATCAGCACAAGTGGCTTAGATACAGAGAATAAGAGACTGCAAAGTGCTTATCTTTTAATGTAGACAAGTATATATGGTACCAATCTGTCCAGACTGAGGGATTATTGTGAAAACAGAGACAGAAAGACTAAAAGCCAGATGGAGTTGATGACAACAAGAAACTAATGTCTTTTGGAAACAGCAGGACAGTTGCTCATATTAAACTCACAGGGAATATAACAGTATGCAAAAATCAAAAGCAGACAAACAAACAAAGGAAAACATGTGGAACCTCAAGCAAGACCAAATACCAACATGGTCAGAAGAGCTGAGCAGGAAATCCCACCTGTGTGTGTGTGTGTAGCAGTTGACAATTGTTTGGAGCTGGATATGGTAAAGTCAGTTTTCTCTAAAAGTATAGCCACTGGAAAGCTAAAGATCCTCTTGTGGAATTCCACATACCCAGGAATATTGGTGCAGGACAAATTTGTTTGGATGAATTTTAAAAATACTCAAATAAACAAACACACAAACATAAAATTTGTTATGTAGAGAATAGGATTGCATTTGAGAAGAGTTAGAAGTGAATATACTCAAAACATATTGTCCAAAACTCTCAAGGAATTAATAAAATAATAAACAAATAAACTCATATTAGTTTGAAAATATTATTAGTTAACAATTCTGAAATTCAAAAAATTTAGCAGTAAATTTGAAAAATTGTTAGATATTAGAGTTATCAATGGAGTAACAAAAGATTTTCAGTCAAAAATTCAGTCTTCATGATTACTGCTTTGTGAAAATGGAGACAGAGAAATCATTCAAAACTATAATACTAACATTTATTTTAATAAACTTAAAGTCACATCCTAAATTAATTTTAAATAAAATTATTAAATGTTCTCCCTGAATCTAACTACATTAAGATAATACTGTTCTATACTTGATTGCTATTGCCTTTTGAAATAAAGGGTATTCTTAAAAAGATAAGAATGCACAGATGGTTAGGAAAATATATTCAATGTCCACAACCAATCAGAAACTACCCTCAACTTCACAGACCGTGATTATACAGAATCTTTCAAATTAATCATCACATATATATGATTTTCTAATCTCTTTGAGAACATTAAGATGGTTCTTCATTTATTTAATATTTCATTGAGAATCTAAAGACAATGGCACCATGCTAAAGGTTATGCATATTTACTTTCACAAACATTTCCATGCATATCAAAGTTTGTTATAATAAAATAATCCAGTCTTTACCACTGAAGTACAAGGATTACATAGAACTGAATTACAGAAGTTTATTAGTAATTTTTGACGGTCAATATTGTGAGACGACATACAAACCTGATCCCCCACACACACAAATACACACACTAGCATACACACAATTGTCAGAGTATTTTTGTTCATTAAATAAGAATAATGTGTCTTGATATGTTTTTGGGTGAAAGAATGACTGGGACACTGTGTGGTTACACCACTGTCTACGCTTGAACGCCCTATGTAGATCAGGCTGGCCTCAAACTCACAGAGATCCTCCAGCCTCCTCCTCCTGAGTGCTATAAATGCTTGAGCCAGCAGACGCCATACCCAATGATTAATCTGTTTTGAGAACATTTCTCGAGTTGTGGAATTTCCATGCTGATCAACACTCGTTCATTCTGTTTTTCTTTTCTAATGTGGCCAGTTTCTTTGTCTTTCACTGAGAAGTCTCTGCAGTATATTTTTAAATGTTTGATTGGTTTGTTCTTAACTCACTGCATAATCCAGTTTCTTCTCATGCCCTAAATTTGCCACACAGTTTATCCTTTTTATGCTGCCTAAAAATAGCCTCAGGACATTTAAAGTTCTAAATAGATAGAAATCTCCGCTAAGTCAGTGGCTCACCAGCCACATTCCTCTTTAATGTCTGGTCATAAAGCCTGAACCGACCACCATTGTTCCAAGAAGTGTTTAATGAATTAGCGCACTTTTTACCAAGAATGTTTATAGAGATCCCTGTGGAATGTTAATATTCCACAAACACATGCTTTCTCACAGTTAGGGGCTAGGTTTCTCTCTGTTGTCGACCTCTGTCTGTTCCTCTGGTTCTGTAGCAGGTCATCTATACCATGTTGATTCTGGATTTTCTCAGGCTTCAGTGAATATCTCCTTTGTTTGGATCAAGTATAGCAAAGAATCTTCCTCTGCACGTTGTAAAAGAAAAAAATGAGGCTGCACAATACAGTTTATGACAGATCTATGAAATCTGAGTGACTTAAAAAATTAGTGATTTTATAGATTGATTTGCCATATTTATTAGAAGTTTTTCTCTCCTTATGAAAAGATCCAAGTGAATTATAAAGTTCCACACATGGAGCTCCGGCATGCTTGTCTGATCAAGGTCAGTGACCTCGAGTTATGATTCAAGTCTATGTGCTGCTGATGGCAGCAACTTCTCCACTCACAAATAAAAATGAGTCCCCGCATGCTCCTCCCACGAGATCTGTCTTTTGAAGAACCTTCAAATCCCTTCCCCCACTCCGTTTACAATCGTAATGTCTACACTCAAAGAAAACTCTAGTAACTTCACTAGGTATTATGCCTATGGAATACTATGAGACATGAAAGAATTGTTTTATCTACTATACTCATGAATACTTCATTCCAATTATAAGGCACTAAAATAATTGATATATCCAAGAGTGTTAATTTTTTCTACTGATAAAACAATAAATATGAAAAAAATCAATACAATAAATGGAAAAGGGCCAGTCATATTGAACAGCCTGGTTGATATGCTTTTTTGTTGTTTTGTTTTGTCATATTTATTTATTTATTTACTTATTTATTTATTCATTCATTTTACATCCTGATCTGCACCCCTTCTATTGGTCTTCCCCTCCTACAACCCATCCTCCATCCAACCCACCATTCTCCTGTGAGAGGGTGGAATAACCCCTCTGTATCCCTCCACTGTGGTACATTAAGTCTCTGTAGGGCTATATGCATCCTCTCCCACTGAGGTGGCCCGGCTAGAAGAACATATCTCACAGACAGGCAACAGCTTTAGAATATCGCCATTCTCATTGTTCAGGACTCACACGAAGACTAAGGTACATATCTGTTACATATGTGAAAGTCAAGCATCCTTTCTTGGGCCTTCCTTCTTGTTTAGCTTATTTCAGTCTGTGGATTATTGCATGGGCATCCTGTATTTTATGGCCTAATATCCACTTATGAGTAAGTACACACCATGCATTTCCTTTTGGGTCTAGGTTACCTAGCTTAGAATGATATTCTGTAGTCCCATCCATTTTCATGCAAAATTCATGATGGCTTTGTTTTTAATAGCTGAATACTATTCCATTGTGTAGATAAACCACATTTTCTTTTCATAAAAGACCTTAAAAAGATGTGATCTTTAAAAATCCTCTGTCATGGGAAAAAATAAAACTAATAAAAAAGAACAGAGAAACTTCATTAACACAGTCAAGTGTCAAAGTTTTGTACTTTCTAGTATATTTAAGCAAGAGTAAACTCTTAAGCATGTAATTGATCTATTAAAGCATTTTCATATCACTGTAGTCTTTGGGAACCTTCAAGAATACCAAAAGTAATCTGCGACTAAAAAGTCATACCTTTATTGAGTTACTCAATGTTATTTATTATGTAGAAAAAATGTGACAAGTGTCAACAATCAAATCAAATTTTATGATATATCTAAATTTTATGTGATCTTGCCAACTCATTTTTACCTACAAAGGCCACTAATTTTTATTTTTATTTTTTTAGTTAATTATGTATCCAACAAATTTGCTGTCAGTGTTCATCATTTCTAGGAATTACCTTTGTGAAGTTTTTGTTCACTTATGCAAACTATTACATCATTTGCAAAGAAAGATAATTTTAATTATTCATTTCTAAATTATATTACCTTCCTCTCCTTCAGTTTTATTACACTAGCTGAACTTTTACATAATACATTGAGTAGATAGTTATAGAAAGAATGGACCACTTTGTCTACTTTGGGAATTAGTGGAATTAATTTGAATTTCTCTCCAGTT
Source organism: Apodemus sylvaticus (assembly GCF_947179515.1). Classification (NCBI taxonomy): domain Eukaryota; kingdom Metazoa; phylum Chordata; class Mammalia; order Rodentia; family Muridae; genus Apodemus; species Apodemus sylvaticus. The sequence goes on along the minus strand of NC_067474.1, from coordinate 43,266,012 downwards.
TTTTAATGTTGGCTATAGGCTTGCTGTAAAGTGACATTTTTATGTCCCTTGTATCCTTAATCACTGCAAGAATTTTATCATAAAGTGGTATTGAATATTGTCAGAGAATTTTACGTCATCTCATGAGATGATCAATTCTTGGTTTTTCTTACACTTTAATACCATTATGTTGAACCATCACTGTGTTTCTAGAATGAAGCCTTCCTTATTGATCATGGTGGATTATCTTTTGATGTGTTTTATATTTTATTTTATTTGTTTTGACTTTTAAGTACTTTTGCATCTGTAGTTTTAGGGATAATTGGTCTGTAATTCTCTTTTATCATTCAGTCTTTCCTGACTGGATATGTGAGTAACCAGGGCTTCAGAAAATAAATTGGGTAATATTTTCTTTGTTTCTATATTGTTGAATGCATTGAATTCTTGTTAACTCCTCTTTGAATGTTTTGTCGGATTCTACCCTAAAATTCATGGACATGGGCTCATATTTGTGGCATATTTGTAATGAATTTTGTTTTCCTAGATGTTTATGTCTGTTTAGGTTGGTTTTCGTAGTTTCCTTTAATTTTGGTAAATGAAATCTATTGAGAAAATTATTCATTTTTTTTTTTTTTAGAATTTCAAATTTGGTGCTATACTCCCTTTTGAAAACTGTCTTTACCATTCTCTAGATTTCTTCATTGTGTGTTATTTTGTCCCCATTTTCATTTCAGATTTCATTAACTTGGGTATTCTTTATCTTTAAATAAGGGTTTATGAATCTTGTCTAATAAAAGGCTCAAAAGACCAAAAAATAAAAAAACAAAAATAAATAAAAAAGAAAGGAAAAAAGCTACATTTCACAATGTTGTGAAAATAACCTTAGAATTAACATTGAACTTGTTATTCAAAATATACATAACTAAATTTGATAAACAACTTCAGCAAAGTGGCTGCATAAAAAGTTAACTGAAAAAATCAGTGGCCTTCCTGTACTCAAAGGACAAAAAGGCTGAGAAGGAAATTAGAGAAACAAATCCCTTCACAATAGACACAAATAATATTATATACTTTGGTGTGACTCCAACTAAGCAAGTGAAAGGTCTGTATGAGAAGAACTTCAAGTCTATGAAGAAAGAAATTGAAAAAGATCTCAGAATATGGAAAGATCTCCCATGCTCATGGATTGACAGGATTAATATAGTAAAAATGGCCATCTTGCCAAAAGCAATCTACAGATTCAATGCAAAATTCCAACTCATTCTTCATAGAGTTAGAAAGAGCAGTTTTCAAATTCATTTGGAATAATAAAAAACTCAGGAGAGTGAAAACTATTCTCAACAATAAAAGGCCTTCTGGAGGAATCAGTATCCCAGACCTCAAGCAGTACTACAGAGCAATCATGATGAAAAACAAACAAACAAACAAACAAACAAACAAACAAACAAACAGCATGGTTTTGGTATAGTGACAGGCAGATAGACCAATGGAATAGAAATGAAGACTCAGAAATGAGCCCACATACCTATAGTTACTTGATCTTTGATAAAGGTGCTAAAACCATCCAGTAGGAAAAAAGACAGCATTTACACTATGGAGTACTACTCAGCTATTAAAAACAATGAATTTATGAAATTCATATGAAAATCTATGCAACCTGAGGGAGGTAACCCAATCACAAAAGAACACACATGATATGCACTCATTGATAAGTGGATATTAGCCCAGAAGCTTGGAGTACCAAACATACAATTCGCAGACCAAATGAAGCTCAAGAAGAAGGAAGACCAAAGTATGAATATTCTGATCCTTTTTGGAAAGGGGAATAAAATACCTCAGGAGGAGATACAGAGACAAAGTGTGGGTCAGACACTGAAGAAGACCATAAAGATACTGCCCCACATGGGAATCCATCCCATATACAGTTACCAAACCCTCTGCCAGTGCATGACAAATACAGAGCAGGATGCTCTCAGCCAACCATTGAATTGAGCACAGGGTCCCCAGTGGAAAAGCTAAAGAAAGGACCAAAGAGCTGAAGAGGTTTGCAGCCCCATAGGAGGAACTACAATACGAACCATCCAGTACCCCCAGAGCTCCCAGGGACTAAACCACCAACCAAAGATTACACATGTAGGGACCCACGGCTCCAGCTGCATATGTAGCAGAGGATGGCCTTGTTGCATATGTAGCAGAGGATGGCCTTGTTGATCCTGGGGACGAAAGGCAGTTGATCCTGAGATGGATTGATGCCACAGTATAGGGGAATTCCAAGAAAGAAAAGTGAGAGTTGGTAGATTGGTGGGCAGGGGGATGGGAGATCAGTTAGGGGTTTTTCAAGGAGGGATTGAGCAAAGGAGACAACATTATTTACATTTGAAATGTAAATAAAGGATGTATCTAGTTAAAAAAATAAAAAATAAAAAGGACATAATGAGTTTTTCAGATAAATGGATGGACCTAGAAAATATCATTCTGAGTGAGGTAACTCAGACCCAAAAGGAAAACCATCTTATGTTCTCACTAATAAGTGGATGTTAAAAAGTACAGAGTACCCAAGATACAGTCCAACAGAACTCAAAAAGTTCAACAAGCTAAAGTGCACAGGTGAGGACACCTCAGTCCCACTTGGGATGGAGAAGAATTCAATCACATATGGGAAGGAATGGAAGGACCTGGGAGGGAAAGTGGACAAGGGAGAGGGAATAGGGTGAGAAGAGATCATGGGTGAGGGAAAAGGACTGAAGCCACGAGGGCCACCACAGGCAATGGCAGGACAGGAATTCCAGCTAGATTCGGTTCTGAGGGAGAGCAGTGGATGCTGGCAAGATGGTGCTCCACAGCGAAAGGAATAGAATAATGAGGGAGGGAAGATGGACAGGCAGGTATTTGTGTTGATATGGGTGGCATGCAAAGTAAAGTCCCAGAGATGTGCTTTTCCCTGTAGAAGGAGGTCACCTCCACATCATTGAATTAGGACTTCACTGTCACCTACCTGATACTGAAGTGGTATAGGGCTTTAAATTCGGTGGTATGGCCTGCAGCAATGACTTTTCTGAAGTTCAGTAGCTGAAATATTTTATTATACTTAAAATGTGCATCAAAGTTCTGTGAGTGTCTCACATCACAGAACTCACGTTCCAGATGGTTATGGGCTGGATGTTGGGAATGGAGCCCGAATCCTGAAGAGCCATCTGTGTTCTTAACCATTGAGCAATCTTTCCAGTCCCCTGAGTGATTGTGTTCCCACTCAGTATAGTAACTACGATGGGTGAGAGTCATCTTTTTAGAGGTCACCTTGCACTGTCCATTCCTCCAATATTGAAAAAAAACACTACTTTACTGTTCCTATCCTTGATATCGAGGACAAGACCAGGGGCAGTACTATTTCTAAGGATAAGCCTGCAGAGAGGCCCCTATACCAAAGCTCACAAAGATGTATATGCACATCTTCTGATGCACTGGACCGGATGGGGTATGAAACAATGGTCTACATCATTGACCTATGGGAATTTGTCCTGTAAGACATGCACCCACACTGAACACCCATCCCCTACTGATGAAGGATCTGTCATGCCAACCTACATTTTGTCTGATTTATTGGGAGAAAAGGCAAGTTTTGCAAAATAAACTTAAGCATTACATTTTTATGAAAAGAAAAGAAAAACAAAGTAAAGAAAAACAAAGAAAAGAAAAAGAAGAAAAGACCCATGGGAACCTCGAAGCCACTGAGCATTAAAGATCTGAGAGAAATTAAGGCCCTGCAATAAAACAGATACAGGAAGAAAACTAGGAAGCAGACATATCATGTTATAAAGAGAAGAGAGTTTGTCAGCAACTAGAGGAAGTGCCAGGGCTGCTGACAAAGCAGATAATTTGAGTACCAAAAACAATCTGCCATCATTTTAGCTAAACAGATATCTGTATTGAACTCAACAAAAGTGGATTTGAATCCAGCAGATGAAAGACAGAGCAGAATTGAAAGGAAATGAACTGGTTCATGCAACCATTTTTTTTTAAAAAGAAACAGTTACTCATACATAATTCCTAAAAACAAAACAATGCCTAGAAGCAAAACAGTCTGCAAGTAAAATAGATAAAAAAAAATCCTACTTCAAGCTTGTCATTAGAAAAACAGCATTTTTTTCTAATAACAGCATTTTGAAATTCATTTTATGAAGCATTGTATTGTTGACAAGCAACGCACCTTTTCCTATTGCAAAGCAACAACAGTACTTCACAGTTATTTAAATGCAGGGAGTTTATTAGAGTTGTAATTATGGTACAAAAAGATTATCTTAGTAGAAAACCTCAAGCATCTGCTTTGTAAAACACTAAAATCTACTTCAAATTTTAAACCCTAGTCTTGGTAATAGTCAGTTATAAAATATGCAGAGCTTTGTTCAGGATTGTTATTACAAATTTTTCTGAAAACCTGGGTCATGTGCTGGTCACACAGGTTACCATTCCCCTCCATCCCAGAAGCTAACCAATCTCCTGAGTTAGTAGCAGTACTAGAAAAGCAAATAGCTGAGATGTGAGGCTTCAGCTGTTGGGGTTTGATGAAGAAAGACCTACAACAGTAGTGCTAGAGGGCAGAAGGGCATCAGGAACTGAGATGGAGGCTGATGAAAGGCAGAGTGCAACCCCTTAGGAAAACGAGCAGCCTCCACTAATGGGGACCCCTGAGATCTCTGAGACACTGAGCTACTAACCAGGCAACATACACTAGCATGTCTAAAGTATATACAGGTCTGGCCTCAGAGAAAGAAGATGACATCAGGGAATTGGGAGGCCTGGCATGTGTGAAGGATGTGAGGGTGTGAAGACTTCCTTTTGGAGATGGGGGAGGAGGAATGGGATGAGGAACTATCAAAGGGCAGAACTGGAGGGAGATAACGACTGGACTATAAAAAAAGATTAAAGACAAAAACAAAGAAAAAGAATAAGAAAATGAAAATGAAAAAGAAAGAAAAAGAAAAATAAAGAACAAATGAGGTTAAAGAGTTCTGCAAACTTAAATCAGGGTTTGCTGACCTCAAACTTTTTTTTTTTTTCATTCATGATTTTTTTTTATTATTCGATATAATTTATTTACATTTCAAATGATTTCCCCTCTTCTAGCCCCCCCACTCCCCGAAAGTCCCGAAAGCCCCCTTCTCTTCCCCTGTCCTCCCACCCACCCCTTCCCACTTGCCCGTTCTGGTTTTGCTGAATACTGTTTCACTGAGTCTTTCCAGAACCAGGGGCCACTCCTCCTTTCTTCTTGTACCTCATTTGATGTGTGGATTATGTTTTGGGTATTCCAGTTTTCTAGGTTAATATCCACTTATTAGTGAGTGCATACCATGATTCACCTTTTGAGTCTGGGTTACCTCACTTAGTATGATATTCTCTAGCTCCATCCATTTGCCTAAGAATTTCATGAATTCATTGTTTCTAATAATAGTACTCCATTGTGTAGATATACCACATTTTTTGCATCCACTCTTCTGTTGAGGGATACCTGGGTTCTTTCCAGCATCTGGCAATTACAAATAGGGCTGCTATGAACATAGTAGAACATGTATCCTTATTACATGGTGGGGAGTCTTCTGGGTATATGCCCAGGAGTGGTATAGCAGGATCTTCTGGAAGTAAGGTGCCCAGTTTTCAGAGGAACCGCCAGACTGATTTCCAGAGTGGTTGTACCAATTTGCAACCCCACCAGCAGTGGAGGAGTGTTCCTCTTTCTCCACACCCTCTCCAACACCTGCTGTCTCCTGAATTTTTAATCTTAGCCATTCTGACTGGTGTAAGATGAAATCTTAGGGTTGTTTTGATTTTCCCTAATGACTAATGAAGTTGAGCATTTTTTAAGATGCTTCTCTGCCATCCGAAGTTCTTCAGGTGAGAATTCTTTGTTTAACTCTGTACCCCATTTTTTAATAGGGTTGTTTGGTTTTCTGGAGTCTAACTTCTTAAGTTCTTTATATATATTGGATATTAGCCCTCTGTCTGATGTAGGATTGGTGAAGATCTTTTCCCAATTTGTTGGTTGCCGATTTGTCCTCTTGATGGTGTCCTTTGCCTTACAGAAACTTTGTAATTTTATGAGGTCCCATTTGTCAATTCTTGCTCTTAGAGCATACGCTATTGGTGTTCTGTTCAGAAACTTTCTCCCTGTACCGATGTCCTCAAGGGTCTTCCCCAGTTTTTTTTCTATTAGCTTCAGAGTGTCTGGCTTTATGTGGAGGTCCTTGATCCATTTGGATTTGAGCTTAGTACAAGGAGACAAGGATGGATCAATTCGCATTCTTCTGCATGCTGACCTCCAGTTGAACCAGCACCATTTGTTGAAAAGGCTATCTTTTTTCCATTGGATGTTTTCAGCCTCTTTGTCGAGGATCAAGTGGCCATAGGTGTGTGGGTTCATTTCTGGATCTTCAATCCTGTTCCATTGATCCTCCTGCCTGTCACTGTACCAATACCATGCAGTTTTTAGCACTATTGCTCTGTAGTATTGCTTGAGGTCAGGGATACTGATTCCCCCAGATTTCCTTTTGTTGCTGAGAATAGTTTTAGCTATCCTGGGTTTTTTGTTGTTCCAGATGAATTTGATAATTGCTCTTTCTAACTCTGTGAAGAATTGAGTTGGGATTTTGATGGGTATTGCATTGAATCTGTATAGTGCTTTAGGCAAAATGGCCATTTTAACTATATTGATTCTACCGATCCATGAGCATGGGAGGTTTTCCCATTTTTTGAGGTCTTCTTCCATTTCCTTCTTCAGAGTCTTGAAGTTCTTGTCATACAGATCTTTCACATGTTTGGTAAGAGTCACCCCAAGATACTTTATACTGTTTGTGGCTATTGTGAAGGGGGTCATTTCCCTAATTTCTTTCTCAGCCTGCTTATCCTTTGAGTATAGGAAGGCCACTGATTTGCTTGAGTTGACTTTATAACCTGCCACTTTGCTGAAGTTGTTTATCAGCTGTAGGAGCTCTCTAGTGGAGTTCTTTGGGTCACTTAGGTAGACGATCATGTCGTCTGCAAATAATGATAGTTTGACTTCTTCCTTTCCAATTAGTATCCCTTTGATCTCCTTATGTTGTCGAATTGCCCGAGCTAGTACCTCAAGTACAATATTGAAAAGATAAGGAGAAAGGGGGCAGCCTTGTCTGGTCCCTGATTTCAGTGGGATTGCTTCAAGTTTCTCTCCATTTAGTTTGATGCTGGCTACCGGTTTGCTGTATATTGCTTTTACTATGTTTAGGTATGGGCCTTGAATTCCTGTTCTCTCCAAGACTTTAAGCATGAAGGGATGCTGAATTTTGTCAAATGCTTTTTCAGCATCCAATGAAATGACCATGTGGTTTTGTTCTTTGAGTTTGTTTATGTAGTGGATTGTATTGATGGATTTCCGTATATTGAACCAACCCTGCATTCCCGGGATAAAGCCTACTTGATCATGGTGGATGATCGTTTTGATGTGTTCTTTGATTCGGTTGGCAAGAATTTTATTGAGTATTTTTGCATCGATGTTCATAAGGGAAATTGGTCTGAAGTTCTCTTTCTTTGTTGGATCTTTGTGTGGCTTTGGTATCAGCGTAATTGTGGCTTCGTAGAAGGAATTGGGTAGTGTTCCTTCTGTTTCTATTTTGTGGAATAGTTTGAAGAGTATTGGTGTTAACTCTTCTTTGAAGGTCTGGTAGAATTCTGCACTGAAGCCATCTGGTCCTGTGCTTTTTTTGGTTGGAAGACTTTCTATGACTTCTTCTATTTCTTTAGGCATTATGGGACTGTTTAGATGGTCAAGTTGGTCCTGATTTAATTTTGGTATTTGGTATCTGTCAAGGAAATTGTCCATTTCCTCCAGATTCTCCGGTTGTGTTGAGTATAGGCTCTTGTAGTAGGATCTGATGATTTTTTGGATTTCCTCAGTTTCCGTTGTTATATCTCCCTTTTCATTTCTAAGTTTGTTAATTTGGATACTTTCTCTGTGCCCTTTGGTCATTCTGGCTAAGGGTTTATCTATCTTGTTGATTTTCTCAAAGAACCAGCTCCTGGTATTGTTGATTTTTTGTATGGTTCTCTTTGTTTCTACTTGATTGATTTCGGCCCTGAGTTTGATGATTTCCTGCCTTCTACTCCTCCTGGGTGAAATAGCTTCTTTTTGTTCCAGGGCTTTCAGGTGTGTCATTAAGCTGGTAATGTATGCTCTCTCCATTTTCTTTTTGGAGGCTCTCAGGGCTATGAGTTTTCCTCTTAGCACTGCTTTCATTGTGTCCCATAGATTTGGGTATGTTGTGTTTTCATTTTCATTGTGTTCTAAAAAGTCTTTAATTTCTTTCTTTATTTCTTCCTTGACCAAGGTATCATTGAGTAGAGTATTGTTCAGTTTCCATGTGTATGTGGGCTTTCTGTTGTTTCTGTTGCTATTGAAGACCACTTTTACTCCATAGTGATCAGATAGGAGGCATGGGATTAGTTCGATCTTCTTATATTTGTTGAGGTCTGTCTTGTGACCAATTATATGGTCGATTTTGGAGAAGGTACCATGAGGTGCTGAGAAAAAGGTATATTCTTTTGTTTTAGGATAGAATGTTCTATATATATCTGTTAAATCTAATTGGTCCAAAGCTTCAATTAGTTTCATTGTGTCCCTGTTTAGTTTCTGTTTTCCTGATCGGTCCATTGAGGAAAGTGCAGTGTTGAAGTCACCCACAATTATTGTGTTAGGTGCAATGTGTGCTTTTAGTTTTAATAAAGTTTCTTTTACGAAAGAGGGTCCCCTTGCATTTGGGGCATAGATGTTCAGGATTGACAGTTCTTCTTTTTGTATTTTTCCTTTGACCAGCAAGAAGTGTCCCTCTGGGTCTCTTTTGATGACTTTGGGTTGAAAGTCAATTTTATCTGATATTAAAATGGCTACTCCAGCTTGTTTCCTGAGACCATTTGCTTGTAAAATTGTCTTCCAGCCTTTTACTCTAAGGTAGTGTTTGTCTTTGACCCTGAGGTGTGTTTCCTGTAAGCAGCAAAATGTAGGGTCCTGTTTACGTATCCATTCAGTTAGTCTGTGTCTTTTTATTGGGGCATTAAGTCCATTGATGTTAAGAGATATTAAGGAATAGTGATTGTTACTTCCTATCATTTTTGACGTTATTTTTTAAATTTGAATGCTTAACTTCTTTTGGGTTTGATGAAAGGTTACTATCTTGCTTTTTCCAGGGTGAAGTTTCCCTCCTTGTATTGGTGTTGTCCTCCTATTATCCTTTTTAGGGCCGGGTTTGTGGATAGATATTGGGTAAACTTGGTTTTGTCATGAAATATCTTAGTTTCTCCATCTATGGTGATTGAGAGTTTTGCTGGATATAGTAGTTTTGATTGGCATTTGTGTTCTCTTAGAGTCTGCATGAGATCTGCCCAGGACCTTCTAGCCTTCATAGTCTCAGGTGAAAAGTCTGCTGTGATTCTGATAGGTCTTCCTTTATATGTTACTTGGCCTTTTTCTCTTACTGCCTTTAGTATTCTTTCTTTGTTTAGAACATTTGGTGTTTTGATTATTATGTGACGGGAAGTATTTCTGTTCTGGTCCAGTCTGTTTGGAGTTCTGTAGGCTTCTTGTATATTCATGGGCATCTCTCTCTTTAGGTTAGGGAAGTTTTCTTCCATAATTTTATTGAAGATATTTGCTGGCCCTTTAAGTTGTAAATCTTCACCCTCATCTATGCCTATAATCCTTAGATTTGGTCTTCTCATTGTGTCCTGGATTTCCTGGATATTTTGGGTTACAAGCTTTTTGCATTTTGCATTTTCTTTAACTGTTGAGTCCATGGTTTCTATGGAATCTTCAGCATCTGAGATTCTTTCTTCTATCTCTTGTATTCTGTTGTTGATATTTGTATCTCTGTCCCCTGATTTCTTCCCAAGGCTTTCTATCTCCAAAGTTGTCTCCCTTTGAGCTTTCTTAGTTGTTTCTACTTCTGATTTTAGATCCTGGATGGTTTTGCTTAGCTCCTTCACTTGCATGTTTGTGTTTTCCTGTAATTCTTTAAGAGATTTTTGTGTTTCCTCTTTCATGAGCTCAGCCTGTTGACCAAAGTTCTCCTGTATTTCTTTAAGAGATTTTTGTGTTTCGTCTTTCATGACCTCAGCCTGTTGAGCAAAGTTCTCCTGTATTTCTTTAAGTGTTTTTTGCATTTCCTCCTTGTTGGCTTTTGTATTCTCCTGGATTTCTTTCAATGATTTTTGTGTTTCCCTTGCAAGGGCTTCTAACTTTTGATCCATTGTCTCCTGAATTTCTTTATGTATGACCTTCATGTGTTCCTGTACCAGCATCATGACCAGTGATTTTAAATCCAAATCTTGTTTTACTGGTGTGATGGGGTATCCAGGACATGTTGGTAGAGGAGAATTAGGTTCAGATGTTGCCATATTGCCTTGATTTCTGTTAGTGACGTTCCTGCGTTTGCCTTTTGCCATCTAGATCTCACTGGTGTTAGTTTATCCTGTCAGTGCTGGACTCACCAGTGCAAGCTGCCCCTTCCCAGTTGGCCTCTGGTGCACAGCTTACCTCCTGCACTGCTTGTAGACAGTGTGCTGCTGCCCAGGCTGTTCTGATCCCAAAGCAGGCACCCGAAGGCTCCTGCTGGGGCCAGCTGGATTTACTGGAGCACACTGACTTCTCCCAGCTGGCCGCCCGGAAGCCCAGCTAGCCACTTGCAGGACTTGGAGATGTAATGCTGCCGCCCAGACTGATCTGGATCCAGAAGCGGAGAGAGTAGAGCTAAGGGCTTCTGCCTGAGGCCTTGCCCCAGATTGTGTCTGTGGAGCAGATGGAGCCCGTGTGCACTCCCAGGGAGTGCCGACGGTGTATGCTACTGTGACCTCCCCTGTGTTCCTCTCACTCCGCTGGGCAGCCGATCTGCCAACCGGGCTGTCGCACACAAGGTTAGCCTGGCCGCCCAGTCCCTGAGTCCAGGCAAAAGCCTGGGAGGCCAAGGTCCGAGCAAAGTTCCCCTATGACTGTTAATTGGGTTTGCCAGGTGACTAGGATGGCGGGTGTGTGCGCCCGCGCTCCCTGAAAGCGCTGGGAGAGTCTGCTTTGCTAACAATCACCTGGGCGGGTTGACTCACAGATTGCCCACCAAGCCGCCCAGTTCTTGGGGTCAGTCCTGTGCCTTTTGGGGCCTGGACCCCCGCTTTGTTAGCCTTAGGCTATGCCTGTTACAGGTCTGCCCGCCTGAGCTCTCTGTCGTCCTGCAGGCAAAATGGCGGCGGCGCGCTCGCAGGTCTGGGCAAAAAACCTCCTGGCTGGGTTGGCACCCCGATGGCCCCCCGACCCGCCCAGGGCCTGGGTGCAGGCCAACGCCCGTCGGGCTCAGACCACCGCGGTGTTGGCCTCGGATTATGTTTGTGTACCTCAGTCTGTCCGATTCCTGGAGTACGGAGCCAAGATGGATGCTCCTCTCCTGACTGGTGGGAGGCTGAGTTCTGAAGTGGCCTCCGTGCAGGAAAGGCGCCGCACAACTGCAGCTGCTTGCTGCCCGGCTGGTCAGCGAAGGTCAGTGGTCGTGGGCGCAGGGCCTAACTGGTCCCTGTGACGCCTTGGTTCCACTGCTGATGGCCCTTCAGCTGGAGCAGCCACTGCTGCCGCCGCCGCCTCTTCGTGCCGGACCTCAAACTTAATATGAACAATAGGACTTATTTCTTCCCATATTAAAGTGCATGAGATCCCTGCAGCCATATTCTCTGCCGGCCAGGGCAGAAGAGCTTCATTAGGTACTCTATAACCCCGAGCTTTAGATCTCTGGGGGTGCAAACCACCAGGGGTCTGCCTGCGCTCAGGAACTGAGCACATAGGAGGTTCATCTGCCAGACCTCCGTGCATGGGGCCTGTGTCCTACCTGGAGACCAGCAAAGGGAGAGAATCTCCTCGGCCATATTCCCTGCAGGCCAGGGCAGAAGAACTTCACTAGGTACTGTATCACCCTGAGCTTTAGATCTCTGGGGGTGCAAACCACCAGGGGTCTGCCTGCACTCAGGAACTGAGCACATAGGAGGTTCATGTGCCAGACCTCCGGGCATGGGGTCTGTGTCCTACCTGGAGACCAGCACAGGGAGAGAATACCCTCAACCATATTCTCTGCCTTCTGGGGCAGAAGAGCTTCACTAGGTATTGTATCACCCCGAGCTTTAGATCTCTGGGGGTGCAAACCGCCAGGGGTCTGCCTGCACTCAGGAATTGAGCGCATAGGAGGTTCATCTGCCAGACCTCTGGGCATGGGGCCTGTGTCCTACCTGGAGACCAGCACAGGGAGAGAATCTCCGTGGCCATATTCGCTGCATGCCGGAGCAGAAGAGCTTCATTAGGTACTGTATCACCCTGAGCTTTAGATCTCTGGGGGTGCAAGCCACCAGGGGTCTGCCTGCACTCAGGAACTGAGCACATAGGTGGTTCATCTGCCAGTCCGCCGGGCTTGGGGCCTGTGTCCTGCCTGGAGACCAGCAGAGGGAGAGAATTCCTGCGGCCATATTCTCTGCCTGCAGGAGCAGAAGAGTGTCACTAGGTACTGTATCACCCTGAGCTTTAAATCTCTGGGTGTGCAAACAGCCAAAGGTCTGCCTGCGCCCAGGACCTGAGCACACAGGTGGTTCATCTCCCAGCTGGTAGGTCATGGGGCCTATATTCTTTGCAGAGAACAGCAGAGGGAGCTACTCCTGTAGCCATCTTTGTGGCCTGCCAGAGGAGAAAAACATCACTAGGTCCTGTATTATCCTGAGCTTAAGATCTCTGGGGGTGCAAATCTCCAGGGGTCTGCCTGTGCTCAGGACCTGAGAACATAGGCGGTTTATCTGCAAGCTGGTCGGTCGTGGGGCCTGTATCCTATGTGAGAATCAACAGAGGGAGTGACCCCCCACCCACCATCTTTGCTCCATAACAGAGCAGTCTGAGAACACCTGGTTCACCTTGACAACCCAAGTATAACATTTCCTGAGGCAAGACAGAGCAGGGCTCCAAAGGCACAAAAGAGGAAGGCAGCATATCAGTAATGGGTGCCAAAGGAAACCCAGTCATCCAGTGTCTCAGAAATACTCCTAAAGGTGCACAATAAGTTGTGGCACCAGCCAGTGACAATAAGACCATCTAACACCAGTGAGAACTAGATGGATAAAGGCAAGCATAGGAACGTTGCTAACAGAAACCAAGGCATTATGGCAGCATCTGAACCCAATTCTCCAACAATAGCAAGTCCTGGATACCCCAACACACCAGAAAAACAAGAGTTGGATTTAAAAGCACTGGTAAGGATGCTGTTAGAGGAACACATGAAGGACATAAATAAATCTCTTAAAGAAATTCAGGAGAAAAATGATCAAAAGCTAGAAGCCCTTATGAGGGAAAGACAAAAATCACTTAAAGAAATTCAGGACAATATGGGTCAGAAGTTTGTAGCCAATAAGGAGGAAATGCACAATTCACTTAAAAAAAATACAAGAGAAGTTTGATCAACAGGCAGAAGTCATGAAAGAGGAAACACAAAAATCTCTCAAAGTATTAGAGGAAAACACAAACAAGCAAATGACAGAACTGAGCAAAAACTTCCAGGATCTGAAAACAGAAGTAGAAACAACTAAGAAAGCACAAAGGGAAACATCTTTGGAGATAGAAAAACTTGGGAAGAAATCAGGGACCATAGATGCAAATATCAACAACAGAATACAAGAGATAAAAGAAAGAATCTCAGATCCTGAAGATACCATAGAAACCATGGGCTCAACAGTCAAAGAAAATGCAAAATGAAAAAGCTTGTAACCCAAAACATCTAGGAAATCCAGGACACAATGAGAAAGCCAAATCTAAGGATTATAGGCATTGTTGAGAGTGAAAATTTACAACTTAAAGGGCCAGCAAATATCTCCAACAAAATTATGGAAGAAAACTTCCTTAACCTAATGAGAGAGATGCCCATGAATATATAAGAAGGCTACAGAACTCCAAACACACTGGACCAGAACAGAACTACCTCCCGTCACATAATAATCAAAACCCCAAATGTACTAAAAAAAAAAAAAGAGAGAATACTTAGGGCAGTAAGAGAAAAAGGGCAAGTGACATATAAAGGAAGACCTATCAGAATTACACCAGACTTCTCACCAGAGATCGTGAAAGCTAGAAGGTCCTGGGCAGAGCTCATGCAGACTCTAAGAGAACACAAATGCCAGCCAAGACTACTATACCCAGCAAAACTCTCAATCACTATAGATGGACAAACCAAGATATTCCATGACAAAACCAAATTTACACAATATCTTTCCACAAACCCAGCCCTACAAAGGATAATAGGGGGAAAACACCATTACAAAGAGGAAAACTAAACCCTGGAAAAAGCAGGATATTAAAGCTTCTTCCATCAAACCCAAAAGAAGATAACCACACTAGTATAAAATTAACATCAAAAATGATGGGAAGCAATAACCACTACGCCTTAATATCTCTTAACATCAATGGACTCAATTCCCCAATAAAAAGACATAGACTAACAGACTGGCTACATAAACAGGACCCTACATTTTGCTGCATACAGGAAACACACCTCAGTGTCAAAGACAAAAACTACCTTAGAGTAAAAGGCTGGAAGACAATTCAACAAGAAAATGGTCTCAGGAAACAAGCCAGAATTGCCATTGTAGTATCAGATAAAACTAACTTTCAACCTAATGTCATCAAAAGAGACATGGAAGGTCACTTCTTGCTGGTCATAGGAAAAATCCAACAAGAAGATCTCTCAATCCTGAACATCTATGCTCCAAATACAAGGGTGCCCTCATTCATAAAAGAAACTTTACTACAGCTCAAAGCACACATTGCACCTAACACAATAATTGTGGGTGACTTCAACACTACACTCTCACCAATGGACCGATCAGGAAAACAGAAACTAAACAGGGAGACAGTGAACCTAATTGAAGCTTTGGACCAATTGGATTTTACAGATATATATATATATATATATATATATATATATATATATATATATATATATATATATATATATATATATATATAAAACTTTTTATCCCTAAGCAAAAGATTATACCTTTTTCTCAGCACCTCATGGTACCTTCTCCAAAATCGATCATATAGTTGGTCACAAGACAGACTTCAACAAATATAAGAAGATTGAAATAATCCCATGCCTCCTATCAGATCACTATGGATAAAAGTGGTATTTAATACCAATAAAAACAACAGAAAGCCCACATATACATGGAAACTGAACAATACTCTACTCAATGATACCTTGGTAAAGGAAGAAATAAATAAAGAAATCAAAGATTTTTTAGAATTTAACGAAATTGAAGGCACAACATACACAAATCTATGGGACACAATGAAAGCAGTGCTAAGAGGAAAATTCATAGCTTTGAGTACCTCCAAAAAGAAATTTGAGAGGGCATACACTAGAAGATTAAAGGAACAACTGAAAGCCCTGGAACAAAAAGAAGCTAACACACCCAGGAGGAGGAGAAGACAGGAAATCATCAAATTTAGAGCTGAAATCAATCAAGAAGAAACCAAGAGAACCATACAAAGAATCAACAAAACCAGGAGCTCGTTCTTTGAAAAAAATCAGCAAGATAGATAAACCCTTAGCCAGACTAACCAAAGGGCACAGAGAAAGTATCCAAATTAACAAAATTAGAAAAGAAAAGGGAGATATTAAAACAGAAATTG
This sequence comes from Apodemus sylvaticus, assembly GCF_947179515.1. Lineage (NCBI taxonomy): Eukaryota > Metazoa > Chordata > Mammalia > Rodentia > Muridae > Apodemus > Apodemus sylvaticus. The sequence continues at coordinate 43,250,312 of NC_067474.1, read as the reverse complement.
AGGAATTTCAAAAAATTGTCAGATCCTACTACAAAAGCCTATACTCAACACAACTGGAGAATCTGGAGGAAATGGACAATTTCTTAGATAGATACCAAATACCAAAATTAAACCAGGATCAAATAGATCATCTAAACAGACCCATAACCCCTAGAGAAATAGAAGGGGTCATAGATAGCCTTCCGACCAATAAAAGCACAGGACCAGATGGTTTCAGTGCAGAATTCTATCAGACCTTCAAAGAAGACTTAACCCCAATACTCTTCAAACTATTCCACCAAATAGAAACAGAAGGGACACTACCCAACTCCTTCTACGAAGCCACAATTACGCTGATACCAAAACCACACAAAGATCCAACTAAGAAAGAGAACTTCAGGCCAATTTCCCTTATGAATATCGATGCAAAATTACTCAATAAAATTCTTGCCCACCGAATCCAAGAACACGTCAAAACGATTATCCACCAGGATCAAGTAGGCTTCATCCTAGTAATGCAGGGATGGTTCAATATAAGGAAATCCATCAATGCAATCCACTACATAAACAAACTCAAAGAAAAAAAAAACACATGATCATTTCATTAGATGCTGAAAAGACATTTGACAAAATTCAGCATCCTTTCATGCTAAAAGTCTTGGAAAGGACAGGAATTCAAGGCCCATATCTAAACATAGTAAAAGCAATATACAGCAAACCGGTAGCCAACATCAAACTAAATGGAGAGAAACTTGAAGCAATCCCACTAAAATCAGGGACTAGACAAGGCTGCCCCCTCTCTCCATATCTTTTTTATATAGTTCTTGAAGTCCTAGCTAGAGCAGTTAGACAACATAAGGAGGTCAAAGGGATACAAATTGGAAAGGAAGAAGTCACTATATGCAGATGATATCATAGTATACTTAAGTGACCCAAAAAACTCTACTAGTGAACTCCTACAGCTGATAAACAATTCAGCAAAGTGGCTGGCTACAAAATCAACTCAAGCAAATCAGTAGCCTTTATATACTCAAAGGATAAGCAGACTGAGAAATTAATTAGGGAAATGACACCCTTCACAATAGCCACAAACAGCATAAAGTATCTTGGGGTGACTCTAACCAAACAAGGGAAAGACCTATATGAGAAGAAGTTCAGATATCTGAAGAAGGAAATCGAAGAAGATCTCAGAAAGTGGAAAAATCTTACATGCTCATGGATTGGCAGGATTAATATAGTTAAAATGGCCATCTTGCCAAAGGCAATCTACAGATTCAATGCTATTCCCATAAAAATCCCAACCCCATTCTTCATAGAGCTAGAAAGAGCAATTCTCAAATTCATCTGGAATAACAAAAAACCCAGGATAGCTAAAACTATTCTCAACAGTAAAAGAACTTCAGGGGGATTCAGTATCCTAGACCTCAAACTTTACTACAGAGCAATAGTGATAAAAACTGCATGGTATTGGCATAATGTCAGGCAAGCTGATCAATGGAATAGTATTGAAGACCCAGAAATGAACCCACACACCTATGGTCACTTGATCTTCAACAAAGGAGCTGAAAGCATCCAGTGGAAAAAAGTCTTGTCAACAAATGGTGTTGGTTCACTTGGAGGTCAGCATGCAGAAGAATGCGAATCGATCCAGTCTTATCTCCTTGTACTAAGCTCAAATCCAAATGGATCAAGGACCTCCACATAAAACCTCACACACTGAAACTAATAGAAAAGAAACTGGAGAAGACCCTTGAGGATATGGGCACAGGGGAAAAGTTCCTGAATAGAACACCAATAGCTTATGCTTTAAGATCAAGAATTGACAAATGGGACCTCATAAAACTGCAAACTTTCTGTAAGGCAAAGGACACTGTCAAATGGACAAAACGTCAACCAACAGATTGGGAAAGGATCTTCACCAACCCTAAATCTGACAGAGGGCTAATATCTAATATATACAAAGAACTCAAGAAAGTAGAACCCAGAGATCCAAATAACCCCATTAAAAAGTGGGGTACAGAACTAAACAAAGATTTTTCACATGAAGAACTTCAGAGGGCTGAGAAACACCTTAAGAAATGTTCAACATCATTAATCATTAGGGAAATGCAAATCAAAACAACCCTGAGATTTCACCTCACACCAGGCAGAATGGCTAAGGTCAAAAACTCAGGAGACAGCAGGTGCTGGCGAGGATGTGGAGAAAGAGGAACACTCCTCCACTGCTGGTGGGATTGCAAGATGGTGCAACCACTTTGGAAATCAGTCTGCCGGTTCCTCAGAAAACTGGGCATTACAATTCCTGAGGACCCTGTTATTCCACTCCTGGGCATATACACAGAGGATTCTTCTGCATGCAATATTGACACATGCTCCACTATGTTCATAGCAGCCCTATTTGTAGTAGCCAGAAGCTGGAAAGAACCCAGGTGTCCTTCATCAGAGGAATGGATACAAAAAATGTGGTATATATACACAGTGGAGTACTATTCAGCCATTAGAAACAATGAATTCATGAAATTCTTACACAAGTGGATGGAGCTGGAGAACATCATACTAAGTGAGGTAACTCAGTCTCAAAAGATCAATCATGGTATGCACTCACTGATAAGTGGATATTAGACTAGAAACTTTGAATACCCAAGACATAATCCACATATTAAATGATGTCCAAAAAGAATGGAGGAGTGGCCCCTGGTTCTGGAAAGATTCAGTGCAAGAGTATAGGGGAATTCCAGAAAAGGGAAGCGGGAAGGGGTAGATGGAGGAACAGGGGGAGGAAAGAGGGTTTATGGGACTTGCGGGGACTGGGAATCCAGAAAAGGGGAAATCATTTGAAATGTAAATAAAAAATATATCAATAAAAAAAAAGAAAAAAGTGTGTGAGATGATTAACTATACTTGGAAGATACACAGGAACTGTCTAGATAACTGTTTCCAAGCTGTAACAGGCAACAAGAAGACACAGAAGGAAACTGCATTAGGTTCATTTAGGACTTTATTCCAAAACTAGCTGATTATCAGGTGGCCTTTGTGCTGTGCACTGGATAGCATTGTGGAACAGGCAGAAATAATAAGTCAATAAATATTTATGTTACCTGCTACATTTTATAGATAAATGATCAATAAATCATAGCTTCTAACCTTGAGAAAGGTGTCCTTTTGAGAGGACAGTGTTGTAAACATGTAATTTAAGTAAAAGAAAAGGAGAAAGGCAAACAAAGCAGCAGAATTCTGAGACAGTTTCTAGGCCTATAGAAAAGGAATTGGCTCCTGGGAAATTTCTTCCAAGACTCATACAGAAAAACAAAGAGCCTAATACACCAAGACAAACTTTTTTTTTTTGTAGACACTTTGTATAACAAGAAGTAGCTAGGTGGTCTTTGATAGAATAGGAAACAGTAAACTCTAAAATATTTTGGAGTGCTTTACTCTCTCGTGTTTAACTGGACAGGTGAGGCTTTAATGTGTAAGTAAGTGTAAGGCTGCTCAAGAGTGCCCCGGGTCAAAAAAAAAAAAAAATAAAGGAGAGAAATTAACCATGCACAGAGACATGCAGGCACACAGACTGGGCTGAAACAGTTACACAATTAGCTAATGATAATTGCAAAAACAGACACAGATTCATACAATGCAAAATCCCACAGGTGAAACACCAAGTAACATATTGAATCCAGAACATTCCTGAGTATAATTAAACAGCCTTCTCAGGTTTCTAAGGACTTTAGTCATTTCTCATTTACACTATAATTCTCGCCAGGGGAGTCATCCAAACAATCACAGAATTCTCCAATGCAAAACACTGGACAGCGTCAGTATTCATGCAGTTCTTTAAAGATTCAATAATACTTTAAAACTGAAAACCTACAGTCCAGTAGCATCTGGCTTGCCTGTGGATGCTGACATTAAACCATCAGCAGATACTCAGAGAAACCCTAACCAAAAGCAGACTTACAAATTCATAACCTGGAGTTTCTCAAATTCAACATCACAAACATCTTTCTAAGGAACACAAAAAGTGGATAAACACGAGTTTTAAAAGAGAACCAAATTTCTGGATATGCATTAAACTTCATAGGGTAGTCATAACATCAGAAATTGAAGAATACGTAACTGAACAACAAGCTATTCTCATCCATTCCCAGCCTGGCTTAAATGGATCCTTGTGAAGCAAGGCAAATCATCAGAATGTCTAAACCAGTCTTGAAAAACAGTTTTTGATAAATTAATTACATAAGCATGTCTAAGATTGTTTTGAACTTGTTATATAGGGAAAGATTTGTTCTCTCCTTTTAAAGGGCATTGTATAAGAGAAGATTCAGTTAATAATAAGTTGAAGTATATAACAATGGCAACAACAGTAATAATTACAAAATGTACTTGTTAGGCAAGAATGAGGAGATAAATTCAAATCCCTACCACCTATGTTAAACTCAACCATTATGGTGACACATAATTATAGTCACAGAAGTTTGGAGCAGGGTCATAAAGTGATAAACAAATCCCAAGGTCTTTCCATCAGCAATGGAGCACTGTATTTGTGCTCTAAGAAATAGTGAATTGTCATGTTATTACCAAAAAGGGTAGCATGGTAGGACAAACTTTCAAAAACATCTTTATTTGGAGTGCTTTATGTAATTTCTGTGAGGCATCCAAATAAAGATGTCAATTATGAAATTGAACTAAATTCTCCTTCACAGTGCAGAGTGTTATAACACAGAGTTACACTAAAGAGGAATAAAATTTGTGTGTGTGTGTGTGTGTGTGTGTGTGTGTGTGAGAGAGAGAGAGAGAGAGAGAGAGAGAGACAGAGAGAGAGTGAGAGAGAGAGAGAGAGAGAGAGAGAGAGAGAGAGAGAGAGAGAGGTAGAGAACAACAGAAACAGAAATTGAGAGGGAGGAGAGAGAGTAGTGTTTGTGTGTGTGAATGCATGTATATATGAAGTGTGTATGAATCTGTAAGTGTGAATGTGGTGTGTGTGTATGTGTGTGTGTGTGTATGTGTGTGTAACTGTATCTACAGGTCTAAGAGAGAGGGAAGGAGGGAAGGGGGTAGAGTTTTTTTATGTTTGTGCCTGTGTGTGTGTATAGGCCCTCAGTATCCTCTTGTTTCTAGTTCATAGTACTTGGCTTTTTAGTTGGATGGTGGAGAAATGAAATCTGATCTCATGCTTGAGGAGGAAAGAATATATCTAATAAGATCTCCTCAACTACAGAAAATCTCATTGACAAAGGTTTTGAAGAGGATTCTTGTGGAAATTCTCCAATAACACACACTGGGGAAAGATCTGCTATTTCCTGTTTTTGTTTAATTTTTCTTAAAGAGCTTGTTTGAATTTTACATTTCAATTTACTTTTTTTTTTCTAGAAAGCTTTTTAGTTTTCCTAATTTGGGCAAGAAATCCAGGATATTACCCTCACTAGTCAAGTGTTTGATCACTGAACTACTTAATAATCCTCTTTCCTTCCATTTTCTTGTCTTTTATTTTGCTTCTTTCACTTTTTATTTAGTTTGTTTTCCATGTTTAATGTTTATTTTTAGTTTTGACTTTTGGCAATTTGGTTTTCACCTTCTTTCTTTCATAGTTTTGTTTTCAAATTAATCTTGACCTTGCTACAGAAAGCACTAGGGTTGCTGATGGAGACTACAAGCATGGAAAAGTCACCTTTCATTAATGCATACTACACACTTGCATGAAGAGTATATGACTGGCTCAAATTCAAAAAGTACAGCTGAAAAAAAAAAAGAAAAAATATGAGTAGAGATTAAAAGTCACGTAATTCAGTAGGGAGGCCACTGAGCGAAAAGGTATCCCCAACGCAAGTGTTCTATCTGTAGAAAAGTATTATTCTTGCAACATGGCTTCTTTGATAAGAGATCACTTCCAAAGATCTTCTAGGTTTATATGATCCAATCAGGACACAGAAACACCCTCAATTACAGTATGGGCTGGCTAGAATAGCAACAAGTCCTTAGGACACACTTTTAATTCTGATCAATGAAGGTAACGTTAGTTTGTAGAATGATTTAGCCAGGTTTGAAAGTAATATGCAATTGAGGGGCAGACAACGTGGTAAATCAGAGAAAGAATTAACAGAATGAGTCAGAGTTAGGATACACCTAACTCATAGGAGATGAGAACCTGCAACTCACAAGAGATAAGAACCTGGAAGAAAAACTCCTTAAGAGCATCAAATGACAGAGGGAGAGGGAGAGAGAGAGAGAGAGAGAGAGAGAGAGAGAGAGAGAGAGAGAGAGAGAGAGAGAGAGAGAGAGAGAGAGATTAAGCAGTGTGGTAGTAGAGTATATGTGTAGGCCAGTTTTACAGACACAGGTGGCAGGGAAAAGAAACCAGACACAGTTGAAGACAGAAGACAGAAGGAGCAAGAGAATGAGAAAGATTAGAACATATTGCTAAAGATTAGAACATGAGACAAAGCAGAGCAAATCAGGCAGAAGCCTAGAGAAGGTAAATTGAATAATTAGGCTGGGAGTATTAGATTGTATGGAGGCCAGAAGCTCCCAGCTGTAGGCCTTGGGAGAATTAAACCAGAGAAAGAAGTGCTCCTGGCTTAGCCCAAGCTTTGCATTCCAATAGCTTGTGTAAGGTTCTAAGGCTCTTGTCTCATCCCTTCATCTGAGATCATTTACATACAGCTCTGAAGGTAGCCTGGGTATTGGAAGCAAAGGAATAGCACTGTCACTGCACAGCAAACCTCACACAAATGATTTATTCAATAAGATACAGGAGAGTATCTGCCTCAGTTCATGTAAGAACCAGAAGAAAATTGAGTAACAGGCAGGCAGATATAACTTTCTTAAGAGTGGAGTCTTCCAGGATGGGGATTGGTGGGATTCCAAACCCTAGAATTGAGCTCAGACTTGGATGGGACCTGAGCCATCCCAAGCATCAAACACATGGTTTTGGCAGGCCCTGCTCTTCTCCTGCATTTTCTCTTCCTTGGTAAAATACCTTAGATTACATTCCTAAAGCTAGCTCCCTAGGACCACTGCCTTATTTGTCTACTTTCTCCTCCAGAATCTGACTGACAATTTCTACCTATCAAAGTATTGAAGCAATCAAAATACCCCTTTGGTACACCTAATTAACATGACCAAATGAAATTAAATACATTATCCTAACATTGGGTTTCACCCTTTACCTTTGTATACCACCATTTTCCATGAGTCATGTCTGTCTCCTCTCTATCCAGAGGCAGTCCTTTTTCACACTCCAACCTCCAGGACAAATACCTGTTCCTCTTCTCCTTTCCTCATCTCTCCTCATTCTCCTTTCTTGTATCTTCTATCTTTTTCTCTTATTCCATACCCTTTCTCCCCCTGAAGCAAATAAATCTCATTTGTGCTGAGAATTTAGTCTGCACCAGTTCTAGTTGCTACAGGCTTTTTACAGGAAAACCATCAAGAAAGGAAGAAACAAACAAAAAACATTTCTGCTGGTGTAAGAAGCAAATGAAAAGAAATAAAGAAATATTAGGGATGTGAGGAAATATATCAGTGGTTAAGAATACTTTCTGCTCTTGGGGAGGATTTGGCTTTCAGCACCTATCTCTAACTAACTGTACTTCCAGGGATCTGATGCCATTTCCTGACCTCCATGGGTACTAAGCCTGTTCTTGGCGTATGTGCTCTTAGTGGCTTATGCAGCAGAGTATGTTGCTTGGTCAGGGCCAATATATGCTACAAAAATCACTCAACAGCTTTCAAACATGAGGTTTATTATGGGGGTGAGAGGAAGCTCGGGAGGAGAAACAGTGAATCACAGAGATCAAGAGACAGAGAGTCAGAGAAAGCAAGAGAGATAGAGAGACTGAGAGACAAAGAGCTGGACATAATAGCTGGAACTTTTTAAAGGGATATATAACACATGCATGCAAGGAGAATATTCTACTCATGGTAAGAGTGTAAATGTGTCTCATTTGGTGGCAGGTGATGGCATGACTGATGGCCCTGAGAATCACTGGAGGTTGGGTTGGTGAAAACACCTGGTTTCTAACTTCTTTCCTTTTGTTTATTATAAAGGGTGAGTCTATAGGAAGTATAAGAGTGAGGCAGGAATGTGGGCATCATGCTCTTTAAGCCTCTTCCTGCTGTCTGGACAAGTCAACATCTTTGGGGTCACAAGAAAGCTGGGATGCTAGTCAAGGCCTGAAAAAACAGGTTGATTCCTTTACTGTCCAGTTTCTGTGGGACACACTGAAGTTAACGACATGTGGGCTACAATTGGAGCATTTGGCGATACTAGACCACCTGGGACAAAACCCTTTGAAGCTGTCTGGGGTGTATATTATGAGGAAACACTTGGAGTTATACATACGGAACAGAAAATAAAGTTAAGTTGTTTAGGGGAAAAATAGTTTTAGGTGTACATTTCAAACTTTTAGGCCCATAGTCGTGGAAGTTGATGGAGGGGAGTCCCAATACAAGGGAAAACAGGGAGATTCCACCCTTAGGAATTAGCAGAATAGGCAGATGGAAAACAGGCTATTGACTGATAGTACTTTATCCATTTCATTCATGAGAAGTGGATTCAAGTCAATTCCCTGAAGCTACAAGAATTTAAGTGTACAAAAAGAGATAAGTTTTAGAAGCATTAGCAGTTATCTTTTTGTTGTTGTTATCTATACTGAAACCCACATAGTAGAAAAGGCAATAGATTCATGCATTTGAATAATAGTAGAAGCCCTGGGAACCAAAATGATTTGGGGTTAAAAGCATGAGCACCCTTTCTTCTACCCAGAAGACTGGGTGCATGTCTATTAGACAGATATTGTTAGCACAATGAGAAGTGCTTTAAGTCTATACTTAGAAGACAACCAAAGGGAATTTAAAATCTTGAGCTCATGACTGTGATAATAGTCGTTAGTGCTTACCAGAGCTAGATTAATAGCTTATCAGAACTCCATTGGTTAATGTTAAAACTCTGAACTTTTGACACCTTTATATAAAAATAATATAGAGAGGGAAAGAAATCTGAAGATTTTTTTCATTTTTACATATATCTTAAATTTCTTTCTTATACCTTTACAAATTGCATTCATACATCTTAACCTGTATACTTTTTTTCTATCCAATCTTTTACCACAAGGCACAGGTGGTTGATTACCAGCAGTATTCTTTGTAAAGTAAGTTCCTTGAAATGAAGGAATATTAAAAAGTTACTTTGAAACCTGTTTTTTTTTCAGGTTATCTCTTTTTAGAGTCTATTAGCAAGGTAAACTGTTTGTCTTTCTCTGGTCGCTCTGCAGTGAGCCCCGAGGCCTGATTTTCATATATGTAATGAACTCACAGTAAGCCGAAGCCTTGGCTGCTGTTGTTTAACTAAGCCATCACTAACCTGGTCATCCACACCCTCAGAGATCAGGGAAGGATACATTTTACCTGAGTAAGCTGAACGCACAGACCAAACGGCTCCTGAGTCCATTAAAATGACAGTTACTGGCTATCTGGACAATCTCTCTAGTTACCTCATGACCATTGTGGGCAGAGGGGGCAGGGCAGTATCAGTGTTTGACCACCAGGCCCAGAAGACTGGACAGATTTTCCAGGAGAGTAGGAATTTGTGGGGCAGTGGCCTATCTTGTCTAGGCAAAGTGAGCCAATGAAATCCTCAGGTTTCTGCTTGTCCACAGTTTGGGCAGGTCCAGGCAGGAGGCAGGGTGAGCAATTATCTACAAAGTTGCAGGCTTTGCCACATTTGAACAAGCTCTAGGGAGTGTTCTTCTGGGCCTATCATCTTCTTTGAAAGAGCTTAAGGGTACTGCCAAGAGCTGGCACTTCTATTTATTAAAATAAAATTTTTTATTAACATTTTAATAGCCATTTTCAACATATCCCTAAAGAGATTGAGGATCAGTATCTATTAAGTAATCTAAACTAGATAAACTTTGCTTGTTTCTAATTACTTGTTTAGGTTTATCTTTTGAAACACACACAGGATGTTAAGTAAATCTTATACTTGTAGTTAATTACATTAATCTGAACACATTAAAGAATTTGATCATTTAGGAGGAGACTGACCATTAATTATCCTTAAGAAATTACAATAAGTTAGTAGCTTTTATAATGCTAGGATTTAACACTCCATCTCTGTTAGGTCTACCCAGAGAAAATAAAAAATTTTAATTAATACTACTGTAGCATCAAAATAAAACTTTTAATTTGAGATACAATCTATAGAGCCTAGCAAATTTTCTGATTCTTTTTTAGTGTGTCATTGTATAATATTGCTTTTTATGTATGGCTTAGTTAATTCAAATGACTAAAGGTTTAGGTAAATAAAGACAAAGAAGCTATAGAAATAGTTCTAGAATCTGAATAGTCCTTAGGATCTTGTGAATCTTTATTATCAAATATATGTTATTTATCAAACATATACTGTTACATATCCAACTTTTCCAGCAGCCTGGTGTTAACCAGATACCAAACACATAAGTAGTTAGACATCTATAATAAATCAGCTCTAGTTAGTTTGAGTAGACTTTTATAACCTTAAAATTTTATCTTTATGTACAGTATATGAAAAACCAGAGTTGAATCACATATATAGTATATTGTAGCAAATATGATCTTAACTTTTGTCTTCATTCAAAAATCCCTACCAATCCAAAATATTTGAGACTTGTTGCTTCCTTAGTCTAAAAGGGAAAAATAATGATAAACAGAAACTCACTAAGACTAAAACATTTTAAAATTGTTGCTTTATGCCATGTGATAGGTCATCTTAAGATGTTGGAATCACATGGTATGTACTCATTAACCTGCTTACATCCTGATGAGATCACCAGCCAATATGGAGAAGAGCCACATGGTTGCTAATTAAAAACATCTGTTGTTCAGGTAGATTTTTTTTTTTTTTTAGTGAGTGTTGAATACAAATTACATAGGCATATACACATATAGTTGAATCCAAAGACCATGGCTGAGGGTACCTTATCCTTTAAGAATACCAGAGATGCTTAATAGCTTAATGATCAATTCCTCAGATCCTGGGAAGCCCTTATGCTGACCAAAGGAAAAGCTACCAATGGGCTTCTCAGTAATAGCTGAGGTGTAATGTGACCTACTAAGTGAGTTTGTAACAGGTAGACTAGAGATAAGTAGTTGGGTTGCATAGTGGCTTAGACCACTACCCCTCTCCAAAGCAGGTAGTAGACAGGCACCAGAATATCCTACCAAGTCACAAGACAACAATGTCAGTGTTTATGCAACCGAAGGATTACCTTGACAGATCAGAGCTAAGGAATGCACAGGGAACACAAGCCTTAACAGATATCAAGCAAGAGATTTATTGTGGATGGGGATTGAGAGAGAGAGAGAGAGAGAGAGAGAGAGAGAGAGAGAGAGAGAGAGAGAGAAAGGAAGGAAGGAAGAAAGACAAGCAGAGAGACCTGGAAACAGAGAGCAGGCTGTGATGATGGGACCTTTTCAGGGTTATAGACCATGCATATAGGGACATGTTGTGATAGTGAAAATGGGTTGCACCTAGAGTCTGTGATAGTGTAATCACTAAAGGCAGGTTGCAGGGAGTATCTGATTTCTAAATGCAGGCAAACTCATATACATAAAACAACAATAAACTAATAATAAAACTAAAAAGAAAAGAAATGATGAATAGATTTACAAACAGGAACTAGAAAGACAAAAGACATTGCTGAAACTGATTAAAAAGCGCTGAAGCTGAAAATGTATCTTGAGACTCTGATGTGGGTAGCTCACAGAAGAGGCTAAATTAAGGGAAAGACACAATGTACAAACACAATATATTAAGGGAGCAAAGAATCCTAGGAACACTGGATCTCACATAAATAGAGAGTGCATATGCACTTGACACAAAGAAGTAAATCCAAAGATATGTCTGTAGGCATGCAAAAGTAGTATAGGGTTGTTATATTCCCTTTAAAGTAAAAAAGAAAATTCTGCCATTTCAAATTAAAGTACAGAAAAAAAATCTTAAATTTTCTTTCTAGGAGAGTCATATTCCTGTCAAATACTAACTCTTGTGACTATACTAGTTAATTTACATCTAATCAAACTCTGTTAATGCCAAAAAGAGAAAGTGGACCTAATGCTACCAAATGTGTCTCAAACATGTCTTGAATGAATGAATGGATTGAGCTGATTAATTTCACCAAACACTTAAAGCACATCTCATAACAGTACAATTGGGAGCACCCATTTGTCAGTATTGCACAGTAGTTTTGTCTAAGATTAAAACCTTCTATCTTGAAGGGAAACTTCTTAAGATAGAATGTTTTCCGGGAAGTGAAACAATAGAATGCTCTAAACCAAGAGGACATACCATATGCGAAAACTCCTTCAGACAAGAAGTGAACAACTCAGATCAGCTCAGGAAGCCCCTGAAACTGACCAGCTTCACTGCATTACTATCCTCCCCAAAGTAAAGACTGAAGACAGTTACTCTTAGATGACGTCCAGACAAGACTAGCTGCATGAAAAAACAAAGAACTAGAATGTGTACTAAAAGACAAAGGTTAGCTGAGCTGCCTGGAAAAGGCTCTGACCTCCTTATCTACCTGGAAAGCACACACTGCAACCAGTGGAGCCTCCTTCAGGCTGTGCAGGGTGCTTCAGGTATCAGTGATCCCTCAGACACCCAAAGGTGGGCTTTGGTTATACAGCTGACTTAGCACCATTTCTGCTCCTATATGTAACCTTTCATCCATATAACCACAATAAAATGCATTAGTTCACCAAGTTGGGCTTTGGTCTATCTTGTGGTCCCTATTTGGGAATTCTGGTATGAGCAAACTTCTCTGTCTCTCTCTATCTCTTTGTGTCTTCATTTCTATCTCTATCTCTGTTCCTCTGTGTATATATGTATGCGTATGTGTGTGGCATGTCTGTGTTTGTGTGTTTCTGCTTTACAAAAAGAAGTCTGTCAATAACAACTAGTGAAGCAAATACCTTGATTAAAATGGGATTTTTGATGGTCAAGTTGTAAAGTACATTTTACTTCCCTCATCCACATCTATTTCAACACTGTTTTGTTTTAAACTACTGTTTATTAACTTGATTTTGAGTTTTGTCAAGCCTAGTAACACTAATTAAAATAATCTCTCTTTTTCATTCTTCTATTTCATTAGTTTACTTAGGTACATAATCAAATTTAACAAATACATCTGGAATGTATAACTTAATGACTAAGAGAAACATGCAGCCACCCAAACAAGCTGTTTCATATATTCTACATTGGGAAAGGAAAACACTGATTAATCTGATAAACTGTTCAATTTCAATCTGATTAATATAGAAATTCTACTGTACTTAGCTTCTACATTCTATGTACTCGTGTACAGCGAAGTTACAGAGAGCAAAATTTCAGTTTTTCTCCTTCCTCTTTCTTGTTGTGCATCTGCATGTGACAGGAACAGCAAGTTGAGGAAGTCACATTGCAAAGGAACTAGAATGAAGAAAGGAATATAGGAAACCAGAAGGGAGGTTTTGGAGGTATAGACACCAACAACACAGTCATAAGATGAGAAAGAGTGGCGATGGCAGGCTTCCAGTACACATACTTCCAGAATCAGCATCCTCAGTCTACACTCTAATTCTTCCTTATTCAGAACATTAAGGTTTCCAGGATGAGAATACTAACCAGTAAATCAACTCATCTTGATGATCTTCTAGAATCCTAGACTTTTTGCTTTGGCAAAATGACAAGCACAAGGTTGATCTAAGTAAAAGATGTAAGAACTCCTGTGGGGACAGAAATCTGTTCTTCCTTTCTTGCCCTGTATCCAATGGTGTGGTCCTAGCAGCCTCATGGATTCTGGCTTCCTTTTCAGCCCACGCACACTTTTGCTTCAATATGTACTGACTCATTGCATTTCTAAGCTCTTTGGATTAGAATTTGGAAAATGGCTAAATAAGTATCAGAATGAATATTTTTAAAATTCTGTACTTTAAGATACAGATAAAAATATCTTGGAAAATGACTTAAGGCAGAAGTTGATAGTATCTTCCAAAATTAATGTCCTTACTTAAATCACATTTTTTGATTGTCTTTCTTCTTTGTTCTACTAAACTCTGAATTTTCAAGGCAGAGTTTGGACTTCTCTGCATCATTTACATTTAGGCTGAAATGTGCATTTGTTCAAGTGTGCATGAGTGTGTGTGTTGTTGCTGATGTTGTTGTTGTCTGTACATTATATCAGACTCAAAAAATAAATTCCTAAATCAAAGTGAAAGATGATTAAAGACAAAATGCAAAGAGAAACATAGAATGACTATTATTTTAAAGTTTTAATGATTTTATTGAAATTTATTATCCTTTTACCAAAATCATAGACATTATGCATCCAGAAAATATAGATAAGAAAATGTTGGTAAGAAAACTTGGTGACTTGGTAAAGCCTAATTTTCTATTTAGTATGGCACAAGTGAAAACAACATTCTATGAAATTTAGCTCAAAGTCAAGAATCCTGGGTCCAGTTCCAACACTCTAAAATTAAAAGTGAATGTTAGATCCAACCACAGCTTAGAGGAAGACATGGTAGACATAAAGATAGAGTGAACACCTTACGAATCTGTAATGGTGTCTTCATTTTGTAAGAAGATCTCACTTTGTCAAAGAATAGAAATCAATATGTTTATTAGAGTAAGATAGACCAACTTCAAAGTGTGTTACTTAACATAGCACGTTTTTTATATCAAGTGGGTAATTAGAAAGTTTTAGACACCTCATTTTGAATTATTTATTACTTTCATTTTCTAGTATCATGAAGCTGTATTTTCCTTAATTTTTCACAAAATGATTCTTTTACTTAAGAAAATGACTTTTACTTAATAATTAAATTAAAAAATAATTCAAAAATCATTGTGTTAAGAATGGTTTCCTTAATTGAAATTCAGTGCCCTTGTTTTAATGTTTTGTGCCATGTTTTAATGTGCTGAATTTTAAACCCAACTCAAGTCTTTGGTAGTTGGGATTTATAAACTGCCAAATACTTCTAAAGGGGGGAAATGTGATTCAAAGCCTTAGGGGAGAAGGGACTGGCTGCCTTCTTGACATCAAACGGGCCTTGTAAAATAGCACATTGATCAGCTAAATACAAACGAACTCGAATCATATGGATATAATTCTCTTAAATTAAATTTCCTTTAAAATAGGGATGGAATTAAACATTAAAAAGGAAAGGTTCATGAAGTCAGGCTTTTTGCATTTGACATCTGTCTGCACGACCTTAAACTCTGTAAAGCGTAAATCTTAGAACTACTAAGTAGATGGCTTTATTCCTCCTTTAATGTATGAGTGATATATTATTGTTTGTTACAGTGAACATAAGATGATTTTATTTAGAG
This sequence comes from Apodemus sylvaticus, assembly GCF_947179515.1. NCBI lineage: Eukaryota > Metazoa > Chordata > Mammalia > Rodentia > Muridae > Apodemus > Apodemus sylvaticus. Next base: position 43,234,987 of record NC_067474.1, on the reverse strand, counting down.
AAATATCTTAAATTAGACATCCACTTTTAAACTTTGTTAAGCAATGTAATATTTTGTTGCTTTAAGATTGAGCATACAAGAAACTATAGCCCAAGGAGAGGAGATTTACTTTCAATGTTTCCAAAAGAGAAATGAGCACCGAGACTTGGTGTCTATCAGAGTTTGAAGACCCACACGTGGCTGGTAGAGTAGGGGAGTGACAGTCATTTGAAAGGCAGTTAAAGAAATATTAGTGGAGGCCATGATGTCAATGAATGCTGCTAAGTAAACCTCTGTGTGAACTTGCAACATCAAAACACAGTGGTGATTTCAGCAACGTGCTAGGCATCTACACGGCCTCTGTACTTTGTAGAAAATAAATATAGGAGTTACTAAAAAGAACATTGTACCTCATTTGCTAGTGGCTCTAACTTAGGTAAAAGAATCTAAAAAAAGCAGAGTCCAAAGGGAGGGATAAAATATTTGTACATCAACTTGTTCTCATTAAGCTTTATAGCTAGATCCCCTTCTGGATGTATGGATTACAGTTTAAAGATGGACTTAAGATGACTCAAGCATTATGAATTTTGATGAGTAATGAGGCATTACTATGTAGCATTCCAAAGAGTTTCAACCACTTACTGAAAAAGAAAACTGTCTTCTTTTATGTAAGTCAAAACACTGATGGTCAGAAAGAGTAGCTCTTAACTCCTAGCATCTTTCTTCAGCATATTTATAATAATGTATTCATTAACACAAGCAGATATCTATTTTGATCTATAATCTCATCATTGCGCTTCAAAAATAAAATGTCTCTTATTAAGTACCCTGTAGCACATTAGACTTGAAAAATACAGTTGTACTTATAAACAATTGTTTTGGAGTTAGTAATGTGACTAAGCCTAGAAAAATGCTTGCCTACAAGCCTAACAATTCCTGGCATTCAAGAGGAGAGTAGAGAAGCAACTCCTCTGAACTTTGTATGCAAGTTACTACATGTACCCACATTCACACACATAAAACTATAAAAAAAGAAAAGGAAAAATACCAAATTGTTCTACAGTTTGCTACATGCTTAGTGCTATGCATAAGAGATGAATACAAATGAAAATGACGTGGATTATTGGTGAGTATATATGTGCTATTAAATGTATGTTATTTCAGCACTCTTTGCTTCTGGGAAAGTTTGATATAAAATCTAGATTGTGGCCTGGAAATAGAAAGAGAAACAGAATGAATTACAGACTGACAGCAGTGGTAATAGCAAGTATAGATCCACTGAAGTAGTGCTGGAAGTATGGATGGGGAGAGGAGGAATATTATGGGTAACATAATAATGTGGTCAAGTTAAGAAAGACCTAAGAAAATTCAAGAAGAATTATATGTGTATGTCATTTTAAAAATCAAGCTATATTATTTTTTTTTGTTTTTACTGAGTGGAAACTAGGCTCATTATCCATAAAATTGTCAGGGGAAAATGCCTACTTTCTTTCTGACATAGTAAATTTTAAATATCCTCAGATTATTAATATTTTCTAGCTAATTCTTAATGACAACACACTATGGAAACTTATCTATATTTTCCCATTCCTAAAAGATATGTTGCCTGTACTTCATGCAGAAGACAGAACTCAACATCTAAGCCAATATGATAAAACCCTGTTTTCATGCTAATCCTCTCCAGAGCTTCTCTTATATTCATTATTACTCATTAGTACCAATTGAATAAAATCCTTCAACTCTTTAAAGCTAATTATCCTTCATGCTTTTCAAGTAATTTTCCTAAGAAGCCTTAAATGTAACTTTTCATCCATTGTTTCCTTCTTTCTTTTGCTCTCTTTGCATGCTGCTACTTCATGATTATTGACTCTGCCCTGAGTGTGTAATATAAGCATGTTCTGTGCTTAATTAATAGAAGTCCATCTTATAATCATAAAAGCAAGCATGTGATAACAAATACATGATGGTCAAAATACTTATGCAATAACATGGAGACAAAGAAATATGACAGCATAGCAGAAAATAATGAAGGAAGGTTAAACATGTCAATTAAAAGGAATTTTTTTCAGAAATATATGTGTATACACAAAGTTATATAAATAAATATATGTAAATAAGTACTTATATTTATACATATATAAAACATATAATAAATATATTTATATATTTAAATAAATATAATATATAACCTGTATATCTTTACATACACACACATATATACATATGCATATATAGTAATATGCCTAGTAACATATTACTTTACTTTATATACAATAAAAAGCCAGTGTCGAATAAAAGTTGTTATACTTATAATCTTAATTAAGATCTGTCACTTCATTACTTTTACTTACAGACTAATTTATATTTCTCTCTATTTGATTCATTCTTTCAGTCATTCAGTAAAGTTTTCACTGAACAATTATACTTTGGCAAAACTGTCTTGGCAGAATTAAAATCAGAAAGTAATGACAAATAAATATTTCTATTTCCCCAAGTTACTGCTTCGTAACACTGAAACTTTGTTTCCCCAGTGAATATGCTAGGAATTACTTATTTCTATATTAATTTTAATATATAGTATTAGTCTTCAATTCAAATTTCATGTAAATTACTCACTTTTTACATATTGGAAATAAATATTAATGAATTAGGACATAATATGCCTAAATTCTTATTTTATAGGTCATCTTCAAATTCCCTAACACAAATTCATATGTTCCCTAGTTGTAAAATATCCCTCATAATTGAATTCATCAAAAATATTTGTGATAAAAGTTTTGAGCTATGTTTCTGAATGAAAATATTAAATGATATTTCCTTTAAATAATTAGCATATGTAGGTGTATGAAAGGCATAATAGTATACCTGACACAAAAATAGACTGACTATTTTAAATTTAAATGCATTTATATACAGAGAGATGGAAAAGTATGTGGGTAGATTTGAGAACAGAAGGCAAAGAAAGAGCACCATTTATAAATTATTTATTTATTCACTTTACTTCCTGATATCAGTCTCCCTTCTCCTCCCAGAATCACTTCACATAGACGCTTATGATCACATAAGCATGTGAAGTACTTTTGAACCTGGACCATAATAGCAGCACACACACACAAACATACACACAGAAAATATTAAAAATCTTAGGATGTGCGTCAGTGTTTGTGTGTGTGTGTGTGTGTGTGTGTGTGTGTGTGTGTGTGTGTGTGTGTGTGTTAGACAGATACATCGTGCTGGATAGTTTTGACATAAGGCAGAGTCCTCTGGAAAAAGAAAACCTTGATCAAGGAAATGACTCCCTAAGGTTAATCTGCAGTCAAAATGGTGGGGTACTTTCTTTATTGATGCTGACCCCACTGTGGGATGTATAATCTCTGGGGTGTTGCCTGGAATGTTTAAAACAATAGGTTGAGCAAGCCATGGGTAACAAGCCAGTAAGTATGGTTTCTGTTTCCATGAAAAGTTACAAATATTTTAATCCATGAATGTTTTTAAAATCTAAATATCAAGACAAAAGTCTAAATTTGACTTTTCATAAAAGGAGAAATTTTGGAAATAACAATTCTATTTTATCAAAATTAATAAACTTTGAAGTAATCATTGAAGTAATGTCTACATATGCTGATAACAACTGTTTTGTAAACACAAAAGTTGCATTTTGTTTATCGATGCAAAAATATAAAGTAGAATTTTCCAGAACAGTCTAGGAAAATAGAGGAGAGCTTGAAGCTAATTTCATTTATTATTATTATTACCATTATTATTATTATTATTTATTATTATCATCATCATTATTATCATTATCATCATCATCATTATTTCATCTATCCGTTTTACAGTCTATTCTTTATCCACCTCCTGCTCTGCCTTCTGACTGTCATCCCATTCCTCCTCCCCATCTCAAAGAGGATGTCCCCCCACCCACACCAGACCTCTCCACTCCCTGGGGCCTCATGTATCTCCAGAGTTAGGTGCACTTCTCTCACTGAATTTGGACCAAGCAGTCCTCTGCTGTATATGTGTCCAGGGCTTCATATCAGCTCCTGTATGCTCCCTGGTTGGTGGGTCAGTGTCTGAGCAATGCTGGGGTCCGATTTAAGTTGAGACTTCAGGTATTTCTACAGGGTCATGTTTCTCCTCGGTTTTGTCCAGCTTTTCCCTACTCATGTACTCAAATTTTCATATTTGAGTACATGAAAATATGGAACTAAAGTCCATATTATAATTACATCAAAATGTTTCGATCATTGCTCACTTCCTGTTAGAGATGAAAAGAAAAAAGTAAAATTCAGGAATTAGAATAATCAGATTAACAAAACTAATTTTTTAAAGTAAAGGAAATAATTTTCTTGCCAATAAAATTATTGAAATAAAATTATCAGTACTTGTTTGAGAAGGGTTATGACATCACTGTCCTATTTACATTATGCTGTAGCATTTGTGATTTTTTTGAAATTTGTTATTGTTTCAAAACAAAATACAGTATTTATGATATTTTAAATGATACCTCAAAGTACTATGTCTAATGACAATTTAAAATTGTGAGTAAAATTAACTTCTTAAATAAATTTAGCTAAATAGTAAATACAATTGATTACATATTTTTGGAAGATTACAATAATATAAATGGTACCATGTATCTGTTGGTGAATTATATAATTTCGGTAGGTATAGGTATCTGTATTTATAGACCTGACCATTATTTTGATAATCCATGAAGAATCAAAATACAGTGCTAGAATGTTAGTAAGTCTTGAATATATTAAAACACACCATTTCTTCTACAAATAATCATTCTATAATTTTGCAGATCACAATGAATGAGAAGTGAACAAGATATAGTCTCTGCCATTAAGATTTAATTACAATGTGACATAAAACATTCAAACATTTAACAAATACTCATCAAACACATCTGAAATATTAAAAAACATAGATATCCTGTTGTCATGGAAACTAGGTTGGGTTTATTAAAAATGAAGAAATGGAAAACCAAACCACATTAGTACTATCTGTCCAGTGGAATTCTTCTAGGATAAGAAAGGCCTTACCAGTGGTTTAAGTGCTGCATAAATACAGTAAGAGGAAAAGCAATCTGAGTTCATATTATGAAGGGCCTTATGAATGAGGTTTGAAGTTTGAATATATGCTGAAAAATCATAATGAACGTTCAAAATGTTTATTTTATAGGTTTGAGTAGTTTTTCTGATTATTAATAACTCTTTTGTTCCTGTAATAAAATAACATAAGTAAGGCAACTTATCATTAAACACTGTCTTTGAAACTTAGGTATTATGAAAAATAATAGTAGCTGGCAGCAACAGAGGTAGCTGGCAATAGGTGGCAGAAATGGTTGAGAACTAACTTCCTAATCCACAAAGTAGAGGAAACAAACTAGGTAGCCATGGCATGTGCTTTAAAGCTTCAAGGCAGGCCCCCAGTGGCACATGTCCTCTAGCAAAGCCACATAGCCTCATACTCTTCTTCACAGTAAGCAATTGGGGAACAAGTATTCAAATGCCCAAGACTTGCTGGGAGAGTCTCACTCAAATCACTAAAGCTATGCCTACATCTGTGTACAGTCTACTAGTCTGGTCCTTGAGAAGGCCAGGAGAAGGTGTGGAGGTGATGAAAATGGAGCTGTGTCATGTCTAAGTCACCATTTAAGTGCTGGATTTAAACCCATGTCTTCCATAAAACCACCAAGTGACCTCAACTATATTTTTTCATGTCCCAAGATGCATACTTAAATAAAAACATTTCATTGGCAGATATATGTTTCTAAAAATGAAAACAACTATCCAGAAAATTAATTAGTTGAATTTAGAATTTACTTATACACGTATACATACATATATATATATATATATATATATATATATATATATATATATATATATATATATGTCAGTCAGTAATGTTCCACAGCTATTAAAGAGAAAAATCATGCAATACTAGAGTGTCATAAGAGTGAAAGTTGTTAAAAATCAAACAGTTGGCCTTCATGATGTTCTTTTTTGTAATTTTTTTATTGTTTGAAATTGCATGTATATATACACTAAAATACAACCTATGCTCCTTATATGAGCAGTCCTCATATAAGGTATCCTATACAGTCACATCTTGTTGATTCAGAAATATGCATAGGAAGTGTTTTCCATTTTTGTGAAAAAATTTCAAGTACTGAGAAAAACATCCTGGGCTTTGCATTCGTTAAGCTATTATGCTGATGATATTGGATTAACTTTCAAGGCACACCAGTTTAAACCAGGGAAATAATTCTCAAAAATCAGTTATTTTAAATAGTTATTTTATTTTCCCACTCTTATCAGATCAATATAGATTTGATTCATTCAGTATTTATAGATGTATAATTTAGTCATTTGAGTATATGATCTTCATTTGCCATTTGGAAAATTAAAGGACTTTGAAGAACTACTGCAGAAAAAGTAGTTAACCTTCAATACATGCTCAAAGTAACAAATAATAGGAATTTCAGTATCTACACTCTATAAACATATAATGTATCTTACAGCTGCATAGATTATAGTTCACTAAATCTCCATGGATACCAGATTTATTGACATTATACACAGACACACACACATACACAACACACACACACACACACACACACACATAGTCCTTAAAGCCAATTTTAGAAGTATGAACTGGATTTCATTTTGAATGTAAACCATGATCTCTTGCTGATGGGCATATATAATCAGTTTAATATAACCAGAAGCATATGGGAATTCTCAAGGTTACAGAACAATTAGATCGCATGAAAATGAAAGTGAGAATGAAAAAATATCAGGTAGGCTCCAATGATAAAAATCTATTTATGCATATAAACTCTCATTGACCTTCATTCTACCAACAGTTAATCTGAAGACATGCCAAGTTTCAAGAGAGGTCATGCATGCGTAAAAGAGGCTGGATGCTGACCCACAATGATGTTTTTACTTTCAAGGTTAAAAGGAGAGGTGAAATCCCCTCACTGGTTGCTTTTCCCCAGCAGCAGCATTGGTGGTGACAACAGTTAGTGTTATTCAGCACTTTGGACCTATGATTATTACAGGGTTGCATTTCATGTCATGACATTCATCTGTTAGGTGTGAGAATATTAAAGAACAACAGTGTACTGAGACTAGTGAGGTACCTGGGGCTTAATAAACCCTTAGGGATAAAGGTCACTACAGAACATATTTTTCTTTCTCTATATTTACATTTGAACTTATTGAAACTCTGAAATTACATAATAGCTCTGGAATTTTACACAGAATATTAGTACTTGAACCTGTAATTGCTTAGGAATATTGAAAATTTTTTATTGAGCTTATTTCCTGTATATCAAGAACAACAGGAATATTTTGAGTAAAATAATTATTGAACAAATTTTTAAAGAATTAAGTAGAATTGTTTTCAAGGATAATGTAAAAATTATATTTTGTGTGAGGAACATAAACTATATTCTTTCTAAGTAATATACTACAATTTATAAAAGATACCAGCAATATTTATATAAACAGTGATATTACTTCAATATTTTGTTGCATGAGTCAGAAAAATGCTTCATTTAAAAGTGAAAACAATAATTACACAAAATTATAATTACAATAATTAATTTAAAACCTTTTTTACAAATACCTAGTGATGAAGTAATTTATCAAAAAGAATTTTTAAAATATTTTATTAATATAGCTACAAAGAAAATAGACAATTTCCTGAAATGTAAATAAAGAAAATATCAAATAAAAATGTTTCATTTACTTAAAAACCTAGCTTTTGAAATAAATTGAATTATATTGAAAACATTCGTAAATATTGTCAATTATAGGGTTATATGTTCATTATAGGATTGTGGATAATTGATTTTAGAAAAAACAAATGCTTTATTTTCAAAGTTTGTCTTTGCAGCCCTCTCTCCAATATAAAAGTACAAATCTCGGTAATTGAATTGCAACAAAACTGAAGGATAAACTACTTCTTCAATGAAGATGTTGTATTGGTGTGTACATTTGATATCCTTGTTCATTCCAAATGAAGCACAGTGTCTCAACAGACAAATACGCCATTGTAATGCAAGAAAAAACATGATTCACTAAGTATTACTGATACACTTTTGCCTGTATATTCAAAAGATTACATTAACTCATGTGTGCACATGCACACACTCATACATGCACAAACACACAATATACACTCAGGCACTCAAAACATACATACCTATGCACATAATAATTGTGTACATAAACAACACACACCTACCTCATAAAACATCCAGAGAATCCCAATACATTAAAACATCCACTCATCCACACAGCACATACAGACTATGCATACTACTCCTTATACATACCACACTCAAACAAACTCACCATGCACACACATATCATATACAGACACCATACATACACATATATACACAGTCCATAAACACATACATATCACATAGTACTCTATTCATAACACACATATATACCCATATAACCATACATGATGCCACATACACATTATAATCTATGCATGCTTACATATTCATACACCCTTTACTGTTTTGCAACTTGTTTGTATCTTTATGATTATTTTATAGGCAGTGAACTGAAATTCTGAATTGGGCTGAACTCAGGAAACATATCTACTCTGCTCTAGCCATACCCTACTGCTCCCCTGGAAACACTTATTCAGATGGTCCTGTTGCAAATCAGGATGATGATAGTTTTGAAAAATATCTTTCCAATTTCTTTTTTTAGAATATTTTTTAGATTTTTATTGTTTTTTATTACATATTTGCTTTATTTGCATTTCAAACGGTATCCTCTTTCCTTGTTTCTCCTCCAAAAATTCCCTATCCCACCCCCCCACCCCTGCTTACCAATCCCCCCTCCACCCCGATATCTTTGAACATAGATTTGTTTATTCATTTAAAATGCTCATCTAATTCCACCCATCTAATTAAGCAGTCCAGATATAAATGTAAAGGGGACAGATTCAGGAAATCATGAAGGAAGAAAATAATTATTTAGAATCATCCTGTTGTTTTATTACTGGGAGAGAAAAGGAGGCTTTGTCTTGCAGAACACTGCATTATGCCTCACGGCCTCACTAGGAGTCTATACCCAAAGGGAAATCATGAAAAACAGTATGTTATAAAATCTATTTCCTGATGCTTTCTATAAATTCTCTTTAAAAAACCTAAATGGACCCATAATAAACTTCTGAAGATTCCTGTTTTATTGAATGATTATTCTTTTCCCAGTTATGAGGGTTGAACTCAGCATTTTGTACACAGTGTGTATTTATATCTGAGCTTTTTCTTTTTCCGTTTCTTCCTTGACTTCACTTTTTGTTTCTTCTAACATCAGCCCCCTTTCTTCCCTTCTCCCTGCCTCTCCCATTTCTTCCTTCTTATCACAAGACTCTTTCTTTCCTTTTTTTTATTCGATATATTTTTTATTTACATTTCAAATGATTTCCCCATTTCTGGTCCCTTACTCCCCAAAAGTCACATAAGCCCCATTTAACTCCCCCTGTTCTCCCACCCACCCCTTCCCACTTCCCAGTTCTGGTTTTGCCTTATACTGCTACACTGAGTCTTTCCAGAACCAGGGGCTACTCCCCTGTTCTTATACATCATTTGATGTGTGGATTATGTTTTGGGTATTCCAGTTTTCCAGGCTAATATCCACTTATTAGTGAGTGCATACCATGATTGATCTTTTGAGACTGGGTTACTTCACTTAGTATGATGTTCTCCAGCTCCATCCATTTGTCTAAGAATTTCATGAATTCATTGTTTCTAATGGCTGAATAGTACTCCATTGTGTATATATACCACATTTTTTGCATCCATTCTTCTGTTGAGGGATACCTGGGTTCTTTCCAGCTTCTGGCAATTATAAATAGGGCTGCAATGAACATAGTGGAGCATATATCCTTATTACATGCGGGGGAATCCTCTGGGTAAATGCCCAGAGTGGTATAGCAGGATCTTCTGGAAGTGAGGTGCCCAGTTTTCTGAGGAACCGCCAGACTGATTTCCAGAGTGGCTGTACCAATTTGCAACCCCACCAGCAGTGGAGGAGTGTTCCTCTTTCTCCACATCCTCACCAACACCTGCTGTCTCCTGAGTTTTTAATCTTAGCCATTCTGACTATTGTAAGGTGAAATCTCAGGGTTGTTTTGATTTGCATTTCCCTGATGACTAATGAAGTTGAGCATTTTTTAAGATGTTTATCCGCCATCTGAAGTTCTTCAGGTGAGAATTCTTTGTTTAACTCTGTACCCCATTTTAATGGGGTTATTTGGTTTTTTGGGGTCTAACTTCTTGAGTTCTTTGTATATATTGGATATTAGACCTCTATCTGATGTAGGGTTGGTGAAGATCTTTTTCCAATTTGTTGGTTGCCGATTTGTCCTTTTGATGGTGTCCTTTGCTTTACAGAAACTTTGTAATTTTATGAGGTTCCATTTGTCAATTCTTGATCTTAGAGTGTAAGCTATTGGTGTTCTGTTCAGGAACTTTCCCCCTGTACCAATGTACTCAAGGGTCTTCCCTTGTTCCTTTTCTTTTAGCTTCAGAGTGTCTGGCTTTATGTGGAGGTCCTTGGTCCATTTGGAGTTGAGCTTAGTACAAGGAGACAAGGATGGATCAATTCACATTCTACTGCATGCTGACCTCCAGTTGAACCAGAACCATTTGTTGAAAAGGCTATCTTTTTTCCATTGGATGTTTTCAGCCCCTGTGTCAAGGATCAAGTGGCCATAGGTGTGTGGGTTCATTTCTGGATCTTCAGTCCTGTTCCATTGATCCATCTGCCTGTCACTGTACCAATACCATGCAGTTTTTAACACTATTGCTCTGTAGTATTGCTTGAGGTCAGGGATACTGATTCTCCCAGAATTTCTTTTGTTGTTGAGAATAGTTTTAGCTATCCTAGGTTTTTTTGTTATTCCAGATGAATTTGATAATTGCTCTTTCTAACTCTATGAAGAATTGAGTTGGGATTTTGATGGATATTGCATTAAATTTGTATATTGCTTTTGGCAAAATGGACATTTTAACTATATTAGTCATGCCAATCCATGAGCATGGTAGGTTTTTCCATTTTTTGAGGTCTTCTTCCATTTCCTTCTTCAGAGTCTTGAACTTCTTGTCATACAGATCTTTCACATGTTTGGTAAGAGACACCCTAAGGTACTTTATACTGTTTGTGGCTATTGTGAAGGGTGTCATTTCCATAATTTTTTCTCAGCCTGCTTGTCCTTTGAGTATAGGAAGGCTACTGATTTGCTCGATTTGATTTTATAACCAGTCACTTTGCTGAAGTTGTTTATCAGCTGTAGGAGTTCTCTAGTGGAGGTTTTTGGGTCACTTAGGTAGACTATCATATCATCTGCAAATAATGATAGTTTGACTTCTTCCTTTCCAATTTGTATCCTTTTGACCTCCTTATGTTTTCTAATTGCCCAAGCTAGTACCTCAAGTACAATATTGAAAAGATAAGGAGAAAGGGGGCAGCCCTGTTTAGTCCCTGATTTTAGTGGGATTGCTTCAAGTTTCTCACCATTTAGTTTGATGCTGGCTACCGGTTTGCTGTATATTGCTTTTACTATGTTTATTTATGGGCCTTGAATTCCTGTTAGAGCACTAATACTCCAACTCAAATTCAGAAGATAATGTTGCCCCTGTCACTGAAATTCTGGGGGAATCATCTTTAAAAAATGCTCAATTTCATTAGTCATTAGGGAAATGCAAATCAAAACAACCCTGAGATTTCACCTTACACCAGTCAGAATGGCTAAGAATAAAAATTCAGGATACAGCAGGTGTTGGTGAGGTTGTGGAGAAAGAGCGTCATTCCTCCACTGCTGGTGGGGTTGCAAATTGGTACAAGCACTCTGGAAATCAGTCTGGTGGTTCCTCAGAAAACTGGACACATCACTTCTGGAGGTTCCTGCTATACCACTCCTGGGCATAGAAGATTCCCCATCATGTAATAAGGATACATGCTCCACTATGTTCACAGCAGCCATGTTTATAATAGTCAGGGGCTGGAAAGAACCCATGTATCCCTCAATGGAAGAATGGATGCAAAAAATGTGGTATATATACACACTGGAGTCCTATTCAGCCATTAGAAACAATGAATTCATGAAATTCTTAGACAAATGGATGGAGCTGGAGAACATCAAACTAAGTGAGGTAACCCGGTCTCAAAAGATCAATCATAGTATGCACTCACTAATAAGTGGATATTAGTCTGGAAAACTGGAATACCCAAAACCTAATCCACACATCAAATGAGGTACAAGAAGGGAGGAGTGGCTCCTGGTTCTGGAAAGACTCAGTGTATCATTATAGGGCAAAACCTGAACAGGGAAGTGGGAAGGGGTGGATGGGAGAACAGGGGGGAGGGAAGGGGGCTTATGTGACTTTTGGGTAGTGGGGGGCCAGAAATGGGGAAATCATTTGAAATGTAAATAAAAAATATATTGAATAAAAAAAATAAAGGGGAAAAAAAAGAGAGACAGCTTTTGCCAATGGGACTTTCTTCCAGAGTCAGGCGAATAACTATTTTAGAAGCTTAAGGGAGAAAATTTCGTCCCTCCTGAAACTCTGTAAATGTGATAAACACTACACAAGAGAATGAATATAGGCTGTATTGTACTTGCCGTAATGTATCATCAAACTAAGAATTAGCTGGCATATAAGGAGGTATGGATTCAGAAAGCAAGAATTCACAAAAGCCATCTTTTTGTGACTGCCTTTGTGTCAAATACTACAACAGACTTCAGACGCACAGTGAGTGAAAGGTGTCTGTGCCTAGCTGCCACTAAAGGGTTCTGGTCATTTTGGTTTCAAAATGTGTGCTGCTCATGTCTTAAGATGCTTTTAAATACGATGTTTGAAATGCTTTGCACAATGTTTAGGAATATTAAAGTAAGAGGAAAAAAGATAAAAGTATTATTTTATTTGACAATATTATTTTATTTTGTCAAAAGACTAGAAATTAGAAAGAAACATGAATTCTTGAAGTAATTTTTCAAAGCACTGGCACTTCCTTTCCATGATGCTTTGTAGCCTGGAATCCTGACAGCAGTGTCTTAGGTAAATACATATTTGAAATACTACTTCTGTCTTCATTTAAATATTTTAGACTATTTATGTAACAAGAGATAATATTCATTAAAATGTTTCCTAAACATGTAGTACTTGACACTCTTATGTGACATTAGCTAAGTGTGACAATGTTGAAGTTATTCTTTTCTGTCCTATTCAAGGTCACCAAATGAGTTCGGGCCTCAAAGAGCCGGTGAGCCAGGTCACCAGACTCAAGAACTCTCCTTTACACCTGATGCTTTAAGGCATTGTAAAAGTGCTTCATGCTTACCATGCTATCAATGCTTTAGCTCTTACAAAACAGTCCTTGAGATTATATATTTTTGCTTGATCTTTCTAAAACAGTAAAATTTGAGGATGTTCTATGAGTAATGATATTTTGGGGGTGTTATTGGTTTTTTCTTCAGTGATCTTAGGCTACATTTTCATGAGTATTTATCTTAAAAGAAAATACTCCTCTTTAAAGACATTCAACTGCTGTTACACAGCCCTGCTGCCAAAGTTCTGTGGTTATGGTAGCATTGTGCTTTGACTTAATACCATGGTCAATGGCAGCTTTATCTTCACGTGAAAAGCCACAGATCCAGAGAGCTGCTAATCTTAGACTTAAGATAAGTAACAAAGAAGCATTCTTATCAAGCCAACATGAATTGGAGCTTGGTTAATAAGTAAAATGAAGAAACAAGAATCTGTGTTTTATAACCAGGTCTCTCAATAGTACTACTTGTTTCTGCATGTGAACAGCTATCCTGATCTTTTAAAGCTAAAAGAAAAAAAGACAAAAAAACCTATCAGAACAAGTGAGCTGGCTGAGCCTGCAGTGAACACCTTATGATTTAGAGAAGCTATCTCCTGAAGAGTGAGGATTTTCTCTTCCTCTAAGGTATTATCCTATGTAATGGACAGGGGGGAGTTAAACTTCAGTAAGAAAACATTGCTTATTGTCCATTACACAGATATACCAGCAAACACCAGATTCATATCATGATTCCATATTTATTTATGATTTTAAATTATTAAGTATAATACAAAATAAATTTCAATATAAAAAGTTAAAAAGTGATTCCTTGCAGATGCTTTGCGAGTCTTCACTTGTTCCACCTCCTTTTGCTCACCATAAAATAAATGCTAACTATTTAGTTCCAATACAGGTGACCTTATTTCAAAATGACCATACATCATCCTAAGAAACCACCACACAGATTTGCAAAGCAGCTGTTCCAGTTTTTACTCCCATCAGAAATAAACATATGTTCTCCTTTGCCCACGTTCTCATCAGGATGTGCTGTCATTTGTTTTGTTGGTCCATTTTCATGTCCCCGATTGCTAAAAATATTGAACATTACTCTATGTTCCTTGGGCATTGTGTTTCATCGTTTTAGAACAGAACCCTCTTGGTTTTGGATCCCAATGTTTTAATTGGGCCATTTATTTTCTTGATATCCTTGGATTTTGTTCTTGCTGTTGTTGCTCTTTTATACTTTTAAATATTAATCCTTGATTAGATGTATAGTTGGTGAATTTAGTCTGATACTTTTCTCTAAGGAAACTGTACTTTGTCAGGACGGTCTTATCTGGCATCAATGGGAGGGGAGGCCCTGGGTCCTCTGGGGGCTTGATACCCCAGCATAGGGATGCTAGAGCAATGAGGTGTGGGTGAGTTGGTGAAGGATCACCCTCATAGAGGCAAAGGAGAGGGGGGAAAGGGAAGATGGGATGGGGCAATTTGTGGAAGGAAACCGGGAAGAATATCATTAAACAATAAATAGTTAATAAAAGAGTGGTAGTTTATTTCATGATGTCCCACTTATTATTTATTAGTCTTAGTGTTCTTGTTATTATTGTACTATAGAGAAATCTCTTTCCTAAGTCAACGAATTCAAGCTTATTCTTCAAATTCTAGTTTATTAGATTCAGGATTTCGAGTCTTATGTTAAGATTCCTTTTCCATTTGTAATTTAGTTTTGGCCAACATGAAAGGTCTTGACTTATTTTTTCTTATTTGCATACCCAGTTTAATATCCCATTTGACTAGCACCATTTGTTGAAGGCACTGTCCTTTTCTCCAGTGAGTGCTTTTTGCTTCTTTTTCAAAAATCAGGTATCTGTAGGTATTTATAACTGATGGCTGGGTCTTCAGTTCAACTCCTTTGATTAATGTATTTGATTTTATGCCCAAACCAAAGCTTTTTTTTTTTTTACCATATCTACATGATACAACTATATAGTTCAGATAACAACACATATATCCTGATTTTTGTTTGTTTTCATATAAAATTAAAGTTGTTCTTTTTTTCAGTTTCTTTGAAAATTTGTGTTGGAATTTTTTATTTATGTACACCCCAAATACTGTCCCTGGGTCTCCCCTCACAGAGCTCCTTCCCCATCCCCCACCATCCACCCCCGCCATCCCCTTATCCTCTGAAAAGTCAGTCCCATCTCTAGGTATCGACCCACCCTGGTATATCAATACTAAAGATTTTATCTCTTCTCATTTTGAGGTTTTTTGTTATTAAGCCATTATTTTATTGATAAAAATCACTTGGAATTTTAAGCAAATATGATATTAATACTATGTATAGTTTCAGATATGTATGTATATTATATATGTTCATATATACATATATATCTATCCTGTTTGACTCACTAATTTATCAATTGATTAAAATGCTTATAGTTTTATTAATCTTTTAAATTATATACATAAGATAAAAAACAGCTTATGAAGTAGTGTTTTGTTTTGTTTTGTTTTGTTTTTTCACCCAAGACTTCTTATTTCTAGGTTTCCAATAAGAAATCATTTTGGTGCCTGTTTCCTTATGTGCCCATTTCAGCATCAACCAGTTCCCTTATACCTTTTTTCTTATATTTCTGCAGTGTATCTATGTGTAAAACAGCATGTGCCAGTTAAATATATTAATACTGACTCTGTATTTCTTAGATCATTACTCTTCCTTTGCTCACTATTTATTTACTATTTCACTTTTAACAGCATTACTGCTATCCTGATTAAGAATGCTAGATTTGAAACTAAGTCTTTTCTAAATCAAAGAAAGTTCTTGGTGTGTGTACAAAATGATGAAATCTGAAGATGTTTAGTAATCACTGAGAGAAGAGTTATGTATAGGCAGTGGTATAACTTGATTCCTATGAGGAGAAGCTGAATGCAGTATGGCTGAATGGAGTTCAGAATCCACAGCATGCATTTGCCAAGGAGCAACACTCTTGTTTGCGTCATAATTTCATATACCTTTCTTCCATGCATAGATACATCCATGTGTTATCCAGCCCAATTGTGACATATATTTATAACTTATGATTAAACTCGTAATAGGCTGCCTAGAAAGAGGACAAGGTCGAGCTGAGAGTTGGAACTACTAAATTAAAGTGGGGATTTATAGCTCTGTGGCTTGGGTGATTGTGTTCATCAATTATGTTCCTTTCAAATTAGTGACTCAAATGGTTAATTTTTTATCAGGTTACCTAAACTCAGCTGCAATTTTGTCAACTTAAACATACATTTAGCTTGCTCAAAAAGTTTTACTCTTACATTTAAGCAGACATTTCTCAAACTTTAGCTGGTTTTAGTCAGAAAACAACATGAGACCTAGTATCTTCTTGAGGTAACTGAAAATATTTAGTCTAGATGGTATGTAATTTTGAAAACTTTGAAGCATGGTAGGACAAGCCATATTAGCAATGACTCTGAAATAATTACAAATACTTGACTATTCTTGGCAGTAGAGGGAAACAGACAATTATTTTAAAAAGAAAATAATATAATGCCCTAAATATAGAGAGAAATTTGTACAGTGAAAACTATATTCATGTTGATACAAATACTCAATATATATATAATTCATATATATACTTCACATATATATACTTCATATATATATATACTTCACATATATATATATATATATATATATATATATATATATATATGAAAATTGATCATGTAATTGATTACATAAACAAACCCAGTACTGGCTTGAAAGCAAATCATTCTACTTCTTTGCATTCCAAAGCCAGCACCATACAGAATTATGTCTGATAGACATCTGTACATGTCCTTAACATCTTGATATTTTGGATCAGAACACATCTTATTCATAATTGAAACTCTCCTGTGAAGTGAGCAATTTTTAACTATATCTATGAAGTCTATACAGTAATATGTACAGCACCCACTCTATTGTGATAAACACAGACATATATAAACATATATATATGGATATTATAATATTTTGTTGATAGGCTGAAGTTTACATTATTGACAATTAATTATCTATTTCATTACTTATTACCATTTAGAAAACTTCATGTAAGGGTTTTATCTGTATATATACCTGTTTAGTTCTATCAGTATATTGGCTACAGAATGATAACTCGCTTGGACAGGTAGATATAATTTGAGATTATTTTCTTTGTATTCATAGATACAATTTTAATAACTATTATTCAATATTTCTTGAGTAACTATAGGTAAAAATCACATAAGATAATATCATATAAAATCATTACCTCAACTTCTAGAATATTATTTTTTCTTCTAGAACATTTTAAGAAGTGAAATTTGAATTTTAAGCCACACTTTTAGGCTTACTTGCTCCTCCTGAAGAATAGATATTTTGACAGTTACAATACCACACATAATGAGAACAATGCTAACATAGGGGGTTAACAGCTTGCACTTGTACAAAATACTTGAAGTCACTCAGAAAGCCATTATTATGACCTTGTGCTGACCACATTCTATGAAGTGTTACATGATCAGGGACAGGGAAGTTGGCTAATGGAAGTTATATAGTAGCTAGATGTATCCTTGTCACACTTCATCTAAACTGATACATTGCAATGGTCCACACTGCTCAGACCTGGCAATTACTGTCCAATTCCAATCTATTCCACACTGCCACTGTAATGAAAAATAATTAGGAGCCTGAAAATGAGTTTTCACATGAAATGGTTTCAGTGCTTGGACACAATCGCCTTTGGCAGATGGCTTTGGGTTTGCTTTAATATAATAAAGACAGTTAATCATCTCTAAAGAGTGCACTGAATGAATAAACTTTTAACACCATTTCTACAGAGAAACTCTTATATTGATCAAATGTTTAATGTTCACGGGTAGAGGTTGCCTTGCTTGAACTGCTGGAAATGAACACACAAATCATTATAAAAATGTTGTAGAAAAGACAAGAATTTATTCAGAATGATTATCTATTATTGATGGAGAAAATTTGAATATTTATGCTAATTCATGCTATTTTCCTAACGTAGTGGTTATATCACTAAAGGATATTATATGCATATTTATTAGCACTCAAATTCTTAGAACATTAAAACAAATTTCTCCATATTTAAAAGGATGCTTATGTTATGAGTATATATGTATATACTTATACACAAGTATTTATACAGATACATATATGTGTTTGCATGCATATAACTACCCAATATACTGATATTATATTAGAATCAGAAAATACATTTTTATAAGAAGAAAGGAAACCCAGTCCTTGATTAAAATTCAAATGTTAGCATATAGATGTGTTTTGTGCTGAGAAAAAATAATAATTATACTTATATTCTATGTTTTCCAATGAAAAAACAAAACACTAAAAATGTAAAAATTACTTAAAACTGGATTTATGTACTAATTATGTTCTTATGACTTAAAATGTAATAAATCCAATATGGAAGACTTTTTTATTTAATATTCGAGCTAAGATATGTTATAAAAATTATACCTATATACAATTATCATTTTCATTTATCATTTTATCAGGCACTGAATTTGTAAATTTATATTAATTAATGATACTTACCAATAGCAACTTTTCTTCCTGAAACACAAGATATTTAAAAACTCCACAGTAATCATAATAGTTTCTGAAATTTAGCAATAATTTGAGTGTTTCTGTTTGACTTGGTCACTTAGAATATGATCTAACTGAACTAGCTCCTATATCTTAAGCTGTGTTTAGCTGGAAGTCTTTCATGTACTTCTGATCATAAAAATTTATGGACTCACATCAGGGTTTGGATCTTTTATTTGTTTCAAGTTAACTTTTACTGAAAAGAACTTAGTATTTTTTAAAACATCCATACCTAGAGAAAAGGCAATGTGGGCATAAAATGGAATTTCTCTCCAGCCACAAAAGTGCTTGATTATAAATATGTACTAAACATTTTAAAACAATGGCAACTGACACATTTCCGGTGGTTTTTATTTCCTTTCTTGTTTTCTGGTCACTAAATAATGAGGCCTTGATTACCCCGGAAATAATCATTTTGTTGCTCTAGGAAAAGTATTAGAGCATAAGCTATTGGTGTTATATTCAGGAACTTTTCCCCTGTGCCCATGTCCTCAAGGGTCTTCCCCAGTTATGCTCTAAGATCAAGAATTGACAAATGGGAGCTCATAAAACTACAAAGTTTCTGTAAGGCAAAGGACACCGTCAAAAGGACAAAATGTCAACCAACAGATTGGGAAAGGATCTTCACCAATCCTAAATCTGACAGAGGGCTAATATCTAATATATACAGAGAACTCAAGAAGGTAGAACCTAGAGAACCAAATAACCCCATTAAAATGTGGGGTACCGAGCTAAACAAAGATTTTTAACATGCAGAACTTCAGAGGGCTGAGAAACACCTTAAGAAATGTTCAACATCATTAATCATTAGGGAAATGCAAATCAAATCAACCCTGAGATTTCACCTCACACCAGTCAGAAGGGCTAAGGTCAAAAACTCAGGAGATAGCAGGTGCTGGCGAGGATGTGGAGAAAGATGAACACTCCTCCACTGCTGGTGGGATTGTAAGATGGTGCAACCACTTTGGAAATCAGTCAGGAGGTTCCTCAGAAAACCAGACATGGCACTTCCGGAGCACCCTGCTATACCACTCCTGGGCATATACCCAGAGGATTCCCCAGCATGTAATAAGGACACATGCTCCACTATGTTCATAGCAGCCCTATTTGTAGTAGCCAGAAGCTGGAAACAACCCAGATGTCCCTCAATGGAGGAATGGATACAAAAAATGTGGTATATTTACACAATGGAGTACTATTCAGCCATTAGAAACAATGAATTCATGAAATTCTTAGACAAATGGATAGAGCTGGAGAACATCATACTAAGTGAGGTAACCCAGTCTCAAAAGATCAATCATGGTATGCTCACACCGATAAGTGGATATTAACCTAGAAAATTGGAATACCCAAGAAATAATCCACATATTAAATGATGTCCAAAAAGAACAGAGGAGTGGCCCCTGGTTCTGGAAAGACTCAATGCAACAGTATAGGGGAATTCCAGAACAGGGAAGTGGGAAGGGGTAGATGGAGGAACAGGGGGAGGGAAGAGGGCTTATGGGACTTGCAAGGAGTAAGGACCCGGAAAAGGGGAAATCATTTGATATGTAAATAAAGAATACATTGAATAAAAAAAAAGAAAAGTCTTTGTCTGTCTCTTGTCTTATGAATCATCAGGCTTGCACTGATGATTCAGGATTCTTGTGAGATTCAGGAAATTCACATAACCTTGTTTGTCATTTTCATTAGAAGGACAGTTCATACTGTAACATTGAATATATTCATGTCACTTTTTTTGTTTTCTTGGAACATTAATTTGAGATTGCACTCTTCCATGTAACTATGTTTTTCCTGTGATAGTATTTCAATTTTCTAAACAAGGAAACATAATGATTAAAATTTTTGAACATGCTAATATTATGCAACAATCAGAGCAATGTGGCAGGAATCAGAATGGTTTAATGCAGAAACAGAAAGTGGAAGTCTTTCTCTATAGCATCTACCTGAATAACAGTTTTACCTTTAACATTTTAACTCCAGTCTTAATAGCTCCACTGAAATAGTCTAAAATGTTACCTTTTTTGGAGGATGACAGATAGTCTACTTTCTTTCTACTTGAACAAATTTACGCCCCTTTAGAGAACCCCAATTTGAATTGAAGATATCTATTTGCTCAGAAGGGCCATATCAGCATGAATGATTGCATAGTATTAATTCAAGTTCATTAGTAATTATGTTATTCCAAATCTAACATATAGTACGTGGTGGTTTGAATAAAAATAATCTCAATGAGCTCAAATATTTAAATGTTTAGTCACCGGGGAGTCAAGAAAATTCTGATAAGACTGGAAGTATTTAGAGCTGTGGCCTTGTTAGGGAAAGTGTGTCAAAAGCCCATGTCAGGCACAGTCTCTCTTCCTGCTGCCTAAGGATCATGATGTAGAATTCTAAGCTACATCTCCAGGAACTTGTCTCTCTGTGTACTCATGCTCCTAGCAATGATGATAATAAATGATGATTATAAAGTAAGATTGAAACTCTAAGCAAGTCTCCAGTTACTTTTTTTTCTTTAATAAGAGTTACCTTGGTCATGGTCATGGTTACAGCAAAAGAAGAGTGATTAAGACAAAAATTGTTGCCACAGAGCAAGTTATTGCTATGTTGCACACATTGCTAGTTGTAGAAGAGTAAACTTTGAGACTTTGTGGTAGGAGAGCAGTTTAATGCTTTAAGTAGTATTTAATAGGTCATGCTGGCAGGAATATGGACAACAGTGTCTGAGGTAGCATGAACTCAAGAAGTTTCACAGAGGAAGGATCTTAGTAAGTGTCTTAGAAAGCATGCTTTGATAGTTTGGAAAAAAAGATATGGCTGATTTTTACCCCTCTTCCACTCTATCTATATCTTCCTGAAGCTCAGTTGAAAAGTTTTGGACTAATGATTTGGCAGAGGAGATTTCAGGACAGCCTAGTATTGATTCGGTCCTGTGGTTATTGGTGATGATTCTTATGTTGATCTATAATGAAAAGGAGCAAGTAGGACAAAAAATAGAAAATGTGCAGTTTGAGGAACATCAGAAAGTATAGTGGTGCCAAGTCTAGTGCTCCAGGAGATGTAGACTTTAAGGAAAGGAGTGAGGGTAACTTGAATAAAAGTATTGGTAATCTGAAGGAAAGATCCTATCTAGTTATACTTCCAACTTCTGAAAAAAGAATTAAACAAAACCTTAAGATGTGATGAAAACTGTCAACAACAAAAGTATGGTGAAAATATAATTGAACAATAGAGTCATGGTCCATCCCCATCATGTAGTATATCGTTGCAGATTTGATCACATGCTTCAGTCCTTAGAGTCAAGGATACAGAAAATGGGTTATTTAATTTCCCTCTGAAGGAAAGCCCCTGAGGCCAGGCATGTCCAGGGATGTTCTTGCATGGATGTTCGGGGACAGTATTGCATCAAGCTGTGTAGGAAAGCATGTATAGACTCTGAGCCTCCCAAAATGTTGGAGAAGTCAGAATAGTTGGTTACCTGAGAAGTAAAGTTACAGGCTGGGTGTGAAAGTAGTCCAAGAGAGGGAAGTATGTCTCAGTCATCAAAGTTTACATGGAGATCCAAAATCAGGGATTTGCCCTGATGGCTTTTTATGTGACTAGGTCCAGTATTTCCCCACTATGCTCTCTTTCCTCCATATTTGAATGGCATTATATATTCTATATCATTATATATATATATATATATACTTTTTATTTTGGTTTTACAGGGGTTATAGTTAAGAGCTTGCCATGATCCTCAAAAGAGACTTTGAACTTTGAACTTTTAAACAGTGCTGAGACTGTTAGACTATGAGGACTTTTAAAGTTGGTCTGAATACATTTGTTTCCATGAATGCATTTTGCATATGGCTACAAGCTGGCAGAGACCAGGGAGTAGAAGGTGGTGCTGTGAAAAATTGGCCTCCATAGGCTCATTTACTTGAACGAATATTCACCAAGGAGTGGAAGGTACTTTGATGGAATTAGAAAGATTAGGATGTGTGATCATGTTGTAGGAAGTGTATCAATGAGGATGAGCTTTGAGATTTCAAAAGTTCATTTCAGGCCCAGACTGCTGGACTGTGGGAATGGACAAGGAACTCTCCACCGCTTCTCCAGTACTGTCTTGTGCTGTCAGGCTTCCCACCATGATAATAATGGACTATACCTTTGAAATGTAAGCAATACAACCAAGTGTTTTCTTTTAAAAGAGTTGTCTAGTCATATTATCATTCATAGTAATTGAATAATGACTAAGACATAATGTTATTTTTTCTTATTGAAATTTCATAATAATATTATTATAATATTAAAGTTTTCATTGGTTGCATATGTGAATAGATAGTTTATCTGACTCAATGAATAGTGTATTTGAGTCATTGCATACTCTCTACAACCATGTGTCTATGTCAATGTGGAACATTCTTTTTCATAGCTCTATAGCCATAAACAAAATTCAGAATACAAGTTCCAAATACTACATATATATGCATATATATGTGTGTGTACGTGTGTATGTGTGTACATACACACATACATACAGTACACACATACACATGCACACACACACACATATATATAAATAGCAAATTTGAGAATATAGTATGTGGAAAATTCATTTGGATATACAGTAACCAACTAGACTAAAGAAGTAATGGGGAATGCACTCTTGGGTATGTTTGTTTCTATGGGATATGGTAGCCGCCCTGACAGAGCATTATAAAATAAAAGTGCTGTTAATTCTTTCCTTTCTCTGTCATGGTCCTGTTTGGTGCCAACCAGGGTCACGTGGAATTTGCAATCTTTTCTAAGCATTCTATTGCTGAAATAACATCATACCCCGCAGCCTCAGAGGGATTAGGAGTCTTTAACTTAATCTCAACTTAATTCTCTGTCATCACAGACCATCATCACCCTCATTGTTTTAATCACAATGCTCTGATATTTATTTCTGCACAGAGCGTGGATCATTGATCTGCTATTGATGGAAAAAATATATGGGTATATTCTAGTCTGCTTCTCAGGAAGATTTTAAAAGCCAAAATTAATTGAAAGCTTACTTCCCTTTGTTCATGTTCACGTTCAGTGCAGATTGACTTTCACTATTTTGTTAGAAGTTCTAAGAAGCAAAACTCAACATTTACTAATTTCTGTTAGAAATATTTTCTTGGAAACCAGGTACCAGAATTGATTTATTTTCCTATATGAATTTTAGAAAAATGATTATTTAATCAGATTCACAGTGTTCAAACAATGACTTCCATTTACAAAAGCTCTCGTGAAATTTGATCAGAAGTTCTGATAGACTTTGTGAAGTTTGGTCATGGTGCAGCAAGATTTATATCAACCTGATTCATGATAGAGTCATCTGAAAGGAGGAAAGCCTAATTGAGAAAATCCTTCTATATGATAAAGCTGTAGAGTATTTTATAAATTAATGATTGATGTGGAATGAGTCAGCACATTGTGGATGGTGTCATGCCTGAATTAGTATTCTTAGATTCTATAAGGAATTAGGCTGAGCAAGCCGTAATGATTAAGCCAGTAAGCAGCACATCTCCATAGCTTCTGCATCAGGTCTTGCCACCAGGTCCCTATCCTGTTTGAGTTCCTCTTTGACTTATTTCAATGATAAATTATGATTTATAATTATAAGACAAGTAAATCCTTTTCTTCCTAACTTGCTGTCTGCTCATTGTTCTTAATCATAGCAATAACCTATGGTTCTGTTGTCTGCTTCCTCCGTGTGGGTGTCCAGCAGCTGCTATATATCAGGCAGAGAAGGATGAATCTAAGTTTGGAAGAGATGTGTCAGCAAGATCAGGTTCTGGCAGTGAATGGTAGGGGAAGACACTCTTGTCTGAAGATAGCATTGTTACAGTTCTTTGGTGTTAGAGCTCTTTTAAACAGCAGTCAATGAAATAGTTCTCTTAAATTTTTTTTCAATCCAGTAGCCTGTGCTCTTTATTCTGGTGAACAGGAACTAGATAAGTCTTGGAAAGTTTTCTTAGGGTAATGTTACATTGACTGAGGCTTAAGATTCTGGGGATACTTCATTTGCCTGGAGAGGCTCTCCAGGGAGTTGAACCTGTCATTTCACCAAGGGTTATATGACATTTCTCAGGTAAAGCTTGGAGCTTGGGCTCCCCAGATAAGGTAGAGAAAGGGAACCTCCTATGGGGAAGAGTCCTCCATTTTCTAACAAGCTTAGGAAAACTGTCTGATATGGTACATTACAACCTTAAAGTAGCAGGATCCTCCAAAAGTAAACCTAAGATGGTCATCATAAAATTACTCTTGATAGGATACGTGGTCTCTAAAATTGTGGGTTAAGTCCAAGATGGAATAATAGTTCAAATGAAGTTATGTTTGATTACAACTTTAGTGATAATTATATTTATAATAATAATGGTAGAGGTTATGAAATATATGTTTTAGAATTTTCTTATTAGGAGTTAAACTAAGCAGAATGAAATCTGTATGTACGATGGAGAACATTTACCTCTTAAAGGCAGGATATGTAATAGATTGATATTAAATCTCCATGAATTTCTACAGATGTATTATGCCTTTACATTACTATGTAGTGCAAACTGTAAGACTTCCTTGCTTTCTCTGGAACAACCCTCAGTCTTAAGCAACAAAAATAAAAACAAAAAAACAAAACAAAATAAAAACACCATTTCCCAGGAATGAGCTGTACTCTCTTTTTAGGTATCTAACAATAGCTATTCCCATTAGATCTTGCTATTATATTGCTCATAAGCTATAACTCTCCTCAAAGGTAGGAAAATCTTAGGGTAGTTTTATGTACTTTACCATGAAAATGAAATGCTTTTGCTTCTGTATCATGAGATACTGACATGGTTTTCCTAGGAAGGATTAGCATTTTTTCTTTTAATAGCTTTCATATTCATGTGTATATAATTTATAAGGCGTGTAAAGTTAAAATTTTTCTTAATCATGGATATATTGCCCCAAATTGCAAGCTTACTTTGAAACATACAAAATGAGTAACAACTTCTTTGAGTGGATATATGAATGAGGTTAGAAAATAACTGTTTGTCTTTCAATCAGTGTGTCAATTTTATAGGACGTAATGGCCTGTAATGGAGTCATGTTTCTCTACTTGTCACTTCACATGCAGAATCCCAAAATGACACCATTCACCCAAGAGTGTTATGTTTGTACGGGAAGCAATGTGATAGTTTTTACTGAGGCTTAAAAGGTAGCCTAATTTTATGTTTTCTACATGCAATTTTACTACAAAAATAGAGACTGAATAGAAAAGGGTGGGCTATCAGAGGTCGTTGATGATTCTGTCACAGGGCCAAAGCATTAGAAGCCTGTCATGTGGACATTTATTCCTACCTGCAGCCCCAAAGCATAATTGAATTGCCTGTTCAAGGTGCACACACCATGCAATAAGGGACAAATGAACAATAGAATTCATAATTTACCAGGTGTGCATTACCAGATGTGAATATATTGAATGAATTTATAACTAACGGTTAAAATTCCAAGATTAGTCCAGTTCTTTTGTAGTGATGTAACAAAAATGGAAAACTAACATATTACTGAATTATTTCATTTCAATAAAGATATGAATAACTTTTAGTCACAAAAACATTTTAAAAATAAGTTTACTATATTTTTAATGTTTCTATATTTATCCTGCTAAGAATACTAATAAAACATATTTATCATTAATTTTAAGAATATAAAAATTTTTAAAAAGTCAGTTGTGTATATTATAAATTCATTTCTGCCATGATGTGAAAGAGACATTTCTCATGAATTAAAATGTTTTAGTGATGTTGAATGGAATGCACAGTAACCAATAGCTGCTTACAATGATATGTTTGATGCAATAGAAGGATGAATAAAAAAAGTGATAGTTGCACAAACATTTCCTAGAAATGTTTGGAACAGCCACTCCTGATTTGTAACAATACTTTGTAAATTATGCTTTTTCCCCAATCCATTTGCTATGATATATCGAGCTGTTGAATGTTTCGAGGAATAGCTGATTGTTAATTCATATGTTAATAGATCTATATCTATCTGCTGTACTTAACAGAATTTCATGGGCAAATGTTGGCATATGGAGAACCAGAACTCTAGAATATATGTGTATATATATGCCTACACACATATATAATATGCATATGTATATTATGTGTATGTATATGTATGTGTATGTGTATATATGTATGTATATGTATGTATATATGATGTATATGTATATATATATATATATATATATATATGAGAGAGTGAGAATTAGTTTATAATTAGATATTTTCTTTATTTACATTTCAAATGTTATCGCTTTTCCTCCATTCCCCTTCACAAACACCCTTTCTCATCCCTCTTCCCCCCTGCTCACTAACCCATCCACTCTCACATCCCTGTCCTGGAATTCCCCTACACTAGGGCAATGAGACTTCCAAGGTAGAAGGGCCTCTCCTCTCATAGATGTCCAACATAGCTATCCTTTGCTACAAATGGCCTAAGGCATGGTTCCATCCATGTATACTCTTTGGTTGGTGATTAAGTTCCTGAGAGCTCTTGGGGTACTGATTGGTTCATATTGTTGTTCCTCCTAAGGGGCTGCAAAGACCTTCAGCTCATTGTGTCCTTTCTCTAGCTCCTCCACTGGAGACCCTGTGCTCAGTTCAATGGTTGTCTGAGAGCATTCCCATCTGTATTTGTCAGACACTGGCAGGTTCTCTCAGGAAACTGCTATATCTGACTCCCATCAGCAAACACGTGCTGGCATGCACAATAGTGTCTGAGTTTGCTAACTGTATATGGGATGGATACCCAGGTGGGGCAGTCTGTGAGTGGCCTTTTTTTCTGTCTCTTTTCCACACTTTGTCTCTGTTTTTCCTCCCACAGGTACTTTGCTCCCCCTTCTAAGAAAGACCCAAGTATCCATATTTGGTCTTCCTTCTTGTTGAGCTTCATTTGGTCTGTGGATAGTATCTTGGGTATTTTGAGCTTCTGGACAAATATTCACTTATCAGTATGTTCTTTTATGTTTGGGTTACCACATGCAGGATGACATTTTCTTTTTTTTATTGATATAATTTTATTTACATTTCAAATGATTTCCCCTTTTCTGGGTCCCCACTCCCCGCAAGTCTCATAAGCCCTCTTCCGTCCCCCTGTTCTTCCATCCACCCCTTCCCATTTCCCTGTTCTGGAATTCCCCTATACTCTTGCACTGAGTCTTTCCAGAACTCCTCCATTCTTTTTGGACATCATTTAATATGTGGATTATGTCCTGGATATTCAAAGTTTCTAGGCTAATATCCACTTATCAGTGAGTACATACTATGATTGATCTTTTGAGACTGGGTTACCTCACTTAGTATGATGTTCTCCAGCTCCATCCATTTGTCTAAGAATTTCATGAATTCATTGTTTCTAATGGCTGAACAGTACTCTGTTGTGTAAATATACCACATTTTTTGTATCCATTCCTCAGTTGAAGGACGCCTAGGTTCTTTCCAGCTTCTGGCTACTACAAATAGGGCTGCTATGAGCATAGTGGAGCATGTGTCCTTATTGCATGTTGAAGAATCCTCCTGATATATGCCCAGTAGTGGTATAACAGGGTCCTCAGGAAGTGACATGCCAAGTTTTCTGAGGAACCGCCAGACTGATTTCCAAAGTGGTTGCACCATCTTGCAATCCCACCAGCAGTGGAGGAGTGTTCCTCTTTCTCCATATCCTCGCCAACACCTGCTGTCTCCTGAGTTTTTGACCTTAGCCATTCTGACTGGTGTGAGGTGATATCTCAGGGTTGGTTTGATCTGCATTTCCTTAATGATTAATGATGTTGAACATTTCTTAAGGTGTTTCTCAGCTCTCTGAAGTTCTTCATGTGAAAATTCTTTGTTTAGCTCTGTACCCCACTTTTTAATGGGGTTATTTGTTTCTCTGGGTTCTACTTTCTTGAGTTCTTTGTATATATTAGATATTAGCCCTCTGTTGGATTTAGGGTTGGTGAATCCTCTGGATATATGCCCAGGAGTGGTATAGCTGGTTCTTCTAGTAATACTATGCCCAATTTTCTGAGGAACCACCAAACTGATTTCCAGAGTGGTTTTAGCATCTTGCAATCCAACCAGCAGTTGGGGAGTGTTCTTCTTTCTCCACATCCTCTCCAGCATCTGCTGTCTCCTGAGTTTTTGATCTTAGCCATTCTGACTGGTGTAAGGTGGAATCTCCAGGTTGATTTGATTTGCATTTCCATGATTACTAACTAAACAATTGAAGATATATATGACAAGAACTTCAAGTCTTTGAAGAAAGAAATCAAAGAATATCTCAGAAGATGGAAAGATCTCTCATGCTCATGGATTGGAAGGATTAATATAGTAAAAATAGCCATCATGCCAAAAGCATTCTACAGATTCAGTGCAATCCCCATCAAAATTCCTACTTAGTTCTTCATAGAGCTAGAAAGAGTAATTTTCAAATTCATCTGGAATAATGAAAATTAACCAGGGTAGAAAAAACTATTCTCAACAATAAAAGGACTTCTGGGGGAATCAAGCCCTGACATCAAGCTTTACTACAGAGCAATAGTGGTAAAAAACTGTATTGTATTGGTATAGAGACAGGCAGGTAGATCAATGGAATAGAAATGAAGACCCAGAATTGAAACCATACACCTATGATCACTTGATCTTTGACAAAGAAGCTAAAACCATCCAGTGGAAAACAGATAGAATTTTCAACAAATGGTGCTGGTTAAACTGGTGGTCAGCATGTAGAAGAATGCAATTCAATCTATTCTTATCCCCCTGTACATCGATCAAGTCTAAGTGGATCAAGGACTTCCACATGAAACCAGATACACTGAAACTAAAGAAGAAAAAGTGGGGAAGACCCTAGAGAGCATGGACACAGGGGAAAATTTCCTAAACAGAACACCAATAGCTTATGTTCTAAGTTTAAGAATTTGCAAATGCCACCTCAGAAAATTTCAAAGCTTCTGTAAGGCAAAAGACACTGTCAAAGGGACAAAACAGCAATCAACAGATTGGGAAACTCTCTTTACCAATCCTACATCTGATAGAGGACTAATATCCAATATAAGAAAGAACTCAGGAAGTTAGACTGCAGAGAACCAAGTAACCCTATTAAAAAACAGGGTGCAGAGCTAAACAACGAATTCTCAACTGCGGAATACTGAATGGCTGAGAAGCACCTAATGAAATGTTCATCATCCTTAGTCATTTGTTATGTTTTCTATATCTGTGATGAAACCTCCTGACCAAAATCAACTGAGAGAGGTATCACAATATTGCTTGATAAGATACCACGACCAAGGCCGCTTATAATAGGATTTGTTTATTTGGCACATAGTTTCAGAGGACTAGAGACTATGACTACCATGGTAGAGAGCACAACAATGCATAGACATGCACGGCACTGAAGCAGAGGCTGAGAGGAAGCATCTTGAGACATAACTGCAAAGCAAAAAATTCAGCCTGGGATCAGCATGGATTTTTGAAGACTCAACACAATCCCAGTGAAGCATCTCCACCAAATAGGCCACACCTGCTAATATTTCCCAAAGAGTTTCATTAACTAGGGACTAATTATTTAAATGTATAAGTCTATGAAAGCCATTCTCATTGAAAGAGTTTATTTCATCTTAGGACTCTCTGTTCCCATTCTCTCCCTGTGGGAAGAAAGGGCAGAAACTCAAGGAGTGAAGGAACTAGGAGGGAAGAACTGAAGCCATGAAAAATTGGTGCTTTTTGGGCTTGTTACTCATGGCTTTCTCAGCCTGCTTCCTTATAATACAGGGGACCACCAGCTCTAGGTTAACACTACCCACTGAAAGCTGGGAACTTCCACATTGTTCATCAATTAAGAAAATGGAACACATTGTTGGTTGCACACAGACCAGTCTTATGGTCTTTTCTCTCAGTCAAGACTTGCTCTTTGAACATGACTCTAGATTGAGTTAAGTTGATGCACAACTGCCAGCACTGGATGTTTGATTTTATTGTGCCATTTCTTTTTGTCCTAGATCTTTATCTACTATCTTAATCCAAAAAGTCTATTTTGAGTCTGTTTCTTAATCTCTTAGTTTATTTGAACCTGTTTAATTTGCTTATTTTGGGGGGCCTGTCATTATTTTGGTAGAAAATTATTCATAAAATCCACTGAAAGTGAATCTAAGTTTCATGGTTAGAGATTCTTGTGTTACAAGGAGCTCCAGAAATAATGAGTTAATGCCTTGCAGATACAACTTATGTCAGAAATAGGTATAGGACATAAAGGCTGCCCCTAATCCGTTAGTTCAGTGGTGGTGACAGACTATTGGTTTTCAGAATTGTTGAGCACAATTTAGACACATAAATGTCAGCATTCTGGTGTCTGAGAGTTTTTCATAAGTAATTTGGAATTCCTAACAAGCTTCTAAAAATATAAAAGTAAGAAAAATAAACCAGATAATTCCTTGGAAGTACATGGAAATCAGAACATACAGATATGGTTTCCAAATTAGTTATTAGAGCTGACTCAGCATAATGAGGTGCTAGCTGTGTGGCCATATCCATTGCTCTTAGACATGAGACAAAATACCTTTTGTTTGTTTTATTTTCCAGACTCAAATAGATTCTGCATTAGTTTCCCTTGGGAGAGCTGCTAAGGGGCATACTATGAGTACTCAGTGTTCTTTTTCCCTTCCTGACTACCTTTGAATAGTCATAGTCCTTTGGTCATCTCTAATAGTACATATGGATTTATTTCCTCCTGCTAAAGAGAATAACTCTTGCTATCCTTTATAATTTTGCAG
Organism: Apodemus sylvaticus; assembly: GCF_947179515.1. Classification (NCBI taxonomy): domain Eukaryota; kingdom Metazoa; phylum Chordata; class Mammalia; order Rodentia; family Muridae; genus Apodemus; species Apodemus sylvaticus. The sequence goes on along the minus strand of NC_067474.1, from coordinate 43,203,192 downwards.
GCAATGCAGCTCCAGGGAACATTACTGCATTCTATAGATTGTGCTGAAGTTTTGTGAGGCCTTCCCTTCCCTTGAATGAGTATGTTTGGGAACTTGGCCTGTACATATCAATAAAATATAGGTCAAAGGCCATGCTACAGAAATTCAAGTATACACACACACGCGCGTATACACACACACACACACACACACACACACACACACACTACATGCACCATAGAAGGTGAGTAGGGAAGCCTATAGCCAAGGTATCCTTCCAGTGGGTCAAAACGGAAATGATCTTTGCCTTTCTGCTGAGAGACAGGATATGAATTTCTTCAGTGCTGAACCTTAACTTCAAGAACTAGTGATCCTTGTCATTTCCTGGTGGAGCTGCCTCTTTAGCTGATAGGAGCGTGCTATCCTAGTTTCTTTGCATCGTTATCAGTCTCTGCTTTTTCTTGTCAGATCATTGAATACATGTTGAAATATGCTATTAAGGGACATGTATATGAAGGCTACATTTAAATGAATCATATGCTTCTCTGTCTTGGTATTATTTATAAAGACAAAATAAACACCAATATTGAATGCAATCCCAAGATGATGAGGTCCTAAATTCATTTTTTTATTATTTTGTTAACTTATTTTTATGTTTTCAAAAATTTAGGCTGCAAAATGATGGAGAATTAGCAAAAGTTACTTGAGTGAATAGTAAAATATACCACATCAGAAAGCTAAGTAGAAATGGCAGTCTACCAAAAGTACTCTATCAGCATAGCTCCAGGGATGAATCTGATTGGAGAGGCAAGCAAATTAAGAAAAGTCAAATCCACAGCCACATACAGAAGCTAAGTATGGAGAAATCACAGCAACCTCGAAGAGCCCCTTATTTAATCTACAGAGTTAAGCAGATAGGTAATGCTATCGCATACTAATCAACAAGGAGGCAGAGTCATTACATACTGATAAACAAGAAGGTAACTTTATTATGAACAGCTGGATACAGAGACAAAAGACAGAATTGGCTAATCATGATAGTAGAAATCTCTGAAGGGAAGAGTCTTCAAGTCATACGTATCTGGGGGTGGGACTATGGTAGACATTTTCTGAACATGTTTCCAATATCCACACATAGAGCACAGGAAGTGTTTAGTGTCCCTCTGGTCCTCATCACAATAGGAAGCAATTTGTCATCTTTCCATGAGTCTGGAGCTATACGGTCTTTGATATCCCCATGTCATGTCAACAATATTTCAAACTCCACTCACTCTGGACTTTGATGACTCCACAAATAGAAGGATTTAGCAAAATAGGCAGAAGAATAAAAATGAAAAAAGTAGGATATAAAATCTTCATTTTATACTATTTTGCATTTATTTCACAGTGGATGCAAAATAAATAAAAGCAGCATTAAAATATACACAGTAATAGAGTTATGTGTGATATTTGTATATTTCCACTATTATTTAATGTCTAAATAAGGGAATTATATTTATCTTCTCAATTTACTTATAACAAACATGTCAAAATCATTTCTTCTGGTTTTTAGACACAGAATATCCAATCATTTTATATTTATCTCTAATACACAATCCAATATTGCATCAGAAATATTTAAGGTTGTCTGATAGTAACAGTCTTTCTCAGACATGATCTCCATCCCTTGGTGACTAGCATTGTACTTATAATTCTATGATATTAGCATTGTAGATTTGACATAACGGAGATTATTCGGTGCCTGTCCTTATTCATTTCACACCACAAACTACAGTTCCTTCCAGATGGTGGCAAATGGCAGAAGATTGTTCGTGTTCTACTGCTGACTTTTCCATTGTGAATATGTACCATATTTTTTCTATAAATATATCCAGTAAAAAACACATAGGTTGTTTTCTTTCTTTGCTGTTGTGGAGAGGTCTGTAATAAATATATGTACTGTTGTCTCTGTGATGAAGAAGATGGCATTGACAAACTGATGTCAAAGAAAGGCTTATGCCAAGTGATACATGATGATGAGATGCAAATTACTAACCTGATATTGATTATTAAAATGGGCAACTATGAAATTCTTATATTCTTTGTAAAGAGCAAGGATATAAATTTAAAGTTGAACATGAAGATCATATTTACTGAGTTGGGTGTCTTGATAAACTTTTATTTGACTGTACTACTAGATTTTTTATGAGACTTAATTTTGAGATTATCAGTAAAGGTAAATTCATTTATTACTCAATAACTGATTATATTAATTCTAATATTAGATATGGAATTTTATATCCTATAAAACTTAGGAAGGCATTCATGAATATAGTCTAGTAAATGCTTATGTTATCTGCCTATAAATAGCTGCCAGATCACCAAGACCAGTTCTACATTTTCTTTACATGTGCCCTAAATCTTAAAGCAGAATAATCTAATTTTTCAAGATTTGGCCATTATAACAAAACCCAGTATGCTGACTTTACCAAAACAATATCTCAGATTTAATTTTCTTCAGAACACAACCCCCTCCCCTTAAATGCTGTGTTCAGTTTCTAACACAATAAGCAAAGAAATACTACATAAATATGGAACATGGCAGAGAACAATGAGTTGCATGGTATACTGTACCCCAGGTCTATCAGAAATGAATGTTCAAGATTATGCCTTGAAGATTAGAAGTACTGGTGATAAATTTCAGTTACAGAAGAAAGATTGATGATACCTTAATGAGTAAAGAAAAATCTTCTTTCCAAAAATGAAGATTTGTGTAGATTTGTCCCTATATAATACCCAAGTGAAAAAATGCCTGAGACTCAGGTATAAACAAAATTGATTTATAGCTAGATCATAAGGCAAGAAATTAGTGCAAAATGATTAAAGGTTGAGTCTGGCTGCAATCCAGACTAATCAAATAAGATTTGAAAGAAAACTTTGATAAATTGAGATAAATAATTGTGGCTGATTTTATTATTCAAAGAGGTAATGGGTTTCATGACATTGGGGCCAGTTTTACGAAAGTTTTGTTTTGTTTTGTTTTATCACTGTGTTTTCAAAGAATAACTCATACCAGGGATACACAAATAGTCCCATCCCATTGTAAGATGGCTGACCTCTTCATTTCACAAATGATATTTTAAATTAATGTATCACTCCTCACCCAGTGACCTAGGACTCATAGCCTTTTTGATCTCAAGGCAGGGACTACGACACTAAAACAAGAACTGGCTTATTTCCTCATAAGGAAATCATTTCTTCACCAAGACTACAAACTGTTGAGTTAAAGTTCTTCTACTTTCTTAGCTGGCTTTGCCAAACTAACACTATGGATCTCCACAGCTGTTTCTCATAAAAAGAGCATGATTTGACATTTCCTTATTTAAAGAGACACTGTTCTCACAAGAGTAGCTGGGCATCAGGAGGTCATTCACTTTCCCTAGAATTTAAAGTCTTGTGGCAAGTTTTAAGGATCAATGTCATCCCAACATTGGCTTCATGTCAGCAATCCTGTACCAAGCACAGATAGAAGTGTTTCTAATTAAACTATATTTCATACTCAATAGGAAGCTTGAATATTTAAAGTTAATAACAGAGAAGAAATAAATTTGTATAGAACTGTACATTTGTATGTTACCCAGTGCTAGTTATATTGTGACGTGAAACCCTCCTGAGGCACCCTGATGTTAACCCCAGACAGCTCTGTGGGAACTCCTGAGGGACTTTACATTCCATCCCTGCAAAGAATTCCAATAAACACATGGAAACCACTAAAATCTCAGACTATAAAGAAGGTAGAGGGGAATGAAGAGGTCAAATGACATATCCCTCCTCTCCCAGTGCTTCATTTGCTTCACATGTAAAATGGCATGAGACTGAACAAACACACTCCACAGCATGGAAGAAAGAATGGACAAAAGGAAGGAAAGAAGAGAGGAAGGAAGGAAGGAAGCAAGGAAGAAAGAAAGGAAGGAAGGAAGGTCATGGAAAGAAGTTATGGAGAGTGATCATTGTGACTTAAAGAAGTAAATTCTCCCAAATATCACACATATTTTTGCTAGATTCATCAATGATGACATTGCAAATTAATCTGCTTAAATGTTTAAAAAATATGAATATTCTTTGTTAATTATAAAATTATATGTACATAGAAAATTCATCGTTGTAAAAACATGTCAAGTAGAACACCAAATGTCTGTTTTCTGTACTTTCAAAGACAAACTATCCATGACAACTGGAGGATTGCATACCAAATAAGTAATATAGTCAGGGGAGAAATGGTAGTTGCACATTGAAGACATAAGATGGCTGTTTGGTCAGTTTCTTTAAACTTATTTTCAATCAGTAATATGATCACACAATCCCCTTGACTCTTTGCTCTTAGGCAAAATCCTGCTTCTCTGGTTCTATATGGAGTTGAGCCAAAAGATGGAATAACTCATACTTGAATTTTAACACTACTTATATTAACTTTTATAATTTTAAACCTGTCTTCATTGAATCATTTACCTGGAAAGTAATAAGAGACATCCCTAGCAACATGACTAGAAATTATGCCCTGTGCTTACCAATACTTTTCGTCACAAATATTCTGCATAAACCACTGCTTGCTGAAAGGCAAGATTTGCTGGGCAAATATTTTTTCAACATCTTATTTTTTTTCCTTTCAGGTTCTATTCAGAAAGCACTGATTAGAGCCAATTAGTTTTTTTTTCTTTCTATAAGCCTATTGCATGTAAGCCATTGTCTTAGTCAGGGTTTCTATTCCTGCACAAACATCATGACCAAGAAGCAATTTGGGGAGGAAAGGGCTTATTGAGCTTACACTTCCATGTCGCAGTTCATCACTAAAGGAAGTCAGGACTGGAACTCAAAGCAGGTCAGGAAGTAGGAGCTGATGCAGAGGCCATGGAGGGATGTTTCTTATTGGCTTGCTTCCCCTGGCTTGCTCAGCCTGCTCTGTTATAGAACCCAAGAGCACCAGCCCAAAGGTGGTACCACCCACAAGAGGCCCTCCCCAACTTGATCACCAATTGAGAAAATGCCCCACAGCTGGATCTCATGGAGGCACTTCCCCAACTGAATCTCCTTTCTCTGTGATAACTCCAGCCTGTGTCAAGTTGACGCACAAAACCAGCCAGCACAATTTACCGCTTGTTAACTTGACACACAAACACATCATTACTAAGCCTCAACCCTTACTTTCTTATTCATCCCCAAGATCTAAATTATTTTAAAAGTCCCACAGTCTTTACATATTAAAAGTTCAATCACCTTAAAATGTCCAATATCTTTAAAATTCAAAGTCTTTTAAAAATTCAGTCTTTTAACTGTGGCTCCACTAATATACTTTCTTACTTCAAGAGGGAATCATATCAGGGCACAGTCACAACCAAAAGCAAAACTCAAACTCCAATGGTTCAATGTCTGGGATCCAACTCACAATCTTCCGGGCTCCTCCAAGGGCTTGCGTCACTTCTCCAGCTCTGCCCTTTGTAGCACACAGCTTGTCTTCTAGGCTCCAGCTGCCTGTACTACACTGCTACTGCTGTTCTTGGTGGTCATCTCATGACATTGGCATCTCCAAAACACTGCTGACTTCCACTGGAATTAGGCTTCACCAATAGCCTCTCATAGGCTCTCTTCATGGTGACAAGCCTCTCTGCTCCTATGCATGACCCCTTCAAGTCCTGGGCCGTTAATTGCAACTGAGGCTGCACCTTCACCAATGGCCTTCCGTGGCCTCTTACTGTGCCAAGAGCCTCAGCTGTTCTTCATGACCCCTTCATGCCTTCAAAACCAGTACCATCTGGGTGACTCTTACACAGTACCAAGTCCAACCACAGCCCAAAATGCAACTGTGCCTATCTCTAGAACACACTCTCTGTGTTCTCAGAAAAGACTTCCAAGAAGATTTCATCTCAGTGATGCTGGTCTCTTCTTAATCACCACTAATTTCTTAGCTCCAGCTAACCAGCATCGATAGTCCCAGTAACACAAAGGTTTGCTTTAGTGGTTCTGGTATCTTGTTACTCACAGCTGATTCTTCAGCCCCAGCTAACCAAAACCACAGAATCTTCACAATCAAAACATGGCTACTGTAAGAGTCTTTAATCTTCCCTCTGAAATTTCACAAGCCAGGCCTCCATCTTTTGCACTGTTCTTAACATTGTCTTCCAAGCTCTTAAAGAACTTCAAACCGAGCTCTTAACATTCTAATGGCTGTTCTAGCTCAAAGTTCCAAAGTCCTTCCACAGTCCTCCCCAAAACATGGTCAAGTTGTCACAGGAATACCCCACTACTCTGGTACCAATTTGTCTTAGTCAGAGTTTCTATTCCCGCACAAACATCATGACCAAGAAGCAAGTTGGGGAGGAAAGGCTTACATGTCCACGATGCAGTTCATCACTAAAGGAAGTCAGGACTGGAACTCAAGCATGTCAGGAAGCAGGAGCTGATGCAGAGGCCATGGAGGGATGTTTCTTATTGGCTTGCTTCCCCTGGCTTGCTCAGCCTGCTCTCTTATAGAACCCAAGAGCCCCAGTCCAAAGGTGGTACCACCCACAAGGGGCCCTCCCCACTTGATCACCAATTGAGAAAATGCCCCACAACTGGATCTCATGGAGGCACTTCCCCAACTGAAGCTCCTTTTTCTGTGATAACTCCAGCCTATATCAAGTTGACACACACAACTAGCCAGTACAGCCATCTTTTAAATATTCTGGTTTAAATTTCAGTGTCTGAAAATTGTTATGATGGATATGTAGCTGTCAGCACTATCTAGCTGTCAGTATATTCATGTATATACGTATACATACATATACATACATATGTCTATATATATTATATATATTATGCGTAAATATTTCCTGCAACATATACATATATATTTATATATATTTAAATATATATAAACATTTTCCCCAACATATATATATATATATATATTTCCCAGCTAGTTTGTTTTGTAAATACACACACACACACACACACACACGTATATATGTTGTGGGAAATATTTAGAAAACAAACTAGCTGGTTCCCACTCTTGAGTCCTTCTACTCTGAGCCCACCTGTTTGGCCAGCCATGCACTGGTGGGCAATGGCTGAACTGTTTTTATCTCACGGAGACTCTTTGGCCCAGAGCTCCTGAAACTCTCCACCCAGTTTGCTAAGTTCCCACTGGCAGGTCACTACCAGTCCAGCCACATGCTTCAATACCCCCATGGCCTTTGTGGTACCTGTCAGAAAAAGCCAAGCTTTGCTATTCTACATTTCGATTGAGAACCCAGACCAGTTGCTGTGAGAAGAAAGACACCACACGAACTTAGTTCAGAAATGAGGGAAATTCAAACACTGGGTGCAGCAACTGAAAATCCTAAATTCGTAAGACTTATTAGATGTAAATCCTCCAATGGCAAATCCTGATGGATGAGCCATTGAGACCAGGAGACAAGCATAGCTATATCTTGTCCTCGGGCTAAAAGGGCCTAACTCTCCTGCTTCCTTCCTTCCTCCATACAATCCGGAAGTCCTGCCTACTCTCCCAGTGATTGGCTTCTTTATTCATTAGGAGATTGATTCACAAATAGTCACCTGATTATGATTCAGTCCTTGTCCACAGCCCACCCCAGGAGAGCAGAATTAGCATAAACATACAAACAGCACCAGGTCCATCCAATATATATTCTCTTTTCTCATTTCTTTGTATTTATTCATCTCTCATACAATACATCCTGACCACAGTTTCCATTCCCTTCATTCCTCCTTGCTCCCCCTAACATCCCCTCTCCCAAAAACCCCAAAATCCACTATGCCAACTACACACACACACACACACACACACACACACACAAACACAGTGATATATAACCACACATTAAATAATTGCTTGGAAATGTGTACAAGTTATCAGGAAATAGTAACAGAAAGCATCCCCAAAAATTTCAAGTTCTTCTGTGTGTAACATTCTACCTTTGACCTTTTTTAATCCAAGGATCTATGGTCATACAGTTTTATGTTTATGTTATTAGAAAGAAGCAATTATATCTATTATCTTGCTTTGAATTATTACACCAAGAATTTCCCATAAAAGTAATTTTAATTATTATACATGTCTCTCAAAACAGACATGTATCATTTTTTTCTATTGAAGGAATATATAAATCAGAAACAGAGAATGTCTGGAGATTTTCAAAAGTATAAACATGTGTTTACTGTTGTGCCATGCGTGGGACTGACTAATTTTGATTATGTGTGGTTTACATCCTTTAGGAGCAATCAGAAAGGATTTATTTCCTTCATGTGATTGAAAAAAAACCTACAATAAGCCTTTATTTATTGAAGTTTTTCCTTCCTTTTTGTTTCATTATTGTTTAGTAGAGCAATCATGTCAATCAGAATGGCTACCAACCCTACAATCTATGAAATTTGTATTATAATGTGTTGAAATCCAGGAGATGAACTGTTTTAAGTCATCATTTTGTAGCTATTTTGGCACATTTATAAAGATGTGATGATGCTTCTGATGCTATAAATATATAAAGTGACAAATATTCTTTCAACATTAGAGGGGGAAAGTAATAAATTAGAATGAGCCACTCGAGACTGTGAAGCAAAGAGGTGTGCAGACCTCATTTACTGCATTTTGAAAAGAAAAGTATTTTTCCAAATCCTTTTACTTTTTCACTGATTTATTCCTATATTTTATGTATTCCTTTCTCTTTAAAAATCACCGTAACCCATTTATTTTAGAATAAAAGGTAAGTTGTTGTTAAAAAAGAATTGAGAAAAAAATGAATGCACATGGATGGAATGCTATTTTCACAAATTTGATTTCTATTTTCTGAAAGAGAGTAATGTTTACAAAATGTTATTAATGTGAGTGTTCTTTCTGGAGAGCTCCTAATCATGAAAGTAGCACAGAAGGGAAGAGAGCTCCCTGTGGCCTGAGGTTTGTTCTAGAGCACACCACCCTCCAGAGAGGGATGAAAGGCACAACTCCTTGCAAGGAGGACTCTGACCATAATAATTTAACATTAATATGCTGACCCAGAATTTTTGCCATAATGAGAACATCTTTCATGTATCTGCACAGGTTTGATTATAACTAAATAAATGAAAGCACAGATACTTTGAAAAGGTGAATTTTGTCATAAAGTTTGAGATTAACTGCATACAGTGTTTTTAGAGCAGGTAACAAATAGAAAAAAATGCATTTGAATTACAATATTAGCTAGATAGATAATTCTTATAATAACAATATTTGCTTTAGAATGAAAATAATAATTTCAGTACCCAAATTGACAGAATCCTACTAAAACCATATGTCATTTGGTTGTGTATTTTCCCCATGCTAAACATAATCCAGATTATCAGATGACTAAGAAAATCTTATGCTAATTCATACTTTTTCTAAATATATAATCTATAAAAAATTGCTATTAAAATGATTTAAAGTTTATGGATATGACGCAGGAAACATTACTCATTTTTCTTTAATTATACCTTGCTTCTATGGAATTACTATTATTCAAGTATATCACTTTATTTTCTAGGTACAGTATAAATTTCATTCATAAAACATATAAATATGCATTTTGTTGAAATTTTAGATAATATTTTCCATTTGATCATTATATGTGGAGTAAAACATTTTCAAAAATGACTAAGGCTAGAAAAAATGGTGGCTAAGCATTTGCCAATGAAGAAGAAAATGGTTCTAAAATGCTCTTGCAACAATAATATATTAGGGATTTCCTGCCTATTACTGCATTTGTTTCTGCAGATACTATGCACTTTAACATTAACCAGTTTCTCTCTCCAATAACACTTTTGTAATGTTATTATAAGTGTTTGTTATGGTTTGCCCAACTAGTTTTCTATCCATTCTCTCCTGCTTTCCAATTTCACCAATTTCATACGAACAGAGTACAACAGTGTTACTATTTTCTTTCAACCTGCTATATATGATTATGCTTGATTCCTTTCATAGAAATGTCCTGTGCTTTTCATAGAAATCATAAGACTTACTTAACTGTCTCACAAGATAGTAAGCTCTCAGTACAGTGTACTATACAAGAGAAAATGAGAATTTGCTGGTTGCACATAGTAGGAACTCAGAAATATACCTTATTTTAGTTAGGGTTTCATTGTTCTGAAGAGATGCCATGATCATGGCGACTTTTATAAAATAAAATACTTAATTGGGTCTGACTTACAGTTTCAGAGGTTTATTTCATTATTGTAATGGCAGAGAACATGGCATCTTGCAGGCAAACATGGTACTGGAAAAGGGGCTAAGAGTTCTAATCTTGTTCCATGGGCAGCAAAGAGAAAGAGTGTAAGCCACACTAGGAGTAGTGTGAGCATAAATGAGACTTCAAAGCCTACCTCCACAGAGACAACTTCCTCCAACAAAGCCCCTCCTACTCCAACAAGGCCACACCTCCTAACAATGCCTCTCCTTGTAGGCCCAGTATTCAAACACCTGAGTATATGCAGGCATTTCTATTTAAATCACCATGTTCCTCCTGGAAGTATTGACTTCATATAGCATATGTGTAACAATAAGTATTTATTACTTATAAGTAATAATGTAACAAATGCTGCCCACATGTATTTATTGAAACAGATACAGGTCTCAAAACAGGGTTTTGATTTCACAATCAGCTAGTAATTATTTATTTCATCATTGGAACTAATAAAATTACTATTTCATGAAATATACATAAAAATACTATTTATGTATAAAATATTTGAATATTTTATACATAAATATATCAGCATAATATTTTCTAAAAATGAGTAAACACATCCAGTATAAAAATAAAAATTACCATATCTGCTCTATTTCAGTATTATAATACAAAACCTATGACAAACTAAATGGTTATCAAATAGGAAACCTTTGTTTTTTCTGCTATTTGTCCTCACCCAAATCCCCAAAGGATGCAAATAAATAGTAATAGAATCAGAAAAAATAAAATAGAAGCATAACAGTATATCCTGGTGGGTAACAGTCTATTGCAAACTTCCCCCTCTTTAGCAAGAAGCCACATCCACAATGTAACTTTTGCACCTAAGGTATAAGGAGTTATCACAAAGGAGAGGACAGAAAGATTGTAAAAGTTTGAGGAATTTGCTGTGAGACAGTACCTCTTAGAAAAGATATTGAAAAAACACCCATGATTCTGTAGCAATGACGCTGATGTAACATGCATAACACAATACCATTAGACATGTTAACGCAGAAAAGGAAAACAATCTAGGAGCTCAACACCTAGACAACTTACTATAGGCACCTTATGACTAAACGGAGAGGGAAATTTGTTCTTCTCCAGTGATGAGTCATCTAATTATCCAATATCAAGTAAGTGATACTCTGAAATCACATATATGCAAACAACACTGAGTGAACTCATACATGCACATGCACGCACACACACATACAATCGTAATATTGATCATAAAATATAGCTCATAAACTTCAGAGGATAGTATGAGTGAAAGGGAATAGCAGAAGCTCAAAGGAGAAAGGGAAAAGGAGAACGATAGCACTATATTTACTTTTAAAGATTTGTGTGAATGTATGAACATTTATGAATTGAATCTTCAACTATATAGGTGAAATATTCAGATTATTTGTTTGGCTTAATGTTTCAACATTATTCCAGTTCTTTTATCACTTACTAGCAACATGAAACTTTTATTTCTATGAACCTGCAATCTAATCTTCATTTCTTCCCATTAGGCAAGAGTGCAAAAGTCATAATGAGAAAATGTTAGAGAAATATACTCATGCAAGAACATAACTCCCATCTCTTCAGGATACTCTTCTTTATCTGAATCACAGATTATATTCTGTGTACATTATATACTGCAATGTACAGAAACTAAAACGCCACGGAAAGTGTTACCAATAGAAATGGGTGAAGAGAAAGCAGCAAATGTGCTTCCACTATGTCATCTGCTTTCAATAAATATTAGGGCAAATTCTTGTGTTATTTCTTCCTCATGACAAATACACTTAAGTAATTGGAACTTTCCTTTTGTGAAACTTGAACCTTCAATCATATTGAAATCGGGGAGTGAGACTTTTCATATGGAAATTTCTATTCCTTAAGTACACCAGCATAGAAATCTAGCCACTAATACTACACTCTTTGTAAAAAGGACCAGATCTTGCTGTTACATAAGGTATAATGCATCAATTAAATAAGAGCTTTCACATTAGAAAATTTTATTTACCACAAATATGGTGCCAGTTCATTTTAAAACAAGTGAACTATTTAAAAATTAAGTAAGAGGGTCAATCTTAATATTTATAAAATATATTTAAATACTATGCTTGCTATATAATATTACTAATTTTGTGCTACTTATGAATGGCTTCTTACATATGACTGTGTGGTTTGCCCAGGATGAAGCTTTTGTCACACCATGTCACAGCTTCACTCACTATTTTATAGCAGTAACTTATTAAGAACTAGTAGAATGGCCAGTCAGTCTTGGAATTATTTTCTTACCTTTGGATTTTCACCTGCACTTTGGAAGTGCAGTCACAGTCACTTCACATAAAGTGAAATGCAAAATCTTTTAAAATTCATCAAGTCTAGTGACTTAAATTTATTTAACCGGAAGAATTTTTTTCAAATATATCATGTATGGAACCTAGAATTAAAAAGACAATGGAAAATAAAGCAGCCATGATTTTTTTTAATGCTAAAATTTAGTCTATTTTTTATTTTTATATTTTTCTTTAAATGTTATTAGGTATTTTTAAATTACATTTCAAATGTTATCCCCTTTCCTTGTTTCTCCTCCAAAACCCACTTATCCCATCCCCCTCCCCCTTCTCACTAACCTACCCACTCCTGCTTGCCTGTCCTGGCTTTCCCCTTCTTTAGTGCCATTTTAGTGAGTCCTTTGATGCTGAAAGATATTAAAGACCAGTTTGTTACTTCCTGTTATTTTGATGTTGGTAGTTTCTGAGTGTGTGTGTGTATGTGTGTGTGTGTGTGTGTGTTTCTCTTCTGTTCGTCTTAATTGTGTGAAATTATTCATTTCTTTTTTTTTTCCTTGAGTGTAGTTAGCCTCATCTTGTTGGAGATTTCTTCTAGTATCTTCTGTAGGGTTGGGTCAGTGGAAAGGTATTGTTTAAATTCCATCCTGACATGTGATATTTTGGTTTTTCCATCTATGATTATTGAAAATTTTGCTGGGTGTAGTAGTCTGGCTAGATATCTATGGTTTCTTAGGGTCTGCAAGGCCTCTGCCCATGCCCTACTAGCTTTAGCATCTCAGATGAGAAATCAGGTGGAATTGTTATAGGTCTGCCTTTATATGTTATTTGGTCCCGTACAGCTTTTAATAATTTTTCTTTGTTCTATATATTTAGGGTTTAGATTATTATATGGCAGGAGGATTTTCATTTCTTGTCTATTCTGTTTGGTTTTCTTGAAGTTTTTATACTTTTTTATTACCATTAGATATTTTCATTATATACATTTCAAATGCTATTCCCTTTCTTCATTTTCCCTCCAAAAACCCACTATCCCATTCCTACTTCCACCACTCACTAACCCACCCATTCCTGCTTCCCTGACCTAGCATTCCTCTACCCTGGGGCAATGAGCCTTCACTGATCCAAGGGCCTTTCCTCTCATTGATGTCCATCCAGGCCATCCTCTGATAAATATGTGGAAGGAGCCATGGATTACTCCATGTGAACTCTTTGGTTGGTGGTTAAGTCCCTGGGAGCTCTAGGAGTACTGGTTGGTTCATATTGTTGTTCCTGTTATGGGGAGGTGAACCTCTTCAGCTCCTTGGATTCTTTCTCTAGCTCCTCCATTGGGGATCCTGTTCTCAGTTCAATGGATGGCTGAGAGCATCCCCCTGCCCCCCTCCCCGTATTTGTTAGATACTGATAGGTCCTCTCTGGTAACAGCTGTATAAAGCTCCTGTCAGCAAGCACTTGTTGGCATCCACAATAGTGTCTGGGTTTGGTAACTACATATGGGATAGATCCCCAGGTGGGACAGTTTCTGGATAGTCTTTCCTTCAGTCTCTGCTTCACACTTTGTCTCTGTATTTCTCCCATGGATATTTTGTACATTATCAAAGAAGGACCAAAGTATCCACACTTTGATCTTCCTTTCATAAGCTTAGTGTGGTCTGTGAATTATATTTTGGGTATCCCAAGCTTCTGGGCTAATATCCACTTTTCAGGGAGTACATACCATGTGTTATCTTTTGTGATTGAGTTACCTTACTAAGGATGATATTTTCTAATTCCATCCATTTGCCTAAAAAATTCATGACTTCATTGTTTTTAATAGTTGAGTAGTACTCCATTGTACAAATGTACCACAATTTTTGTATTCATTCTTCTGTTGAGGGACATCTGGGTTCTTTCCAGCTTCTGGTGATTATAAATAAGGCTGCTATGAACATAGTGGAGAAGTGTCTGTCTTCATTCCTTTTCAGAGCATCTTCTGTGTATATGCCCATGGGCCCTCGGGTAGTACTATGTCCAATTTTCTGAGGAACTGCCAAACTGATTTCCAGAGTGATTGTACTAGCTTGCACTTCCGCTATCAATGGAAGAGTGTTTTTTCTCCACATTCCCACCAGCATCTGCTATCTCCTGAGTTTTTGATCTTAGCCATTCTGACTGTTGTGAGGTGAAATCTCAGGGTTGTTTTGATTGCATTTTCCTGGTGATTAAGGATGTTGAACATTTCTTTAGGCACTTCCCAGCCATTTGATATTCTTCAGTTGAGAATTCTTTATTTAGCTCCATGCCTCATTTGTAATAGGGTTTTTTCATTCTTTACATATTTCTTTGCATATTTATTGGATATTAGTTCTCTATCAGATGTAGGATTGCTAAAGATCTTTTCCCAATCTGTTGGCTTCCATTTTGTCCTATTGACAATGTCCTTTACATTACAGAAACTTTGTAATTTTTTGAGGTCTCATTTGTCAATCATTGATATTAGAGCATAAGCTATTGGTGTTCTGTTCATGAAATTTTCCCCTGTGCTCATGTGCATAGGGTTTTCCCCACTTTCTTTTCTATTAGTTTCAGTGTATCTGGTTTTATGTAGAGGTTCTTGATCCACTTGGACTTGAACTTTGTACAAGGGGATAAGAATGGATCTATTCACATTCTTCTACATGCTAACTGCCAATTGAACCAACACCATTTGTTGGTCTTTTTCCCACTGGTTTCGCTCCTTTGTCAAAGATGAAGTAACCAAAGGTGTGTGGGTTTATTTCTGCATCTTCAATTCTGTTCCATTTATCTACCTGCCTGACACTATACCAGTACCATGCAGGTTTTTTTTTTTTTAATCATGATTAGTACAGGTTGAGGTAAGGGATGGTGATTCCACCAGAAGTTCTTAGGTTGGGAAATTTCCTTCTATGATTTTGTTGAACATGTTTTCTTGGCCTTTGATCTTCTTCTCCTTTCCTATTATTCCTAGGTTTGATATTTGTATATTGTCCCAAATTTCTTGCATCTTTAATATCATGAACTTTTTATATTTCACATTTTCTTTGACTGATATATTGATTTCTTCTATTGTATCTTCTATACTTGAAATTGTATCTTCAATCTTCTGCACTCTGTAATGTGTAAGTCTGTAGTTCCTATTTTCTTTCCTATGCTTTCATTCTACAGGATTGTTTCAGTTTGTGTTTTCTGTATTGCTTCTATTTCCATTTTTAGGTCGTGGACAGTTTTATTCACTTGTCTGATTGTATTTTCCTCTGTTTATTTGCTTCCTCTTTTAATGCTTCTACTTGTTGGAGTGTACTTAACCTGTATTTCTTCAAAGGATTTATTTGTGTCCACTTTAAACACCTCCATCATATTTATAAAGTTGCATTTAAGATTCTCTTCTTGTGCTACAGTTTCCTTAAAATATCCAGGGTTTATTTTAGAAGGGTGATCAGGCTATGGCGGTGCCATATTTCCCTGAGTCATGTTAATTGTGTTCTTATGCAGTCCATTGGGCATCTCATTTTTCCCTGGTGTTGGCTGAATGATTCAATGGCCACAGGAGTTTTTTGGAGGGAGTAAGGAGCTATTGGACAAACAATGGATTTTAGCATACAGGATTCTGCTAGATGTGCCTCAGGAGACCCCAATCTGCAGGCTTCATACCTATCTGACCTAACTGACATGATAGAAAGATTGTACTGGGATGATATTGGGTCCAGCATGGTTCTAAGGTGGTTAATTTCGGGGACCTTGAAAATTTCCATGGGTAGGCATGATGCTCTAAGGATCTCACGGGTCTTTTTAGATGGAAGACAGAGCTCAGAGCTAGACAATGGGTTTCAGGAGAGCAAGTGTAACTCACCTATGTGGGCTATCCCAGGCAGAACAACATGGATGGTAGGCAAATCTGATTAGGAAGGGATTGGTCTGGCAGGGTTCTAAGCAGGTTAGTTTCTGGGCCCCTGAATGTTTCCATGGTGAAACAGAATGCTCTTGGGTTCCTATAACCCTCCTCTGAACAAAAGCAAAAGCCCAGAGCTAGACCAATGTACAAATTCTTAAAAACAATGCCATTGATCAAAGGTCAATTACTTTTTTTCAGAACTATACTAATTTCAGTTAGAATTATTTAAGGCTGTACTCTCCAAAGTTTCAGTTCATTTAGGAATGTCCTTGCCAATATTATATGTATTTTAAAACAATTGATTTCATTCATTTATTTTTCTTTATGTGGCCTTGTTTTAATGCAACAGTCATCTAATTGTAGCTTCTTCTTCTTGTTTTTTAGATCATTTTTCTGGTAGTTATTTCGTTAAAGTTATTATTTTCTCAACAAACTATAAAAAAGTAAACATGCTTACTTGTACATTCCTCTTAATAGCCAAAAATCATTCAATGATGTACTCATGATCTAGTAGCAAATGTGAAAAGTAATTTGAATTTTTTGTGTTGTCTTACAAGGTGTAATGAGATTTTTAAAAAGCCTCATAGTTGATTTAGATCAATTTAGAAGAAAAATAAACTAAATATTTCCAGTGGAAACAAGATAAACCCAAACAAAAATTTTGTTTTAAAATATTAATGTTTAATACTGGCAAGAGCATTCCAAAATGAACTGTCATTTAGTATAAGTGTATCAGGCGGCTATTTTGATTATTGCTTTTGTTAATAAACTGCAATTTTATAGCTTATAAAATTTGTATTATATGTGCTCTGTGCCCCTACTTTCTTAAACAGGGGACCACATTTTTTAAACAGAATGAAATAAATATTCTTCAAAATAATTCTCAAAAAAATTGCTTATCGTGTAGGATAAGCAAACAAGGAATTATATGGATGTTTATAAAATTAGTTTGTTCATTAAATTTGTATTTCACTGAGCAAAGTATATCTGTACAATCTTAAAGACCATGGATTAAAAAATGTACATATCCTGTCATGACACATGTAATATGATAAAAAGAATATTCATGAAAATATGTATTCTCACTGCATATACCAAAAATTATGAGAATATACACATACATATCATCTACAAACACACATAATTCTTGTACACACATACATACAGAAGAAAATACACTTGGAAAGGGTGGCATGGAGGTATGAAAAAAAACCTTTATTTAATTATAAATAAATAATTTTGATAGTAATATATTTCCCTATACTAGTAAGGATACAAATAAAGGACATTTTATAAAGAAACATCTATTGATTTAAACCAATTGCTTTAAATTTGTTCAACTATGTAGCTTGTGATTATTGTCCTGGAACTTAATTATAAACAAAATAGGAGTACAAATTGGTAGCCACATATGAAGATTCAGAATAATTTAGGTATGTGTTAGGATATTGTACATGATATTCATACTTTACTTAACTAAATTATGTCAATATGTTTCTCCAAACATTAAATTTAAATTGTAAATTGCTTATTATAACTTGTAAAAGATTACATAGTCTGGCTATGTGACTGTATCTGTGTTGGTTTTAGTAACACTTGCTTTCAAAGTTCATTAATTTTTAGTTATTTTAAGTGTTTCCTGGAATCTGATAGGTAATATACCAAACCTGTAGGCATATCCTATATAATTGAAGTAGGGAAGTATTATTACCATGTTAGTCACTCAGTAAATACTTGAAAAAATAAAGACATTAACAAATGAAAGAAAATACACTGCAGCTATATGGAAATTCTTCTGAATCATATTTAGGTATGTGTGTGTATTTATTTATTTACTATACTGTATGATGAAATGAAATACAATTGAGACAGCTGGTAGTAGAACCATATCCCCCCCTCATAGTTCCTCATGCCATTCCTTCCACATCTTGCCCCAGAGAGGAAGCTCCTTCCGCATCAGTTCTCCCCCTTCTCTGGGGCCTCAAATCTCTTCTTCCACTGAGGCCAGGCCAGGCACACCTCTATTATATATGTGCCAGGGACCTCAGACCTGCCCTTTTATGTTCCTGGTTGGTGGCTCAGTCTCTGGGAGCTCCCTGGGGTCCGGGTAAGTTGTGACTTCTAGTCTTACTCTGGGGCCTCCCTTCCCTTCAGCTTCTTCTACAATCTCCTGATTCAAGCACAAGAGTCCCTCACTGGGACTAATTGCCAAGCATAAGTTTCTGCTTCTGTCTTAGACACCTGCTGGTAGGGCCTCTCAGAAAACAGCCATGTCAGAAAGTCCATCAGAGCATCCATAGTAGTTGCAGGCCTTGGTGCTCCCAAGAGATGGATTCTAAGTTGGGCTGGTCATTGGACCCCTTTCCTTCAGTTTTTTTCTTCATTTTTCCCCCTGCAGTTCTTTTATACAAGAACAATTCTGGTTTCTGAATTCAGAAATTTTAACTGTTAGTTAGTATTAAAAACTATTAGTTCTGAATTTTTTTTATTCGATATATTTTTTATTTACATTTCAAATGATTTCCCCTTTTCTAGCCCCCCACTCCCCGAAAGTCCCATAAGCCCCCTTTTCTCCCCCTGTCCTCCCACCCACCCCTTCCCACTTCCCCGTTCTGGTTTTGCCCTATACTTCTTCACTGAGTCTTTCTAGAACAAGGGGCCACTCCTCCTTTCTTCTTGTACCTCATTTGATGTATGGATTATGTTTGGGGTATTCCAGTTTTCTAGGTTAATATCCACTTATTAGTGAGTGCATACCATGAGTCACCTTTTGAGTCTGGGTTACCTCACTTAGTATGTATGATGTTTTCTAGCTCCATCCATTTGCCTAAGAATTTCATGAATTCATTGTTTCTAATGGCTGAATAGTACTCCATTGTGTAGATATACCACATTTTTTGCATCCACTCTTCTGTTGAGGGATACCTGGGTTCTTTCCAGCATCTGGCAATTATAAATAGGGCTGCTATGAACATAGTGGAGCATGTATCCTTATTACATGCTGGAGAATCCTCTGGGTAAATTCCCAGGAGTGGCATAGCAGGATCCTCTAGAAGTGACGTGCCCAGTTGACTAATGAAGTTGAGCATTTGTTAAGATGCTTCTCAGCCATCCGAAGTTCTTTGGTTGAAAATTCTTTGTTTAGTTCTGTACCCTATTTTTAATAGGGTTATTTGTCTTTCTTGGGTCTAACTTCTTAAGTTCTTTGTATATATCAGATGTAGGGTTGATGAAGACCTTTTCCCAATTTGTTGGTTGCCGACTTGTCCTTTGTGATGGTGTCCTTTGCCTTACAGAAACTTTGTAATTTTATGAGGTCCCATTTCTCTATTCTTGATCTTAGAGAATACACTATCGGTTTTCCGTTCAGGAACTTTCCCCCTGTACAAATGTCCTCAAGGTTCTTCCCCAGTTTCTTTTCTATTGGCTTCAGAGTGTCTGGCTTTATGTGGAGATCCTTGATCCATTTGGAGTTGAGCTTAGTACAAGGAGATAAGGATGGATCAATTCGCATTCTTCTGCATGCTGCCCTCCAGTTGAACCAGCACCATTTGTTGAAAAGGCTATCTTTTTTCCATTGGATGTATTCAGCTCCTT
The DNA here is from genome assembly GCF_947179515.1 of Apodemus sylvaticus. Classification (NCBI taxonomy): domain Eukaryota; kingdom Metazoa; phylum Chordata; class Mammalia; order Rodentia; family Muridae; genus Apodemus; species Apodemus sylvaticus. The sequence continues at coordinate 43,183,222 of NC_067474.1, read as the reverse complement.
TGTCGAGAATCAAGTGGCCATAGGTGTGTGGGTTCATTTCTGGATCTTCAATCCTATTCCATTGATCCACCTGCCTGCCACTGCACCAATGCCATGCAGTTTTTAACACTATTGCTCTGTAGTATAGCTTGAGGTCAGGGATACTGATTCCCCCAGAATTTCTTTTGTCATTGAGAATAGTTTTAGCTATCCCAGGTTTTTTGTTATTCCAGATGAATTTGAGAATTACTCTTTCTAACTCTATGAAGAACTGAGTTGGAATTTTGATGGGTATTGCATTGAATCTGTATATTACTTTTGGGAAAATGGCCATTTTAACTATATTAATCCTGCCAATCCATGAGCATGGGAGATTTTTCCATTTTCTGAGGTCTTCTTCCATTTTATTCTTCAGAGTCTTGAAGTTCTTGTCATACAGATCTTTCGCTTGTTTGCTCAGAGTCACACCAAGGTACTTTATACTGTTTGTGACTATTGAGAAGGGGGTCATTTCCCTAATTTGTAGAGTCCAGCTCATCCATTCTAACAGCAGGTTCTCTGGAAGGAGAGATGGGAATAGGAACGGGGGCAAGAGAAAACACATGGAGAGACACAACAACACATGGCTTCTGGTTTCTTTATAATTGACACTTGTATATATTTTATATATACTTTGTTGCCTAATTGCTCTAGCTAGAACTTTGAGTACTATAATGAATACATAGGGAGAGAGAGAGGGCAACCTTGTCTTGTCCCACATTTTAGTTGGGATTGATTCTAACTTCTCTTACTTTAATTTGATGCTGGCTGAAGTTTTGCCATATACTGCTTTTATTATGTTTAGGTATGTGCAATTACTTTCTGATATCACCAAGACTTTTAACATGAAGGAGTGTTCTCTGCTGTCAAAGGCTTTTTCAGCATCTAATGAGATGACAGTGTGACTTTTCCCGTCAGTCTGTTTATATAGTGTATTACATCAATGGATTTTTATGTATTGAACCATCCTTTCATTTTCTATGATGAAGCCTACTTGATCATGGCAAATGGTGGTTTTTATTTGTTCTTGGATTTTGTTTGCAAGAATTATATTGAGTATTTTGCATCAATATTCATAAGTGAAATTAGTCTGAAGTTCTCATTCTTTGTTGGACCTTTGTATCTTTTAGATATCAGAGTAAGTGTGCCATAATAAAATAAATTAGGCAGTGTTCCTTCTGTTTCTATACTGTAGAGTAGTAGAGGAATATTAGTATTAGCTCTTCTTTGAAGGTCTAGTACAATTCTGCATTGAAACCCTCTGGCCCTGGGCTTTCTAGGGTTGAGAAGGTTGCTTGTATGAGACCTCTCCAATTTCTTCACTTAACGACTATGAATTTTCCTCTTAATAATTCTTTTATTGTATCCCTTAAGATTGGGTATGTTGTGTCTTCAATTTCATTGAGTACTATAAATCACTTAATTTCTTTCTTTAATTCTTCCCTGAACAAGTTATCATTGAGTAAAGAGTTGTTCTCTTTTGATGAATATGTGGGCTTTCTGTTCTTTTTGTTGATATTGAAGAGCAGTCTTAGTCTGTGGTGATAGGAGTGAATGCATGGAATTATTTCAATCTTCTTAGATCTGTTGAGACTTGTTTTGTGTTCATTTATATGATCAAATTTGGAGAAAATTCCATGAGGTTCTGAGAAAAAGGTTCTCATGGGTTGGGGTTAAATGTTCTGTAGATAGCTGTTAAATCCATTTGGTTCATACCTAGTGTTACTTTCACTGTGTCTCTGTTTAGTTTACGTTTTAATGATCTGTCCACTGGTGAGAGTAGGGTGTTGAAGATTCCTACTATTATTGGGTGAGGTTCAATATGTGTTTTGAACTTTAGTAAAGTTTCTTTGAGGAATGTTTGTGTCTTTGTATTTGGAGAATAGGTGTTTAGAATTGAGATTTCCTCTTAGTAGATTTTTTCTTTGATGAATATGAAATATCCTTTCCCATTATGTTTGATAACTTTTGGTTGAAAGTTTATTTTATTGGATATTAGAATAGCAACACAAGCTTCTTTTAGGGAAAATTTGCTTGGAAAACTTTTTCCAGCCTTTTACTCTGATGTAGCACATGTTTTTGCCACTGGGTATGTTTCTTATAAGAACCAAAATGATTCATTCAGTTTATGTATCTAATCTGTTAACCTATGTCTTATTATTGGGGAATTGAGTCCATTGATGCTGATAGCCATTGAAGGCAGATGATTGTTAGTAACTGTTATTTTGTTGCTGGAGGTGGTAATATGTGTGTATGATTCCCTTCTTTTCAGATTCATATGAAATTTCTAATTTCTTGTATTTCCTTCAGTATAGTTAACCTCCATGTGCTGTAGATTTCCTTCCAGAATCCTCTGTACTGATGGATTAGTAGAATGATACTGTTTAAATTTAGCTTTACCATGGAATATCTTGGTTTCTCCATTCTATGGTGATTTATACTATTGCTGGCATAGTACCCTGGGCTATCATTTGTGTTTCTTAGGATCTGTATTGTATGACATCTGTCTAGGATATTCTGGCTTTTAGCATCTCTGTTGTAAAGTTTGGTGTAATTCTTATAGGTCGGTGTTTATATGTTACTTGGCTTTTCCCTTATAGCTTGTAATATTATTTCTATGTTCTGTTCATTTAGTGTTTTGATTATTATGTGCTGAGAGGATTTTTTTCTGGTACCATCTAGTTGGTTTTCTGTAGAATTCTTGTGCAGATATGGGCATCTCTTTCTTTAGATTAGGACAGTTTTCTTCTATGATTTTGTTGAAAATATTTTCTGGCCTTTAGAACTGGACTCCTTCAACATCTTCTATCCCTATTATTCTTAGGTTTGATCTTTTCATTGTGTTGTGAATTTCCTAGATAGCTGTTTACCCTTTGTATTTTCTTTAACCACTGTGTCAATATATTCTATGATATCTTCTATCCCTGAGATTCTCTCTTCTAACTCTTGTATTATATTGTTGATGCTGGCATCTGTAGTTCCTGATCTTCTGTGTTGTCAATCTCTAGGGTTGCCTCCATTTGTGTTTTCAAAATTGTTATTATTTCCATTTAGTTCATAGACCATTTTGTTTGACTCCTTTACCTGCATAATTGTTTTTTCCTGTATTTCATTGAGGGATTCAGTTGTTTCCTCTTTAAATGCTTCTACCTGATTGCCTGTGTTTTCTCTATTTCCTTAAAGGAGTTTTTAATATCCTCATTAAAGGCTCTATCATTTCTTGAAATTGTTTTTTAGGTCATTATCTTGCTTTCCACTCATGTTAGGGTAGGCTTACTGTGATGGGAGAACTGAGTTCTGATAGTGCTGAATTGCATTTGATTCTGCTACTTATGATCTTGTGGTTAGTTCTGGCCATCTGGTTATTGCTTATGTTAACTGGCCTGGGTATCACAAGGGGCTGGCCGCCTTGGAAACAGGTAGATGTCTGTGACATGGGTTAGAACTTGTCTTTTTGTAGGCAAGGAGTGCTGCTTCTTGTTACAGTGGGCCTCCTGTATGACTGGTTACAGATGACCTCCGGGGAGGCAGGCAGGCTGTGTTCCTCCTGGTTACTGGAGACCTCTGTACCCTAGTTATTGTGGACCTCCTGGAAGGCCGAAAGGCTGTAGGGCATGAGTGGGTATTAAGCCAGATGACCTGGCCTGGGTGGAAACATGATCAGACGCTGATGGGAAGGAAGGTGGAGCTTGGCAGGGGTGGGTAGGTCCTGCATCAGCTGGGCTCTTGAGTGCTCCAGTTTGTATGGCATTTGGTGAGAACCTCACCTCTGTCCCTGGTTACTGTGAACTTCCTGGGAGACAGACAGGCTATAGGGTTTGTGAGGGTATTGGGCAGCTAATCTGGCCCCAGTAGGGAAGCTAACAGAAAGGGTGTGGAACTATGTTGAAGTACATCAGTTTGTAACATTAGTCAATGATGTGTATAAAAGTCCTCTTTTTGCTTCATGTGTTCTGATATTAATCTTTCCAACATGATCAGATATTTAATCAATGGAAACAAACTCATAGGCATGTCTGCAACAAAATTATTAGACAGTGTTAACTGAGGTGAAAAGCATGTTCTAAATGTGTTAACAGTATTCCATGAGTCCTATAATGAACAAAAAGGAGAAGCCATCTTAATTGCAACATATATCTCTCTATGTTTATTTGGCTGTGGAGTCAATGTGATCTGCAATGGCAATGATGTTCTAGCCATGAGGGAGTGGACTTTCCTACATCAAGCCAAGATAAATATCACCTTCATCTGTTGATTTTGTCAGACATTTTATTCAAGGAACATATCAAGTAACTAACTCAGTTATAAATTTTGCTTTTACCTCCTCAGTTGAAGGAATGAGAAGAGAGCCATCCCCAAACTCTCTGAATTTGGCTGAGCCAAAGGCATTTCTTATTCCCTTCTAACTCTCCCTAGGCTGAGGCATGTAAGATTCTAGGCTTCATATAATCTAATCTTCCAAGCTTACTAATTCAATATGGCTTCTCTAGGCTTCTGCCTGCATTGCTCTGCTTGATCTCATACTAACTTTTGCAATATGTTCTAATCTTCTGACTCCTTCTCATTTTCTGGCTCATTTGGTCTTCACCTGTGTCTAGCCTGTCTCTATAAGACTGTGTGTGGTAGTAACTGCCACTCCCTTGCCATACACACAGATGACTCCCAACTGTGTCTAACCCCTTCTCTCTTCCTATGCTGCTCTTAAGTAGCTTCTCTTTCCTGGCTGTGCTTGGGAGATGTAGGCATGTCCTATATCTGACTCATTTAGTCAAATTTTTTGCTCATTCACCACTTTGGCATCCTCTCAATTAGATGCCACATTTAAACATAGTTGTTCTTTCTACAAACCTTACCTTTATCATTAGGGATTAAGGAATGTACTAAAGATTCGTCTATATTCCAGTCAGATGATATTGTAATACAGGGACTGTTGGTGATCTGGAAAGGTCGTATGCTCCTTGATAGTCTTTGGATGTAATCCCTTGCCAGAGAAGCCATGTTGCTGTAATAAAATTTTTCTATACTCAGTACTTTTCATTTTCCACATCTCAAATTAATATATTCATAAGCAACATCATAATCTGAGTTTCTTTCTAATTCTACATGGTTCAGTATACTCACATAGCTCAGAGTCTCCCAGCAGAAAAACCAAGAAAGCTCACCAAGAGTGCAAATACTGCATATTTCATCAGTGACAATATTATGATATCAATGTAGGTGAACTAATCCACAGTCTATGTAAAATTACTGCTGTAATCCTTTCTGTAATCCCTCTCCTCTGGGATAACCCCGAAATCACTAAATTTGTGAATCATTTAAAATTCTGCAACACTAGTATGTGCTAACTTCTCATACATAAATAATCTCACTAATAAAATATCTTTATTAAAAGCATACATTAAAGATATTATGTAGTTTTAAAATTTGTAGTTAATGTAGGCTAAACAAGCATTCAGTCACAAATTTACATGATACTCTCTACCTCTCATATTTCACTCAGAACTACTCAAAACTCTGATTTAAATTTAAAGATCTTTTTCAATAAAACTAAGAAATTGAAATATTAAGTGTAACCATTATAAGAACTGAAGATGAAACGTACATACTCATCCTTTAACTCCCCTTCGTTGTCCCTTTGTTCTCATAGATTCCATGCCTATGGTGGCTATGTCAAAAATGTTTTTGAACTTGGTTAACCAAATCTTGATGTTTTTTTTTTTTTTTTTTACTGTCTTTTCTAGATAGGTTTTCCTGTGTGCCATCAGCCATATGGGAACTCCCTTTGTGGACTAGGGTGGCCTCAAACACATAGAAATCCAATTGCCACTGCCTCACAAGTATTGAAATTAAAGTTGTGCATTACCACTGCTTAGCAGTTAACCAAATCTTTTTCTTTAGGTAATGTAAAGTTTTAACAAACTTTATAAATTCTACAGAATTTAACTGGATATAGAAACAACTCCACTCTGCTTTGGAAAAAAAATACTTGCAAAATAATTACTGAGTATGAACTTCACTCATACTCAGTAATTAGAGCCAAGTAGCAGAATCAATCAGTCACAAGGGCAGCTTAGGGTCATAAAGATTAAACAAATGTCCATTGCTTTTCAGGTCCTCTTCATCTACTACTTGTGATAATGCAAAGCCAGAGCCTTGGCCTTCTAAAGCAACATATGACTTGGTGTGTTATAAATAAATATCTATCATTCAAATTAGAAAAAAACACCATTCCAAAAAAGGAAACAAAATGTATTTCTTTCTGGGCAAGACCATATGGGTCACTGCTTTTCACATGCCAAATGTTGAGGACTCTCTAGAATAAATAAGTTCTTTTTGTAAAACCTTTTCTATTTATTTATTAGTTTATTAGTTTATTTATTTATTTATTTATTTATTTATTTATTTATTTATTTATTCACTTTGTATCCCAAAATACATCCCTGCCCTCCCAGTCATTCTTCCCACACCTCCTCTTTTATCTCCCTCTCCCTTTTCTTCTTGGAAAGGGAAGTATCACCCAACTCTGGTACATCAAGTCTGCAGGACTAGACACATCCTCTCCCACTGATGCCAGACAAGGAAATCCAGTTAGGGAAACAGAATCCATAGACAGGCAACAGATTCCCAAACAGCCCCTACTCCAGCTGTAGAAGGAACAGCATGCAGACCAAGCTGCAAATCTGTTACATATGTACCAGAAGTATAGATCCAGTCTATGCTAGCCTTTTTGTTGGTGGATAAATCTCTGGGATCCCCCAAGTGTCCAGGTTAGTTGACTCTGTTGGTCTTCCTGTGGAGTCCCTTTCTTTTTCAGGTCCCTCATTCCATCCCTCAACTCTTTCACAAGACTACCTGAGAGCTGAATCTACTGTTTGGGCGTGAGTATCTCTCTGCATCTACTTCCATTGACTGCTGGATGGAGCCTCTCAGAGGACAGCAATGCTAGGTTCCTGTTTGTTAATAACAGAAAATTATTAATTGTTCCAGGGATTGATTCTTGCCCATGGAATGAGTCTTAATTTGGAGCAGTCATTTGTTGGGCATTCGCTCCATTTTTGTCTATAAAGGTCTTATGGGCATGGCATATTTTAGGTTGAAGGTTTTGTGGGTAGGTTCCTGCCTTATCATTCCTTTGGGAGTACAGCCTGGATACAGGGGTTGGATATTCCAGGCTTCATATCCTCCAATGCTATAAGCCTCAGGTTAGAATCATCCCTATAGTCTCCCTGGGGCATCGACCCTTTCCCTTCCTGCATCCTAAGTCTCTGGCACTTTCTAGAAGTGGGAGCCCTGCCCAACAACAATTTCCATTCTCTCCCCCCCCCACTTTCTGTACAGCTGATACAGACTTGTTCCCTTCTCCATCCCCTCTTCCACACAATTCTCTCTATTCAGCCAGCCCATATATCTATTTTATTTCCTCTTCTGATAAATATTAATTATCTTCCTTTGATCCTTCCTTGTTATTTGGTTTATTTGGGTCTGTGGATTTGTAGCATGGTTATGCTGTACTTGATAGCTAGTACCCACTTATAAATAAGTACACACAATCCATTTCTTAATCTTTGAAGAAACCATTGTTGGGCAATATATCAGTTACTCTGATTTTGTTCATCATTTGAGTAAAAAAAATAATTTCTTTTACAATAAATTAAGAATGGCAATTTCTTCTTTTAATTCTTGATAGTTTTCTTTTATTCAACTATCAGTTAGTTGATAGTAAGTCTCTCTGTCTTTCATTAGCAACATAAGAAAAATATATTTACTTTTTAATTTTTAAATATATCTATCATTTGAGTCTAAAAAGAAGTCTAAACATTATCCTGTGAAGCAAAGGCTACATAAGTGATTCCAGGACAAATTATTAAATATTTATAAATAATGATTTGTAGGTAATGTTTAAATGTGGAAGTCTTCAATAAATATCTTATATATTGTAATCAAATTAATTAAATATGACAACATTGTTTCATAGGCAATAAACATTAACATCAAAGACAACTGAGCATATTTGGGATAATCAGTACTATTCATGCCAGTAGAAAATTATGAAAAACTCAAATGGATATTTTTCATTTACACTCTTTAGATAAAATTCATGATTCATTGTATTAAACTTTAGTCAAATTTTATCCTTATTCATTTTCTTTTTAACTACTCTTAATAGCATTTTGATGAATGTATAGATGTAGGAAATACATTCTCATTCTCCTAGGCTCCCATTCTCTCACGTCCTCCTCCCTCTCTTCACGATGATGCCCACGATGATGCCCAGTCTTTCGCTGAATCCCCTTCTCACTTTTTGCCACCCTTTTTTTGTCCTGTAACACACTTGGTTTAACCAGGGTGGTCTATGTGACCATGGATTTAAAACTACCCACTGCACTGGAGCCTGGTGGACTAAGCAGTGCCTTCACAATTGGAGCCAGTGACAGTTTCTTCCCAGTAATCCATCTGAAGTAAGGGCATGGTATCTGAACAATGTCCTAATTCATGCAAGCCTTGAAATAGTCTTCGGTGCATACAGCTACAGGGGTCATGAAATCATAATTGCAATGTTTGTGTCATGCCGAAAAGATAATATGACACATTTCTCCTTAGTTTACAGCTCTTAAAATCTTTCTTTCCCATCTAGGCTGTGTTCCCAGAGCATTAAACGAGGTGGCTTAAATGTGTTAATAGGGCTGACAACACAACTATCATTTATTCTAAGCATTTTTATAAGCCATGATTCTTTGCATTTTCTACAGTTCACTGCCAAAAGATGCTTCTCTGATTAAAGCTAAGTGTAGCAATTGCCTGTCAGTACAAACATAAATACTTGAAAAGCAGTTTGGGACCATATAATTTTAGTTAAATGGTGATAGTAAGTATCACCTATATCCTCAGACCTCCAGCCATAGATTATTTTTACTGTGTTTACAGTACCAAAGACTTAAATAATGGAATATTATTCAGCTGTTAAGAAAAATGAGATTATAAAATCTACTGGTAAATGAATGGAATCTAAAACTATCATCCTGAGTGAGGTAAAACGGACACAGAAAGGTATTGTATCTTTTCTCTTAATTGTAGATATTTCCTTTATTTTCAGATATGCATTTTGCTTAGAATATCCACAGAGTTTAAGTAGCTAGTAAGAAACCAGAGACAAGTGGACAACTTCAAGACAAGGGAAGATAGAGTAGACTGTTCTAATTGCATAAATGGAAATTTGAATAGGAGACTTAAAGGAGCTGACAAATGAAGGTCAGCATAGATGAAGGAAAATACAGAGGGGTAACTAATACCAAATGCCTTTTGAAAAGCCATATTTAAACCAACTGCTATAGAAACTCCCTTAAAGTATGTATATACACAGAATTTACATTAGGTTAACATATAATGGTGAGACAGTACTCAGCTATCCATCAAAGGCTACCAAATAAAACCTCAGCACTATAAATGGGCTACATCTTTTTTAAAAATACCCCTTTTCATTTTATGTTATTATAATGTACCCCTACCCACCATTCTCCATCCAAATATTTCTATATATCCCTCTTGATGATCTTTCAAATACATGGCTTCTGTTTTGTTTAAAAAGTTGTTATTAATGCATATATGCCCTTAAAATGCTACCCAGTAGGAATAAAGCTTTGTTTATGAGTTATTTCTCTTCATGTTCTATGCCATAAATATGTGGAGTCCTCACCAACAGGGAAAGAGTAGTGTCTTTTGTAAAGCAAACAGTAATATTTGCAATATTACTCATTTTAAGTACTCATTTAAGTAAAACTTTTTCAGTCTTTATAATGGTATATGTAGGCATGTTTCAGGCCTGACCCCTTGGCCCTGAACAATTTGTGTACTCTTCTGTGAGGAGAATTCCTTTCATGTTGCCAGGTTTCTCTGGTGCCTATATTTCTTTGTGTAGAGTTGAAGCCTGTTAAACTTTTTCCTGTCCAGTTTGATACTGCCATTGGTTTACACTTTGTTCAACAACTGGACACTTATGTTGGTGAGATTTTATGAGTGTAGCTTCTGACATTATTAGGAGAAACAATATCACAGGAAAACACCCTGACCCTTTGGCTTTTAAAATCTTTCTACCTCTCTTCCATAATGTTCTCTCATCTTTATGTGCAGGAGTGTTTTATCGATGTACTAATTGGGACTAGGCTTCTCAAATCTGTACTTTGTTTCTGATTTTCTGTAGTGGTCTCCATCTATTGCAAAGAAACACTTCCTTGGTAAGGAGGGAAGACTATACTGGGCATATAAGGAAAAGAGTAACATATTTTCAGTCAGTTATCAAAGGGGTACCATAGCCCACCCCCCCTGAAAATTACAGGGCATTGCAAATATTACTGTTTGCTTTACAAAAGACACCACTATATCCCTGTTGGTGAGGACTCCACATATTTATGGCATAGAACATGAAGAGAAATAACTCATAAACAAAGCTTTATTCCTATTGGGTAGCATTCTCAGTGCTAGACGATTTATACATGCTATCAGAGGAGAAATGTAATTGTCACTATTACCTATTATCCTGTGAGCTACACTAATGCCCTGACTGCAGGATGTGAATACTATTAAAATACTGCCACTAATGTTTGTGGAGAAATCAATTACTTTTTGCTTGGCTTTCAGGCTAGGTCTGTGAGATGGAACTCATACCTGATACTGTAAATGTGGCCAAGAACCTGAGACTAGATAGGTATAACCACTGCATTCCTGGCCAAATCCCACTCTCAAGTCAACATAGTCAGAAATGGTGAAATTTAATATTTTTCTTTTTTTCTTTGTTTTCTTATTTCTTGTTCATTTTTTTATTTAAGAGAGGTAAAAATCGTGAAGTTGGATGGCTAAGAAGTAAAAAAACTTTGACCGGATTTGGGAGAAAGTAAATATGATAAAGTATAATGTATGAAATTCTCAAATAATAAATAAAAAAGAAAACAAAGGAATTGTGTATGTTTTAGTTCAAGAAAATATTGATATATGCAATTTTATAAACAAATGGCTTCTGAATATAAAAAGATACAAGTGTCCACAGCAGTAGTAAAATATTTTAATTTCTTTATGTCATTAACTTACGAGATCCTAGTTAAAACATCCAACAAGGAAACATTAGAGAAAAACTGAATATGGTTTACATATAATTAACAGATATTCCAAAAAGTGAATATTAAATGCTCAGTTGGTTTCACAGTCAAGGCAATTTTTCCAACACATACCCACACACACCCACCCACACACATACACACACACACACACACACACACTCACACACAACTCACACACATATTATCTTATATAAAAACATATGGCAAAAAAAGGCACTTTCAAATAACTAAAAAAAGCTCTTTTCTACCTCGCTAATATGTCTTTTAAGTATTTTTTTTTAATTTGTCCTATACTTCATACATTTCCTTCTTTTGGAAACCAGGAATTATAATTTAAATAATTTGAAAGCAATTTGATAGTGATGATTTAAATATTTGTGTCTTAACTCCTTTCCTTAAAACTCGTTGCACAAGTCCAATGTAAGTCAAAACTTTCCCTCATTTTGGCTATATAATTCTCACTCATCTCCTCCTCGCGAGTCCCTACTTTCATATCTTTTAGATGATTGCAGATCCCCATTTCTGCCTCACTGTGTGAGGCTTTAAAGGTGGAAATATCTAGGAGAACAGAGTCTAAACATGGTTCAGATTAAGATCTCATGCAATATTCAATTTATACTCTGAACATGAAAAGGAGCCACATGAGTTAAATGTAAAATCACAAGGACAAGGCACATGTGGCAAAACCATGTTTTCCCATAGAAGCATGTTAACAACTAACAATATGCAAGTATAATAAATAATATTAAATATACTTACTCCTATCTTCTCCATTTGGGAGGGGCACAAAATTACATTCTAATCACAGTTCACTGTTTTTGAGTAAACTGAGATCACAAGACTCTTTTCTTCCTATAGCTTTCTCAGAGTTTTCTCATGAATACTCAGAATACTCTTCTCATGATTCCATTCTTAGACTGTGTTTTGCACTCACACACACACAGACAGACACACACACACAGAGAGAGAGAGAGAGAGAGAGAGAGAGAGAGAGAGAGAGAGGGAGAGAGAGAGAGGGGGGGGGGAGGGAGAGAGAGAGAGGGGGGGGGAGGGAGAGGAGAGAGAGAGAGAGAGAGAGAGAGAGAGAGAGAGAGAGAGGGAGAGGGAGAGGGAGAGGGAGAGGAGAGAGAGAGAGAGAGAGAGAGAGAGAGAGAGAGAGAGAGAGAGATCCTCCATGTCTCATGGTCTCATGTTAGGATTAAAATGTACCCTACTACTGCCTCTGTAGTGGTATCCCACTTGTGCTAACAATGCTCTTCACTAGAAAAATGATCTTAAAAGCAGCAAATTAGACCACTAACTGGTTGTCCAATATTTAGTGGTCAGCTCTGAAGCCATATAAACATAGAAAACTAAATGAGATACAGTAGATTCAGCATGATATATACATGGATATATGTATGGATAGATTGATATATGAGAGAGAGAGAGAGAGAGAGAGAGAGAGAGAGAGAGAGAGAGAGAGAGAGAGAGAGAGAGAGATATGATGGATGGATGGATGCATAGATAGATTTCAGCATGACCCCAGCCAGTGCTGAGGCTGAGGCAGGTTTATTTTTTCACAATCTTCTTTTATACCATTGGTATACACACAAGTATGTAAAAACAATAAATTAATATAGGATATCAGAGGGAAGGGAATGGAAGGAATTAATTAGATAGAGGAGTTTTGGAGTGGTTGGAAGGAGGACAGAGAAGGCAGAAAATGACATAATCACATTTTAACTAAAATGTAAAAAATAACTACAAAATCAAAAAGGAGGTGGAATGAGGAAGAGGAAGAGGATGAATGTAAACCAATATGCACTATGTAAGCATGAAAATGTGATTTTAAAACATTGCAATGAACATGGATTGATAAAAAGTCATTAGCTGTAAACTTCAGCAGTTCTTTGTGGTTGTTTATTTCCATAGTTTGTGTTCTTTTTTAATGCCAATATCACGATTGCCATAGATTTAAATTAGAGAGAACTACCATGTGAATGCTGGAAATAGAACCCAGGTCTTCTGAAAGTTTCAAATGTTATATTTTGACCAGATGTCCTGAGTCTTTTCACTGCTTGGATACTATGGACATCTAATCATCGCAGATGATTCCAAATGTTGTAAAAGTCCAAGACCTATACCCAGAGGATTCCCTGGCATGCAGTACGGACACATGCTCCACTGTGTTTATAGCAGCCTTCTTTATAATAGCTAGAAGCTGGAAAGAACTCAGATGTACCTCAGTGGAGGAATGGATACAGAAAATGTGGTATATTTACACAATGGAATACTACTCAGCAATTAGAAACAATGAATTCATGAAATTTTTAGGCAAATGGTTGGAACTGGAAAATATCATCCTAAGTGAGGCAACTCAATCACAAAAGAATACACATGGAATGCAGTCACTGATACGTGTATATTAGCTGAGAAGCTCTGAATACACAAGACACAATTCACATATCAAATCATTCCCAAGAAGAAGGAAGGAGAGGTCCCTGGTACTAGAAAGGCTTGATGCAGCATTGTAGGGGAATACCAGGACAGAGAAGTAGGAGGGTTGATTGGAGAACAGGCAGAGAGAAGGGGGCTTATGGGACTTATGGGGACCAGGAAAGAGAAAATAATTTGGAATGTATGCAAAGAATCTAGAAAATAAAAATTAAAATTAAAGAAAAGAAAATAAAGCCTAAAAAAGTCCAAATTTATACTTCTTTTCAGAAAGCATAACAATGACTCAGACATAAAAAAACTTCTAAAATATTACTAATAATTGGGTAAAATGCAAATAAAAGATAAGATGGTGTTACTATTTCTTTATCCTTAGAATAGCTAGTAATAAAAATGGAAAAATAACAAATAATGAGAGACTGTGGAGAAAGAAGTACTCATACACTGCAAAAATGCAAACTACTCTAAACATAGAAAATACTACCAATGTCTCTGCAAAAAAGTAAAACACATGAAAACCATGTGATTAATTTAAAGTGATTGAATTTAGGTAACATTGATAATGTGTTATGACCTAATTTTAAAGAATAGGGTCAGAGAAAAGATAACAACAGTTAATTTACTACTCAGCATGTGTATTTTCTGGCCTAAGAATAGAGTCTTATTAAGGGAATAATTGCTAGTTTATTTTATTATTTTAGTTCTATAAAGCTGAGTTCTTCCAATCCAAAAAAAAAGAGCTTTTATGTAAAACTACAATATAGATTGAACATGATCTCCTAAGCTTCATTTCTTTCTTCCTAAAATCAGAAAATAAATAAAAATTAATCCACAAAAATTAATCAAAATTTTTTCAAAAATTCTGAATTTGTAAACAAGAGTAGAATTCATTAATCTTACTACATATAAATAAAATATCTCTGTGAATATATTAGGAAGCACTACACATTAAGATACTAATGGGAAGCATCAAGAATTAATACATCTTGTTTCTTTTACATTTTTAAATTAAATTGAACTTGACTGTTTTAAAAATGTTTGCAATGCATTCTGATTTCTTTTCTCCCACACCTACAACTTCCTTGCCTACATTCATGGGTGTGTATGTGTGTGTGTGTGTGTGTGTGTTTGTCTGTGTATGTGTATCACACTATTTTTTTTTATTTTTGCATAGGTATAACTATAAAATGGAATTATTCATTTGGAAACAAGGAGTCTTGTTTCCTCATTAACCTAATAGTTACATAAATAAAGATAATGATTGGCCCTGTCTTAGAATCCATCAATACTCACTAGTTCTACTATGATGGATGAAGGACCACAGATTTGTGGCTGACAATTACAGATTCCTGACTGATTCTTTAAAGACCCACTGTATAGTAAACATAGATTCCTAGATTGTTACACAATTGTTGTGATAAAATATTGACCAAGAACGATGTGGAGGAACAATTATTTGTCTTACTAGTTACACTTCACTATACAGGCTGAAAAATGAAAAACTCAGCAGGAACTTAAGGCAGAAACAGAAGTATTGGTCATAGAATAGTACAGATCAATGAATTCTGCCAGACTCATGCTCAACTTTCTTATACAACCCAAGACCTGCTCCAAGTGGTTCCACTAAAGTGGGTTAGACCCTACTCCATTAATCAGCAATCGGGAAATGGCATACAGACATACTCATCAACTACTCCGCCATTCCCTTCAGAAAGGTTGAGGCCTTCGATGGATATCAACACACGTGGCAAAACTTATGGCAACTAGACTAAGAACATCCCCTCCTTGTGGCTGGACAAGGCAAAGCAATAGGAATAAAAGGGGCTCATAGCAGACAAAAGAGTCAGGGACAGACCCTACTCCCACTCTCTCTTTTTTTAAAGTTTAATTGGCTCACTTTATTTTTTTTAATTTGATATATTCTTTATTTACATTTCAAGTGATTTCCCCTTTCCTGGATTCCCCCTCCCCGAAAGTCCCATAAGCCCTCTTCCCTTTCCCTGTTCCCCAATCTACCTCTTCCCACTTCCCTGTCCTGGTATTCCCCTACACTGCTGCACTGATCTTCTCCAGAACCGGGAGCCACTCCTTCCTTCTTCTTGGGCATCATTTGATATGTGGATTGTGTCGTGGGTATTCCAAGCTTCTAGGCTAATATCCATTTATTACTGAGTGCATACCATGAGTCTTCTTTTGAGACTGGGTTACCTTACTTAAGATGATGTTCTCCAGTTCCATCCATTTGTCTAAGAATTTCATGAATTCATTGTTTCTAATGGTTGAACAGTACTCCATTGTGTATATATACCACATTTTCTATTCCTCCATTGAGGTTCTTTCCAGCTTCTGGCTATTATAAATAGGGCTGCTATGAACATAGTGGAGCATGTATCCTTATTACATGCTGGGGAATCCTCTGGGTATTTGCCCAGGTGTGGTATAGCGGGGTCCTCTGAAAGTATCATTCCCAGTTTTCTGAGGAACTGCCAGACTGACTTCCAGAGAGGTTTTACCAGCTTGCAACCCCACCAGCAGTGGAGGAGTGCTCCTCTTTCTTCACATCCTTGCCAGCACCTGTTTTCTCCTGACTTTTTGATCTTAGTCATTCTGACTGGTGTGAGGTGAAATCTCAGGGTTGTTTTGATTTGCATTTCCCTGATGACTAAGGATGGTGAACATTTTTTAGGTGCTTCTCAGCCATTCAGTATTGCTCAGGTGAAAATTCTTTGTTTAGCTCTGGACCCCATTTTTTAAGGTAGACTCTGGAGTCTACCTTCTTGTGTTCTTTGTAAATATTGGATATAAGCCCTCTGTCATATGTAGTGTTGGTAAAGATCTTTTCCCAATTTGTTGGTTGCCGTTTTGTCCCACTCTTATGAGTCCCACAATAAGACCGAAGTACACAACATAAAAACAAGTGATGTCACATGTTGTCAGGAATGTAGAGCAATGGGAACTTCACCGCCCCTTCTTTTCAGTCCTTCTCTGTTTCTTTCTGTCTTTAGCATTGCCACTGTTTACTTTGACAAATCTTCCACTACACCACAGCCATTATGCCATCCCAAATAGCTCATGTCTCCTTTATATGCTTCTGTAGGTACTCCAAATTTTATGCAAAAGCAATGATGCAAAGCCAAGATCCACAGATGAGCAATCCTAGATGCTTGTCTTTCTCAGCCTGAGTTACCTCATTTAATACATATATATGTATGTTATCTAGTTCCATATATATATATATATATATATATATATATATATATATATATATGTGTGTGTGTGTGTGTGTGTGTGTGTGTGTGTGTGTGTGTGTGTGTGTGTGTTATCTAGTTCCATCAACTTGCTTGGATAAATGATTTCATTTTTTCAAATTACTAGAATTCCATCATGCATATGTACCACATTTTTTTCTTTTTTTTAAATTCGATATATTTTTTATTTAAATTTCAAATGATTTTCCCTTTTCAGGCCCCCCACTCCCCGAAAGTCCCATAAGCCCCCTTCCCTTCCCCTCTTCTCCCATCCACCCCTTCCCACTTCCCTGTTCTGGTCTTGCTCTATATTGCTACACTGAGTCTCTCCAGAACCAGGTGCCACTCCTCCGTTCTTCTTGTACCTCATTTGATGTGTGAATTTTGTTTTGGCTATTCCAGTTTTCTAGGCTAATATCCACTCATTAGTGAGTGCATACCATGATTGATCTTTTGAGACTGGGTTACCTCACTTAGTATGAGTGGAATTAGTATTAGTATCCAGCTCCATCCATTTGTCTAAGAATTTCATGAATTCATTGTTTCTAATGGCTGAATAGTAGTACTCCATTGTGTATATATACCACATTTTTTGCATCCATTCTTCTGTTGAGGGATACCTGGGTTCTTTCCAACTTCTGGCTATTATAAATAGAGTTGCTATGAACATAGTGGAGCATGTATCCTTATTACATGCTGGGGAATCCTCTGGGTATATGCCCAGGAGTGGTATAGCAGGATCTTCTGGAAGTGAGGTGCCCAGTTTTCTGAGGAACCGCCAGACTGAATTCCAGACTGGCTGTACCAGTTTGCAAATCGACCAGCAGTGGAGGAGTGTTCTTCTTTCTCCACATCCTCACCAACACTTGCTGTCTCCTGAGTTTTGAAACTTAGCCATTCTGACTGGTGTAAGGTGAAATCTCAGGGCTGTTTTGATTTGCATTTCCCTAATGACTAATGAAGTTAAGCATTTTTTAAGATGCTTCTCAGCCATCCGAAGTTGTGAAAAATTTTTGTTTAGCTCTGTACCCCATTTTTAATAGGGTTATTTGGTTTTCTGGGGTCTAACTTCTTGAGTTCTTTGTATATATTGGATATTAACCCTCTATCTGATGTAGGTTTGGTGAAGATCTTTTCCCAATTTGTTTTGTCCTTTTGATGGTGTCCTTTGCCTTACAGAAACTTTATTGTTGTTTTTTTAAATATTTTTATTTTCTATATTCTTTGTTACATTCCAAATGATTTCCCCTTTCCCAGATCCCCCCTCCCCATATGTCCCATAAACCTTCTTCTCTCCATCAATTCTCCAATCACCTCCCTCCTTTTTCTCTGTCCTTATATTCCCTCCAATGCTAGATCAATCCTTTCCAGGATCAGAATTATATCCATACTTCTTCATGGGAGTCATTTGTTATGCGATTTATGCCTTGGGTATTCAGGGCTTCTGGGCTAATTAATATCCACTTATCAGGGATTGAATTCCATGTGTATTCTTTTGTGATTGGGCTACCTCACTTAGGATGATATTTTCCTAATCTACTGAATTCTATTTAAAAATATTTTATGCACACATAAGTTGGTGTACATGTTTTACATTTTCTACAGCTATTTCAAATTACCAGGTTGTATTTTGACACCTTTGAACTATTTGAAGTTGAGTTTTATTAAATGAGAGTGTAAAAGTATCTATTACCATTCTTTTACATTTTCACCAATACCCCAAGAATTGTTTGTCATTGTTGACACTTTCCCAGAAACATATGGGATACATCTACATTTATTTATCATTGCAACACTTAAATATCCATGACTGCATGCATTTGTACCTGTGTCTTTATTCTATTCTGTTGATCTAAATAAATCTGTTTTTGTGCTATAACTGTTTTGTTTTGTTTTGTTTTTTTGCTATGGCTCTGTAGCTATAGTCTGAAATATATGACAATATCTATGAAAGTAATTTTTGTAAGAACAACTTTAAATTGCCTTATTTATTTTTGTTACCAAATATGTTTTAATTTTTTTAAAAAAAGTAACTTTTATGTGTGTTAAAGTTTTATTGTTGAAATTTATCATTCCTGTGGCTTGGTTTTTAATTTTATTTTACAGTCATTGTGTTGAATAGGATATATTTTAAGTTCGTTTTCAGTAGGTTTTTGTTTTGTTTGTTTATATTTTTATTTGCTTTACTTTGTGACCCCATTCTCCCCTCTCTCTTCCCAGTCCCTCTCACTCATCTCTGCTTCTCTTCCATCCTCTCATCCTCCCTTTGTCCTCAGAAAATGGGAGGCCTCCCATGGATACCAACCCACCTTGCTATCAAGTTGGAGTAGGACTAGGTGCATCTTCTACTCATAGAGCTAGGTAATAGAGCCCAGTTTGGGGACAGGGATCTACAGACAGACAACTGAGTCAGAGACAGGCCCTGCTCTTACTGTGAGAGGTCCAACATGAACATCAAACTGCAAAACTGTTACATATGTGCTGAGGGCCTTCATCCATCCCAGGATAGGCAACTGATAGGCCATTCGGTCTCTCTGGGTCCTTGCGGGACCTAGTTAGTTGCCTTTGTATGTTTTCTTGTCACAGTGTCCTTGACTTCTCTGGTTCCTTCAATCTTTCTTCATCCACTTCCATAGGATCCCCCAAACTCTGCCTAATGGTTAGTAGTGGGTCTCTGTTTCCATCAGTTGTTGGGTAAAGCCTCCCAGATGACAGTTATGCTAGGAACCTGTCTGAAAATATATCAGAATATCATTAACAGTGTCAAGGGAGGGCACTCTCTTGTGGCATGGGTCTCAAGCTGGACCAGTCCTCGATTGGTCATTTCCTCAAATTCTGCTCCATATTTACTCTTACACATCATATAGGTAGGGCAAATTGTGGGTCTAAGGTTTTGTGGTTGGGTTAATGACCCTGTCCTTGCATTGCAAGGCTTTTATGGTTACAGGAGGTTTCCATTTTAGGTATCATATCCCCCATTGTTTTTAGTAGCTAAGTAAAATTCTATTATGCATAGGTATTTTAGTGATTAATTCTTTTAATGACATTTAGATTGTTTCCAGTTTGGGGCCACTATAAATAAAGCTGCTATGATCATATTTGAGCAAGTATATTGGTGTTATTGGGGGATTGCTCTATGGGGTAAGTCAGTGAATGGATTACCTGGGTCTTGAGGTGGAACTATTCCCAGTTTGTTTTCTTTGGTTGTTTTGTTTTTTTAGCAACCACCAAATTAATATTCAAAGAGGTTATACAAGTAATTACTCCCACCAGCAATTGAGGAGTGATCTATTGTTTCACATTCCTAATCACATGAGCTGTTGTTTGAGATTTTTATATTGGTCACTCTGTCATGTATAAGATGGATCACAGGGTCATTTTGATTTTCATTTCCTTGATGATTAAGGACCTTGAACATTTCTTTAAGTGCTTCTCAACTGTTAAAGATTCCAATGTTGAGAATTATTTATTTAGATATTTGCCCCATTTTTTCCTTTCAGTCATTTGGTTTGTTGATATGTAGTTTCTAGAGTTATTTTTATATGTTAGATATAACAGATATCTGTGTTACAGCACTGTAACAGATATAGGATTGGTAGTGATCTTTTCCCATTCTATAGACTGTCACTTTGTTACTTAGACAGTGTCTTTTGCATTAAATAATCCTTTCGATTTCATTAGGACACATTCATTAATTGTTGATTTTAGTACCTAAGACATTGGTGTTCTATTCATGATGTCTCCTCTGCCTATGCACTCATGGTTACCCTTTACTTTCTCTTGTATCCGATTTACTGTATTTAGTTTTATGTTGAGTTCTTTGATCCAGGTGGACTCCATCTTTATGAAGTCTGATAGCATTTCTTTATATGCATGCAGATATAAAGTTAAACACACCATTTATTGAAGATGCTTTCTGTTTTATTGTTTTGGTTTCTTTGTCAAAAATGAAGTGTGCATGCTATGAGGAGTTTACTTCTGGGTCTCTAATATAATTCTTTTAATAAACCTGTTTGTTCTTATGCTAATACCATGCACATTTTATTACTATTACTCTATAGTACAGCTTGGAATTAGGGGTGATGATACTTACAAAAGTTCTTCTATTACACAGGGGTCTTTTAGCTATCTGGGATTTACCATTTTTCCATATGAATTTCAGTATTGTTCTTTAAAGTTCTGTAAAGTTTTGTGTTGAAATTTTGATGAGGTCCAGTTTTCAATTTTTTTATTGATAGGAAAGCCTCTGATTTTTATGTTTTTATTTTGTTTTTGTTTTATATCATATTCCTAACAATGCTTATTACCTGAAAGGGTTTTTCTTTGAGTCTGTTGCATCTCTTATGTATATAATTATATCATCTACAAATAGGAACATTTCATATTTTTATCTCC